>NC_041338.1:14688724-15888724 GCF_004354835.1 Perca flavescens
TAAAGAGAGTTTTACAGAAACACAATAAAGAGGCTACACTTGAATAAACATTATAGCCTGCTGGTTCTTTGTGTGTGTTAGAAGCAAGCAATATTCTGTGGGGATATCCCATTAACAAGTACTGAAACATTAAAAGAAATAATTCCACAGCACTATGTTCACATCATTTCAAGCTGTGTATGATATTCCTATAAGAACCTTACAAGGAATTAGAAAGCATTTGTCAGGGTTTAGCGATTTTAAAGTGACATTATCATATTTAAATTTCTGTCTAATTTATAACATCACTATAACATTAAAAATGTATTAGAGCTCAATGTCACAATGTTTTGTATTTATACCTCGTGACTTCCAAGTATATATCTTTTCTTTATGTATCATATCATTAAGTCATACATTATGTGTTGAAGTGTATTTTCCTCATTATATACTGCTCTATATTTACAAATGTACCACTGGGCTTCTCTTCGAGCTGTTCTTGCAGTTCAATTTTCCAGATCATACGGCAGTAATATACATTTCTTTGCCACCTGAGTGAAAATACCCGTGGGTGTCGTTGGACAATTGTGCCACTTCCTTCGCATCACACTAGGTGTCTGTGAGTCTGTTCACTGCTTGCTCTTGAGGGAATTACTGTAATTGTTGGAATTGTTGGGGCTTTGTAAATTATAGAGTGTGGTCTAGACCTACTCTATCTGTAAAGTGTCTGGAGATAACCTGTGTTATGATTTGATACTATAAATAAAATTGAATTGAATTGAATTGGAGGGTCATCAGTAGAGTCTGGATATCAACAAGTATGAAAGGGAAAAGATGGATGAATAAATGGATGGACAGATGGATGATGAATTCCACTGGTCCATCACTGGACAGCTCAATCACAGCAACATTACTGTCAAAGCAAACATGAAGCAGTCATCATGCATTACGGGGCAACAGCATGACTGAGTTCACACTATGAAGATGTGTAATGCCAGATGTCACAAACTTTAGCTACACATTCACGCCATGAAGTACAGAGAAGACAATTGTGTAAGGAATGTCTATCCTAACATACATACTAAGGGTGTGACGAGATCTCGTTTTACGAGATCTCGCGAGATTAAAACGTGACGAGATTTCTCGTCGAGGTGAAAAGTTGTCTCGTGAGGCGATGTTATGTCAGCGTGATGGAGCGTGAAATTACTATTGAAGATCCCCCTGCCACTTTTAAATCATTTGTGTGGCAACATTTTGGTTTTCCTGCGGAAATAATAAACGGCGAAAGAGTGACAGACAAGACAAACGCAATATGTAAACATTGTAAGAAAAAAATGCCGTATACCGCGGCTAACACGAGCACTATGCAAAAACACTTACAGCACCACCACAGCTCTCTACTAACTACTGCACCCGCGACGAAAACATTAAAAGGGCAAACAACTCTAAAAGCCTTTGCATCTCTGCCACCGGTAAGTGCAAGAGCCACGGCAATAACGAGGGACATAGGCGTTTTCATTGCAGCTGATATGAGGCCATTTTCTGTGGTGGAAAATGTTGGATTTCGGCGACTCCTCCACACACTGGAAACGAGGTACGTCATCCCATCACGCGCGCATTTAACTCGCACTGTAGTCCCAAACCTCTACAAAGAAGCCAAGGTCAGTTGAATAAAAAACTATTTTCCATTCATATATTTCATCATTGAGGATTTCTTTAAATTTTTTTTAAAAATCTCATCTCGTCTCGTTCTCGTGAACCCAATCTCGTGATGTGTCTCGTCTCGTGGAGTAAGTGTCTCGTCACACCCCTAATACATACAGATTTTTTTTATATGAGAAAGAAGTGAAAATTACAAATGCTCCATTTTTAATGCACTAAAACCTTAAATGTCAAGTAACATAAATATTCAGTGTTGCTTCTCAGTCAGTTCTGACATTTTTAAGTCAGCATATGGGATAAAAATGTGACACAAAACTGCAAAAAATTCTGCATGGGCTTATATGGTAGTCAATGAGGCATCTTCTGATGATCACTACATTTAAATGTTGCGGTTTTCACACTGCATTCACATTTGCGTGCTCGGACATAGCTATATATACCGATAGAGGAACACCATTTGAGAGTTGCGTGAAGCAGAAAAAGAATATTTGAACCAAGCGTCTCTCCGCTGAACTTTCTTGTTCTCCATTATATACTGTGGTGACTCTGACATTTTTCACTCGTACTGATCCCTTCACCCACTGCTCCACTTGAGAACTAGTAGTAAAATTCCTTAGTGTTGCCCTTTCTTCACCCCTCCATTTCCTCTCTCTGTCCTTTCCTCTTTCTCCTTATCACCTCACCTCTCATCTATGACAAGACGCAGGAGAACAGCTTCCAGGTCCTGATCTGTATCTCTCTAACACTCTTCTTTGCCTTGTTCCCTCTTTTTCCATCCCCTCATGACTTCCCCTCCCTCTTCCTGTCGGTGCTCTGGTCTGTGCTCTGCGGCTCGTCGTCCATGTCAGAACAGAAACCCACCCCGATTCCTATCTCTCCGCTCTCTCTAGAACGTGAACGTAAACGTGAGACGCCCTGCTAATGATATTCGCTCTCTATCATTCTCTGTCAGTCTACCTCTTTCTTTCTCTCCATATCCCTGATTTCAGTCTCTTAAAATAGTGTATAAAACCTAAACCTAGACAGATAACAAGTAACGGTAGTGACATGCACATTTAGAAACACACATTTAATTGCATTTATGGGCATACCTCCTCTGCTTTAAGAGCACAAGCAGGTCCATCCATATTCAGTGGAGCATTACAGACAAAATTAGCTGATATGCAAAAGGTATATACGTAGACCTCTTATGTCGCAGAGTGCACAGGAATGTTAATGGTTATGGAAATTTGTGAGGGTAAGAATGTTTGTGCTTGAGGCTGTGTGTATGTAAGTGTATTTGTTCTTTTTCTCCACTTTTACTATTCTGCTCTCGTGTAGGTTTTATGTGTGACTCAAGTACACATCTGAGAGTCTCTATGGACGGGAGAAAAGCAAACGTTTAAAGTGATCAACACCTTGCTGTGGACTGTGTGAATACGGCTATCTACACTTTGGATTTATCACATAATGACAATTCTGGAACACACAACACACACACAACACACACACACACACACACACACACACACACACACACACACACACACACACACACACACACACACACACACACACACACACACACACACACACACACACACACACACACACGTGCTTTGGATGTTGCGGTCTTGTGCTCCGCATCACTGGCTAGTTGCCAGGGTGACACCCCATCACAAGGGTTAGGAAACAAACAGCCCATAATATAATTGGAAACTGTACAACATGACAACACTGCATGACCTGTCCTGTTACCCTGGAGACCTCCATCCATCCCATCATACTCAGCTGCACACGCCCCCTCCTCTCTGAAAGGATGGAGAGTTGGGATTGGTGGCTGAGGTGCCGCTACTTCAAGCAATAAAAGAAAGTTAATAAATAAATTATCATCCCATCACTTCATTTCATTTAATCAAGTGACAAATGAAAAACACAATTTCTGTATTCAAGTTAAAAAACAAAACAGATGCTTTCATTTGAAGAAAAAAAAAAATTGTAAAGGGATCTTTTGCTGATTAGAAAAAAATAAAATTATGCTAAAAACTGAATTGCATGAGCTCGAATTCCTGCAAGCAAAATATATCACAAAAACATTGACTTGCTGTGAAAGTGTGAATTAGAAAAACCACCTGGAAAAAGGTTCAGACAGAGAAATGTCTCATGTGTCCTAGATTAACGCTGAAGCATGACTGCAAAAGTATTGAGTGACTGAGACGGTGCGTGTGTGTGTGTGTGTGTGTGTGTGTGTGTGTGTGTGTGTGTGTGTGTGTGTGACCTACTGTATGTGTGAATGGTATACAGTGAAACACCAAGACGCTGCAGCCGTAGCTAGCTCACACTTGCAAAGGGTTTAATCTCCAGGCCTAATAAGGATCAATGTAAATGCAGAGTGATACTGTTCTTTCCAATGACAGGACCTGCCACCGAGCTGAGAGGATCACCCCCAACTCCTCCCTCTCAAACCAACATTCACACTTCTTCAAGCTGCACAGTCCAACAGCTCTGTGTGTGTGTGTGTGTGTGTGTGTGTGTGTGTGTGTGTGTGTGTGTGTGTGTGTGTGTGTGTGTGTGTGTGTCAGTCAACGGATACAGACAAAGTATAAGACTGCTTAAGCAACAGCAAACACATTAAGATTCTCAACAGCCCTCCTATCAGATTCTCTGTATCAGTGTCATGTTTTTATACACCTACACATTAAGCAGGAGGAAAGCCAACGCCGCATGCTAATGCAGGCCAGAAAACAATACTAATAATATGAGATTAGATCTCTACTGTGAAAGGTAGGCAGATATCTGCAGCAATATTAAGACCACACACTATAAACGGCAGACAGATTGTATCAGACAGTAAATATGACATGCTAGTGTTACAGCTCAACAGTTCGCCAAGTCTTATGTAAACAGTTCATCCAAACAAAATGCACAGCCCTAAATGCATACTTGATGTAGGTGTTTGTGTGCTGTCAGGCGCAGCAGAATGTGAATAGGGCTCATGCTGAGCTCACAGACACATAAGTGTGCTGTGATTCAGTCTCAGTGCAGGGTATCAAACCTCAGTCCTTTCTGTGAGTGTTGGCCAAAGAGTACTTAAATTGGCAGAATCACAGTTCAGATTCTTTATATCCACTGACTTATTCTTTGACTAGATTCTGAATGATAGTTCATTGTACAAATGTATAATTGTGTAATTCTAATCTGTACTTTATTAGGTTTATTAGGGTTCATACCAGGCCCACAGGGAGTGCACTGCGCTTTGAAGCAAATTGAACAATGTGGCCAAATGGTAAAATTGCAACTCCCGGGTCGTCACGTGATGCCCTCTGGCCAAAAAAGACTTTTCCCCAATAGACTTACATGGCAAAAGACACGTCTGTAAATCAGTGGATACATTTTAAAGCAACATTACATTCATTTGTAGTCGTGTTTCCATTTGTCAGACTTTAGCTGATAAATGCTCCACTATGTTCACCTGCTAGTCAATAAATGTGTCTGTTTGGTGCTACTCAGGTAGTGTACAGTGGCTTTTTGGAGATTTTTGCTGAAAACAGTGAGACTGACTCAAACAGTAAATTTGCAGGCCGGAAAACTAAAACAATGAGCTGACAGATACTAAAACGCACATTCAAAGAGCTGAAAGGAGTCGGATGATAATTTCCTATGGGGTCACCACTTTTATATTACACATTGTCGTTTGATCCATCTTTATTGTAAAACATATTTATTGAAAAGTATACTCTATACACCAAGCCCAATGACTTCAGGAGTTTAATGCAATAACAAACAATTCACAATATGTTAAATTCCCTATTTTGGCACTGGCGTGATGTAATTTAAAGTTTCAGAAGTATACTCATCTGAAGCATGGTATAACCAGGTGTTAACTTTACACCAGGTACTTGGTTAATGTGCTCTCAGGCTGACTTTGTCCCAATCCATTAAGCCAAGCGCCACTTCAGCTTAACTGCCCTCGGAAGGACCTGGCCTCAATAATGTATACAGCCATACAAGCCTCTATTACTCACAATTAATAATACATGGACTGCCTGCCCGGCTATCCCCATCTCACTATTCTTTCCTTCTTTCCCTCTCTGCCTGTTAACAGTGATGGGCTGCACCATCTGGCACTGAAGAAAAGCCGGGGGGGCTGGGAGTGGAGGAGGAGGAGGGGGGTGGTGAAGTTCACGGAAAGTGTGGAGTTGAAGTACACACAACTTTGTTAAAAAAAGAAGAAGAAAAAAAGAACATCTGAAAACTATTTTGAGACAAGACGCTGCAGTGACCTTTCGTGATATCAATAGCAGACAATGTCCATTTCCTTACAAATGAGTGCATGCGAGAAATTAAATTTGGGCATGTAGCTATTCAGGGACTGTGGGCGTATTAACTGCGTGTGGATGAATGTGTATCTAAACTGCACTAACTGTTGAGAAGGTCAGCCATCACATTTTATCAGCTTTACTTGTGCTGCTGCCCATTGCTGTGAGAGACTCACTGTGCTATAATGAAATTATTGAGTCCTACATTCACTTTCCCGCTCACTATTACCAAATCTCCTTCTATATATCTGTGCTTGTCTGTGTCCCAGTGCCATATGGTGTATGGGCAGCTGCTCTACAAGCCTGTCAAGTTAACACGTAGTAGTCCCTTATGACAAGTAGTACAGTGTCTTCAGTGTGAACTGTGTGCTTTGTGTGGTTGTGTTTGTTTGTCTGAGCTAGTGTTTGGAGAGAAAGAATTGGAAAGACAACTCTGAAAGCCCACATTAAGTGTTGCTAAAAAGACAAACATGCAAGTCCCTCGAGATTAAGGGGAATTTATAACCTAATCTAGAGGTTAGGGAGATTCAGCTAGGGGACGTAAAGCATCACCTGTTGAGGTATACCAGGAAGTGAGAGAGCAGAGTGCAGAGAGATCCATCATTGATTCATGCGATTGTGGAGGACAAAAACAAGGAACTGATTAATGAAGGCCCAGTAGAGAAACAGACAAAGAGCTGCCTTAAGTGTTAAAGGAAGGAGGTAAAGAGTACAGTAAAGGCCTGAGCACTGTTATTCTGTTATAGATGAGGTGTGATTAACAGCAGTTAAAAAAAGGCCGTCCACTTAGGGCCCTGATATCACACTCTACTTCTAACACACACATCCACACGCACAGCTGACTGCAGCAGTCACTTAAGCAGCACTCTGGGAAATGAAGCAGCTGATTCTCAGAACAGGGTGACCTTCTTCCGTCATGCACTGCTCTGCGGAGGGAGAACAGGTCCCGGTAGTCGCTTTGAGGATGATGATGTCAGTGTTGCTTTTTTTGTGCTTACTTTGACTTCTTAAAAGCAAATGTGTAAAAGCACTTACTTTAGTAATTGTTCTGATATGTCTTTGCCCAACAGGATGCTGCATATGGGGATGCAGCAACAGAGAAAAAAAGATTTGAGGTTGAGGCTAACTGGACAGTCAGAAATGCCAGTGTCTACCCTCTACAGCGTAACCTTGACAGCTGTAAAGAAGATACAAGTGGACATCTAATAATGCAAATGCCGAGGGTTCGCTGCCCTTTACAGCCTTAGGGAACGCTGTCTGTTACCACTCGCTTTTACACAAGGGGGCACACCGAGTAAAAGAAAGAAAACATGCTGAGGTTACTGCACAAAGAGATTCTATTGATATGGTCTTTCTGTGTCATACTTTTCTATCCTGCAGCTACCGACAACAAACGATGCCTCTATTGGACTTCCTCTCTCTCATTCGCCGTTAGCTGTCTCACACGTTTGCTACTTCCACCTGCTTAATAGATGATAGAAGACAAATTACAGGCTGGAAGTCAGTGTGTGTGTGAGAGGCTGTGTACACGTTGTGAGGGTTCTGCATGAGCATGAAGAAAAATGTATGATGTGCAAGTGTTAGAAGGAGCGTTAGTGTGTGAGGGGCTTTACCAGTTAGAACATGTGAAACAACGTGTGTGACAAAGTCCTTCCGGGCTGTGTGGCTGTGTTCTGCTGTGTGTGTGTGTGTGTGTGTGTGTGTGTGTGTGTGTGTGTGTGTGTGTGTGTGTGTGTGTGTGTGTGTGTGTGTGTGTGTGTGTGTGTAGATGTGCACAGCCTGAAATCACAAACAGCTGTGGTACGTGTGAGAATAGGTGGTGAAAGAAGCTGATGCTCCCCCGTAGCGTGACACCCATGCTCCTCCTCTTCCTCTTTTTTCTCACTTGCTTTATTTTTCTTATATTCATATTTCCTTCACTACACTCATTTCTTATACTCACATACTGCATGGCTGGTTGTTTTTGGTTTACCTTTAAATAATCTGAGATTTTATAAGTATTTTAAATGAATGTGTTAAAAATCTAAATAAATAAATCAATCACAAAAAAAAAAAAAATGAAAATACCCCTTGCAGTGTAACTATTATGTTGTTTAAGCATTACTCTACCATGTGCCTACTTAGAAGGACACTGGGGTATAATCAGCAACTCAGTAATGTTTCTCCCCATTTTTCTCCTCACTTTCATTAAAGTATATTTTGACCTGTGCTCATTGCAAGTGACCTTGTTTACTGTAAACTACAATGGCCAGTGTGTTCTTGGCAAGAAGATAACATTTGAACTGTACATGGGGATTGTATAACAAGACTACAAGTCTACACCCATGCTAACGGCTCTGTGAGGCTGTACTTAGACACAGCGGTGACTCAAAAACACAAGCGTCAACCTCAAAATGGCGCTAGAGAAAAGTCAGGGGCTCACCAAAGTCAATAGGATTCATCCTCTGGGGATCATTTAAGTCTATACAAAATGTTATGGCAATACAACCAATAACTGTTGAGATACTTCAGTCTGGACCAAAGTGGTGGACCGACCGACCAACAGCCTTACTGTTACAGAAAGACCCAATTATGATACTTAGGGTTAACTTTCATGACCAAAGGTTCTGTGTACTATAAGGCCTCAAGCTCATACGTCAGCTCAGCACACAGACTCAGGGAGAAAAATGGAAAGGAAGAGAAAACAACTGTGTGTGTGTATTATATATATATATGTGTGTGTGTGTATATTATATATATGTGTGTGTGTGTGTGTTTTGTATGTTTGTGAAGGGGTGTCCTGTGGAGAACTCCAGACACAACAGGCTTTTCCCTCCAGGACTCTGTCTTAGCGTGACAGCCTGATTAACATCACACATACACCTTCTCTCAAACACACACACACACACACACACACACACACACACACACACACACACACACACACACACACACACACGGAGTCACATCTCAGGGGAACATTATCACAGGTGCACACACACGTATGCTCACTGCCGCACAGCAAATCACTCAAGCTTATCTCCCACCTGTTTAGCATTTTCAGATATGTGCCTGTGTGCATGTGACATCATATCAGTATCAAGCAACACAAAGGAAAGCATTTATTCACAAATGTATGCGTTGAAAGAGACACCCAGCATTAATGTGCAAACAAGGACACTGTTGGCCCAGCAATAATTAGCTGTATCTCTGGCTGATCGTGATGAGGCCATAATAGCGAGAATGTAAATATAATTTTCACTCCTGTCGATGCCACTATCAAAGCCTTGCTGGCATTTAGGCAAATCTCTCAGAGAAGGGGTCATGGCCCTGCCCCCCCACACCCCTTGCCTCAGACCGTGCCCGCCTCCCTCTCCACAGCTCACAGACTCGCAACAAAGATAGAGCTTGACATTTCCCTCTGAATGAAGAAAGAGAAAGCAGGATGGAAAAAAAATAGCAGGGATTAAGCAGCAACGGGCAGAGAGAGTTCGAGATCTGAGGAGAGGAAAAACATGGATCAATACAAGAGGTCTAATAAATGGAGGATTTATTGGCACCTTGAAATAATGTGAAGCGACGTCAATACAGCTCAGGAATTGTCTTAAAGAAGGGCAGGACAGTGAGTGGAAGCAAAGAGAGCTCATGCTTTCTTCAGCACCACGGAGAGCTCCTAGTGTCGGCTTATGCAAACAGCACTGGACAGCTCTTTTAAATCTCCATGTGTGACCTTTTACCCACTTTCAAGCTAGTACTGTTCCCTCATTCCCTGCAGTCATTAACCTCTCGCCAAGTCTTTACCTGTTGATTTCATATCGGTTACAATTTTTCTCCCTCAACATCCTGCCTTAAAATACAGGCAAGTTACGATCGCAAAATTGGATCAGACAGATTCATAAAAGAAACACAGGGTCCCAAGTCAGTCGGTGTTTGTTGTTTATTTCACACTTTACATTTCTCTAAACCTTCTCTCGAATGTAATATGTGTATATGATTCTGATTAATACTACAAGCAGGAGACTACTACGGGATGAAAAATATGCTTTATTAAGTATAGAATCCCCTAAGAACAGAAGCAAGCAGACAAACAAGAAAAAAAAACTAAAGTAGTAAATAATCTGCTGTCAGCAAAAGTAGTGAAGCTACTGTCAGCATAGCAGGAATCACTAGGATTCATCTGAGAGTCTCTATGGACGGAAGAAAAGCAAACGTTTAAAGTGATCAACACATTGGAGGACTGTGAATACGGCTATCTACACTTTGGATTTATCACATAATGACAATAATAATGTCACATAATGACAATTCTGGATCTCACACACACACACACACACACACACACACACACACACACACACACGGCTCCCTGACAGAATACTTTTAGCCCTCTCTCCTTCATCACCTTTCCCTCCGCTGCTCTCCTCTCTTCATGTGTCTAGCCTGACAGGATCTGCAGGATACCCTTTTTCTACAATCGCTTACCCTCCTGCTGCCTTCCTGCCCTTCCTCTCTCCTCCTCTTTACTCCCCTGTTCTCTGTGCCCCGGCTCTCATAGCTCCCCTGCTCCCTCCATCTCTCTCTGTCAGCTCATTAAGCTTGACTTATCTCACAGTGCAAAGCGGAAATTAAATCCTGGGCACTAAATCCCCTCCTTCGCCTCTGCCCCTCGTTTTCTTGTTCTTCACCCACCACCCCACCACCACCACCTTACCCATGTTACCAAGTTAATGGAGGTAAATGATGTCTTTTTCATGTGTAGCACTGATGCTGTGTTTGTTCTTAAATGAGAATCTTAATGCCTGGCTGCTTACTGGGGTGTAGTTGTAGTTTTGAACTGAAAGGCAGATAACTTTGTACTGTAGTGTTTATCACTATGGGAAGAACAAGTCACAGTCAATTAGTTATCAGTTAATTGATGGTTTTGGAAGGAGCAGTCCCTCTGTAAAACATCATTCACGTCACTTATTTTGTCTTACTTCCTTTTTCTTTGGTTCTGTCCAGCTCTCCCAAACTCTCTCCACTCCTGGTTTCGGAGGGCAGTAAAAGTTAATGTATGCGATAGAAGAGTAATCAGGGTATTCTTAAGCAGTAAGACCATGCTGCACAGGGAATCACGGCAGATTAAGAAACTGTATTTGGCAGCATTAACATGAAATCATTCCATAAGCTCTGCTAATTCAACTTCACTGGAGGAGAGGGGAGGTTCTCCCCTCAAACAACACCCGCACAGTCCCTGATACTAACATACTGCAGACAGACACACACACACACACCTGCGCACTTACAAAAAGCCACAAATATAGGCCCAGCTTCATTCTGTGTCCTCCAGCTCATTCATATCTGACAAGCTTAAGGTGTAGTTAAGCATTTAGCCTCGCCAGTGACGCATACTGCAGACTGTTGGTGATTCGTCAGCAGCCAAAAGGATTAGCAACGCAGAGTGTTGCATTGTGGGTATTCACACGCCTGGGAGGAATGGCTCACTCAGTGAGGCATACATTGGTGTTTAGATTTTATTCAGCAACAATGAATGGATAAGCAACAAGAACGGAACAGAAAATGACAGGAATGGAGAGTGTGACCGGAATCTGCTAATCCATTCATTTGTAGTCATAGATCAGACTGCAACGAAAGGAAAACATTTGCAATGGGACACGTACAAGACGTCAGCGTTGACGCCACATGTCTAATCTAGTGTGTGAATGTAGGCTAAATCGAACTAACTTGCATCCAAGGAGACATAAATGGCTGCAGAGGCTTGAAAAACATTAAACATGAAAACATGAGAATTACCTCCAAACCATAAGTAGATATAGGTTGTTTATTCCTACCCCTTAATACGACGCACAGGAGCGTTAACCAAAGAACGTAATGGTCACGGTTTTAAACCCGTCGTTAAGGTTGTGAAATGGTGGTATTTGGATGGGTTTAGGCACCAAACCTAAGTGGCTTGGGTTAAAATCAGTTACTTTACTCATGCATGTGACGCTGAACTCGCCGTTTACTATTGTCAGAGACGGTTTAGAACCGAGACACCCCATCTCAGAGTAATTTCCTGTATCTGTGTCACGTGGGTTTCTCCACTGCCATGCCTCTTTAGGAGAATAGCGGAAGAGGAGTATCCTTACTTCTAATTGTTATTAAAAGTTTTGTTTATAGGCTGATATTTATACTAAAATAGGCTATATATCATGATTTACTGGGAAAAAACATTTCATTTCATGTCAAATCAGACATTTAGCGTCCCCATATAGGACCAATGAAATTATCTTTGATAACCACAATGACACAACAATTCGACCGTGAGATTGAATTAAATATATCCAAGACACATGCAATGATCGTGACATGAACTGCTGTATAATGGTACTGGCAACTTTTTTGGTCTAATTCAGGCACTGAGTATAAAGTGCTCGATGGTGTTTTATGCCCCTAACGTCTCCTTCCAGGCAGCACTGCGACCGTTTACTTCAAGGCACCTAACCATAACCATATCCATAACCATTGCCTAATCCTAGTGCCTTCAAGGCAGCGCTGCCTGGAAGGAGACGTTGGGGGCTTAAAACACCGATAAACCCAGCAGACACACACCCAACTCTCACATGCAAAGAAAATCAGTCATAGAAGAACATACTACACAGAGATACAATATTTACCCTCCATCTGACAAAATACATGTACTCAGATGGATGTGCATATACCAGCAAAAACTCACAGATACACAGTATCATGCCATCTTCACTAGATACACAGATGAACAAACAAAAATAAAAGACAAACAAATAAACAAACAGCAGATTCACATAATGGCTGCCACAGAAACACCAGACCATACAGTAGCGCACTCTCTTTCTCTCTCTGGGGAAAGTAGAAATAGACAGAGGGAAGGATTTAGAGAGAGGGAGTGAAAGAGAGCGTGTGGGTGAGTGCCAACACTCAACAGAAAAAAAAAAAAAAAAAAAAAAACATCAGAACATGTCTGAGTGGATTATAACTATACATACGTCACAGGGGAATGGAGCGGGAGGAAAGAAGGAGGGAAGAAGCAGGGGGAGACTGAACGGTAGGAATGGTGAAGAGAAATGAGGAGATTGGTGAGAGCAGCTGAGACTGCGCTGTCATACCTTTCAAACGTTTATCACTTTGAATAAATACCTGCACATGGGAACATACAGAGCACAAACATACACTGATAAGGACTCAAACTATTCATTCTGTCACTCTCTCTCTCTCTGACAGACCCTCTCTCTCTCTCTCTCTCTCTCTCTCTATGCATGCAAACACACATACACACACACACACACACACACACACACACACACACACACACACACACACACACACACACACACACACACACACACACACACACAGCAGCAATACTAATCTCCCTCTCTGAGTTATATCCCATCCCCTCTCCACCCCATCCAATAGCCCCCATTTTAAAAATCGGCCTCTGCAGAGGGCGTCTTCAAAGCCCAGTAATCTGTCTGGGGAAGCAGCAATAAGAGAGAAGGGGAAATATAGCTCTGGATTAGATCCCCTGTCTTTTTTCACAAAAATAAAAGCCCATTTTCATTCTCTCCCTTTGCCTCAGCTCCGGCCACACATTTTCTAGTCCATTGCGACTACGGTCTACTTCCAGGGGTGTTCACGTGCCACCGGTAATTCCGCCGGATGTCCCTCTTTTTAGGCCAGATGTCCGTCACCTTCCGCTTTCTTTGTGTTGGCATGCCAACTTTCATGTTGATTTTATCTTATTGTATTTGTATTTTATTTTTTTGAGAATGTTTTTTATGTTACATGTTGTTTATGTTGTGAAGCAACAGATTGTAGCACTATGTCCAAGACAAATTCCCCCTCGGGGACAATAAAGTGTATTCTATTCTAAACTCCCTTCGATTTTGGCAGGGTAAATCGAGACAGCTAGCTAAACTGTCTGTCCAATCTGAGTTTTCTGTTGCATGACTAAAACAACTTTTGAACGTACACATGATTGTGATTGGTTGAAAGAAATGCCAATAAACCAGAGCATGTTTTTCTCCCATCCCGGAATGTTATGTCAACTAGCCAGACCCTCCTCCTCAGCGCTGTGGAGGATAGTCTGGCAATGCGAGACTACACATTTACTAAAGGATGTGATGAGAGTCATTTTGCAGCAAGCTAACCTCCCATCCCTACCAAAAGCAGTAAACTTAAACATTCCCCCAACGATTAAGCATTGCATTTACAGTCATCAACAACCCACAACTCCACAGTTAACAGATGAAATGTCTCCATAATAAGATTTAATTAATCTCTTTGGAAACTGAAACTTAAAAGGAATAGTTCAAAATGTTGGGGACCATACAGATATGAGAGTGGTATCGATCGTCTCATGTTTTTCTTGGCACGAAAGCGAATTAGGACGCCAACATTTAGCTGGAAACATATTTTGAAAATATGATCATTTCATGTCGTTTTTCAAAATATACAATCCAAATTAATGACAAACTGTAACTGAAAACCAACTAAAGAAGTTGTATATGAACATTTTGGCTGCTTTAATAGTGTCTATCATCTTTTATCATTTAGCAAACTTAAATTAAAGTATACTTTAAATGTAATATTGCAACTAATTTCCATTATAATAAATTAATACTGGTAAAATACTTCAGCCATATCACCAAGACCTACTTGCAGTAATATTATTTAGAAAGAAATTATTTTAGAAGATTTACATTCCGATATATTTAAAACCCCTTGTGTGCTTGATACTAAACACTAATATGAAACCTGCTGCTCCACCCTGCCAGAGCCCCACTGAATAAAAGAAGCCTAAACCCAATAAACAAGATCATAGAGTGATTATGAAATGTCTAAGTCCCAGAAACAAGCGTCTTAAATAGCCCTTTACAGGCAACCACAGGAGAGGTATTATGTAGGAGGTGTAGCTTAAAAGATTAAACTCAGAACCCTTTTAAATTAGTTTCCCTTATTGTGAACATGGGACTAAAGGTTGTGCACAAACACAGAATTAAAACTGAAAAAAGTTCAAGCTGAGGAGGAATTGCAGAAGTACTGCATATACTCCAGACCAGTGACTGCCAACTCAGAAGCTGCTATGAAAAAGGGAGCATGAATGAGATTAAAGCATGATGTGTGTGGTCAGTAGAGATATCTTTCTCAAGAACTCAACAGGCAGAAAAGAGGATAGGATAAAGAGGGGGGAGGGTTGGGGGAGGAAAGGTTGGGGGATGGTGCAGCAGGAGTGGAAAGCAGGGTTGAGGAAAATACCAGCCCAGTCTCCCCAAAAAACAATTACGCTCATATTCTGGACAATTGAACACATTATTTACATCCAATGATATAACAATTGCTCAATTTCTGCCAAGTAGCATAAATATCTGATAAAATATTATGGACAAAAAAAAAATAACCGGTGCACTTAAACTCTATACTTCCAGTCCAATAAAACAGCTGATAAACTCCTCTATTACTTGTCCGCAACATTATCTGTCACTCCTGTTTTGTGCATCGAGGTCAGAGAATTATTTCAGGCTCCAACATCCAACATGATGTAATGTGGCCTGTATAAGTAACAACTGGTTTTCAGCCCCCAGAACACAAATTATTTGAAAATGAACAAGAACCTTTGCTATAAACATGCACATGTTCATATGAAGACAAGCTCGCTAATGTGAAACAGGTCAAATTAGTGCGCAGTTTTCTTTTTTTTACACCTGGATTAAATATACAGTAACATAGGATCATTAAATGTAGTCAATTATACGAGTCATAATTTTAGAAATATGCTCAAATGATTCTTAACTAGCAAAATATGTTTTTATTGCTGCACTATTATTAAAAAAAAGAAGCAAATTCAAAGTTCTCCAACTGTACTGCATTAAAACGTTCCACATTTCATAGACCTTTCCTTTTCTGGAGTAGCATTACCACAGTAATGTCTCTGATAACAAAATCTATACACAACATGTAATCCGGTTTTAACTTCTGTAGTCCTTCTCTGGGATGCTGTCCTAATCTTCCAACCTCCTATGCTCTTTCTCCTCCTCTTCCTCTTGCTCCTTGCCTTTGTTCCTGCACCTTTAATCTTGTCCTCTCTGTCCTCAATGTTTCTCTTCTTCCACTCTTCCTCTGTATAACCCAGTGTGGATTAAGGGGTTGTAATATGTTGTGCTAGACGCATCGTTTTGAACACACATTGGATAAATCCCACCTCAGCGGTGGAACCATGACGGGAGCTGAGTAGCTTAAATCACACAAGCACATACATATTGGGGTGTACACCTACACCCACACCCACACCCACACAACAGAAACACAGACAGTGGATGCATAGAAGGGGGGAATAAGGAGATGGGTTTGAGGCATGGAGAAGAAATAAACAGCCTGGGGAGCGATAAGTGGAGAGGGTTTTAAGAAAATGTATGCGATCATGGCAACAAAACTCTTTATCTTCTATCCCTATGAGTCTCATCACTTTATGTCTGTAACAAAATATGCTATTATGGAAGCCTGGTGCGCTTTACAGGAAGACGAGATGAATGCATTAACACTGAAAAACTGAAACACACAAAAGTGGTTGTGTCTAAAAGTGGTTGCATGAAATGTCAATTGACCAACAGTAAACACAGAAAAGTGAAAAATGCCTGAGAGAGGGAGAGATGTATGTTATTTGGGGATGTGTTATTGGGGGATGTGAACAGTATCCAACCACAATATGTGCAGATTTAGGGGAGGGGTGCATTTGGGTGTAGCTGTCAGGTGAAGCCCCTTGCTGCGTGCTTTGCATACGCAAGCAGGTGGTCCTCTGCACGTCAATATATCCTGTCTAATTGAATGGGTTAAGAAATGCTACCGCTCTCCATTCAATCTCCTATCTCTCCCAGCCCCCCAAATAACCTGCAAACACACGCACACACACAAAATGCATGTGCACAGCTTCACATGCACATATAAACACATGCAAGCACAAACCTGCAACGCAAGAATACACATTTACACTTATCTGTGCACACTTACTGTACACCCAAGTGCATCCAGTGTACCAGCGCATACACATACATTGCCCTCCAGACCTGTCATTCGAAGGTAATTACCTGGCCTCACTAACTGGCAGGGTTACGTCAGCTATAGACCGCAGGCATTGGGAGTCGTTAACCCTATATTTGCCCGACACACATACACATACACACACACACACACACACACACACACACACACACACACACACACACACACACACACACACACACACACACACACACACACACACACACACACACACACACACACACACACACACACACACACACGAGTCTAAGAAGGCAAAATAAATATAAATGTGTCTGTCAGGCTCCCTGCCCTTATCCATTTTTAATTTCTTTCTTTCCTCCCTGGGGGGCATCCTTACACAGCTGCACACAGCTAAAAGGAAGGGGGAGGTAAAACACAATTACATCCACTACTACTACTGACCTCTAAGTTCTCCCTCACACCTATTTCACACTAGTATGCTTTCATTGTACAATGTATGTTTCAGTTAAAGCAACAGAAAGGTATTGCTGTATTTAGTCTTTCACGTTACTGTTTTATGTGGAATAGGACTGATTATATAGCTGGACAACAATCAATATATATAGAACTTTGAACACAAAAGCCTGCATGTAACCATGTAGGGTACTTACAAAAGCCTGTACGGGCAGAGTGGCAGGGGTGTAAAATGTATGTCCTAAACCAGTCAGCACTTCCCATTATACACGGGATAAATGGGGACAAACAGAGAGGAGGATGGGAGGACCGTGACCTTGAAAATGACTGGGACAGCAGTGTGTGTGTGTGTGTGTGTGTGTGTGTGTGTGTGTGTGTGTGTGTGTGTGTGTGTGTGTGTGTGTGTGTGTGTGGTGGCACAATGTAACAATTACATCTACTGTATAGGAGCGCAATGGCCTACTTTCTGCCTGTGAATAAGGGAGCAAATTATTTTACAGCCAATTTCAATGTCCAACCAAAATAGTATAATACTATCCCTGGGTGGTTGTTTTTAATTATTAGTATATATATATAGTTATTTTGTTAAAGCTTTAGTGCATAACTTTTTGATATTAATGAACGTCTGTTACATTAAAGCCATTGCCAAATTAGTTGCTACAAAGCTAATTAAGACTATCAGCGCCACACAACTCTTTCTGTATTTCTCAGTATGGCTATGTTCAGAAGATTGTGTCGTCTGGCAAATTTTGCGCGCAGAAACTCAAGTGAAGATAATTACCTCTTCTGAAGAGTATCATGTTTTTTTAATCCTGCGTGTTCTCCTTGGCTACTAGCAACTGTGTGGAGGAGGGGTGGGTGGGTGGGGCTGTGCGCGATCACGGAAGGCTTGAATCATGTGGACGCGCTGACAGTTTTGTTGTGATTGTGCTCAGGGGGGGCGACAGAAATTACGCACTATAGCTTTAATAATATTTGTTATTGATAATTAAAACAACCCAGAAAAATATTCTTTTAATTTTTACCACACATTAAGCATTTATGGTGGCTGGATTGGATGTGTCAGACTGCAAAATGGAAACAAATGTTCAAAGATCCTCTTTAACAAAAGTCGTATTATCATTATAAGAAGGTGCTGGTCTCAGTGCAAGAAGGTCAGGTGAGTGACTTGTTCATGAAAAGCCTGAGATGTTATTTTCCGTAGGATACTGGACTATTTTCCTGTTAAATTTGTCTTTTTCCATTTTCATTTAGACGATCTCTTCTAAAACAGCATGCTAAAACAGCCTTTAATTTATTGTAATTTTAATGTAATCTTTTCCAAGACACAGACACTCACACACACAAAAATAAAATAACTGACAGCAGACAGCAATATCAAAGAATTAGGATGGGGGCGAAGTCTGATTAGACACGCTTGAAACAAGCAATTGTCAGACTATTTAAATAAGTCCCAATCAGTGCACACCTGGGCTGTTTCACTTTGACACATTTTGACAGCAAATGTGGTGGTAGGCTCCCAAAAAAAAACTGCATGATCCATCATTTAAAGTTCTATTATTTTACTCAGGAAGGCAGATTAAGCATACTTAATTTGCTATATTTCATCCTAAAACCTCTTTGTCAGTGAGAGCTTTCCAAGCTGGCGTTACATGAACAAGCTACAGAAAAACATTTAGCTATTAGGAAGAACAGACAGGCATGAGAAAATGGAGCATCAAGGCTCTGTGTTCTCCCCCTCTCCCCCATCACAGTGTAAATTAGCAGGTTAATGGCTAACACATCTACAAGTTAAGAAAGAGAGAGAAAGATAGAGATAGAGAGAGAGAGAGAGAGAGAGAGAGAGAGAGAGAGAGAGAGAGAGAGAGAGAGAGAGAGAGAGAGAAGGGGGGTGTAATGGGCTAAAATGAATGAATGTTGATTAAGGTTTGTGAACAGGGAATGTTCAGCTGTGGATGAAATGGGAAACACATCAGGACTAATTAACATTCCACAGAAATACTGCTTTCATGTATACAGGCACAAACACACACGTGTGATCACAGAGCCCCTGTGACACTTTCAACGGCATATTAACCATGTAAATTGCACATGAACTATTTGCTGCACCCTCCGGTTCTGCAAATCTAGCCTGGAATATTTTGCTGATGTCCCCCATATTAAAGCTGTGTGTTGTGCACCTGTCAGTGCAGCTAAGAATCAAACAATGGAGTGGTTAAAACTGTGTTAGCATTTCATCATGCAGAAGAGCCAATATTTGGAGTGGAATTGCTAAGTCACAATAAATTGCCTGAGAGCTGTATGCATCAAAGCAGCTATTACTATATTACTATATGCTGCATAATGATTATTAAAAACACTCTCTGCGTATGGTGCGTTTATGTCTTTTGTATGGTGCGTTTATGTCTTATGTAAACACACACATTCATGCATGAATCTAACTCCTTCAAGCCACTGCGCACACACGCACACACACTCACACACGCGCACACACACACCTACTACAATTAAGCAGGGAGTAGTAGAGTAATGGGAGAACACTTATCTAGTACTCAAATTAAGCTGTCAAGCGATCTGGGAGAGGTGCAATGCATCTACACTCTAATTTATAGGGAATAAGCAAGTCAAGTCCTAGCCGTGTAGCATTTGTTTTATACTAGTGTGTGTGTGTGTGTGTGTGTGTGTGTGTGTGTGTGTGTGTGTGTACGGCTAAATTTGAGTAAACAAATTCTTTCTGTCCCTGAAGGCGGATACAAAGAAGGATTATATTAAATACATTAAAATTTTTATCTTTTATTCAATTTGAAGTTCAGAATACATTTGGTCCACTTTGCCTTCATTCCCGGCGAAAGGTAGAAAGTTTGCAACGCTCAAAAAAAAAAAAAAATCAACATTTTTGGAATGATAAGATGCTATTTCCTGTATTAAAGGTGGAGATAGGTCTTGCCTTGCACCCTGGGACATGGTAATTGTATCATTCATTTCACCTGCTCAAAATTGCATGAGGTCCATCTGCACAGAACAAGACCCCTCTCTCTGGGCCACCTGTGCACCGCGTTCACATCCCCATCCTCCATGGTATGAGTTCATCTTAAGTCCAATCTATATGCACAACAGAAATGGCACGGACAGAATGAACCAACCCAATGCTGTTATTTTGACTGGAAAGAATATTCTGCTTTGTTGGACAGCTGGAGGTCAGTCACAATCTTGTATTCCCCATGTCTCCCTCCCCTCATGCTCTTTGCGTTTTCTCAGGCCTCAATTACGACTGACTCACACCGACGTCCCTTTCTTTTTCCTTTGAGGATGCAGCTCCAGAAACTTCCACACACTGCCACAACCTGACAGGCTGAACATCATCAATGCCCATGGCTCTATTCAGAGGCTTTCTCTATGCTAATCACTGGTGTCAGGTCCTGCCTGCTTGCAGATGACATCAGTGTGACCCTGTCAGGAACAGCCAGTCTCTAAAGGGTTAAGAGCAGTGCAACACGCCTACCAGGGTGATGGCTGTTGCAGGATTTCGTATCCAAGGAATCAATGGATTCTGACAGCTTCTCACTTGACTGCTGAATAAACCATACCATACTGAGTTAGCACACAGATTAACACAAGCAGACATGTCTCATTTGAGGCAATGTATGGCAATCACAGAACTGCTGCTTTGACATCGGGGGCAACTGTTGGGTTTTTTCCTCATTACAGGTATGCATCGGACACACGGTGAAAAATGCACAGTATATTTATTACGAGAAACAAAAGAAAAATCTATCAAATATTCTCACTTTCAAGTGCAAAAAAATACGTCAGACGAGAGCTGAGGCTGACAGTTTAGGTGATCCTATCCAGCAGCTCAACAAGTTCTTTACTTAGCTCTCCCTGGTATTTCCCACCGTTCCTCCCTTCATTTCAATAACTTCAAAGTGCACAGCCTTTTCTTCTGCTGCCTCCCTGGCTGTGCTCTTGCCTCCAGTCCCAGGTAAGATGGGCAGAAATTAAAACGGAGAGAAGGTATTTTGCCGTATAAGTAACGATCAAAGAAGTGCTTCATCCTCCTAAGGATTGGCTGTGCCGTTTCTGGAACCTCTGTTGAAACCAGAGTCATTTCCCTCTTGAAGTCCTGTTTAGTCAAACGCTGAGCACAACTCCTGCTCTTTTTTGACATAATTGTGTCTGTAATGTATATGCTATGGGCAGTGTGACGTGTCCCGGTGGATTTTTCTATTTCTGTCAATTCTCTTTGAGAGCTATTAGAAACCCATTTTGCAGGCAACAACATAAAAGATAGCAACAAGGCTTTTCATATAGGAGACAGAGAGACAGAAAGACTGAAACTGAGGTTAGGAAGAGAGAGAATGGCAGACTCTGTTGACTAAACCTCTGGAGTAGGCTCCACTGACCATCCTTTATTTGTCTGTAACAAATTGTCCTTCTCCATCCTTCTTTCTGAACTGTCAAAGACTACACGGTTCACACCCAATGCATCACGGTCTGAAAACAAGGCATGTGTGACTTTGACAGTTGCCGCAGCAGCAGCAGCTAGAGGAGATCATCACACCTTCAAATACTGAGTGCCACTGACATGTTTATGACCACACACACACACACACACACACACACACACACACACACACACACACACACACACACACACACACACACACACACACACACACACACACACACACACACACACACACACACACACACACACACACACACACACACACACACACACACACACACACACTACGCATATACAGTAAAACCACTTATGCTGCATAAAAACCTGGGCACCCACACAGTCACCCACTCTCTTAAAAACACACACGGCACATGCACACACAATCTAAAGCTTTTTATCAAGCTTTATACCATTCCACACTTCTGATGCTCATAGGCCCAGCTGGGAGAGGCAGATAAGACTGGTTTTGGGTATAGAGGGTTAGAGAGCTACTCTGAGACACAGCAAAGCTTTTTTCTGGAATATTCCTATTGATTTTTAGGCATAGCCAAGGCAGAAATAGCTATGTCTTACTCTAAAAATGTTTTACTTGCTACTCTGCAGCTGTTCTTGCAAAGAGTGGAAAAACCTACCCTTCTCTATTAGTTTTCATTTGTTCATTTTACAGAATCAAAGTTCAACCAGAGCTCTCAGAGGGCTTTCTCCTTCCTGCTCATGCTCATACTGTCTGCCCAACTAAGCCAGCCTATACCAACAACGGCGCTTCTGGATAGCATATAATTATTAGCATTCACTTTTCCTTTATTGAAGGACGCACGGGCTGCAAACCCTTTTCCTTTCCTTGTATCATTTCGGTTGATCCCTTCACTGAGGTGTGAATAAAAAGGGATAGGTATGGTATGCAATAAGGTATGCAGGTTTGAGATAATAACAGCAAAAGTAAACAGAGGGTGTCATAAGAGGAAGCGGGAAAGAGAGCAAGACTGGAAGGAGAGGCACTAGAGAGAGGTTGGAATGGAGATTGACAGAACAGATTGGACAATAATCCACAAATGGATCTAGTGGAAGATTTTTCAATATCTTTGCTCAAGCAGAAAACACAACTTGTAGTGACACCCAAGAAATGATTCGCTTGCAGAATGGAATCATCGGAACATCTTGCGCTTGCAAGAAAGAAAAGGGATGATAAATTCACCACGGCATGCACAAAACATACGCGCTAGAGGTACAACGGCTGTTCTGCAGTGCCCGGTGCTGGTGTAGCAGCTCATGTTGAAAATATGTTTAAGAGCCCAGTCCACTTTATAATACCTTTCATAACAGCAAGAAAAAAAATGAAGAAAGTGGGAGAAAGAGGGAGGCACCCTGGGCTGACTACAGAAATCATGGATAAAAAGTGACTCAATTTACCAAGACTTGCTTAAGTTCTTAGGTCAGACCCAACTGCACTATAAATCCACGCACTGCGTGTTAAGGATGACATTGAGAAATTATTTCACAAGGTTTCATAAGGATTGACCTGCAGCTAAAACACAAAGGGGCCTGAAGCAAGTGCGTGTGCATATGAATGTGTGTCCTTCTGTGAGCGTATGTATGCGCATGTATGTGTGCGGATGTATGTGTATGTGATAGAGAGAGCAAGAGAGAGTGAGCGACAGAGAAAATGAGAACCGTGTTCTTCCAGCCTCAGGCGTCTTTTGCACCTCAGCTCGGTATGGAAAGACACAGGAAAAGGGGGAAATATTAAGGAAACAGGGAGAAAGAGCAAGTATAACCCAAATGCAATGATGAAAATAGATTGTAGCAGAAATATACTGTTCTTATGCAGATTAGTGTGTTCATTTTGGGCTTACACTTTTGCTTTGGGTTCTGGTAACATAAAAGATAGAGATCTGTTTGAAAATTATATCTAATAGTTGCAACAAAGAGCTGAAAAAAGTAATTGCTTTTTTCCTCCTAACTCAATCAAGGTGCTAATATTCTCAACTTTTTGATGGTATAAAAAACTGCCCAGCATGTTTGTCTTTCCCCAAATTAAACAAGCCCAGAGTCTCATCACAGTTCGATCAACAACCCATTCTGGCTCTTTTTCCCTCCATCTCTGCTTGTGGTGCGTGTACTACTCTGATTTACGTTGTCCTGTAAAAATGCCAGCTGCTTCAGTGGCACTCTTTCAGCGCTGTCCTCCATTTCAAGCCTTCCCCATCTTCTGCTAAGCTGGGAGAAATGGGAGGAAAGGGGCAGAATAGGTTTGAAAGGCTGGCGGTAATTTGGGAGTGTACATGTTGGTGTGTGTGTGTGTGTGTGTGTGTGTGTGTGTGTGTGTGTGTGTGTGTGTGTGTTTTCTCTGTGTGCGTAAAAGTAAGAGAGAACTGTTGGAGAGGGGAAAGCGTATGATGTTCCAGCTGTAGCAGTAAGCCCATTCAAGGACACAGCGACTTACACACACACACACACACACACACACACACACGCACGCACGCACGCACACACACACACAGAGTCTCAGATCTACCTCCTAGGGAAATTAATCACTGTTGCAAACGATATAAGTTAAACACATTTCTAAATACCCCAGGGACCAAATGAGAATATTAGACAAGGTGGAATTTATGATCGATCAAACAGAAAAGCCCGGAGCCTCTGATCTACATGACCTTTATCAAGGTTTATCACACCAGACATTTCAAATCCAAATCAAGAAGATTGCAAAGAATTGGACGCAACTTTGTATGGAAGCTGATTACAGGATGTAGGCGAAGCAGCCTGGAGACAATAACTATTTCAGTGTGATAAGGGACTGTTTGTTTTTTATTTGAGGGACTACTGGTGGAGTTTTGGTGTCTTTAGTCAAAATAGACTTGACCCTCCCTACACCAGCAATACATTTTTTCTATGACCATCCAAAATGATTGGGGAAAAAAGCATTAGCCTCCCCAATAAGTTATTGATGCCTTCTGTACTGGTTTGGGCTTGGCAAAAGAGATAGCCACTGTTTTTTTTACAACCATGACATACATGACTTAACCTCTGCTCTCTCATCTTGCACATCACACTCCACTATTATGGTGGCCATTTCAGTAGATTTACTCACTAACATTGTTGTGAAAACACAATAAGCATGGAAACTAAATGCACACTTCCTGCATTACGGCATTACTTCAAATACTAAGTTACTCCTCTAGTTAACTAGTATTCACGTGAAATAAAACAATAAAACATTTCAAAAAAGCACATTAGGTAATAACCCATATTGACAGCTGGCCAGCCCAATCAGAAATTCAAAGTTAAGTATATATATATATATATATATATATATATATATATATATATATATATATATATATATATATATATATATATATATATATATAATATATATATATATTATTTAATCAGTTATTTATCATACAAATATGCTAATTAGATTATTAAATGGCCAAAACATGTATAAGGTACCAGTATTCTGTCAAATATGCTAATTAGATTATTAAATGGCCAAAACATGTATAATGTACCAGTATTCATGGTGTAGTAGGAATACAAAGGAGTAATGGTCTTTTTAAGGACCTGACGGCCGCCATTTTGAAAATGGGGCCTTTCTTGAAGTCAAACTTTGGTAAACTTTTAGTATGTTTTTAAGTACATCTGATACTACTGTAAACCACTGAAAAATCTTTTGTTAGAATTTTTTTGGGGTCAAGCCATATTTGCAGCTGACTACACCTTCACAGACCCCGCTTTGAGCTGGCTGGAGCTCTATAGATAGGATTGGAGATGAGAAGTTTAACTGACACGTAACCGCGATCAGCGCTTGCATGCACCACTTAGCATCAACTGCAATGTTTAATTTTAAGAATGTAGCCTACTGGCAGTCTGGCACACGTGGATGCTCAGTATTTTCCGTTGGTGCTAGTCAGTTTCATTATATTCCAGCTTCATGTCAGTGACGATACTTTGGCAACAGGTGGCGCAGTTAGCTATAGGGTTGCATTTTCAAAGAAAGCAACTCCAAACTCGTATTGCCGTCATGTTGCCATTTTTGTTGGGTCAGACCCAGGGCCAGATTGGAACTCATTTTCAGCCCTGGATTTTCATGCCTTAGACCGGCCCACTTTACTTCACGAATGACTAAATTAAAAAAATGTAATTAAAACCCAATGATGTTGAACAATATCAGAATCTGTTTCTGTGCAAATAAGTAATCACAGATTAAATAAAGAACAAGATACATTGTATTGCACTTTCTAATGACTCTCTTTTTGACTATATATTTTTTCCTTTGAATATTTCATACAACTTTCATAATGGGTCGCAAGTAATATTTGGGCATAAAAAGTGATTATATTGTAGCTAATCTGATCATGTTTGCTTGTTCACACACTGTGATACAACAGCTTACAGTAGATGTGCCATCCACATTGACAGCAGCTATCCCTAATGCACACTACTGGCTCTGCTTCTGACACTAAATCACATTTTATAAATTATCATAATTCTCAGCATAAATCACATCTTTTTACAAAGCTTTCTGATCAAGTCAAGTCAGTGTCATTATGGTAGTGCCAAATCATCTGGCATCATTAATTATCCCAAGGCATTTTTCATATAGAGCAGGTCAACACCACACTCTTATTAATTCTTATAATATTCAGTCAATGAGTAACCCTACCTGCCCAAACTGGAGTTCTGGGCTCATATAGCTGCTGCTTGGTAACCTTACTGGCTCTTCACTGTCACTGTTAGCAGCAAACTGGACTAGTAGTAGCCTAGCTGCTGCTACGGAGCTACAAGATTTGATTCATAAACATAGACGCTGGTTTGCAGGCACTTCTCCTAACTAACTTAGCTTACCCGTCTCAATTCTCCCGGTGCTCCCGATTAGCCAATCCGGGCCTGGTCAGACCCATCTGCTAGCGATCGGGGACAAGACTGAGAGCTACATGGAAAAGTATGCACAAAACAAGCCACTTTGAAATGTTGCTGTTTTCATTAAAAGTTGGGTGTCCCCCCGTCCCCACCTAGACTAAAAAACGTTGGGTGACCCTCCCCCTCAACAAAGAACGGTCCCTAACAGACAGATATATGCATTGAGCAACATACTGGTCCCAGGTCAATGATACACAGGTCCAGAGAGAGAAATCATGTACACAGTCTGTGAATTTATCACTGTGATTTACAGTAAATTGTCTGTGAATTGAAATGATGGCTTCATTGACTGTCAGTGTTTAAGGATCTGAGATTACATCCAACAATGTCAGGAGCACCATCAAGCTATTGTTTGTCTGTCATGTGTTGAGCCTGCATGATGTGACACAAGAGGGATTTGTAAGCGTGTGTGGGTGTGTGTGTGTGTGTGTGTGTGTGTGTGTGTGTGTGTGTGTGTGTGTGTGTGTGTGTGTGTGTGTGTGTGTGTGTGTGTGTGTGTGTACCATTGCATGGGGTGTACAGCATAAACAATGGGTTGGGGTAACCTGGATTACTGCCTCATTTGGACACAAGGGCACGGCCAGAGAGCAGGCCAGATTAACCAGGACAATAGATTTTGGTGGTGGGGGGGGAAGAGAGAAAGGGAGAGAAACAAAGAGAGGGAGCTAGAAGGATGGAAAGAGCGAGAGTAAAAGAGGGTTAAAAAGGCAAGGACGAAAGGAAATCTAGAAAGGTACAGCCAGCACAGATAGAAAGAAAGAGGAAAGTCCAAAGTGAGGTGCCTATCCTGTATGCAGAAGCATATGGAAAAGCATGCTGGGTGAAACAGACGGGAGAAAAAGGAAAGAAAGAGACAAGAGAAAAAGGAATAGAGATAGCAAAAGGCCAAATGAGGGAAAGAGATGAGAATGAGAGGGTACCACATACCAGACAAATTGGCAGATTGACGGAAACACTGTGAGTGAAGATCGCATAGAGAAAGAAAAAACACTTTGGACTGTGACTCCACACACACACACACACACAAAATTAGCAGAAACTAACACAAGGACGCGGTCAAACGCACTTTTCCAAATGCCTAATATGTTTGCATAGATAAGTGTTTCATAAATGTTACTGTGGCTGTCGTGCAGCTAGCTGGTTAACTGTGCGCTTTGTCTGCTCTAATAAAAGCCAAGTTGAGTGTGTGTGTGTGTGTGTGTGTGTGTGTGTGTGTGTGTGTGTGTGTGTGTGTGTGTGTGTGTGTGTGTGTGTGCACGCGCCCTTTGTGGCCTGTGCACAATCAAAACAGGCAAACACATTTCACCAAAATAAACACACATCCACACCAGACAAAAAGTTCACCTCCCATTGCCTTATTCAGTCCATTTCAAGTAGGACAGAGGACAAAGCAAGCCCTGCACAGGAAAGCACACACACGCACGTATGCACGCACACGCACACGCACACACACACACACACACACACACACACACACACACACACACACACACACACACACACACACAAATAATGCACAAAAACAGTGAATTCACTAGCTTCCCCTTTTTACCTCCGCCCCACCACCCCCCCAGCCCCACAACCCCCCACCCCATCACGGTCACAAAACTGCACACTTGCAAATGCAGCATTTCTTAGGGTCAACAGATCCATTATCATTTAAATCTTGCAGTGGCAGCCCAATTTAAAAAGTCAAGTCAACACACACACAAAACAAATAAACATTTGAATGCTTGGACTCTCATCAACTTTGTCACACACACAAACACAAAAAAACTGTTCTTTCTTTTGTCGCGCTGTACGGTTTTCAAGGCTTTAGTTCCCTCAAGGCCAACTCACACAGTCAATCCCTCCGTTCTCCACCGCCACATCACAGCCGCCCCTCTGAAGTGACAAGTCTGCCCACCCCCACCCCTCTCCTGCTTTAATGGGACTTTAAGATCACACTGGCACAAAAGATTCACACGTACACACACACACACACACACACACACACACACACACACACACACACACACACACACACCTGTGTTGCCAGTCATTAACCACCTGCCCTGCCCATCACTCATAGCAACACCACATACTCAACATCCAATCATTCTCTCACCACCTCACAATCCTCTCATCCCATCACCCGTCTCTCCTGAGACGTCCATCACCCATCTCTCAGGTCTATTGCTTAGCGGTGGACAAGAGCATCACCTGATTCAGCATGCATATGTATGTGTAGCTGCCTGTACGTGTTATATGTGGTAGCTCATTTCAAGCACTGGTTTGTAAAATGGAGCCAAAAACTCCCAGGGGTCCCTGAGTGGGTTCCAGGGCTTTCCCAGGTAAATTATAAATGTAATGTACTAGACTTCTTGTCAATCCCAAAAAAAATAAACACCAATCTGACTTAAATTAAGTTTGCTTACTACGCACTTCCCTTTAGTGAAATACTAACATGAATCCTGCCTGTACATGAAGCTTGGGTTTTGCTTCAGATTTTAAATTTGAGTAATCATGGTAGCTCATGAAAAAAACAGTATGATGGTGCACCACAAACAGACATGGTTCTAAGACAAACTTGCTTTTTAAATTGAATTTAACAAACCTGCATGCACCTCTCATCCCACCCGGAAGTTTAAAGCGAATTTCTAGCTCAGGAAAATACCAAACTGTCTGATTGCTTTCATGGTCTACCCTTCTACAATTGACCTCTGTATTTTAATCAAACCCAACTTCTCACTTGTTCTCCGTCTCTGATGCTAAAAGCTAGCCTTCCAACCTTTTTCATCAATTCTACCAATTCCACACGCACATGCTCACACACACACACACACCTCAATGACTGACACTTCCACTCAGCCCATACTAGCGGG
Source organism: Perca flavescens (assembly GCF_004354835.1). NCBI lineage: Eukaryota > Metazoa > Chordata > Actinopteri > Perciformes > Percidae > Perca > Perca flavescens. The sequence continues at coordinate 14,718,397 of NC_041338.1, forward strand.
AAATCCTAGAGCAGCGTTTAAACGCTTGGTCAAGCCCTGTCTGAGTGTGGTGCTACGGGCTTGACAGGAATCAACTTCACTGGGGCTCTGCAGTTCTGTTGCACACACACACACACACACACACACACACACACACACACACACACACACACAAACACACACACATACAGTACATGCACTTCCACCAGCGCTGGCAGCCCTGATCTAGGCCAGGAAAACAAATCCGCTTCAAGAGGATTCGCCCCCATCAAACTGCAGTCTAATGATGAAAACACATCATCAGGTCAAGTGCATTAAAAAAGTATGACGTGTCAATCAGTAACCAGGAGTCACAATAATAAAGAAAGTCACTCGTCTTGGAAAAATTGTTGGATAATTTGCAGGAACATTTTATACTATATATGCTGCATTTTGGAAAACATTTTTTAGACTAGATTATCAAGATTACTGAGCTCAACTGACACCAAGTTTGGATCAGTAATCCACTGTGGTGAGTTTACAGTGTTTAGAGCTGTGACCTGAAATGATACTCGGCCAGTGTAAGTTGTATTCAACCTGTCTTCACCCTTACCTCAGAACTTCATAAGCACCTCACTGATCCCTGCAGCCTGGGGCCATACTGTGCACGCCTGTCTGCCTGTCTATGTGAATATGCGTGCACATTTTGTCTAATTCATATGGATGCATGCGTACATGTTGCGTGTGCATGCATATGTCAATCCCCAGGTGTGTGTGTGTACAACTTCTGTGTGTGTGTGTGTGTGTGTGTGTGTGTGTGTGTGTGTGTGTGTGTGTGTGTGTGTGTGTGTGTGTCAGTTTGAAGAGCACCCAGGGACCACTCAGGAAGAAGCGCCCGGGGCGCACGCACACACACACTCAAGACCCAGCCTGAGCAGACCTCAGTTTGCATGACTGCCGAGTCCGCATGCTGAGCTGAGCAGCATCCAAACTTAAGAAGCCCCGTGTAACTCACACGTAGGTCAGACACACAGCACAAAGAGCATGTTGATCAAAGCATTTAACTCTAGCTGAACCTGGCTCTGTCAGAGTGATGTTTTAAACATAAATCTGTTTCCCTAAGGTAGAGGGCAGGGCTACTGATGGAGCATCTCGACATGTCTCCCTCTTTGTGCGTTTAACCTGTATTTCTCCCTCTAGCAATCTCCATTTCATTCTCCCAATGTTTTTGTTTGGAAAAAAATTAATATAATAAACATTTTAGGCAGATGTTCATGCAAGTGTTGGATTAAAGTAGAAAACTTTATCTTTTTGCAGAACAAAGAATAAAACAGGTTCTACTTCTTGCAATCATATTAAAGCTACCGCCAGCAGCCAGTTAGCTTAGCTTAGCAATATGACTGGAAACAGGTGTAAACAGTTAGCCCGGCTGCTGTCGGTAGCTTCATATTTGCCATACAGGCATGAGAGTGGTATCAGTATTCTCTACTAACACTTGGCAATACAGGTATATAGGTATGCAGTTTTCCTTTTATTTAATTAATAGCAAAAGTCCACTCAAACAGAATTTTTTTTGTTCTGCCTCCTTCAGCGTGTCACACTTGCTGTTAATATAAAATAAACATTGCATCTGTGGGAGTGCTTGCTCTACCTATTTCTGACCTTTATTTTTGTTATCTGGCATGCACACAGTGATGAGTCTGGTCACATGAGAGAGCATGGTTGGCCTTTACCTCATTTGAATCCCTGTGTTTAACCCAATCACACAGCTCTCTGCTCACTGATAGGCCTCCTGTAACACACCCAGGAAGACATACACAGGTCTCTGACATATTAATGAGTTATCACCGCTGACAGAACGCGATGGGGGAAAGACAGAGCAAAGAGAATGATGATGAGGAGAGAGAGAGGAAGTGTGGTAGAAAGGGTGAAGCAGCGCTGCCTCTTTAGAAAGGCAAATGTGCCTCTGTCCCTATTGTCTGCTGGCTGACAGGCAGCCATGGGGGGCCAAACGAGAGGGGTGCTCTGTCATGTCAGGGATTCACCAGTAGCAGGGGAGGTGAAGGAAAAATAGAAATACAGAAGCAGAGGTTGAAAGGGTAAGTTACATTTCAAGAGTGAGAGCGTGTGTCTTTGTGTTTGTGTGTATGTGTCATGAACTGACAGTAAGTGATTCAGAGAGGAACAGTGATGACACTAATGACTGTTCTCAAAGAAAAATGAATGGATGCAAGACTATCATTATCACTCTGTCTGCAAGGGAGTTTCAATGTGCGTGTATCAGCACGTGTGTGTGTGTGTGTGTGTGTGTGTGTGTGTGTGTTTGTGTTTGTGTTTGTGTGTTTGTGTGTATATGTGCAACGCATGCGTGTGAGTGCGTCACCCAAAATCTAGGTTGGCCTCACTCACCTCACTGCCTGAGGTTGAGCACTGCCCCCCTCCTTTACTCTCCACAGATAGTAATGGGAGCCCCGATCATCCCAGCACCGATCTTGGCCTGAATATGTATGCATGTGCAGATATGTACTTATAAATAAGAGATGAACTAAAACTAGAAACTAAAAATGCAGTCAAGAGTCAAGAGTAACAGCGGTTGCTGAATACTTTCCCAAGAAGAATCCTCACACTGAGACAAGCCAGAGATCGTGAGCTAATCTTATGCTGCGTTTTGACCAGGTTTCGACCCAAAGGGAGCTGCAGGCGAGAGTGGGTGGTGCTGGTGGACTGTGCACCTCCAAAACGTTCCCAAAACTGCATTTCAAACGTGGGACCTTGGCAACATGTCTATCCGTCCTGCAGTGCACTATAGCTGGCTTGCAGCGATGCAGCTCCTCTGTGCAGCAGCAGCCAGACAGCTGCCTCGCCTCTAAAACAACAGACAACTGCAGCAAGAGGAGACGGTGAAGAGGAGAGGGACGTTCGGTTGTTTGAGGTGGACAGAGCGACTGGATCTCAATGTGGACACTGGAGACACATATTAATACCAGGTGCAAATGAAATCAGGTTAAATCACAATTCGATACAATCTGGATAAGAGATACATTTTAATGCCATGTGTATATGCCATATGACTTATCACTTCATAGGGTTTTTATTACCCAAACCATTTTAGTCCATAGTTTTAAGCATTATGGCTATTAAGGATAACTGCTGGGCAATTAACTGTGTAAAATATGATATGAAAAACCTTTACTCAGAGCTTGTTCCTATAAACACTAAATTCCCCAATGAGCTTTCAAAGGCCTTCTAGTAGTGAATTAAAAATCAATAGAAAGCTTCCAACTTCTGGGTCACATTCAAACACTACTTCTTGGTTTCTTCCGACAGTAATTCTGTCTAAGCCTTCTTTATCCCCCCATATTTTGTTTTTTTCTTTCCTATGGATCCTTCACTGTGTCACAGCATGGTTGAATTTGTATGTGCCCCTCTTGGCACTACAGTACACTAAAAAATGTAAGTACTGTGTCATGTCTACAAAAACACCTAACTAGAGATGGTCCGATACCATTTCTTTGCTTCCCGATACCGATTCCAATACCTGAAATTGCGTATCAGCCGATACAGAGTACCGATCCGATACCAGTGGGTCATATATTTTATTATGTTTTAACAACTGTATACTGCTATCCCTGTATGGATGTGATATGATTTCTATCTTTGTTGTCAGTCTGGCTCAGGTTAAACTCTTTGTGAAACATGAACAAACACAAACAATGAATGCCACAGAACTTTCTTTTACTATCCAGTTTGACAGTCAATTGTAACGGAAAAAGAACATAAATAAACTTCTTTAACGTAGATTTTCTTTAGGGCTTTATTACGTGGTATCGGATCGTGCATAAACTCCAGTACTTCCCGATACCGATACCAGCGTTTTAGGCAGTATCGGAGCCGATACCGATACCAGTATCGGTATCGGAACATCTCTACACCTAACCCAATGTGAAATCCTAGCATGCATCAAATGTAAAGCTAAAGGACATCATGTATATTAGTATTTTTTATACCCAGACCTTAACACAGAGGTCTGGGACATAGTACGGTCTAAAAGAAATGATGAGCAAGTGTTTTGTGTGAACATAAGGCATTTAGGCAATGACACTGAACATAACGTGCATCTGAATGCATACCGTATATGCTCAAGTTCCTTTGTGTTTTTGGTTTGTGTGAATATGCTAATGAATGTGGTGTCATCCAGACCCAAAGGGATTGGTTAGATCACCCTGCTGTCTATCTGTCTGTCTCTGTGATGTGTAATGGAGACCAGTGAATCATTGTGGGTAATTAGCTTCTTGTGTTGTCTGCAGTCTCAACCTTGAGGGAGCAGGGACAGGGGACTGAGGAGAGAAGGAGATTATGAGCCCCTTGCCACCTAGCTAGCTGCTAATAATGAGGCAGGCGTATATGGGACAACATAGATGACAGCCACGGGTGTCGGACTGGGGGGGAAAGGGTACCCAGAGGGCCCAAAAAGATGCTAGAATGAATAGCTGTGGATGAAGTGAGGGGTACCCATAGAGAAATGCTTTCCACAGGGCCCAGAATTTTGTGCTACGCCCCTGCTGACAGCAAAACAAAGAATCTCACCAAGACTGACAGAGACCTTTCCGAATGAATCACGGTTTCAAATACAGACCGACTGAAACGAGTGGAGAAAAGATATAGGTGATTCACGGCAAACGACCACTGAGACTTAGGTGGACAAATAATTTCCTCTAAAGAAAAAAAGTCTCTCATAGCGGCCGTCTACACCAACAAGTAGTGAGTTATTAAAGAACACGTGTTCTCACAGCTGTTCACATTGTTGCATGCTCCAAAGGCTTTCATATTTCCAAATTTCAAGAATGGTAAAGTACAGATTTTCTCACAGACCCCCATTTTGTGTATACAGTATATCAGAAATACACATTATGCATGTACAATTTACAGGTTGCAATCTTTTCATCAATCACTGAATGCTAACTGCCCGCTGGCTTTAGCCTTGTATTTAACCAGTACCCCGAACTATTACTTTAAAAATATACTAGCCTTATCCTTATGTTCCAGTTAGTATATTGCACAACATGCGTCATTTTGGATATGTTTTGTTTAATTAAAAGCAATTTTGATGACTGTATCTCCCCAAAACCTGCTGTACTCTTTTGAAACGCACCTATATATCTCTGCCTCAGAGCAGCAAAAAGACCAACCACAGTTAATGAGTTTCTTGCCATACAACGGCCCCATATTTACCATACAGACTCAATGTCAGCTTGTCAGCGAGTACTCGGAGGGCCTGATTCCATCTGACTCTCCAGTACACACAGGTCCTGCCACCACATGACACACACACACACACACACACACACACACACACACACACACACACACACAAACACACAAACACACACACACACACACACAACACACACACACAAACACACACACACACGGCCCATCACCCCTCTCTTTTAGTGGCCTCTGACACAGATCGCCGCGGTGACATCAGTCAGCCCCGTTGGCATGGTGACCCTCCCATCACCTAGTCAGGTCACCTTGGCTCGCACCAGCACCCCACTGTAAGTGTGTGTGTGTGTGTGTGTGTGTGTGTGTGTGTGTGTGTGTGTGTGTGTGTGTGTGTGTGTTTAATGTGTATGAGGAGGCTTATCTGGCACTTCTCCAAACCTCCTGGCACAGTGCCACTGCTCTCCCTCTTCTTGAAGGTCTGTCTGTCTTACTTCTCCATTTCATCTCCGTTACTCCAATCATCCTCCTTTTCAGTTGTGCCCCACTGTTTTTTCAAACTCTGATCTGGCAACTTAAAATCCTTCAAATATTATGAATTATACGTATATGTGTGAGTTTGTGCGTATAAGTGTCAGAAAAATGTGTTCTGTTTGCATGTGGATTGGTTCTCAGTAAGGTTACATAACAATACAAAAGGGCAGCCATCTGCTTCACCCTGGCCCTTAGGTCAGCAGTGAGGCCTAATCCACTATATTGTTTGTGTGTGTGAGTGCGTGTGCGGTGTGTGCCTAATCTGCCTGCGCTTTCATACAGTAGCACTCGAGTGGGCAAGTTGGTAATCTCGCAGGGCCAGGCCAGAATGAGATTTAATCCTTGTAGATAAACTTATCATTAACATTCAGAGTGGACCTCACCAATGGGGATTCACGATGGTAAGTTTGGACTGTTGGGTCAGACGAAACAAATAATGGGCCTCCTTAAGTTCTGGAAAGTGTGAAGGCCAAGGACATTATTTTCTAACATTTTATACGTAGACCAAACGATTTATCACTAAATTTAAACAATAATTGACAGATTAACTGATAATGAAAATAGACGTTGCTGCAGCTAATTCTAATTCTGATCTTCTCTGCATTTCTGTGAAATCTGCACCATTCCCTCATGGGCCTTTGATGACATAATGTTCCCTTCAATGAGAAGCAGTCCCCCAGCGTGACGTGGCCTGGCGTTTCAAAGGCACAGTGAAACTTACAGTGGATTAGTGAACAAGGTGCATCTTCCTCCATTATCAGCCTCGCCTATCTCTCTTATAGAGACTTTTCTATCTTTGTCTCTCTCATCGCAGCTGTTGGGGAAAAAACAATGAAGCCTGTAGCCATTATTGGAATGAAATGAGAAATGCATTATGAAGATATCAAAAACAATTAGAAAGAGGCCAGAGCAGGGGCAACGAAAGTGTATTGAGCAGAAAGACTTTCAGCAAGCTTCTATTCAATCAGCACATACTAATATTCAGTAACCATGGTGACCATAAGGGACTATAATGGTGTCCACCAATGAGGGCAACCAAGTGCAGTAATACGCACACAGGGTATATAAATAACGGGCACTCCCCCTCTCTTCCACCAGCATGCCACCACTTCAGCATCACTGTCTTGATTGGAAACCTTCACTGTGAGATGTTGACATGCTGTCTGAACTCACCGGGTGTGCCAGCACATGTGGTGTGCTCACATGTGCTCGACGTGTGCGTGTGTGTGACTATATTCAGAATCAGTGAAGTGGATTTGTGACCGATAATTTCTCCAGAGCACACATGTATTTCCCTTATTGATTAACCCATGCAAGGCTACAGGCAGCATTTGTGCATTATACTCAGAGACCAGTCAAACAGCCCCAACTCTCACTCACACACACACACACACACACACACACACACACACACACACACACACACACACACACACACACACACACACACACACACACACACACACACACACACACACACACACACACACACACACACACACACACACACACACACACACACACACACACACACACACACACACACACACACACACACACACACACACACACACACTTACTGAGCACACAACATAATGTGCATCCAGGCCTTTCCATTTCAATAGGTAAGGCTGCAGAATACAGAAATGTAATACAGAAAGGATTGTGGGAGATAACAATACTGATTAAAGGGAAGAAATGCATTTACAGTTTTATTGATTGTGTGCAAAGAATAGGATTAAGAGTCAAAGACAGGAGTGAGGGTAGTGAAATAATACTTCAAACAGTCTTTTAAGGCATGAATCACTAGAAGATACAGAAATAAATTAGTCAGGGGAAAGGAACAGCAAGGACACAAATAGAGATATATAGAAAGAGAGGGGGTTAGGATGATCCTATACTACTACTACTACTACTACTACTACTACTACTACTACTACTACGAATAGGTAATTCTTGAACTCCAGTTTATTAAATTCACAAAGATAAGTGAGGATATAGTATGGAGCAAAGCTAGAGAGGGAGACGTGTTCAACGGTGATCACTTTAGACTGAGGGTAATACAGAGAGATGGAGGAAGAGAGAAATAGCAGGGTGACGCTGGAAGCCACAGGGAAAGTGGTGAAGGAGGTTGAGGACAGAAAGGGAGAGTTAGACGGGTAGAAAAAAAGAAGAGGATGGAAATGAAAATGAGGGAGGGTGAGGGGAGCCAGGAAGATGCTGGCAGAAAAAGGAAAGCAAGCAGAGCAAGAAAAGCACCTTTGAAAAAGAATGAGGTTGAAAAAACCCATTTAAAAGACCTCAGCCCTTAGTCTGGTCTCACCCCTTCGCTGGGCTGACAATGTGGATTTAACTCCTATATCAATACAGGCTTGGGGAATTTGGAGGAACCCCTATAAAAGCATGCTACCAGTGATTTTAATATGATGTGGATCATTTGCAATTTTTGATTGGAAATATGTGAGCAGTCAGACAATTTAAAAGCTATACATGTCCAAATAAAATAATATCTCGTAGGCTAATGTGGCTTGGCTTAATTAACTTGTTTTTACTAACTGGCTGAACTAATATAAACGCAGACCATTATTTGTGTTATTATAATTGGACTAATCACTCATCCAAATGATAACCATTTGAAGAACTTTGGAAGTTAAATATTGCCTTTGTCGAATAATGCAAACGCACCATTTTCCTTTCCTATCACAAACAAGTCGGCTATTGTTATGTGCCACTAGAGATTTTTTTTAGGTTCATGAAATTTAATAATAGCCTTGGAAAATGACAAAGGCTTATATATTATGAGATAAATGAATAAGAGAAAACAGGGCTGTTTCAAATAATATTGCAATAGAGGCTTTAAGGCACATTTGAACTTGCCCTACAACGCAATGCACAGCTAAATGAGGCGATCCATTACTTAATGCTTTTGCTAATAGCCACATATTTGATTGTTTAAATAACTAGCTGTGCAAGTTTAAAATGAATAAGAGCTACCTTTCGGGATAGTGCTTCAGTATTATAGAATACACATTATAATCTCTCTACAAACCTGCAAAATCTAACACACACACACACAAAGAATCTCTATTTTTTAACAAACGTGAAAGGTTACTATGTGGTATTATGTGAAAGTCACTCATCCATGCAGTCACAGTGTGTGTGTGTGTGTGTGTGTGTGTGTGTGTGTGTGTGTGTGTGTGTGTGTGTGTGTGTGTGTGTGTGTGTGTGTGTGTGTGTGTGTGTGGTGTTGAGGTAGAGAACCTGAAGAAGGGTAATCCCCTCCGACCCCTCCTCTTAATCACTGTCATTAGCTTAACAGGCATCTCCACTCTGACCCCATCACCTCTGGCCCTCAGAGATAAATCACACACAGACTAACACAGATATGATGTGCAGATATGTGGGGGGAAAAAAAAAATGTGCGTGCATGTGCGTTTGGCTCATCTGAGGAGGACTGGAAAACAGCATTACAGCTAAAGCAACTTCATCAGATCTCTATCACTGAATAATCTGCCACTAATTATCCCCCCTAGGAAGCATCTGCATGTACACATGTGTGCGAGAGGGGACATGTGAGCAGAGTGTGAATTTTTCAAAGGGCTGCAAAGAGGCAGTGGGTGGGTGCAATGCAACCTCTGGGTTTTGAGGTTAGAACGAAAGGCCACTGTACACATACTGGGGGGCGTGCAACTGCACACACATCCAAGCTAATAACACCCCTTCTGTTCAATAGTTAAAATCCATTTAAAACACATTCGAACAACAAAAACACAAGCAGCCGAGAAGCTGTTTTTGAAATGAGTACCATTAGTTTGCTTTAGCCATTAAACTGTGAAAGTGCCCAAAGGGAGATCAGTAATCGCTTTATACAGGACTGCTTATACACGGCCAGATAGATAGAGGACCCTTCTCCCCCTCTCCACCAGACACTCTTAGCCTCGCCGTAAGACATATGTGTGAGGCATCTGTAAAGGCAAGGGCCACGTCAGTGGGGAGCCTCCATGTGAACCAGAAGAGGCCTGATGTGAGTCCTGGGACTATGGCTTAATGAATCACTCCATAGTCGGGACACACATCCCGAGCCCCGGGGGACGGCCACGGTGAGCTCTCTGTACTCATCTCTCATCTTTGTGCCTTTATACATGGGACTACACGTGACATAGAAACTGCTACAGTATAATTCACAGGGAACAAGAGCACTTCTTTAAAGAGCTCTTCAAAAGGGGACAAGGGCATTAGGGAGAGTCTTCTCCTAAAGTCAAACAAGATGAGGGGGGTATATTAACTACCTCTCCTGGACAAGTGGAGGAATTAAGGGCATGAGAAACCAGGTGGAATTCTCAAAGTTCAGCTCTCCTTTCTTTGCATTTGATATACAGTTTACTGTATAGGTTTTAGAAAAGGAGGTGACAGGTACAATGTGCTTTTGCATTTGTGTCCATTGGCGGCCCAGCCTATTTAATGTGGTCAGGGCAGAGAAACGGTGTCTTTTAATTAAAAGGTCTGCTTGATTTAGTGTTGTGCACAGGGAGAGACAGACAGAGAAAGAAAGAATGAAATAAAAAAAGAGAGGAGGCCAAGAGTAAAGGCCTCGTTATGGTTCTGCGGAGGCTCCACGCAGAGCTCTCGCCGTAGCCTACGTAAGTGGCATGATGTTTATACTTGTGCGCTGGTGTGTGCGTTGAGCCAGCGTGTGTGTGTGTGTGTGTGTGTGTGTGTGTGTGTGTGTGTGTGTGTGTGTGTGTGTTGTGTGTGTGTGTGTGTGTGTGATAGAGCAAAGGAGAAGTGAAAGAGTGACGGCGATTAGCTTTGGTGCGAGTACCGACTCTAGAGTCGTAGTGAGAGAAACAAAGTGTCTCCCCTGTGTTTTCTGACCACGGTGGGAAATCTGTAGCAGGAAAAGTTAACCCTCTCCTTGATTTCATGTTGTTGTTCCTGGAGAACCAGGAAACGAGCCAGGGGAAATGCAACGCTACCAAGCCACGGCCGGGCGACGTGCGTCGCTGCGACATGCATCGCTGCGACGTGTAGTTAAATTTTCCGAGAGGTGCACGTCAGGCTACAGCATAGGGTCTGGCATAGACGCAGAAGGGTCTGCGTCTATAGGGTGTCGATTCGACGCACAACCATAAAAAGGCCTTAAGGCTAACAAACAGCCAGCCAACAAGCCCATTAATGAGCCTGATCTAGCTTGCTCATCATCAGCTGGGTTGGTAAAATCTGGAATAACACATCATTAAGCAGACTCAAATCATGTCTGTCTGCAGGTGCGTGTAAATGTAAATGTCTGTCTCTTGTCTAGCTGTGTTAGTCAGTGCTAAGAGAGAGATCAAAAAGTGCTGATCTACAGTCAGGGATATGCAAGAATACAGAGCTGGGCACACAGACACACACAGAGCTGGACACAGATATACACACAGACACACACATGTATACACACACACACACACACACACACACCTGCAGGTAAAGGTTTGAATATTTCATTAAGTCTCATTAAGGAGTGAATATAAGAGGTTGAAGTATAATGACACTGGCGAAGACAGAGTAATAAATTCAGATCCCAGGCAAGCCTAATCAGCCCAAGTCGTACTGACACAATCACAAGCTTAAGGGCATTAGAAACATGAGCCAACTATACCAAATGTTCCCCATTTTCAGCATCGAAGCATCTCCTCAATCCGACTAAACTTTTAAAAGACAGCCTCGTAAAAATCAAGCATGCCTGTAAATGTCCTATTAGGAGGAATAGAGTAATGGCCTGCACTTATCTATTCAATCTATTTCAATTTACCTTCTTTAAGACCAAGGAATACTGTAGGGAAATATCAAAACCTTAAAACAACAACCACCATGTACAAAACACATTGCACACAATACAAACTATATAAAACAATGTTATTCTCTATTTTGTCCAATCTGCAGACATGTATACAATTTAAAAAAAATTTAATTATGGAATTTCCTCATTACTGCTTCATGCTGACAAACACACTAGAAGTATAATGCACTATAAAAAAAATTACAGATGATGAAATGTGAGAAAATTACACATACTTACATTTTTACTGATATCAATGTCCAATTACTATTGCCATCTTCCCCTGTGGTTTGGCTACATGATATAGGATGATACATTCTGCTAAAATCACTCTTTACAAGCAATTACCAGCTCTGGCCCATAAAACCAACACAAGATATGCTTCTTCCATTAGACGTACAATGACAGTCTGCTTTAAAATTAGCTCATTTAAGGTACGCACATTATCACAAATGGTTTGTGCGAGTTGCTATTTTTAATGCTACATTTTTTTCTGTCCATCACAAGGGGGAAAGAGGTGAGATTGAAGATCAGAAGGGGGGAGGGGGGCAATTCATGCACTATGTAAGGCTCATTATAATTGTGGTATTCAAACAAAAAGCACCGCAGATCAAGCCATAGCCACTACAGCGTATGTATATGAATGTTTACTGTACTGTATGTGAATCTTAAAATTTTACATTAATACTTGTATTGTGTATCCATTTCGAATGTGTGTGTGTGAAACTGAATTAGTGTACATGCATACTGTATGTGTCGCGCCCTTGCGTGTGTGCAGATTGGCAGGTATATACTGCAAGGGAGTATATGTAAATGTGTAATTGAATTCCTTCTGCTATTGTACAGGCCCCCAACACCCTGGCTTATCTGGGCCTGAATTGCTGCCAATGAGATCTAATCATCCTGCATGAAATGAGCCCTACCTGAGCAGAATAGCAGTGTGAGGCCTGGAGGCTGCAGGGGAATACCTCCATTAGGCAGGAAGCGAGGAAGCAAGGGAGCAGGAGTAAGAAGGGTCAAGAAGGAAGGGGGTGGCAAGACTTTTACGAAAAAGCGGGATATCATAGGCTAAAGGTATATAAAAGAGGGAGTGGGTTGCAGTGTGTCTATTAAGGTAACCATAATCATTTCTAAGATAAGATTCATGGAAAGGAAAGTAGTTTGGCTGTTTAACCAGGTTACATTGTTACATAAGGAATACCAGCCAATATGCTATATGTTCTTCAGTCTTCTTTACATAATTTTCTGTTGAAATGTTCTGTAATAAATCTAAATAAATTATGTATTTAAAAAGGAACGAAGCCAGTTTCTTTAACTATTAAATAAGTGAGACGAGGGGTCATCCTCAAATTATAAGCTTAAAATAACCCTCTGGGGCCTAGGCCATTTTTTCCAATATTTGGGTCGCCATGTTCGTATAACCTCAACCTTGTAATGCACAATCATGTTATGGACATCATTTTTTCAGGGCAACCTGGGCTATCAGGATATGTATGCTGCAGGGATGTCACATGAATGTATACATTGTTATATGACTATAAAGACAAAAAAAAAAAAAAAAAAGAAATTGAATCTCACAAAAATGTATTGAAATCACACAGAAAACAATAATCTAAGACTTGATGACTTTTGAAGATTGATCTCCCAAGTCTTGGCAATCAGGGAAAACAACAATAAACGTATCTAACACAAATATAAAACATTTTTAGATTTTAGATTAGATTCTTTCCCTGAAAAGTCCATACATTTTTATCCAAAAAGTTAGTTGTGCCATCTCCAATTTACCTCCTACAATACTATCAAAATGTGCAAATAAGAATCTGAGAGAAAAATGAGATGAGAATGCATTATTTTTTTACATTTACGCTGGTGTATCAATATTTCTGCTCGTTTGTTTCGTTTAGTATACTGTATGTAGCAGCAAAGGGCCTGTTCACATTGTACGTGTAGTGCTTGCCGCCAGGCTCAGCGCAAATTTACGTCATACATGCGCCAATATTTGAATGCACGTCACGCCTGCGTCTGGTGTTTACATCATACGAGCAGTACGTGACATTATGTAGGATACACAGTAGTGATTTGGTGGCGAAGATGTTTCTTTCTTTGAACCAAAAGAAAGCCTTGGCACTTGCCCTGGTTGTGAGGAGAAGACAGAGGAAGGCACATACAAATATATCCTATAAATACCTGTATGGAACTGTATAATCAGTTTGGTATTTGGTTTTCGCAGCTCACAACAGTACAGTTTTTCTCAGTTGCTTTGGCGCATTTCTCAGATCAAAGATTTTGCAGGTCAGTCACTATGCGGTGCAGTTTACACCAATTGTTTTAAGACATGCACTCACTGTTGTGCAAATGCACATTATTATTTAACAAATGCACCAAAGTATCTGAGAAAAAAATGCAACATAGTTATGATTGTATTTCAGTGGAGACATGTCCATGTTGTTTTCACATAGCTAAAACAAACCGAACTGAATGATTTAAATTAGGAGGCTACAATAAGCTACACATCTGGCATGCCTATTATGCTGGAAATATGCACCACAGCATAGTTTTGCGCCGAGGTCTCTGTACGACCTCGAACTTGTGTCGTACAGCTCTGGGAGATCGCTGACGGCCAAAATCAACCTCTCGTCCATGTTCCGTTTGTGGATCCACGTACTTTGGTGTTTACTTTTTTCTGTTATTTTCAGACACCTGAATGTACGTCACAGCGCAACGCGGCCGCTCTTGCGCGTGCCACAGTCAAAGTTGAACCATGTTGAACTTTGACCGCGGGCACGCGCAAGAGCGGCCAGCCGCAAAATGCCGCTTGTGCTGCGGTTTGCTCAGCACAGCGGCAGACCAGTTCTTGCGTGTGCGCGCCATTGACCATAATGGGTTTCATAGCGCAGCGCTGCCGTTTGCGCATCCAATGTGAATGGCCCTTAACACAGTCAGGAAAGTGGCAGCATCTGCAACATTGCGGATGCCGGCTGCCGTAAAACATCGAAGAAGAAGAAGATGGTCAGAAGGACAGCCTTTGACTGGTCGACACACTCCCCTCACTGCATTCTGGGAGTCAAGATGGCCGGGCTTACAGTAAAACGCTACCTTTTCATTTGAAAAGATGATTAAATAACCGTTCAGTTGTGGATTTATCCTTCTGGAATTATAGTGCAAAGTCTCCAAAAAAAAAAAAAACACTGCAAATCCAGGCTAGATTACAAAGCTTCTGGAAAGCCTAGGATCACACAGAAGACATCTTTGGAAAGGCCCAGATGTTAGCCTTCATGCTCAGTAAACAGAACAACGGTAGCTTGAAGCGATGCAGAGATATCGAACATTACGTAACATGATTTATGGATTCATGATTATGGATTTAGTGTGTAGACGCTGTAGTTCCAGGCTGCATTACAAAGCTTTTGGAAGGACCATGATTGCACGGAAGACCTCATTAAAATGGCGCATTTTTCTGCTTCTTAACAAAAAAAAAAAAATGTCTCTACACTGTATTGCTCTGGAGATATTGAATTAGACATAAAATGTGTCGTTTTGCTGTCGTATGCGACAAAAGTGAGTAAATGCAGCTCAAAAATGTTTTATGACAGCCCTATTTTCAAAATAAACCCAGAGGAAGCTGCTGCTGCATGTCCGTCAAAGCAAACAGCGGAGAGTACATCACACAAAGAGAAAAGTAACGATCATAATAATACACTCACATGAGTCACGCGGTGCCACACGCAGGGCTGCATATGTCGTCAGTTTTTCTAAAACCCACCAAGGCTTGTATGCGAAGAGACACCGACACAGACAAATAGACATGGACACTATTGGCTCACATTCATGCTCTCATTATACAAACCACAATACATCAAAACAGCAATGAGGACAGCAAACACAGCTGACCGATCAAAATAATAATTTACTCAGGCAGAGCTACACTCATGCCATCAGCATGTGAACTAGCACGTGAAAATGTGTCTCTGCGTTGCTATGGCTACAGACTCTTCACATCAAAGCATTGAGGCCGACAGCTTATATATATATATATATATATATATATATATATATGTGCAAGTCACTACATCAGCTACACCAACAGAGATTTCTATAAACTGACTGTATGAAAAACTTTGCCTGCACTGTCAGGTAAACTCTTGTGAGGTTAAACAGAGGACAAGATTGAAGGGTAGAGGAAAAAGCTTCCTAAATGTCCTAAAGACATGGGAAAGTGTGTGTGTGTGTGTGTGTGTGTGTGTGTGTGTGTGTGTGTGTCCTCAGGCTCCGTACTGTGAGCAGTTCTTCCTGCTGCGGGTGCGTTTCCTCCACTGATTACGTCAGAGCTCTGCTGCAGTCAGAGGGAGAGCTGGGATTCCTGTAGAGTCTAAAAAGCATCCACTCCACTGCTGCACAGCGCATTCCTGTGTTCCGTGTTTTGTGTGCATGCCTGTTTTTTGCATTGTGTGCGTGCAACTGTGTGGTTGCTGGATTTGAATGATAACAGAGGCACCGACCCTGAGAGATGCTTTACTGCTGTGACTCTTTTTCTCACTCAGCAACGGGCTCCTTTTGTGAGCCAGCCTGCACCCCCGCCCTCCCACCGCCCACACCACCCCGTCTCTCTCATGTTCATCTGTGTCCCATGAGTTACAACTCTCAGACGTTGTTATGCATCAGCAGTGAGCCCATAAAACAGGAGCATGCAGTGCACACACACACACACACACACACACACACACACACACACACACACACACACACACACACACACACACACACACACACACACACACACACACACACACACACACACACACACACACACACACACACACACACACACACACACACACACACACACACACACACACACACACACACACGTGCAAAAGAGCACAGCAAAATCCGCAGCCACCTCAGAAATAAGCAGCTTTTAGTGATGAATATAAAAAAAAAGTCAACCATCTGGGATAAAGAGATGAAACCTTCCTCTATTTCATCGCTATTTCCCTTAATCACTCCATCAACTATTCCATTAGTCAGGAAAGAGTGCATATAAAGAAAGACATCAAAAAAGACACCAAGACGCAGGTAAAAAATAAAAAAAGCAGCTAAAGAAGAAAGCAAGAATACAAGACAGAAAAAAAGAAAGAAGGATCAAATGTGCTTTTGAACCTGTAACAGAGTTCACTCAATGGGTTATAGAAGGCCAAAAGGTCATAGCACTGATGGATTATTCCTTCTGTACAAAGGCCTTCATCATAGCTTCTGACCTCACAGCACAATGGAATTGAATTGGATACTGACTCAGAGTTTTAGCCTTTTAAAAAGGGAAAAGAAAACATACTGATCATTACAAAATAATTATGAGTTTTAGAAACAGTAGGGCCTGTTTCTCTTTTAAACTTGCAAATGATAGAAGAATTTATGTAAGATTTTTACAGAGAGCAAATAGTTTGGTGATGAATAATACATTATAAATACAGCCCCTGATCTTTAGATGTTTATAGAGTTACTCTGAGTATACCTCAGCCCCCATTAAAAAAGAGGTTACATCACAACACAGGGACAAAAGCTGAATGCTTGTTCATGAACCATCAACCAATAGCGAGGGGGAAAATCCATATAGAGGAGCGTGCTGGCCGTATTAAAAGATTTATGGTGAAAATACTTTCACCAACAGTTAAGCACTACAAGGCCAGAGATTTGGAGGTAAGTAGAACAGGCGGAACCTACAATTCAGGCCAGATGCGGGGAAAACACAAAGACTTATACTAGACTCACTGCTTCAAGTATGACATCTTCCTGTGATCCGATTTCATCCTAATACATAGTCATGACAGAGGATCTGACCTGGCAGCAGACTCAGAGCACTGACCCATTCTCTGATAAAGTGGCAGCACAGGAAAAAAGCAAACCAATAAACAGTTTGTCTTGGCAGGTACAACTGATGCAGGACCACCTGTGATCCAGGTGGTTTTTCTGTAAACTGGCAACAACATTCCCAAACGTCATCAGAACAGCAAACTGAACCTGCCCTCCTTCCTCTCCCTATGAATAACAGACTCCTTGATGTTCCCAGCTGAGATAAAATAAGTTGACCTGGCTAACGTAGTGCTAATTCTCTTTAGTCAGGCCAAGTGTCAGAAGTCGGTGCCACAAAGACAAGCAGCCAGCGCAGGTTGTTGGTTTATGACCAGTCATGCTCATCTAATCTAATCTCATTGAGGGCTGTCTGCTTGACTTCACACGCCAAGCCACATCTCAGGTGTTTCAGGCACATTGTGCTTCATAGCCTAAAGAGCTGACAACAGAGCGAGTGGCAGTGAAAAACTCTAAATGCATCACAATTACCCTGCCCCTGCCATCTGGGATGTGTGCTGCACACAGTAAATGAGCACACGTTTCATTCATGTACTTTTTCTTAGAAAACAGTCCAGGGAGAGTAGCCAGCAGGTCTGCAGAAGAAAAGGCACTGCTTTATGCAATTTAAGAGTCATTCATTCACTGTATTCACTCTGGAAATGCAGTTATACTTCAGTAAGTAAAATTTGCATATATATATTTTCTTAATGGCAAGGCATCCCAAGTGAAACGGCCAATTTAGCTAAATATGTAAATGTAAGCATGTTCTACACTGTGATACTAAATCACAAAAAGTTTTAGTTTTCCGTTTTGTTTGTTTTATTGTATACACTACTTATCTTTATACTTGATTTACATTGCATGTCTTTAGTACAAAAAACTGCTTACAAGATTTAGAAGATTAACAAATTAACAAATACATTCATTTAAGGGTGAAACAGGAACATTCACAAAATGCAATCCACGACCATGATGAAAAGTGTTTTAAATGTACCAACAGCAACAGGTACAAAGCAACAGGTACAGCTTACAGGAAATGTTAGCCAATGTAATAGGGTAAGTACCAACATTATTAAGACATAATACTTTTTTGGGAACCTTTAGAACCCCGTCAAATGATGTACTAATGACAAAATGAAAAATATTTTATAAAATCTATTCACCATATTATATATAACTTTAGTGCGTTATGTATATCCAGTATGGCAGGCCGATGATAAAGGCTGCCGTGTGAATTGCATAAGTGTGCTGCAGCAGTTAGAAAACTGTAGCACAGTCAAGGTCACTGGCCCACCCATCTATTTGTTAATGGATAAGGTACAGCAGTCAGTCAGCAATGGGGGGGGGGGGAAGAGGATGAGCACAGAGCTTCCCCCCTGATCTGAGGACAGCCTGCCAAGGCTAGCTGAGCTGACAGCAACTAAAGCCAAGGCTCCCCACATGTGCTAATCTCCCAGATTTAAATGGGAACACAGCACATAGCGCAGAGCACAGAGCAGGGCAAGCCTGTCTGATCCATGACCGTATGTCTGAGCACACGCACACAAGTGCACAGCATGCACACACATACCCCAGCAGCGCACATGTGAAAACACAGTCCTGTATTCATTCACACACTCATTTTCTACAGTCACATGTAGACACGAGGGAGATAAATAGCAATAAGTCTGATAAAGACTCGCACGCACAGAAAGCAACGGAGCAACGGAGGTTGTGAAGGAATTGATGTTAACTCCAGTCTGCAGCCCCTCAAAGAGCGAGAGACGGCGAGAAACAAGAGCACCAGAGAGAGAGAGAGAGAGAGAGAGAGAGAGAGAGAGAGAGAGAGAGAGAGAGAGAGAGAGAGAGAGAGAGAGAGAGAGAGAATCAGAGAGTAAGTAAGAGAAGAGAGAGAGCATTCCTTTTCTTTCTTTCTTTATGGGGGCAGACTGGGAACCAGCAAGAAGCAAGGAAACCATGACAACCAGACAACCAACCTTGGCAACCAACCCAGCGTTCTCACAGTCATAGCCAGACAGGCGGCTCAGTAAGGGTTAATCTGAGCTGGGTGAGAGAGAGCAAGAAATAGGCTGATTAAGCCTACTGCTGTGCGCAAATACGTTTAAAATACTGTACATTTGTAAATGCCCCGTGTTGATAAAGACCACAAGATGTGGCAGCTGACTTAGTGACCAGCAGAATGGCTGACTGGCAGCATTGAAAGTGCACAAAGCCTGGGGCAGGTGCAGAGATGTCTAGAAGTAAATCACCATGCAGATTTTACTGAAGCAACAGTATGAAGTCATATATATAAATGTAACAATTTGGTGCACCGGTGAAAAGAGAAATTGTGTGTTTCTGCTTGCATTAGTGGAACTATGCTGTCCTAACCTGATTCTTCACGCTATACTGTATATAACCTGGCAGAGAAACAGTGACAGTGGATGTGGAGTTAGAATGAAACTCAAATAGGATGCGATGGAGCTTGTCCAAAACACAGACATACGGTATAAATACACACACACTCATTCATGATCAGCCACAGCAGTCCCTCACTTCCTCACTGACCTCCCATCTAAAGATTGAGTCCTTTTCTCCTCTGGAGGTCAGCAATAGAGAGATGAAAATGCGGAAGGAGGGGAGAATAATGAAGACAATGATCAATACTTTGTCTTAATTAATAACCTCCGCAGCAGTCAGAACATTCAAGACCGGTTTGTGCTCTCTCTCAGTTCAAGGTTTTTTTTTCCCTTCTACTCCTTCTTTGCCTTGCCTTCATTCTTATCTCTCCTCCCCTCCTCCCAGTTCTCCACCTCTTTCCTCATCATTAATCTCTGAAAATCGTTGGCTACATACATTCCTCCCAATCGATGCAATTCCACCGAGGTCTTGTCTGATTTATCACATGGCTGAATCCCTGTATGAATCTTGACTGGCCAGTGGAAGAGGGACAGAGTGGGAGAGAGGGATGGGGTGAGGCGGATGAGAGGAGAGGAGCACTAAATGACAGAGACCATCATCATTATATAACCTCAGCCAAAGTCACAGACAGCTTTAAGACTACAGGCCGGTACAATTAACTTGAGGCATAGTTTCTAAGCCACGCCAAGAAATCACCATAACCCCGATGCAACGGCGCTCCTACATGCACATTAGAAGATACACATTCATAAACACACACACACACACACACACACACACACACACACACACACACACACACACACACACACACACACACACACACACACACACACACACACACACACACACACACACACACACACACACACACACACACACACACACACACACACACACACACACACACACACACACACACACACACACACACACACACACACACACACACACACACACACACACTTTAGGATACATTTCAAGGCTCAGGGCGCAGGGCTTTGGCTTTAGCCAGACAGTCAAACAGCTGAGACCATGCAGGCTTGGCTTCCTGCTCCACAGCTCTGAACCAGCTTGCTAACACAGGGTGCTACCCAGCTGGGAGCAACACGGCATAGCCACTGGGTCAGGGCTTCTTTGACTTGAATCTCTGAACAGGCCCACTGAAACACGGGTCTATCATCGCAGTCTATCATCCCAGCCTTTCATTTACTTCCCTCACTCGCCAATTTTAGGTCAAAGCTGCCAACTTTTTACAGGTAATCTTGCGAACACAGGGAAAATAGACACCTGCGTTTGAGCTCGACACAGGTATCAAGATTATTTTAATGGCACGGAGGCTACAGGTCACCGAGAGTTTGTGCACCTGCACCGCTTACAAGCACCACACACGTATATGCACACACAGATGCCTTTAGTTGCTGTGGATTTGCCAAGTGGTTTTTCATTGACAGCATCGACTGAGCATTCCCTCCTCACTTGTCATCATCAGGAATATCATGTGCGGCAAAACAGTATAGATTTCTTACACCAGACAGGAAATCTTTGGGAGTGCCCATTGATCTGAATCAACCATGCCCGGCTCACCAGCTATCAATCAACATCAAATTAACGGTTTTACATTTCCGTGCAATGTACCAGACTCTCAGAACGGAATGTGTGCATGTGTAAAAGAATTTAAAAAAGAAAGACAAGTGAGAACTTTTCTTTCACTCTCTCTCATACACACAACCAAACAACCAAACACCGCAACAGTGAGAGTTGCAAACAGGCCAGACCTTTGCTGACACGGAGACAACAAGAACAGCTGGATCCTGGCTTAAATGCCTTGTAGGCCTGGTGAACCCCGAGCAAGAACTTTACAGCAAATAGACAGAAACAGAGAGCGCTAAACAGAGAACGAGAGAGCAAGACACAACATCACAGCCAGCTTTTTGTCAGATGAACAGTCAATATGAAAGCCCCCGAAGCACAGATCATTTCACTCTCTAAACGTCAATCAACAAATCAAGGAGCCTACACATCAACCTCCAACTCTTAACCTGTCAATATCCAAGTCTTGCAAAAAAAAAAAACAGGGACTTACACTGGATTAACAGGCAGTGTTTCCACACAATAGGCCTCTATTCCACTAATCAACAGCCTTCAGGAACAAAGTAAAGGCGAAGCACGGCAATGTTTTCCGACGCATTAGTGGAACAGAGCGGTGATTCAGCACGTCTTAAGTCAATGCACTGGCAAAAACACAAATCCACAATCTTCAGCTTTGTCAAACAAAGCTTTAAGATTCTGAAACACATGAAGGCTGTTACTCCAAACCGTAATGTGATAAACATTCGAAGGAAGTTCTAAATTTTTTTGTCAGTTGTCAAGCTGCCATAGCATCCTGGCATTGGTTAGAGGCTTGTGAACCAAATATAGTGCATTATATGAATTAACAGACAACACATGGGCATAATTCAGTGAAAAATAAGCTAATTGGCAATTCATTTTGCAGTGTGACGGTGCAAGAGGTATGAGGAAACCCATCTGCTGTTGACGCATTCACATCCTACTGAGTGCAGGACCTATATGAACCATCCCACAGACACAACGTCACGGCCAGGTTCCGACATTCAAGCACATAAACCGTCTTTGGCTTGATAATGGCTTCCACGTTTCTGTGGCTTTAGTCCCAATCAGTAGCCAGCCATGCAGTCACTCGATATCTATAGACCCTATCAGGCACCAATGCACACCTGACTAAGAGGGCATCGTACACATGACAAGTCTGGTGTACACTGAGCAAATACTTTCACAATGTATTCTGCCTAAAAAAAAAAAGAAGATGATTAAAAAAAATATATGCATCCTGCTTATTATACTGTGCACTATATATTGTAGCAGAACTGTACATGTAACCTGTCCAGTGCATTTTAATTTCCACAGTAACATAGAGGTGCTAAGTTGCTAAATTAGAGTGGGCCAGTCCACGTTACTTCTGGGCCACGTGAGTATGTAAGTTAGAGCCAAGGAGACATTGGCTGTGCAGGGGATTAGATCAGGAAGCCAAACCAGAACCACTGTGCTGGCCGTATGTCTGTGTGTGTGTGTGTGTGTGTGTGTGTGTGTGTGTGTGTGTGTGTGTGTGTGTGTGTGTGTGTTGTCAAGAAAAGGCCTAATCACTTAATGAACACGTAACAGCACCACTCCTCTGAGCAGGACAGCCAGATCAAGCAGAGGCCTTCCGCTTTCTCCCTTCTAATAATTACAGCCAAACGCAGCCTGGGAAAGCTCACAGGGGATTTAGCTTACTGGACATTCCCAGCTGCCACTCATGATCGAGCCCAGCCCATTGGGCCCTCACAATTGCCAGGCCAACCCTTTCCGTGGGGCCTGGGAAAGAGATCTGACAGATTACCGAATGGTTAATGGGAGAATGGGATATTACGCGCTGTCATTAATCTGAATAGGTTTGGCGTGGACAAGCTACACGGTCGCCAGTAACCAAATGGTTTTTCTAACACAGAACACACAAATAATGCTGGGCCCGGTGATTTCTGCACATGAAACATGAATATGTAATTGAAAAACCAAGCCCAAAGCATTATAATTGAATACATATTATGTATTCAGAAATGTCTCTCTAAGTGCAAATTTCAAGTCAAAATAGTTTGATATGCGAGGTCCAAGATGCTTGGCGCAAGTCATGATCCATGCTAACCTGCAGCTTAGTAAGCATCCATGGGTCTGACACCTGAGGCTAGCATGAAAAAAAGCATCCAAACCTGCCTCAACACTCACGTAAATACATCCTGAGCTGTGGATGATCTCAGAGACACCATATCAATAAACATCTGTACCCAGCAGTGCCAGGTCTATACCACCATAAACAGCCATTAGACATCCCTGAGAGCTATCTAAAAGAGAGCTAAGACTGGCAGTGAGTGAGAGATCCTCCTGTAAACACAAATGATTAAATATGAGTAGCAGGAGAAAGAGGCGAACATATGTGTTTTAATAGTGCATTTGTTATGAAAGAACCAATCGGAACATAGCCTGAAACATCAATTTCCACTGGTAGATCAAACTACAGCCATCACACTGCAGATATCTCACATTGCAAGTAGAGCTACACGGAGTATGGATGCAACATGTTTTGGGATTTGTGTGTATGTCCCTTAAAGGTCCTGTCCTACAATCAAAGAGGGCATTGCTTATGAACACACACACACACACACACACACACACACACACACACACACACACACACACACACACACACACACACACACACACACACACACACACACACACACACACACACACACACACACACACACACACACACACACACACACACACAGGAAGGGCAAACAGACAAACTTCATTAATGAACGCTGGGGACTTGCCAGGTGAAAGAAGTGACAGAGGAGAATATTTCAAGAAAGCATACTGTCTAAGAGAACACACAAAAATCCACACACACACACACACACACACACACACACACGGCTGCTCAGCATGACCAGCTGGACCGGGTAGGGGAAGCAACGCCTATTGTAGCCGTTTTAGACAACAGATGGGAGGAAAATCTCTCAGCGGAGAGGAAAAGAGAGGAGAAGTCTCTGACTCTCTCTCTCTCTCTTTCTTAGGGTGGGGATCTTACGGAGCATGCTGCATCACTCCTGCCATCTCTGCCTCCACAGGGCTGTGCTTGCCTCTCCTTTCACATGGCTCCACTGGCTGCATGTACAGGAGTTGACCGCAGACGATGCTCACTGTGCTGTATGTCCTCGCCAGTGCTGACAACAGGGCTGAGCTTACTGTATAGGAAACACACACACACGAGCAATACCAACATACCTAAAATAGCATGAAATATTGAAGAGAGGAAGAATATGAAGTGCTCTTTTACCATGAATTGTACATGTGCTATGCAACTTTGACAAACTGCAGTGTCATTGCTGTCTATGGCTGAGATAAAGCATGTGCTCCTTATTAAGAAAGCCTAGTTACATCCCCTGGGGTAAATGAATATAAATCAATGTAGCTCTTTCCAGGTCTGTGAGCAGCTCATGGTGTAATCTGTCAAGGTATGACCCTCCACTCCATATCGGAGGAAACCCACGTATTGCTGTCAGAGCCTATAGGAGAGACGCCTGCCTGCCTGCCTGCGGACTAAGAATAGATCAATGTATCAGGCAAATCGGGATTAACGGCATTGTGCTCCAATCACAGGACACACACACAAACAGGGGACACAAAAAGTTCATTTTCATAGCCCATGTCACAGTCATCGTTTTCGGCGTTGACCGGTGTCCACGTTGCTCTGCTCCTGGATACACACATCCAGTCCAACGCCAACGCACAGCCAACAAACCGATGTAAAGCAACATCACCGCTCTCTCGTCCCGCTGTGTGAACAATGATTATGTCAGCTCGCCGAAGAAATACCAACCCCCCAAAAAAATCCCCCACAAGGCTTGGCAGGTGTTTGTAAGTAAGCGGTTAGTTATTTATCACTTGCAGACACCCAGCCGGCCAAATTTCAACTCGCTGCGGAGCGCTCCGAAAATAAATTGTGCAATTACAGGGGATGCAGTGAGCAAGCTGTCCCAACTAACCTGTCTGTCCTTTCCCGAGCGTCTTCTCCAAACGGTAAGGTCCCACGTAATTGGCATGTTGGGCACCGCTGTTGTCTTTACCGGACGATGACATGTTGAATTTGTGTGGAAATTAGACACTTTACAATAAAGCGCAGACAATTAAACACTCCCCGCTGGA
This sequence comes from Perca flavescens, assembly GCF_004354835.1. Lineage (NCBI taxonomy): Eukaryota > Metazoa > Chordata > Actinopteri > Perciformes > Percidae > Perca > Perca flavescens. The sequence continues at coordinate 14,743,949 of NC_041338.1, forward strand.
GGTCCAAGTCGCTGGTGTCTTTCTTTTTACTCCACAGCCTCCCCTCTTCCTCTCGCTCACTCTCTCTGCCGCTTTCTGTCTTTTTTCCCTACCTCACTCGCTGCTTGAGGAGGTGAGGTTCTCTCTTTCTCTCCTCTTTTCTCCTACCGCTGCAGACGAGCCGCAAGTGCTTTGAATATCATTGTCGGTGAAAGCTGTGCTGCCGCTGTGCGTCTGTGGGAGGTGCTGCGGAGCCGTCGGGGATGATTGGCAGCGGATCCAGCCAACCAGAGAGCCGAATACGCTCTATGCTGCCGCCCTGTTTCTTGTTGCCTGAGCATCTTTTTTTTCCCAGAAAAGTTGCAGGTTGGGATCAAGGGAGCGTTAACCCACATAAACTCAGTTTACACAAGTAGGCTATTTTAGAGACAAATGGAGTAAACAATAAAACATTTTAGAGCATATTTAGAATGTAAAAAAACTTTTTGAATATAGGCTACAAATGACCACGATTGTCTTCCAAAGTTGTGATGTCAAAAAATCATCTTGTACATAGGCTTCATGTCTTAAAATTGTCCTCCTCAGCAGATGAATGTGACAACAACCGTATTATTAAATTGTGCACATAGCCTACATCATTCTGCACAATGATTATCTGAGGGAAGTATCAATAAACAAAGCACATTTTTCTCACCAAACCCCCAACTGCTCAGGACGTCTTTCCAGCACCCTCACTCTGTCATTTTTTTATTAGTGCATGGATATGTCATGTGTGTGTGTGTGTGTGTGTGTGTGTGTGTGTGTGTGTGTGTGTGTGTGTGTGTGTGTGTTTTGGCCCTTTGTGTAATGTGTGTCATAACTAACAACAAAGTGAAAATTTCCCATTGCAGGATCAATAAAAGTAATCTTACACTGTCAACTCCAAATTCAAATGAAGTCCAGTGCAACCAATTCTAGTTAATTTGTTGTAATTTAAACTTTTAAATAGCATACACATCATGAGTACATTGTTTTGTTTTTTTTAAATCCTGTAATTGTGCAACTTCCCTGACAAATTTGAAATTAAAAAAAATTACCAAAAGCAATTGACATGCTGTGAACGTTTTGGGGATCTGGAGCGCCAAGGCAGTTGCCTGCATTGCCTAGTTGGTAATCCAGATTTAGGGACTAAAGTAAACTGAACTGTTAAAGCTAAACCACAAAAAACATCTCTCTCCAGAAATTTCACAACTATTTATGCTGCCTTTATTTAATGAGATGCTATTACTTCAACAAAAAAATCACACATAACATTGCAGGAGAGTTTTAGTCTCTGTCTCCCTCGTCTTTCTTTTTCGGTCTGCTTTCCAGTGCTTTCACACACACACACACACACACACACACACACACACACACACACACACACACACACATAGGCGGCAGGTGAGGTGGAGGTTTGGGTAGGCTAATGTGGGAGGGAGGTAGATTTGGATAGCCTAGGCCGCATATACATGACCCTTGGTAAAACCGTTCTGAGGACGAGCTCGTTGCTGCTAACTAGGATGTGATCCACACCACTTCTTTTTGGCATCAGTTATTAGCCTGGTCCTACCAGACTCTCGTACATTTCATTTGTACAGAGAGTCTGGCCACTCTCTATTGACAAGTGTTAACTTCCTTGAAGGCAGGTACTCTGTTGAAGTTTAAAACTATTGGATCTGCCCACAGCCACTCTGGATCTGCCATAACCAATCACTAACGTTTTGTCGTGACGTAGGCTTAGCGTCGCTAGCGTTAGCCTTAGCCAATTCCTTCACCACTAACCGAACGAGCTGGAAAACCAAACTTTTCCCGAACATCGTGGGGAGGAGGGCCACAACATCATGGCCACCAATAAAACTCAGCAAAGATTGTTCTTGCTCGGGCTTTAACTTCTGGATATCCGACAGCATTGCCACAGCGGACCAAATGGCTTCGCTCACATCTTTCTCCGCCGCCATTATGGAACTACAACTCAAACTAGCGCACAACCTCAACTTTATTAACACAATATATTCACAAAAAAAAAACACAACAGTATAGGGAGTGTTTTTTCCAATGTGCACACAAAAATACAGGTTACATTTTCAGTTCATAAAAATAAATAACCAATTTAAATCATGCGGCAATGTTGTCTATAGTGCTCCTCAGGAGATGAGAAGTCTTTAAAGCTTTTTTTGTTTTAAATACTTTACATATTATTTATTACATTTATATAGCGCTTTATCATAGACACTCAAAGCGCATATACATATACATACAGAGTCAAAGAATTTCTGAGGTTCACCATAAAACAACTATGTGCTGGGAAGAAACTGAAGAAATCTGGCCTTGTGAATATGATATTTGGCCAAAAGACACAACCATTTTATAACGTTATCAACTTCCTTTTTGTTCGTCTCTACATTATAAAATAGGACCATACATTCTGTTATTGGGACCAAGACCTTATGAGTCTCCCAAATTAGTAAAGAAATTGATCCGACAGCTGTTTAGAGATCGCTGGATTTTCAAATACAAGGATTTCAACTTCCGAACCGAGGCGGCATATTTTTTGATTATTGATTGATTATTGGATATGATTGATTACCATGACAACCAAACCAAACATACGTTATTATGGAACCCATGCAACTTTGAGGCAATGCCCGCCCTTCAATAGCATTCACACACTACTATTGGCCAGGCGTCCATGCTTACGCAAGGTAACACATCCTGATTCGTTCAGGTCCTATTCCCTGACCAATTGGCTATCCTAACCTTAACCACTTGAGGTCAATGCCTAACCCCAACCAATTGAGCTGCTTCGTATGGCGGGACTTGCCTAGAAATACGTGGGATCCATAATAACATCAGAGAGCGGCCACAGTGCTTCAGAAGCGCATTCAAAAGACGTAAATAAACGCTAAAGGTGGAGAAGGTGGCCATTGCGACAAATGTATGCTTTAACTTAGCGTAGTTGTGTGCACAATACTGTAATGGCTGACAGGACACCCTTGTGCTCTGCGCTTAAGCACTGCAAAGGCTCATGGGACGTTGTTTTGAATGGTTCCTGTCTTTGTCGAAGTTTGTTTAATGATGTTCTGTTTATGTTTGGGTGTGCATTTATGTTACCTGGGTTTTCGTGTTGTGGGTTTGATTTAGTGTTCAGGTTTATCTACATATATTGGTGTAACCATGACCGAGACGGGTGTCGGGTAGCTCACCTGGTAGAGCAGGCGCCCATACATAGAGGTTTACTCCTTGACGCAGCGGCCGCGGGTTCCATTCTGACCTGCAGCCCTTTGCTGCATGCCATTTCCACTCTCTCTCCCCTTTCATATCTTCAGCTGTCCTCTATAAATAAAGGCCTAAAAATGCCCCCCCAAAAAAAAAAAAAAAAAAAAAAAAAAAAACATGACAGAGACTTGGGTGGGGATTGCTTCTGGGCAGTTAGTGTGCATTTATGTACATGTCTTTCAATAATATGGGAATTAACCCGCAGATTGTCACAGTACGGTGCCAAGGATAGCTGCCTGTCCTACCCAATCCTACGTTACCTGCTGCCCCTGCATACACACACACATACATACATCACACAAACACTGTGTGTGTGTGTGTGTGTGTGTGTGTACAGCGGGGGGAGAGTTTGTTGGACCTCTGATTCATTTCACACCCCACTGGTCTGAGACCTGTGACTGTGGCTCTGGCCTCTGTCTGTTCCTCACACCCTGATAGAGTACAGGTGTCAGGGGACACATGCAGGAGAAACACACACACAGACAACTCACAGATATTCATGCACACACAAACACACTATGTGACCTCTAAATATTCTTTATACAAGGTTGAGGGGGCTGCTGAAATATTAAGCAGAATGAATTGCATCAACACCACACCGTAGGTTCCTTCAAAGCCGAAGCCATTTCAAAAAGATTCCCAGGCTTTCCCGTTTATATTCCTAATAGGCAATAATACAGACTCTACTGAATTATTGTCATTGCATCTTAATAATTTATTGCACAGGAAAATACATTGTTGTAGTGCATCATCTCATTTCCATTCATCTTCCCTCTGCACACAAGACAAAACACAATATTGCTTAAACATTACACAACTGTGCTGTGTTGTAAACTTCAACAGACAGCTACAAGCCAAGTGAGGAAATAAACATTTGTTTAAGGTATATATTCTGTAGAGAAATTTTCACACCGAGCACGTCTTAGTCAATATACAAGCAAAGTAATAGAGGAAATGCATTGCAATGCTTCATTTCCTGCCTCCTGCACTTCTCACTCATGATGCTAAGTTTACGAACTGCACATGCCCCAGTTTAGTGCCTTTGAGGTCTGTGTTGAGCATGTGTGCTGTTTCCCCTGATGCCCTTCATCACACTGGAAGCTGGGTTTGTACGGGGGGGTGTGACCCAAAGTGTCACCCACGTGACTGCACAGTGCCAGGTGGACTGGGCATGTGATGTCAGGTGCCAGTTGGGCACCATCTCAATAATGCATCATGCCCGGCGCTGGCACTGGCAGGCGCACCACTTTGAAGTGTTCCAGAAACATCTGTAGCTTGAGTTTTTAATCACCTTGCCAGTACCTCCCTGCTTCTCATCAATCCTTCTCCACTTTTTCACAGCCCTCATCCCTCTTCCCTGCAAGGAAATTAATGAGTCTTTCTAGTTGATGTGTTTATGTGCATATTTAGAGCCTATACGCTTCAAAATTCAATCAACTGGATAAACAAAATTCAAAACAACTCCTTGTCTTCTGGAATGTTCACTAAGGAAATAATGATCAGAGTTCTGTGAGAGAACACAAATTTACCATCGGACAGATAGCAATTACATCCAATACTCCACAGGATGTGCATACTAATAATATCTTCCAAAAGAACAACTGATCACCATACTGAACAATATTGTAATAAAGGGCTAGAAATCATGAAAAATTGTGTATAGCACAAGACCTCTTTGATAGAAATTATTATCAAGTTTACTTTTTTTATCCTGTTTGGTAGAGAGAGATGTGATGAAAGATAGGGCATGCTAGAGAAAAAACAGAGGGAGAGATAAAGAGGGAGAGGTTTACCAAAAAGTGGAACATATTTGATGTGTGGCAAGAGTCAAATAACCTTCGGAGAAGAGAGAGAAAGAGAGAGAGAGAGAGAGAGAGAGAGAGAGAGAAAGAGAGGCCAGACTGCATAATATCTCCACCACCTTCATAGCAGAGTCTGACCGATTAACATTTACAACAACCCCACGCACACACAACTTCACAAACTGGTAGTATTACAATGTTTCCACCGAGGAATAACTGTTACATGAACACATACAGTACATGTGAACTCTCAGCCCTTCAGGGTTGTACAAACTGGTTATTGCCAGCGAGCTGCGTGCTCAAAGCTGTTGGCCATTACTGGATTGGCCAGCATGGTGTGCTTGATTAATTAGCGTGTCGCCACACACAGAGGAGACTACTCATGTTCATTTGCAAACATTTAGAAAACTGGAGGGGAGAGAAATGAATGGAAGGACAACAACGGTGGATTCTGTGATGACTATAACCTCTGCATGACAAATATAAGAGTCATCTGTTGAGTGCAGCACACAAAGCAATTAGGAAAGGGGCGTACAAATTAAAAGAAAGGAGGAATGCATCAGGGACAGAAAAGGTGACAGCAAAGGAAAGAAAGTAAAAGAATCTGTGTATACTTTGATCAGGTAATACTGTTTCTCATGATATGGCTTACCCTCCCACTGCAGACACAAAGGATTCAGGGGAGGTCAAGAAGGTTGCACCCAAGGGAAACAATGGGACAGGTTACTCTTTCCATATTCCCTCATAGATCTCTGTCAGAGGCACATGACAGACAGCCAGGCACTCATTTCCATCCCTCACATGCAGCTTTTGTGTGCACGTAAGTGTGAGTGAATGCAAGTTTTGTCTGCACAGCTTTTCTCAAAGAAATAAAGTATGCATTCTAAATAGAAGGGGTAACCAAATGGATACATTCAAACAAAGATGTAGCTTTTGAGGTTAACACAAGAAAGATGGTTTCATTTGCTGAGCAGGATTGTGTCCTGTAGTCACACGTAGTATGTGGGGATAAAATCTCATAATTATCCAGACACTGGAGGGCACTTGTGCATATCTCAGAGTCTGAGTGAGTGTGGGTCACCTGAGCCCTGGTCACTTCTGTATGCAAATGAGTGGGATCACACACAAACACATGGTGCACACACATATGCATATGTTCATCATCATTCAGCATGTTCATATACCATGATCAGTGGTTGGCTGGTGTTCATTTCAAATGCCACTACAGTATGCTGGTCGTACACTGACATGCCCATGAGTGAGGCTGTGAAGGGAATACTCTCCAGAGGGAATAAGCCTTGCCCTCACACACACACACACACACACACACACACACACACGCACACACACACACACACACACACACACACACACACACACACACACAGACACAGATACATAAGCACACAGCTGCTGCTCCACTGCCCCCTTCTGGTTTGAAAAATGCACATTCTTTGACTACATCCCCGCTCCTGAAACCCCTCAACCTCCCCCACAGGGACATCCATAATGCTCTAATAATAGGATATGGAAACACTGATTGTTCCTCTGCAATTATGACAATACACACTTTTATCCAAATTTTGTCAGACATGATCTCAGGCGGGGCAACAGAGACTCTGTCTTGGATTTTCTCACATCTCTCACAGTCTTGCATATCTCATCCCTCTCTTACTGACATCATGGAATCACAACCACAGAAATCTGACCCAGTTTACCTCTGTTTATTCTCTGTGGTGCTGCAGCCCTGAACAGCACCGTATGCTCTAGAATAGGCCTAAAGGTGGATTTCTCTGTCCTATTGAGACAGAAAAGCGCTGCAACTAATGTGGTTAGCTTTGAAAGAATTCAGCAAGAGCATATTTGTTAGTTTTCATCCACATATGCATACACAACCGTAGATACCTGAACACAAACAAACACACATATGCACACACACAGAGCAAGCATGTTCTCTTTAATTATAGCTTTTTTGCCATGGCAAAGAACATAATTGCAGTATAAGAAGCAAACTGTTGTAATCACGCAAAGGGTTTGTCTGTGGCGTTGGATAATTAAGTTGGCTGTGTGCGCCTCTCTAATCACAGAGACATTTAATGGCAGCATGGGGTGGAGGACTAAAACAACTACATTTAGTTGTATAACTGATCACTGATTAAACTTGCACAATCTCTGTTGTCTCTCTGGCTCATTGTCAGTTTTTAGTTTAGTACAAGAATATAACAGTACCCTCCCCTGTGATCACTCCATGGTGTAAGCTTCCTTAGAATAAATTAGCAGGACTCTTTGCTGTACATTTATATCATGCATTTGAAGCAATAGACAAGCATCGGTCACCAGGTGTTCATTGCTTGTTCCAGGATTAGTGTCCTGCACATTTGCTGGAGTTGTAACTGCACCCATGCTGGCACCATTCATTTATTCATGTAGTTAACTAAAAAGTAATTATTTCTTCACACTATTCTCATTTAAGCCCCAGTTAATCCCCTAACTGACCCTCAGCAGTTTCTACTTTGGACTATATTCTATATTTTGTAGATTCCTGACTTGACAAAAGAAAAACTTTTTAACCACTTTTTAGTCTTTAATCCCAAATATGCATTCCCACAGCTTGCCTATGGTCCCCCAGTGGCTAGAAATGGCGATAGGTGTAAACCGAGCCCTGGGTATCCTGCTCTGCCTTTGAGAAAATGAAAGCTCAGATGGGCCGATCTGGAATCTCCTCCTTATGAGGTCATAAGGAGCAAGGTCACCTCCCCTTTCTCTGCTTTGCCCGCCCAGAGAATTTGACCCACCCATGAGAGAGAGAGAGACATCATGGCTTTCAAACGAGCAAAGTGGCAGTTGGTCAAGGCCACACCAGCAACCTCCACCTTGGCCCCCCTCTCTCCTCCTCAATAGCTACAGACACAGAAATGGCACATACTAAGGAAAGCTCATTGTGCTAGTGCTAGTGGCTGTAATTCTGCACCATGGCTGAATTATGGGAAAGAGACTTCAGATACAGTATTAGGGGACCACTAAGGCCTATAGAAAAGCATCCAAAGAGCACCATGTCATGGGACCTTTAAGAGCAAGTTGCTTGTGGGGGCTGGCTACATAGGTGACCTTTCTCTGTCGTAAACTGGCTGATTACCCTTGAAAATGACTCACACAGATACTAAAGCACACTTTCCTCTCTAGCCAATTTGAAATCTGCTTCGGGCAATGTCATTTGCTCCAGCCTTTAGAACATGGCTATGTGTGCTAGCTACATGATCTAATTGACTAACTTGAAAGAAAAACTTATGGCACGTCATGTATCATGTACATTGTAGTGCATGAAGCCTGTTTTTCCCCCCACTCCCCAAGCCATACCTGGCAGCTCACGTAGTCAGAAACAGAGCAGGGAATAGAACAAATGTTCAGTTTTTTTACACTAAAAAATGAATCTCCTCACATCACTATAAGGGAAGCTAATTGGTGAAGCAGTTACGTAAGAAGATATGAAATGCCTCATTAGCAGATATCCAAAGAAATGTTCCTTGGGGACATTGAACCTGTCTTGTGATTGCTGAAAGGATAATAAAGGCAAAATATGTTCTAAAGGAAGAGAGGAGATGAAGGCTCACTGCGCACCTCTCTCCGTCCCACAGTGAGCACTTCCAATGCTGCTCTGGGCTCGTTCATCTGAGCCATGTGGGCCAGCAAAGGAAGCTTGCCTCAAGATGCTGTGTGTGAAGGCAGCTTTCTTATTGGTACTTGCTTCAAAGAGACTGCAATGAAATACAATAACGCAGTATATGTAAGTTTATATAAATATATAATTCTGTGTAAGCTGGAGAGACATGCTGGACGTCCAATTAGTGCTGACTGCAATTTCATGTGCTGTGTCAGCATGAAGTGAGCAGGTTCTTACAAGGACATAATCATGCACACATATGAAAAGATGTTTGCATGTGTCTTGTGCTGAAAGTGCAAACGTATTATATCAATGTCCCGTTTGAACAACACCGTCCTGGCCAAGGTCGCATCACCTCTTTGTGTTAGCAGCAGTAAAATGTTTCTACGGTCTTCACCGGCTTTAATAGCCTGCAGGTCAGGCTAAAGAGTTCAAGTGGCCCACGGCTCTACAGAGAGAACTAAAAGCCCATTAATCATCAGATAAACTGAGGTGCCCTTTTATCGAATGACTGATGGCTTCTGGAAGTCAGCTATTGTGCTGTTGAACTGAACAAAATGAGATGATGTGAACACCATTTGAACACCTTTGTGTGTCAGAGAATATAGTAGAAACTTTTACTGTATTTATTTCTTCACTATGATGTATCCCATTTACAGTCCACAAAGGGTAAATTACCAGAAGGTAAATCCAAACACAAATCTCAATTGAATTAGCTTGAATTACTCCTCCCTAATCCTTTGGCATAGTAACTGCATTATACAGTAGATGGTCACAGGAGCAGTATGATGGTGCCTGCATAATGCCCAGGAAATCAGCCTACTCTTTCTTTGAAAGATCCTCAAGTACCTAACAATTCAAAAGCAATGGTGTTGCTACTCCAGGTAATGTCATAAATATGCTACACTGTTGATAATAACTGTTTGTACAGCGACATTTAGGGAGACTCTAATATGAGGTACAGCAGTTTAGAATGGAGGCTGCTCAGATGGCACAAACAGCAATATAGCATAATCTCATTTGAACAAGAGCTTCAGAGTCATACTGCTGTAACTTAACAGCCGCTTTTGTCTTTGTCTCAGAGGGAGGGATGGAGGGTGGAGAATGGAGGTGGGGTGAAGAGAGGGAGATGGATGGAGAATAGGAAGGAGGCGACAGACGTGGCCAATGCAGGGGTGGCTCAGGCTGTTGGGGACCAGTGACAGTGGCAGATGCATTACCAGCGACATCTCCATCCCTGCTGTTGCCGGACTCTCTCTCTGTCACGCACACACGCACAAACACAAGTGTCTAAGTTGATTGACGCCAGCGGTTTGGCCCCACACCAGGCACAGGGGGTAATGACTGTCACCCTTTTTTCCCATCAGCCCCCTGCCTTAATCAACACACATAGTCACACACGTACACACAGATACATTTATATATGTGCTATTTTCTCTCCTGCTCTCTCCTGCTCTCTGAAATGTCAGGCTGGTAGGGGGTTGTATGGGGTTCCTCCGGAGAGCAATAAAAGCTGATTGGAGTTAAAACAGTTGGTCAGGCCTCCCCGCCCCAGCATCTGTTGGATTACAGTCAGCCAACCTGTCATCTGTGAAATGAAGGCTAGTATGGGAGGAAAGGGGAAAGGCCACAGGAGAGGACAGACAGACAGAACAAGTGATAGAGAGGCATGTGTGAGACAGAGAGAAGAGGAGAGGGGCACACAGATTGGTTTAGCAAAGGTTATTAATGAAAACAAATCCAGTTAATTTGTCCAGATTTAGCTGAAGTAAAACAAGCAGAGAAAGACAAAAGGATCAAAAAAAGGTATGGGTGAGGGGTCGGATGTAGGGAAGGACGGACACGCCTGACCTTTAGATGAATCATTTCATCTCTCCGTCCTCATGTATCACTGCCTCTGAGCACTGGGGGTGAGGAGCAATCCCTTTGACCCCCCCCCCCCACCCCCCTTCGCTTTACCCCTCCATTTCATCCGTGTCTACTGGTCTCTCTCCGTCACCCACTGCTGAATCCACCCTCCGCCTCTACCGGCTATGTCCTCCCCTGAGGGAATCATTTTCACTCTAACAACTTCAATTAACCTTACCCCTTCACACACACACACACACACACACACACACACACACATGTAGACATGCCTTCACACGCACATCTCCACTCCATATCAATCCCAAGTGTTAAGGTCACTGGACTGGGAAACAGAAGCTTCGCAGAGCTTCTCCAGTGCATGTAAAAGAATGTGAGGCTACCTGCCACAGTCTACAATGGAGTGTATACACCGTCCTTAAACAAATAACAGTGACGCTGTCATAAATCCTCTGAAATAATTAGAGCTGGGACAGCTAAAGGAAATGCATTTAATTTCATGCTCGAAGAAATGGCAAATGTCTGTTCATTTTTTGCTCAAGGATTAACTTTTGGAGGTTGTGAGCTGAGACACCTCAAGGTTGAAAGAGGAAACATACATGTTCAGTAAAACTAAGGCGAAAGGAAGCTCCTTCACGCACTTAGAGTCACAGGAGTTTCTCTGTGTCAATTTCCAGAATCACACCGCAGCCTTTTGACACTGAAATTAGAAGAATTAAATAAATTCTGCTGCGCTGAGCTCAAATCTTAAAAGAGCCAAATGAAATAAGCAAAGTGTAATTAGAGATCCACTTTGATATGTGAGTCGGCTCATTGTTTCCGAAGCTGTTGTGGTTTTGGGGTTGTCATAGTTTGGGAGTCTGTTTTCTGTGTTGTATTTTGCTCAGTTTCCTGTTTTATTTTGAAGTCTCTGGTTTTCTGTCTTGTCTTGTCCGATTTACTTCCTGTATTGTGTTTCCCTCCTTTTTTGATTGCTCTGTCCAGCCTAATGTGTTTCACCTGTTTCCCAGCCCTTGTGTCACCTGTCTTGTGTTTTCTCATTAGTCTGTGTATTTAGTCTTTGTGTTTCCCCTTGTCCTTTGTTAGATCATTTTGTGTGTTTGCTTGTGCCTGTCATGTCGCCCAGTGTTTGTTCGTGTCTGGTTTTTTGCTCCCTGGATTTCTTTTGTTTCATTTTTGGTATTGGTTGTTGCCTGCTGCTGCACTCAGGACTTCCTTGGTTTTTTTAGTTTCTGTACAATAAATCCTCGTCTTCACCTTTCTCCTGCCTGCCTGCCTGCTCTCTGCATTTTGGGTCCACCATTCCCTGCTACAACCTGACATAATGATCTGACCACCATGGACCCAGCAGAGACAGTGGAGTACGACCTCGGTGACCTAACCTGCAGGCTTATTTGTGCTGTTGGGGAGTGGAGGTTCACCAGAGATTGGAAGGCCAAGGAGGCAGTTCTCCAGGCTGCTCGCCGAGACGCCTCCGCTCATCCCTGGTTCTGGAGCTCCCTCCCAGACTGGATTCAAGAATTCCTGGAGTCTCCTAGCGGTGAGCCTAACCCTTGTGTTGTCCTTCGGGTCACCGGGACCCAAAGGACAACACAAGGGTTATGTACTTCCGTTTATTTTGTTGAGAATTGCTTTCTAAACCCTGTCTCTTGTAAAGTAAGTAAGTTTGTTTCTAGAGCACATTTAAACACAGTTTAAGCTGGCCAAAATGTTGTACAAACAAGCACTAAGGTGCTGTATTAAGCCTTGTTTTGTCCTTTGGGTCACAAGGACCCGAAGGACCACACAAGGGCTAAACCCCGCTCTGCGTCCTCCCAAGTGTCTTTCCCAGTGCTGTCTAGTGTCTCCAGGCCGACCAGTGCCCACGAACGACTTTTGTTTCTGAGCTGACGTGCAACCCTTCTGTTCCCGGGCTTACGTGCAGCTCTCCTGACCCTGGGCTTACGTGCAGCTCTCCTGACCCTGGGCTTACGTGCAGCTCTCCTGACCCTGGGCTGATATGCAGCTCTCCTGACCCTGGGTTGATATGCAGCTCTCCTGACCCTGGGCTGACGTGTAGCTCTGCTGAGTCTGGGCTGATGTGCAGCTCCTTCCCAGGCTCCTGGCCTGCCAGCAGCCTTCATGAGCCCCGGCTAGCTAGCGACCTCCCTGATTCCAGGCCAGCTAGCGGCCTCTCTGAGCTCAGGCTAGCTAGCATCCTTCCCGAGCCCAGGCTAGCTACCAGTCTGCCTGAATCCCTGCTAGCTAGCAGCCTTCCTGAGCCCCAGCTAGCTAGCAGTCCCCCAGACTCCCGGCCTGCTAGCGGCCTTCCCGAGCCCAGGCTAGCTAGCAGTCTGCCTGAATCCCTGCTAGCTAGCAACCTTCCTGAGCCCCAGCTAGCTAGCAGTTCCCCAGACTCCTGGCCTGCTAGCGGCTTTCCCGAGCCCAGGCTAGCTAGCAACCACCCTGATTCCCCGCTAGCTAGCAGGTCCCCTGACTCCAGGCTAGCTTGCAGCCCCTCTGAGTCCCAGCTAGCTGGCTAGCATCCTCCCTGAGCCCCAGCTGGCTAGCATCCTCCCTGAGCCCAGGCTAGCGAGCAGCTCCCCCGAGGCCAGGTTAGCTAACAGCTCACTTGAGTTCCGGCCGTGTAGCGGTCCCCCAGAATCCCAGCTAGCTCGCAACTCCCCTGAGTCTAGGCTAGCTAGCAGTTCCCCTGAGTCCAGGCTAGTTAGCAACTTCTTTGAACCCCTACTAGCTAGCAACCTCCCAGATCCCAGGCTAGCTAGCAGCCTCCCTAATCCCCGGCTGGCTGGCAGCCCCCCTCATTCCCTGCTGGCTAGCAGCCCCCCTGATTCCCTGCTGGCTAGCGGTCCCTTTGTATCCAGCCTAGCTAGCAGCCCCCCTCACTCCGGGCTAGCTAGCGGCCTCCCTGATTCCCTGTTAGCCGGCAGCCTCTCTAGTGTCCCTGAGTTTGCTAGAGGCCCTGAGTTTCCTAGTTTTCCCAGGTGGTCCTGTGTCTCAGAATCCCGGCTGGCTAGCAGCCTCTTATATCCCTGGCTAGTTAGCAGCATTCCTGGTTCCTGGCCGGCTAGCAGCCTCACAGATCCCTGGCTGGCTAGCGGTCCTCCAGAACCTCGGCCGGCTAACGGCCTCTCGGTACCCCGGCTGACGTGCAGCCGCCCGGATTCGCCGCTGACGTGCAGCCGCCCAGACCCGCCGCTGACGTGCAGCCGCCCAGTGTCTTCCAGAGTCTGCATCGCCCGACTTCCCAGACCTCCCAGAGTCCGCGTCACCTGACCTCCCAGAGTCTGCGTCAACCGACCTCCCTGCGTCGACCGCTCTCCCAGAGTGTTTGTTTACGGGTTTCAGTGCCCAGGTGACTTTGCCGGTCTCCGGCGCCACAGAGACTGCCCCGGTGGCTTTGCCGGTCTCCGGCGCCACAGAGACTGCCCCGGTGGCTTTGCCGATCTCCGGCGCCACAGAGACTGCCCCGGTGGCTTTACCAGTCTCCGGCGCCCCTGGGACTTTGTCCCGTCCCCCAGAAACTTTGCCTTTGTTCTACTTCTCAGAGACTTTGCCTTTGTCGGTCCGGCCGACTTCTGTCCCCCGGGTTCTGTCGGCGGTTCGGCCGACCTCTGCTCCGGCTACCTTGTCGGCGGATTGGCCGACTCCTGTTCCTACTACCTTGTTGGCGGACACTGGCCCCGCTGACTCTTCGCCTGTCTCCAGCCCCGCTGACTCTTCGCCTGTCTCCAGCCCCGCTGACTCTTCGCCTGTCTCCAGCCCCGCTGACTCTTTGCCTGTCTCCAGCCCCGCTGACTCTTTGCCTGTCTCCAGCCCCGCTGACTCTTTGCCTGTCTCCAGCCCCGCTGATCCATTGCCTGGCTCCAGCTCAGCTGACCCGTTGCTTGCCCGGCCCTTGTGGTGGGTTTTAGCCTTCATTGGCCTACCGAGTCTCATGAAGGGTTCAGCCTGAGCCATCCTGTTCGGCCTCCTGAAGGGATCCGCCTTCTCCGACAGCCTTAAGTGGGGTATCTCCTTCGCCGACGGCCGCCAGAGGGGTATCGCCTTCGCCGACGGCCGCCAGAGGGATATCGCCTTCGCCGACGGCCGCCTGAGGAGTTCTGCCTTCGCAGCCGGCCGCCTGAAGGGTTCTGCCTTCACCAAAAGCCGCCTGAAGGGTTCTGCCTTCGCAAACTGTCGCCTGAAGGGATATCGCCTTCGCCGACGGCCACCCGAGGAGTTCTGCCTTCGCCGCCGGCCGCCCGAGGGGTTCTGCCTTCGCCGCCTGAAGGGTTCTGCCTTCGCCAACAGCCGCCTGAAAGGTTCTGCCTTCGCAAACTGTCGCCTGAAGGGGGTACTGTTGTGGTTTTGGGATTGTCTTAGTTTGGTAGTCTGTTTTCTGTGTTGTATTTTGCTCAGTTTCCTGTTTTATTTTGAAGTCTCTGGTTTTCTGTCTTGTCAGATTTACTTCCTATCTTGTGTTTCCCTCCTTTTTTGATTGCTCTGCCCAGCCTAATGTGTTTCACCTGTTTCACAGCCCTTGTGTCACCGGTCTTGTGTTTTCTCATTAGTCTGTGTATTTAGTCTTTGTGTTTCCCCTTGTCCTTTTGTCAGATCATTTTTAATCTGATGTGATCCGTGCATACAGTTTGGCAAGTTTGCTAGTATGAAGCAATCTGCAATTGACAGATTGGTGAGCTTCCCAGTTACACAGCAGTAAACAGCTTCCAGGGTCCTTGGTCTCCCATTAAAAAGTAGCTCCTGCTTGTGTTTCTATGTGCATGCAAGCACATATGTATGCGTGTGCACATACACGCGTGTGTACTTGCATGCAAAAAACAGAGGGGGAGGTTAAATCCACACAGCTGTTCTTGAAATCAGACTTGGCTAGTGCATGAATGCCTGCAGGCAGGAAACTCATAACTGGCCTTCCACTCGTTTTCATCATCATTTAGCTGCTCTATAACAATGCCAGACTGCTGTTTACGCAGCAAAGTCCAAAAACTAACAAGTGCCAACATTGTAACTGAAGTGTTTTAATATGCTGTAATGATGGGCAAAGGGATGCCTTCAATCATAATAGTACACTCCCAGAGTAACGATAGCACCATATTGATTCAAAACCTCTGGTTATTCTGCTGGTTTGCTGCAGTCATGTTTCAATAATAACTTTGAGACTACACAGATGAGACTACAACCTGCCTGATCATGACTTCAATTAGCACCTGTTAAGGACCTGGGGACTAGGACTGATTTCACATCGGATTATAATAATAGGCCTTATGAATGGGTTAAGACTGCAGGCAAAAAACTAAATGCACCCAATTAAATGTACTTGTAGAACACGTAAATGTATGCACAGACACACAACCTTTAATTCTGTACTAAAACACACCCAATCACTCTACAACTGCCACTTCCTTTCCCGCATCCAGCAGAGCTCTCCCTCGGTTTATCTCAGCATAATTGCTGTTGATTGGGGTATTATTGCTCCGGTTAATCTGCCTGTGGGTGGCTAATAAAGGAGCTCCATCAGGGATGTTATCTATCGTAGACAGAAGGTGTGCATGGAGCGAAACTGGAAGCCAGGAAAAGGAATGAGAGGGAGGGCTGGGAGTGAGGAAAGGAAGGGGGGGGGGAGGATGTAAGAGAAAGGAAAGTGAGAAGTGACTGTGGGATGAAAGTGACAAAGGAAAAGAGTTTTTGATTCATGTTGAAAGACAAGGAAGGACAAATTAGTAAGGAAAAAAATTGCACTGGATTGTGGGTTTAAATGTATCCGTCTGAGGTAAAGTAAGGTAACATCAGTGGGCTGTATGTTGTTCTGACAGAGTTGTGAGAGTGATCTTGCTCCCCAAGAGAATCCTTTTATGATTGATGTGGCCTTGTTCCTCGGCCCCAGATCTATTTCTAAACACAGGCTGGAGGAGGAGGAGGCTGTGGCGACGTGATTAGATTCTTCACCATTACACGGCAGGCTGAGACAGGTAGGATATCGCCCTCTGCAGACACACCTTGGTCCCAATGCCCTGTGCAATAACAACGTGTTGGCAACTGACCCTGTGGTGTGAGAGTGGAAGCTAACGTGACAAACTAGTGTTTCTTTATTCCACTGGGGGGTTTAGTGTGATTGAATTAGCACAAGCTCCAGAGACCACTGAAAGTGGGGGTGGAAGATGGAGACAAAGACAAGTAATTCAGTAGCAAGGGCAAGAAGTTGCTTAGAGTCTGGGAAGGTTTTGAGCACATTGCTGCAGGCAAACTGAGGACATTAAACAATGGGAGATAAAATATGATTTCTAACGCATCTAATGGAACTTCATCTGTCTCCAGCAGTGTGTTATTTTGTCACAGTCGCACACTTTTAAGGAAGTTTTCATTATTTTTTAAGTCAGGGCCCATGTGATAGATAGATGAGGGACTGCCATTTGAGGAGAATTGGCCTGGGGATTTGAGTGGAAAATGTAGACACTTGATTTAATGCAGTACATTGTTAAGTAAGGATAGATTTAGCAGTGCACAGTCTACCTCAAAAGTGTGAAGTTAGTCTTAGTAAACCAATTTTGTTTTCCAGCTTTGATCCACTAAGAAACTACAATAGCAGCAACCACTACTGTGGATGGGTCAGCAGCTGATTTCAGCAGCCTGATTTTTATATGTGTATATACTGTACGGGCCATTGATTAATTCAGCATTACAAGCTGAAAGAATCACCGCAGACTCACTACACCCTCTCTTCCTTGAATATGAACTTCTGCCATCAGGAAGAAGATTCTGTGTGCCAAGATGTAAAACAAACAGATAAAAAGTTATCATTTATTCCAACTTCCGTCAAGCTGCTGAACTCCAATAGTAAATCCTAGTCCAGCAGAGCAGGGGTGCAGTAAATACCTCAGCCATTTTTGCACTTAATTATTACAGTTAATTCTCAGGATGTTGTGCTGTCATGTGTGTCCTTCTTTTGTCTTTTGTGCTTTTGTGTCCTTGTGTCTCAGGACGCTGTGCTGATCTCACTTTTATGTTGATCTTCTTTTACTGTATTTAATTTGAGAATGTTTTTACATATTGTCTGTGTTGTGAAGCAACGGATGTGGCACTGTGTCCAAGACAAGTTTAAATGTGATAAATACTCTATGACCTCAAAGAACCTTCCATTTGAATTGATCACATAAGTAGTAATCACTAACTGAATCAATGTTTTCAGTCATGCTGTGACCAAAGGGCTTAGGTGGATGGAACGATCTTATGAGGCTGATTTATCTTTGTGATTTCAGTATGCACTCTACAGAATGCTTACAGTCTGCCCTACTAGATAATGTGTTGTGTTACTCAAGTAAAAAATAGTGCTCAAATTGAAATTAAAGTCCATGTGGCAATTTTATCAGAGTACAGAAGAGAAGAGGTTGTTCTACTGCCTTTATGATAGCACCTCCTGCTGGTGAGCTGCTTGTATTGAGCCAGTGGTTGATAATATCTGAACACATAAAAAGGAAATTCATACAAACACAACCAGCAAGAGGCTGGAGCAGGTGAGCATTGTAACTTACAAAGGGAGACAATAAAATTGCAGGAACTTTAGTATGCTTATTCAAACTGTTTCTTCATCTATGGTCATATCCACTGAAATGCACCATAACTGTCATTTTTATTCTGATCTGAAGTTTTCTATCAGTAATTGTATTGATCAGACCCAATATCTATTTAGCAAAACACACAATAACAACTGACATGTTATAGTTGATATATGGAATCTAGGCTTCATCTCTCCTAAAGGATACACCAAGTTAGGGAGTGGCAATATTAACTTTCTGACCAAGGACTCAGAGCCCATGGGTGGATGCTGTTGGGGAGGTGGAGCCTATGAAATGCTATTTGTACTGCAGCAGGTATAGAGGTGAGCAGTGCATAAGCAGATGTGGCAGAGAAAAAAAGCACTTAATAGACTACCTTACAAAGGTTTAAGCACTTGCAAATGTAAAACTACTTATGTACTTGTCTTGTTTTGTTGCTTGCTGTATGATGTGTTGCGTTTGTTACTTGTTGTTGTGCAATGTGTCGGTTTGAATTTTGGTCTGTGTATGTTGCCTTTACGTGCTGACTGTAGTCATTTTATTGTATTTATTTTATTTTTTTAGGTTGCCATTTTAAAACTGGCCAGGGACAACAGATGAAAATGAGCCTGCTGAGCTAACTCTGGCTCATTTACAGTTACTGTTCTGTTGATGAAAGGTGCCGTAGGTAGGATTGCGAAGATCCAGGACTTAGCCAAAAAATTTGAACATCAACAACTTCTCAGTCCCTCCCCCCTTTCCGCTAAAGCCCAAAACTGTCTCCTAAGCCCCTCCCCCCCACAAGGGCATGGGCAGTGATTGACACGCAGTTAGACACCGACCTGGCCCTGATTGGTGCATCTGAACAGGGAGTGGTGGACTTTTTGCAAATCGCACTACAGGCTCTAGGTGGTGCCAGAGGAGCCGGATTTTTAAAAAATGCTCTGCTTCATGTAGTTCTACTGGAACATAGGGTCAGTTTCAGCAAATATGACAGAAAGTTAGTTTTATAAGGCGTGCCTACTGCACCTTGAATGAGCACTTTCCCTGTCATATGAACAAATAGGTCTAAATGAAAAATATCTACCTATTTATTTAAGAATTGCAGTAGTATGGGAAGGCAACAATGTTGTTTTATTTTGACGAGGTGCATACACTATTCAATTATTAGCCTATATTTTTACTGTATGGTGGCCTATTGTATGTGGCCACCACTGATGAGTTGTTCAGTTCCAAGGGGGTAAGCGAGCATCCGCCAAGCGTACCTCCTATGGGGAGATTCTGAGGCTAACAAGCCATCACCTTCCGCTAGCATTCCATTGACTCCCATTCATTTTGGCGTCACTTTGACAGCGAATAACTTTACATCTGAAGCGTTTAAAGACTCTATTTGTCCATTGTTTATTTCTAAAGAAACACGACAATGTATAAAAGGCTCCGTTACCTTGTAGCTCACGTTATGGCCCAGTAGCAGCTGTTTTTGTAAAAATAGGCTCACGATTGTGTCATGACCACGCGACTTTCTGTCGCACAGTAGAGAAATTACCGTAGAGTCAGGAGAAGCTCACAGGCAATCGGGGGGAAGTGGAGGCATACTGTCAAGAGAGAAGCCCACAGAGAGTCCATGAAAGCATGGGAACAAAATATTTCGTTTAAAATAAAACGTTTTGATGGATTGGAAATACTTTGGTATGTGGCAAGTGGATTCATATGAAGTTACATTTATCCATGAACAACTAGGATATTTTAAGAAAAGTATATTTTGTTAAAAAATGAAGTAGGGGTAACGTCTAGCCTGTGTCTAGTCAGCAATAATTAGCCTGTGCCGATGTTATCTCCTTACATATACCTATTGGGTATGAATTCATATCACAAGTTCTTGAATATCATTTTACATAACTTCTTAATATTATGCATTAACTTAATATGGCGTACTGGCCTTATATTTTAAAATAAATAAATACTATGCAAAATGACAAAATGATTAATCAGAATACTTACCAAAAGTTGCTCCTGCTCCTACGCTCATGGACAGTTCCTGCTCATGCTCTCCATCTCTGCAAGATTTGGAACGATTCAGATTTCTCTTGGCGCAGCTACCAGAAGACTTAGAAATTTCAGACAGGTTGCTCGCGTCACATCTACATCTTCAAGCTCAGTTTGAGGCTGCGCAGTAACACTCAGCCATCACCGGAAAAGTGCTTCTAATTGACTTCACTGGTTGGCGTCGCTGTGTCCATTGTTTTTACTGTCTATGTTCAGTTCAGTCGCTTTATTATGGGAAACTTGACTGCATATCAAGTTTCCCATCTGGGATAATAAAGGGACTGAACTGAACAGGGTGTTGTGCTGATAGAACCCTATCCTGTGGTGGTTGGGTTTCTATCCTATTAATCTGCACCGGCACCTTAGGATCTGGGCGCAGCCTGGAGCAGATAAGAGCTATTGAGTGACAAGCAGGCCCATCCCAGCTGACCACTAGTGGTGCCATGGATGTGTTGTTAAATGGTAACTAGCCTACTGTTTCTTTCATCCTGGACCCTATTTTCCTATGTTTTTGTGTCTAAGTGACTGATGGGAACAACAATCTTTGAAATTAGTCCAGTATTAAAGTGCTCATATTATGCTCATTTTCAGTTTAATAATTGTATTTTGAGGTTGTACCAGAATAGGTTTATGTGGTTTAATTAAAAAAAAAAAAAAAAAAAAAAACATATTTTTGTTGTACTGCACATTGCTGCAGCTCCTCTTTTCACCCTGTGTGTTGAGCTCTCTGTTTTAGTGAGGCATCTCACTTCTGTTCTATCTTTGTTGGGAGTCGCACATGTGCAGTAGATACTCACTTAGTCAGTGAAAGTTACGGAAATGGCGGCAGTAGTTCAATCATACATGTTCGAACCAGAATCGGATCCTGAAGAAGGAGGGGAGTCTCCTGCAGAACTAGCCTGGTTGACACCAGACCCTTCTCAGTTGTTAACTTCAAATGTTTCGGCCAATGACGTAGACGGCTGTGCCGATTTTGACCAGCTCACCCGGAGACTGAAGGCAGGATACATTCAGAAACCCGTATCTCACTCAAAACAGCATGGATGGGTTTTTTTCCAAGTCGGTATGCGTGTGGAACATAGACTGTAACAGTCTATGGTGTGGAAGCTTATAGTTAGGGAGTGAGGAGTTGCAGTGTTCACCTAACTGCCCCAACTGCTTCTCTTCATAATTGTTAGATTAATAATACATAACAAAGTAGAGGGAGGCAGGCCAGCCAAGCCCGATCCGGCAGGGGGAGAGTTCTAAGCCCGAAAAAGCTACCTCTCCTTATGACCTGTCTCTCTTAGTTACGCTGTTATAGTTCTAGACTGCCGGGGGACTTCCTTCCTTCCTTTGACACACTGAGCTGCTCTCTCCTCTCCCTTTCTATTACTATTACTATTTGTGTGTATCCCGTCCCAGAAATGCTTGTTACTAATCCTAGCTTCTGGGGAGTTTACTCCCCGGAGTCCTTATGTTTTTTCCCCCAGCGTATTTCCTTGGAGAACGTTGGCACCAAGATCCTGGTTCCAGCTGTGGTCCTGCTGCACTCCCTGCTGAGCTCAGCGGTGTCCTGCAATGTCATGCTGCTTTGTGCTGAACCCTGCAGCTTCCCGCTACATCCAGTCACTGTTCCATTATTAATGTGACTATTATTGCCACTGTTCAGTACACCCCCAACCGGCCCGTCAGACACCGCCTACCAAGAGCCTGGGTCTGTCCGAGGTTTCTTCCCAAGAGGGAGTTTTTCCTCGCCACTGTCGCACTGCTTGCTCTTGAGGGAATTACTGTAATTGTTGGGGCTTTGTAAATTATAGAGTGTGGTCTAGACCTACTCTATCTGTAAAGTGTCTCGAGATAACCTATGTTATGATTTGATACTATAAATAAAATTGAATTGAATATAAAGTGTGGTTTATGGTGTATGGAAATCATATACATCATCCAGAACAGTGGTTCCCAAAGTGGGGTCTAATTGACTATTTTGGTCATGGGTTTCAAAACTACTTTATGTAATAAAACATCTATAAGCAAAAATGTAAGACGAAATCTGTTTAAATGGGGTTCCGTGGTCTAATTTTTCAATAATGTACCCCTTTTGAATTGGTTCTTTAAACGAAATACCCCCCTGACCAGCGCTAATCATTTTCGGTAGAAAAAAAAGGTGTATATAAACAGAAACAGTGCTGTCAGCGATATATTTACTTTAGAACAACAGCCTTGTAACTGAAAAAAAACCATTTAAATGCTAATGAGAAAATTAGACAAAAACTGTAAAAAAGACAAAAACTTGGAAAAAGATGGTAGAAAGAAGGAAGGAAGAATAGAATAGGTCAAAATAGTATCAAAAACTTGACATAAGAAGAAAAAACTGAGAAACTTGTAAAAAGTAGGACAGTAGAAGGAAGGAAAGCAAGATTCGGTCCAAAGAAGGCGACACAAATGTCACATTTTTGGTAGGAAAAAAAAAAGAAAAAGTCTACATAAAGAGGAACAATGTTCTGGAAAACAGAACAAAAAAAATGGAAATTCTATGTTGTAACTAATATGCAACTCCATGTCTTTTGTCAGTCAAATCTGCTCTACCAGACTTAGAACATTCCTCAGATAGGTAACACAAATGGCTTGTAAAGGTTAAGCAACAGTGTTTTGTATTGTAATAACTTTAACTGCACAGGAGGGGGCGCTAAAATGCTGATGATATACATCATCAGCTACATGAGGTTTTTTTTTTTTTCCCCTCTCTCTCTTTGAGACACTGGCCCAAATGGTAAAATACAAAGAACAACTTCTGGCTCTATTTCGGTGCTGTAGTTAACGTTTTGATCACTTATCAAACAGGAAATGCTCTGCAGACCAGACCGTCTCATTTCGGAGACCTCTCGGTTCAGCCTCCGTGGGCTTCGGAGGCTGCAGCCGAGGTAGACTCCGAAGGCTGCAGTGTATCCTTTATGAATTACATCCGGATCCTTTAATACAATTGCATCATTGGTAGACTTGCGGAAGAGACAGGCAAACAGGCTTCTGGGAAAAATTTACTGAGAAATTCAATTCTTACAACATTTGTATTGTACGCATGTATATCCTTTTCCCCAACGAGAGTTTTGTATGTTGGTCTTTTTTTTGTCACTAAAATAAAAAAAATAAATGTACTGAGAAATTCTCGAACTACATCCTTGCTGAGTGACAGACAGTCTTTTTGTCGTTAGTAGACCTAGTATAGTAGTTATCTGAAGCCTCATTATTAAGCTGACACGTGAAGCACACAGCAGTTCCGCGATACCTAGATGAACAGGATTCTATATGCAAGGACGGGAACAAAAGGTGTTGCATTACAATTACAAACATGCTACCTCTAAGTATTAAAAACAAGCATACACCATGGATATATAGGCTAGACGGATGTGCATTATGAAATATACACACTTTTTCATTACCGCATCCTGCCTCGGACGTGACATTCAGCATGAGCCGCGGCCGCAGACCCGCCCGATCTCATTAGTATTTACGCACGTAACGTCTACAGAGGGGCTGTCTTTAAATACCGCGAGACACCCTTTCGCAGCACCACTTCTGCGGAAAAAGCTGCTATCAGGAGGAGCAGACACTCCAGCTCGTGTTTCCGACTGTTTATCTGAAGCCTAAAGGTAAGATACTCCGGCCGACTAAAATATTACACATTATCGCATTACACGTTCAGGCTTGTCCGGAAACTATATCCTTTATTTTGAGTAACTGCTGGTACGTTGATTAAAGGGGAGACCATAGACTGTTAATATTTACAGTCTTTAGCAACCTGATGCGCATTTTAAGAGGACACGGAGAGGGGCGTGTCAATATCGATAGTGTGGATTGGTTGTGAATGAATCAACTTCAGTTTTTGACAGTGTATGTACAAGAGAACTAGCCTGGTCCTACCATACTCTCGTGCATTTCATTTGTACAGAGTAGCCTACTGAAGGAAAATGAAAATTGAGCGGAAGTACGTAGGAGGGCAGAGCCAGGCCACAGCCGTTCTCTATCACTCTGAGCCAGGCTGCAAGAGAACCTGTTACCCTTTAGGTATCCTTTACGTTCCACTTGCATTGCTCCGCTTTGTTTTAATTTAAAACTCTGGTGGATTCATGAGGACTATGGTTGACTGCTCCTCAGATTCCTGTATGGTGAAAATTGAGCCAGCTAGCTAGACTCTATCTGTTCAATCTTGAGTTTTCTCTCCAACGCACTATTTTACAGCGGCTCCGTGCCCACGAGAATATAGGCCTACAATATAGGAAATATCCACTTATGATAACAACCATAAAATGCAGGTGGCTCAAAACGGTCCTATCGTTGCATCAGATGGTTTGTGTAATATACATGTTACACAAGCGGTCGGATGCCCCCTGCTGCCGACCACCATCCATCCACACAGCAGTCGTGGCCATTTAAAATGACCTGGCGCAGTCTGAAATGCACTGCATTCATATGCTGAGCAGCTCTTAGTGAGAATATTGGTGCTGCAGATGTGTTATCACTGGTCGTCACAGATGTGCACGAATTTCACTTTTATGCTTAAGTAAAGTATTCAAAATATTGATCTACCGTAACAATTTGTGTGCTTACATTTTCTGATTAATCAAACTAATGCCATACTTGCCACTGTGTTGTGAGTATTTGTCAGTTGCAGCCTGTTGGCAGCTACAGTAGATTTTTCTGTCTGACTACATTCTATGACTGCACAGTGAAAACTAAAGGTTTCCTTTTTTTTCCTGCTGGTAATATGACTCCAACATGTTAAGGTAGTTAACTGATATTTTGTATAATCACATGGAATTCATGAGTAGATAAACAAGATGTGAAAGACCAGATGCTGACCCTCAGCCATGATACCTGACACCCCATCAGAGCTCTGGAAACCTCCACTGATCACATTAAGTAAATGTCATAATCTACAGGAAAATATGATAATGCCATTTCAATAAAGCAGTTTTAGTCGTCTAGTTTTGTGTAACCGTTACTTATTTTAAATCCCAGAAATGTACATAATCCAAAGCTTGACACAAAGCATCCATCTCCCTCTGTCTTTCCAACTATATCGCATTAAATTCTTTCAGTTACTAATAATCCTCCTTGTAATCCTCATTCAGTCATGCTACAGTACTAATTTGGCTGGTTTGTACAGCACATTTCAACAGTAAAGAAAGTCAACTCTGGCCAGTATTAAACGTGTACAATAGGCTAATCTTTTACTGGAAGTTAACAACGGGCCCTCTTGTAAAGTGCAAACCTGGCTCACCTCAGGGTCAGGTCCTGGTATGTATTAAGCTTTCAGCTCACCTCTTGAGTGAGAGATAATTGGATGAGAGGATATTGACTGTCCCACTTGCCATATCCTACTATTGTGTGCAAGCTCACCATGGAGAGGTCTTAAATATCCTCTCAGGGAAGGTATTACAGTGTATTAATCCTGTCAGAAACCCCACTACGTGCTAGTCTCCACATCACAGAGAACCAGGCTGGTCATGCTGATGATGGTGATGATGATGAAATGCCTGCAAGCATGAGCACTACGCCATGCCTGGCCAACCAGGAAACTAATAGTAGTGTGTGTGTGTGTGTGTGTGTGTGTGTGTGTGTGTGTGTGTGTGTGTGTGTGTGTGTGTGTGTGTGTGTGTGTGTGTGTGTGTGTGTGTGTGTGTGTGTGTGTGTGTGTGTGTGTGTGTGTGTGTGTGTGACGTCAGTTTGGGAAGGTTCACTACTGCACAAGACAGGCTGCAGTACTTTTCCAGGCAGTGGTTGCCATGGAGACCCAGAGTGGCGCTGTAAAGCAACTACTGTCCGCAAACCATTTATGGAACTAAACGTGAGGCAAGAGTGGTAGACTTGAGTAGAGTATGACACTGGAACTTGTGGTTGTTAGAGAGGTCATGTTTTTTGGGGTTGTGAAAAGGGCACACTTTCAATTCTGTAACTGAGGTAAAAAAAGGGAACTCCCAAGTTTGACTCCGTCATTGTCAGATGAGAGAGCAGTCACGTACGCCCTAGTGTGGGCCAATTGGTAACAATGCATTCAAACTGTCATACATTATGCAGCACTACTTTACTGCCTCTCTGTTTCCACCTTCACCCTCCATCCTTCCTCTTTTTATGCTCTATTTACTTGCTTGTCTAATTTTTCCTAAAACTTCTTTACTTTTCCACAGATGTCCACCAAGGAGAAGCTGATTGGCCATGTGATGAAGGAGGAGCCTGTTGGCAGCAGGAACAAGGTGACGGTGGTGGGTGTCGGCATGGTGGGCATGGCCTCTGCCATCAGCGTCCTGCTCAAGGTGAGACCGAGAGAGAAGGTGTGAAGTGAAGAGAAAGAGCTGAGGGATGTGTGTGGTTTTGTGGGTATCAGTAAAGAGCTTTTGAAATGAGCAAAGTGAAAGTAGCTAGAATGACAGGTCGAAGGGGAAATTGGTAATAGTACAGTTATTACATTACGAAGTACAAAACAAAAGTGAATTCATAGGTGGGATAAGGCGTTTAAAGCAACACCAAAGCACATTTCCTCTTCGGTCCCCCTACAGGTTGGAAGCAGAAGTGTCCATTACTGTTACCATTACTATTATTCTTATGTTTCATTAGAACTACAGATCTGGCAAACTTGCATAGTGTGGTTATAGCTGCAAAGAGATTGCAGAAGTGCCGTTCACCCTGTTAGGAGTTGATGAACCACTGAAACGATTTTGGAAACATTATTTTAGGCTACAAAATAATCTTTGGTGTTAACTTTTTAAGATAAGCCCTTGAAAAGTACAAACTTGGATCAACTTTAGAAACCTTAAAGTAAGTAGGTATATACATTAATGCGTATGTAAATCCATAAAAATAACTACTATTATTCCATTACAAGATAGAATAATACGGATTTCCAAAATTGTCTCTGAACTGAGAAACCTCCACGGGCTGCTTTGAAGGCATGCTGACTAGCGAAATCATCTTCTGTGAAGCTTGGTAGGAATAAAAATCTGTATGTGACCTTATTATACAAACCTGGACAGGACACCTTGCATTTCCCTTCTATTGTCCCGTTCCATTCGCAACAAGTTAGCTGGATCTGTGCCAGCTGAGGAACAAAAGAGGCTAAGAGAAACCAGGTCACGGGTCTTAACAACTAACAATGCTGCCGAACAATCAAGGCAGAGGTGATAGATATACCTGGTAATAACAGAGTTCAGCACTTTGAGTAAGCCTCGCTGTAGCTTTATCCATGTAATGTAAGATACACTGTATAAAGTGCGTAGTGAATGACTTATTGTATGTATGTATATGATCAGGACTTGTGTGATGAGCTGGCCCTGGTTGATGTGATGGAGGACAAGTTGAAGGGTGAGGTCATGGACCTGCAGCACGGATCCCTCTTCCTCAAGACACACAAGATTGTGGCAGACAAAGGTGAGAATGCAGCAAAATAACTACAACCTTTTTTGTCTCTCGAAAAGAATTTCGTTTTTATTCTGGTATGCCACTCGACCCTCGCTGAAACTATTATTCTTTAGCTCCAATCCGAACACCTCTCCTTTTTGTCAATTTGCCAGACTACAGTGTGACAGCCAACTCCAAAGTGGTGGTGGTGACAGCCGGCGCCCGCCAGCAGGAGGGCGAGAGCCGCCTTAACCTGGTGCAGCGCAACGTCAACATCTTCAAGTTCATCATCCCGAACATCGTCAAGTACAGCCCCAACTGCATCCTGATGGTGGTTTCCAACCCTGGTTAGTACAGACAGGGGCGTGAATTAGTGAGGGGAGGAGGGAAATGTGAGGAGAGCGCTAGAACTAGAGCTAGAGTTTATTAAATACAGACTCGGATCACCAAAGCTGTTGTAAACAGGGACTGTGAGGTCCTTCAGCTAATCTATTAAAGGTAGTGCATTATGGAACACACTACCCCCAATTAAAAGGGAATGTCCCACTCTGGCCACCTTTTAAAGAGCCAAGTAAAGGTGTGTCTTAGAGCTAACCTAACGTGCAACCACCTCTAACTGTATGTTGTACCGTATTAGCCCAGTAGAGCATACTAATGAATTGTGTCTTTTTCTTTTTTGTTTCTTCCCGTTTCTCTTTGTTTTATAGCAAATGTTACTATTGTATATCTTGTGTCCTTTTTATTGTAACTTTAACCTGCTTAATGGACTACAGATGGAAATTAGCCTTTGGGCTACAATCTGGCATTTTTTTTTACGTGTACTGTTGTACATGTTCATCAAATGTGCATTGTCCTGAAATATAGAAAAGAGGTGTGGTGTGAGGCCCACCGAATGGCGATGAAAGATTTGAAATGATTAAGAGTTGTCCCGTTTTTACCTTTCCAGTGGACATCCTGACCTACGTGGCGTGGAAGCTGAGTGGTTTCCCCCGTCACCGCGTCATTGGCTCGGGCACCAACCTGGACTCTGCCCGTTTCCGCCACCTCATGGGAGAGAAACTCCACCTCCATCCTTCCAGCTGCCACGGCTGGATCATCGGAGAGCACGGAGACTCCAGTGGTATGCAGCTCTGGCTAAAAATAAATTCTCAATCTGATTGTGTGTAGAATGTGTAGTCACGGTTTGAACTCCTATATCGCCATGTCTGTCTGTTTCTCATAGTGCCTGTGTGGAGCGGTGTGAATGTTGCTGGAGTTTCTCTGCAGGGCCTCAACCCACAGATGGGGTCTGAGGGTGACAGTGAGAACTGGAAGGCTGTTCATAAGATGGTGGTCGACGGGTGAGTACAAATTATTCTTTTTACCAGTAATCCACCAATAAGCTGAAGAAAGTACCCTGCAAACCACATTTTCTCTCACTCGCTCATAGATTTATTCTGCAAAGCAATCGGCCATGTGCATTGTGGGGGATTTCCTCTCCTCTGTTTGGGACAATGTGTCTTGACTCCAAATAAAAAGATAGATAGATAGATAGATAGATAGATAGATAGATATCCCGTGCATTCGTTAAATTGGAGTTACATAGATCCTAAGCAAGAGCCAAATAAGATGACAAGATAAAGTCAAATACATTTGTTTAATCAGTCAAGCATCGGAGTTCCAATACTCACTTTACTTGAAGGTGTCTACATAAGAGTGACATGACACTGTCATGAACGTGTCATAAACATTATAAACAAGTTTATGACATAACGCATCTGTCATTAAGTGTCGTTCGGTTTTTGTCATGACAGGTTAGGGTTAGGGTTAGGATTCATGTGTCATGACAGTGTCACGTCACTCTTATGTAGCTACCTTCAAGTAAAGTGTTACCATGTTATCTTCACACAGCACACGCCAGGGTCAAGGCTCATTCTGCTACTGTTTCACTTCACTTATTACTCCGTGTAATTTTCTCGAGGCCACTGTGGCCCTAACTATGACCCTAACCATAGCTTATAGTTAAGCTAAATAAGCATACACCAAAACACACTTGGTCTCTTATGGAAACCTTTTCCATTCTTATTATATTTATCTGCAAATAGTAAAAACATTATTCTACAGCATACAGGCCATCTGTCCAGCACTGGAGGTGGAAGCCAATACATATGATGTCTTGTAGAAACCAATAAGGAAACTCCAAGGCACTCTCTTTTAGAAAAATACAAAAGGCTTTTTCTAAAAGAGAGTGCCTTGGAGTTTCCTTATTGGTTTCTACATTATGATTATCCCATCCAAAGAGCACCTCAAGTTAACTTTTTGAGTCCTGGAAGCGCTCCGCTACAGAAATTTGATAAACATATGATGTCTTAATGAAACAGACAATTAGGGGTTTCATGGCTTACAGTCACAGGAGCCTGGAAACAAAAAAGACACAAAGTGCCAACAGGCAAACTTGAAACCGCTCCAGTAGAGCTGACCAGCCCTGGTTAGGAATTTGATCAGGGCTGTGGGCCAAAAGGCAAGCAGAGGCGGTTACACAGTACGCTACGGTGTCAAGGGCTCACTAGAGCCTGGCAGCCAGTATAAACACACAAGCTGTTCTTCTTCCTGGAACAGAACACTGTTCGGTAGTGCTCATGTTCTCACTTACGCTCCCAGGTTTGCATTGATGAAACACCAGACCGTATTAAATCCTAATCAAAGAAAGGTTCACCCTACTTTCTCAACTTAAAATGTTTGTTACTCACGCCTGATGTTCTATTTTGTAATATGAAGTTGTGTCATTACTTTGAAAGTTAAGTGATGCAACAGTTTGCCCTGTGAACGTTTGATAGCGTACCATTATTTCACGGTGACTTATCTGTGAAGGTGTTTGGGGGGGCGGTCAACCATGTATAACACAATAGTTGAGTTATCAAAGATGTGTGCAAAGGTTTCAGGTATTAAATAAAAGAGACAGAGACGGGGGGGGGGGGGGGTGTACACAATGGATGTCTCAACAGAGAACAAATGGCCAGCATTTGTTCTCTGGCCTTATTGTTTTATGTTTGACAAAGGAGACGTCATTGTTTCTTCATATTTCTTTTCCGAGTTATTGTGAAGACATACTTACCCACCTGTACTGTACAAGTTTATGGCGCACTTCCTTGATCATCAAGTTCAGTCGGCTAACTTACATGGACCAGATTGGTTTATTTGCCACTCTGCGTACACACACATCAAGCTCAGCACGGCAAAGGCCGGGGAATCAATTATCAATTCTAAACTGTCCCCATCAAAACAGCATTAGATACTACTGAACAAACACGCGAGCGGCAATCAATTTTGTGCTTCTCTCGTGGGGACAAACGGCTGAATTCTCAGCATGAAAACATGTGGAAAGAAGCTGGATGAGGGATATTAGAGGGAAATGACAAAGTGGGAGCAAACACTGTCCCAAACGCCAAAGCATACTGAACGTTGTGTTTTCTTCAGTACAGGAGACGCTTTTTAATTTATTTTTGTATGTGTGTGTGTGTGTGTGTGTGTGTGTGTGTGTGTGTGTGTGTGTGTGTGTGTGTGTGTGTGTGTGTGTGTGTGTGTGTGTGTGTGTGTGTGTGTGTGTGTGTGTGTGTGTGTGTGTGTGTGTGTGTGTGTGTGTGTGTGTGTGCACTGCAGGGCCTACGAGGTTATCAAGCTGAAGGGCTACACTTCCTGGGCCATTGGTATGTCTGTGGCTGACCTGGTGGAAAGCATCATTAAGAACCTGCACAAAGTGCACCCTGTGTCCACACTGGTCCAGGTGAGGAGATTGGGAGCAAGCCATACATTTTATCTGTTCGGCAGATCCTACGTGATGGAAATTCATTGTATATTGATTAGTTCACACAAAGCCACTGTACATTTCTTCATATATTATGAAATGACCCACAACCCCTGAACCTTGCTTTTCTCCCTCCCTCTCACAGGGCATGCATGGAGTGAAGGATGAGGTCTTCCTGAGCATCCCTTGTGTCCTGGGCAACAGCGGCCTGACCGACGTGATTCACATGACCCTGAAGCCTGACGAAGAGAAGCAGCTGGTGAAGAGCGCCGAGACCCTGTGGGGCGTACAGAAGGAGCTCACCCTGTGAAGAGCGCTCCTCTGAATTCTCCTATACACTCTGAAACCACACTCAAACAGTGCGGTTGACTCCCACCTCCCGTATCTCCCCCGTGGCAACAGGCGAAAGAAACCTCTGAATATCTATAAAGGCCAAGTGTTTGTCGCTAAACCAGCGGAAGCTAGATTTTAACTTCAGATATTCACACATTGGTGTCATTTTCCTTTGTTGCCCCCCCTCCCATCCTCTTCCCTCCATGACTGTATTCCCTGAACACCCCCCTCCCAACTCATCCCTGTAAGCCTGTGTTGGAGCTAGAGTGTTATCTATTTGTTGTCCTGTCTACACAAGAAAAGTAAGGCCTTTGCATATTGAGCTTATTCATTCTATGTACTGTATGTTACTGTGCAACGTCGCTGCTTCTTCAGTACACTCATTGGCCCTCATTTATCAACCTAACCGAGAAACCAGCGCAGATATGAGCGCAGAAATCATCTTACGACAGGCTTCACGTGTGATTTATGAAACGTTCGTATCACACCAATCAGAGCGTAAGAACGGTCGTACATTGATAAATGCAGCGGCTGGAAACGATCGTCATTTAAATATCACGCCCCAATATATTCTCGGTTTTGAGGCCTCGCCCCTAAAATTTACAACATGGCGAGACGTAATCCGGCTGAGAAGCGGCACTTTTCAGAGGTGGAGATTGAAACCCTGATATCTCTGGTTCATTTGCACTAACGTATGTACTATTTGGCAGCCTGAAAACTGTTATTAAAGGCTGTAGAAAGAATGCGGGATGAAAAGAGATCACTGATGCGGTCAACAGTGTTGCTGTAGTAAATCGGACTCCAGCTGAAGTTTAGCCTATTTAATTTATACATCCTTGACGCATTTTCTATCGGCCTAATAGTAATATACAGGCTTATTGCAATCTCTTAGGCCTACATGGTGTACCTATATTTAAATATCGCACGGTAGCCATCTGCCCTTAAACAATCCGATGGAGCGCTCCACCGTGGCACGTGTGCGTACGTGTGCACTATTGTACCGGCTCATAGAGGTCTTCTAAAAGAGCCAGATCTGCCATTGCTGATACGTGATCAACTGATGACTTCTCCTTCTCCTGTTAAACTGATTATATGCTGCACTGCAAGGCCACGCTGACTCAGAAACTTGCGTACACGAGTTCAGACCAGACGTGACATTTGATCGCAGCCTACGCTCACGTCCAAATTGATAAATGCCGAGCTTTGCGTAGGAATCGGTGTACGCCTGTTTTAGGTCGTACGCACGTTTCATAAATGAGGGCCATTGTTTGTTGTTTGTATTTATTCTTTGTATTCTGTGATTGTTGCCAGTTGTTTTTTTTCCACTTGGTAATCTCTGTTTATTTTCTATTTGGAGTATAATGGAGACATTCCATTCCCTGTAAGGAGGGCTTCCTATCCACCTACAGTCCTAGTAACCTTGCTGCATATATCAACAGGACAATATCCTGTGTTACCAAAGTATCTTATCATTTGAGAAAAGCAATGCTACATGTAACTGGTTGGCATTGAAGCCATTATAAACACTCCTAACCACAAGTGCACTGACAGGAAAAACTTATATAAAAGTCAAGTGGTAAAGAACTGGCAAGTAGCAACACAGGTTTGATCTGAGAGAATGAAAAGGGTTTGGCAACAGGGTGACTTGGTGTAATTTAACTCCGCAAAGAGATAACAGAGAACCAATGGGAAATAAGTCGGCTACAAGCATGACCTAGGGTCAGGTTATGAATCATAACAGAAGGTAATAATCTGGAATGTTTGTTTGCGCACCCTAAATACCCTCAAAGAGTTTTGTATTTATTCTACTCCAACTGACTCTGGAGAAAAAGGACATCAAGAGGAAAAGCTATAGTATTATTTATAACTGCTAATACTGTTACGATCTATTTATGTATTAAATGTTACGACTTTAGATCTCGTATATATTAGTCACCTGACTCACTGAAGAACTGTACCTGTCGTGGCAGCTGGATATGGATTTTTATTTGCCGTAACATCGATTAAATCTGCCAGGATGATACAAGTGTGTCCTTTTGTGTTTCTTCCTGCGTTTGTCAGTTTGTATGTTTACAGGGCAGCTGACTCAGCCACTCAGTGCACAGCTATTGGTCAACACACGAGGCAGATTAGAGGTTTTTTTTACACAGGAGAAAATCAAAATGCGGTCCAAGCTTCTATATGACATTGTGGACATACTACTACACCTGCTGAGAAATTAGTACATACAACAGTATTTTAAGAAGGCTTACTATGCTCAGTAAGATCAGTATGATCAGGAAGAACTAACCAGTGGATTCTAAAACACTGTTAATTACAACTAGTTCACAAATGTTTTTAAGTACCTCCTGTGGTCTGGGTTAGTCCAACAGGTGTGCGCGACAGAGAAAACACTATTCAATGCCACTTTGCTGTGATTAATAACCCATCACACAATAACTGAAAGTATAAAGTCAATGAAATGATCACAAAGAGATGAACCATTAAATCAGATGTCTTTTATTTGTATTGATTTACATAAATCTACAGATACAAAAGAACAGGTGGTCTATGGTTGAATTGGAAACAAGAAAAAAAAAAATAACAGCAGATATTCTATCATACAATTCAAAGTGCATTTAGTAAAAGGCTAATTTAAATGAGACCTGTTTGCAAACTTCACATAAGTTAACTTTTTGATTAGTACAATAGGTTTTTTATTTTTTTGTACCTCTAACCCCCACGGATTTATTCACAACTTTTTCCTCATGTTTACTGAAAACCTACACCTCTCAGCAGGACTGAGAATAAGTGGACAGCACAAGGAAAACCGAAAAGTAAAAAGAAAATAACAAATTTCCTTTGTAATACCTTAGAAATAAAGTACGTCAAGACCGTCATCCACCTTAAACAGAAACAACCACTGTACATGATTGACAGATTAATGCAGTAAGGCATGAGCACCTGAAAAAAAACTTCACCCACAACCCTTGTCAAGAGAAACAGGGAAACGGGAAACAAATAGAATAGTTAGGTCAAGTGACAGGGGAGCTCAAAACTTCAGCCCATTAAAAGACTCAAACAAGACAATGAAGAAACCCAGATCATGTCCATCATCACCTCTAACTGTATGAAAGGTGATCCCCTTTGACTCCACCCCCCGTCCTTCCAGAAATGTTGGCCTGGGTATTTATATCAGAGCCAAACCTTTTCATTATGAGGGGATTGGACATATGGGGCTCTCTACAAAGCCCCTCTTGACTAGCCCCTAACAATTTGTGCTTACTAGCCAAATGACTTTGTCTGGCAAATGGGTTGCGGCCAGAACCTGTGGGCTACCCTGCACAGCACACATACTGTATACAGGTCGACACGTTCATTCACGGTACGCCAGTCCGGCTACACCGCAAACACTGAACAGGCTCCCAGGTCACTTTTACCAATATGGCATGTGTGTTAAGCAGGTTTTTGTGTCAACCGCAGTACCTGGTTCACAATGTAGTTGAAATGGTTTTTATTTAATATATTGGTGCACAGAAGTAATGGTGTCATGTCTTGCAAATGGGTTATGGCTGTTAATGCATAATGATCTCAAAAGATTTTTTTTTTTTTGGTCAGATCAAAACACAAATGATGTCCTACGAGAACCGTGGCCACGTAGGTCAATCCAGTTTTTCGTAAATGTTGCATTTTTAAATTGTTCTCGGTTGTTGCCGTTCAGATTTCGGTCTCACAAGAACAGACTGTATAGAGATTTAAAATAAAAACAAAAACGAGGACAGCTACAAGAGGACATTAAAACGATTATAAAACAGAGGAGGAAGAAGAGAGAGTGAGAGAGCATGAAGATATGAAGATAAAGCTTCCCTGATAGTCCGTGGTGGGTCAGTAGAGGTCACTAAGGCCAGCAGTCTTGCGGGCTTTCTGCATGAGGGCACGAAGCTGGAACTGCTTCCTGGACAGCAGGCGTACATGCTGTAACAAAAAAACAGTACCAGTCATAGTTAAACAGAGGACTCAAGTGTGTGTGGGTCGGTTTCTCTTAAGGAGTAGCTACACAGGAGGTGTTTCAGCCAAGGAGCTTCTATTTTAATCAATATACATACAACCATCTACACAGGCTGCATAATGCCTCACAGTTGTCTTGTGCTGTATGTGTGTAAAAGTGCAACCCAAAGCATATTCTTTATGCTTCAAGTCTATTTTCTTCTGTTTTAAGTACAAAATTACTGTGATTGTGTGGGTTGTTGGGACCTGAACGCTGCCAAAAAAGCGTGCAAACTACACTCAATACCGTGCCTGAACGCATCCTGTGTAGACACAGACCAAAGACTGACGCTGATGTAGAGCTGGGCAATATATCGATATTATATCGATATCGTGATATCACGACTAGATATCGTCTTAGATTTTGGATATCGTAATATGGCATAAGTGGTGTCGTTTCCTGGTTTTAAAGGCTGCATTACAGTAAAGTGATGTCATTTTCTGAACTTACCAGACTGTTACAACTGTTCTATTATTTGCCTTTACCCACTTAGTCATTATATCCACATTACTGATGATTATTTATCAAAAATCTCATTGAGTAAATATTTTTTGAAAGCACCAATAGTCAACAATACAATATCGTTGCGGTATCGATATCAAGGTATTTGGTCAAAAATATCGGGATATTTGATTTTCTCCATATCGCCCAGCCCTACGCTGCTGCTCTGCTACGAGCTTTCAGTGTGCAGGCTGAGCAGACGTCATGTTATGCGTAAGTTGTAGATGCGTTGACGTGGTCACCTTGAGAAAAACCTCCAGGTCTATGACGCCCCTGCGGAGGGCCTCTCCCAGGTAGAAGATGGTGTCCTCAATTGCATTTTCTTCGGCATACAGGTTCAGGATCTGTTTGTACAGCGGAGCTGTCGGCACGATGACGTCGTCGATGTCGTTGTTCTCGGACTGGTTCTCCATCTTCTCCAAGGCCTCACTCAGCTCCTCATCCTTTCTCTTCAGCAGCTCGATATTCCGGTCGACCTCAGACTGGTAGAAACGTAATAATTACAACCATATCATTTTTGGTATTGCAGAAAGAAAAGCAGAGGGAACAAAAAAAAATTATGTAACATAACATTATGTAACATTCAAAAAAAGTGGAGGATCTCTCACCACTTCCTGGTCCAGCCTTGAGACCATCTCCTCCAGCTTCTGATGTCCTTTCTTCAGGTCCTCCTCGGTTCGCTTCAGGGCGTCCAGCTCCGCCTGAGCTCTGTCCATCTCCTCCTTCATCCTCCAGCGAAGCTTGTCGCTCACAGCTGAGATCAGAGATGCGCGGATGGTGTCCTCGCCAATGGTGCCATCTCTGCTTGGGCCTTCAAAGGAAAAGATTTAGAGGGGACGTGAGACAGTGAACAGACATAACAGAAAATAACTTAATAAAAAATACTATATTCTACCCTGAACAAGGTACAATGTTTCAGTGTTGGACTTACTATACTGTGTGTTTTTTTTTAGAATTAACTGACCATCTTAATCAGAATATGTTATTGATCCAAATTGCTTAGTTGCAGTTGCTCACGGTCAAATTCAAGGTAACATAAGAGAAAGAAAAGAGCGAGTCAATACATTTTTATAATGTATAAAGTAACACAGCTACAACAAGAAATAAAAACGTTAAGTAAAAGTAAAGTGAGATTAGGTTAAAAAGTAAAGCGAGATTAAAACGTATTGTTTTTTTAAACAATGGATTGTACAAATTCTATTGTAATCCAGTCTGAACATAAAGTACAGTGTCAACATCAATACAGTACTAACATAAATAAGTACAGTGTGAATATAAGTAGCAGCAGTGAATAAATAACAGATATTGCACATGAAACTGATACATTATTGCACCAAGCAGCTATTGTACATAACTGTCCATAATATTAAGATGGGATGTGGAAATATGTGCTGTGAGAGCAGTTTGTAACAGTCAGAGGAAGGAGTTGTATAGTTTGGTGGCCACAGGCAGGAACGTCCTCCTGTGGCATTCTGTGGTGCATCGTGGGTGCCTGAGTCTGTCGCTGAAGGTGCTCCTAAGACTAACCAGCAGGATGGAATGTATTTTGGACAGCATCACCCTCTCTGACACTGTCTTTTAAGAGTCCAGCTCCACCCCAACAACAACATCACTGGCCTTGCGGATCAGTTTGTTGAGTAAGAAGATTGGTAAGATGAAGCCAGTTTAGAAGGAACATACATTCATATACCTGTTTTTTTTTTTATCCAGATAGCTGTAATTCTGTGTTCTCACTAGGGCTGTAACGGTTTGTGTATTCGTATGTTGCGGAGGGGCACGGTTCGGTGCATGCAGAATACACAGCAGATTGATGCATGTAAAGCTGAACCAAATTTCACAAGTGCAAGTTCCGCCCAGAAACTTTTAAGCTGTACACTGTCAGCAACGGAAGGGGATCGCAGCGCGAGTCAGTCACACTATAGCGAGCACAAGTGAAACGCCAAAGTCCGCTATAGTGTGTCGCCGTTGCTCCACCGCTATTTTTATTTTTTAATGCCATTTTTCATAGCATTAGATATGATTTTCAGAGATTCAAATCCTATTGTGACCGGCTGCCTTTTGGGAAAGTGTTTGTACAGTGTAATACCGAAGTGTTTAAAAATGTTTTTAATTGTTTATAATGAATATAGTTTACCAAAAAGTGCAAGTGGGCAAAATGCTACCATTTATAACAGCTGTACTAAACTTGCATTGAACTGTGACTTCTGTGTAGCGTTACCCCCCTTGTTCTCACATTAGAAATAAAGCACCACAGCAGTGCTCGGTTTCCATGTCCAACAGGAAAACGGAAGTAGAATGACATCAGATGCTCATTCATTTAGGTGATAGCTTGACTAATATCCAAAATGACAAGTGTCAGAGTGCCCCTGCACAGTAGGTTGTTGTGAAAACCCAAGTAGGATGCTAATGGTACATGGAATTATTGAAGACCCTTATATATTATATTATACTACCTTTGTAAACTTTATGGCTGTGGTCTGTGGGGATTGTGTAACAGTGACAGGTTTTAAAATAGTTAAATAAAGGTTCACAAAGGGAGTGCTCACAAAGGAAGTATAATTGTATGCTTCAGGTTTTTCTAATATTTTGTTCCCACGTGTATGTACACAAGATGAGAATGACCAAAATGATAAAATATCAGACATTTCACTCAATAAAACACAAGCACAAACTGAAGCCTCAAAAGCTGACAAATACCAGGTTATGTAGGTGTACATGCACTGATGGATGACTTTAGTCAAGACCACCTTATGTGCAGTCTGGAGTCAGCACTCCAAATGTCAGAGTTGATTCAGCTCTGAGATCTGAGTAGTCTACGGGCAAACTCATGTCTCTTTCCTTTACTAAATATAGGAGACAGCTAAAGCTCCTCCTGCATGCTGATCCTTGACCAGCATTTCAGTGCTGTGCCGCTAACTGATGCTGTGGCAGCAGATGGGGCCTCTGACCACAGGTCTGTCTTTGTGCGGAGTTAATGTTCCAATCCTAAGTATAGCACTGAGTCTGAGGTGTAGGGTGTGATGGCTTGAGGGGGGCTGTGCCTTTCCCTTCAGATCCATCCTACCCTTTGGCCTTTAATGCTCCCCACTCTAGTTACACGAACGACCTTTCACTGGCGGCTCAGCGCGCCACTGAAGTCGCAGAGGGCAAGAGAGTTTGAGTCAAAAAGGTCAAGTGTCTTCATTCAGAGTTAACTAGTCATGGAAAGGAGGACACATATTGTTTTTTCAGAGGTGAGTTAAGTATTGAATCCTTGTATTGTAATATTAAAGGGTAATTACCGTTATTTTCACTGATGAGAATAACAATCTTTGACATTGGTCCAGTATTAAGAAAGATCGCTGCAGTCTGCAGCAGCGAAACAAGCTACAATATAAGTTAATAGGGCTATTGTCCAACTTGTATTGACCTTCACAAAAGTGCTTATTTTGCCACTGACAGGCTCCGATTAATATTCTAAGTGTCTGACAACATTATGGAAAGGATTTCTAAGGAGGTCAACCTTCCTGTAAAGAGTAAGATCCTTTTTTTTTAAACATAAAAACATGGGCGAAATTGTGTTCGCTAAACCCACCAGACTCCATGTAAATAAACAGTAATTTTAGCATCGTAAAATAAACTTCATTCAAAGTCGACAGAAACAAAATAAAACTATGAAAAGCCGTTTTGGGTCGTCTTTCCACTTTTCCAACCATCACAACTCTAGTTTTGGTTGAAAAAAACAGTTTACCGATTTACATGTGAAAATATGTTGGCTCTATACACGCTTAAAGTATTGCTTTCTTAAATGGAGTTTGGTAAGTTTAGCGCTAGGGACTTCAGAGCAGTTTCTGGTTCAACAGAAAGGTTTCAAATAGAGCTGCAAAGATTAATCGATTATTTGTCAACTCTTAAATTAATCGGCAACTATTTTGATAATCGGTTAGTCGGTTTGAGTAATTTTTTAAGACAAAAGTAAAAATTATTTTATCCCAGCTTCTTAAATGTGAATATTTTCTAGTTTCTTCTCTCCTCTGTGACAGTAAACTGAATATCTTTGAGTTGTGGACAAAACAAGACATTTGAGGATGTCATCTTGGGCTTTTGGGAAACACTGATCCACATTTTTCCCCATTTTCTGACATTTTATAGACCAAACAACTAATCAAATAATCGAGAAAATAATCAACAGATTAATCGACTATGAAAATAATCGTTAGTTGCAGCCCTAGTCTAAAAGAGGTTTTAAAGGTCTATATCTGAAGGGATCCTTTCCATAATGTTGTCAGACACTTAGAATATTAATCGGAGCCTGTCAATGGCAAAACGAGCACTTTTGTGAAGTTAAATACAAGCTGGACAATAGCCCTATTAACTTACACTGTAGCTTGTTTCGCCGCTGCTGACTGTAGCGATCTTGCTTAATACTGGACCAATGTCAAAGATTGTTGTTCCCATCAGTCACTTAGACACAAAAACATAGGAAAATAGGGTCCAGGTTGAAAAAACAGTAGTTACCCTTTAAGACAAAAGAGAAACGTAAATGGAAAAGTGGAGACAATAGCAGTTTCTGACTGGTCATACTCATCTGTATCTTGCTGTACTTTGCTGCAGTTTGTAAAACCATTTCAAACCTGTGCTAATTTTAAACTTTAAAATGTACCCATGAGAAAGAGAAATAAAGCTCCTGAGAGACTAAATGTGATACATACCCACTGTGGAAACTGGAGTCTGGTTGGGGTAGTGTGCAGGTCCAGCAGTGGCTGGGTAAGAGTTGCCCCCTGGGTATTGGTATGCTGGGTAGCCACTGCAAATAAATAAATGGTGAAAAAATAGCTAATTCTTTGTATTTTCCATTTTTTTTTTTTTAATTCAGAAATTGATCTTTAACGTTTAGCTATTAATGTAACTAAACCACGTGTACAGTGTTTCACTAAAAAAAAAAAAAAAAAAAAAAGGCTTTCTTTGTGATATACTGCTGAACACACCACAAAGATAAACATGCCGGGACAAGTTTGTTGGGAGATACAGCATATGCGAGTTAGCTGGGGGGAGAGGTTTGAGAACTGCTTGACAAACATCTTACCCTGGGTTAGGATTTGGGCCGTAGGGTGAGACCACAGGCATGCCAGGCATATAGGAAGCTGAGGTAGAGAGAGATAGTGAAACAATCAGATCCAAGGACATACAGGTGAAAATATTCTTTATCTCTTTCATTCTCACAAGGACACATTCACTCTCATTTTTCCAAGGTGTGCTGTAGTGGTATCTGAGCTCCATCTAGTGCTTGATAAATGCATCGCTTAAACCATGATGTGATAATAGGGCAAGTGCAACAATATACATCAGAAATAATATAAACCTTGCACTATGACGATATATTGAAGAGGATTACTGACATTCTGATGTGAAACTAGCTAAACCACTGCCGCAGTATGAAAATGTTCCCTGACATAATCCCACACATCATTGATTTTACAATGAGAAACTACTATGGGTACGTAATTAATTAAATTAAAAAAACATTCACACAGACAGCGTTTGCTGCGATATGATATTAATGGAGAGGCGAAAGCGGTTGCGGTGCTGTTGATGTTACACTTCCTCTGACACAAGCAGGCACAACAGTGGTTTCTATGCCCTGGTGACTGACTGACAAGCTGAGGTTGTAAGGCAAGGCAACTTATTTCTACAGCACCTTTCAGCAACAAGGCAATTCAATTACATTCCTTTGCACTTAAGTTAGCTCTCCATTAGTTTAATGTTGACAACAGGGCAGTCACCAAGTTTATAGTTTAAGGTTTGTGTCATTGTGCAGTTTGCACTAAAAAAGTCTTTCTTGTTTACATTTCTTTGTATTTTAGTTAGTTCAATATTAGGCTGTACACAATGTCATTTGTTTATTTATAATATATTCATGTTGTGGCAAAAAGATTTTCCTTTTTTTTGTTAATTTTGGCCAAGTTCAGATTGATACCAATCCTGAGTATCTGACTGGTGCACTCCTATCCAAAAGCACAACCAGTGTTATTAATGTTACTCTGAGTGAGCAGTGTTACCAGAATTCTTTTTTAATTTTGATAACTGTTTTGATTCACAATTAATGTGGAAAATAAAAGTTTTGTGTTTAATGGATTTTTGTTGATGTTGAAATGGATTTTAAAACATATGGTATTGAAATTGGCACCGGATCGAAAGATTTTGAACGATGCCCAGCCCTAGTCAACAGTGAATGTATGGCAACAGCATTGCAAAACACAACTTTAAAGAACAATCAGAAGAAAATTTGTATTTATTCTATTTATTGGGATATACTAAACACACTCTGCACTTTCCTAGCTACACCTACCTTAATCTAAAGCAGTTTAAGCAATTCATCCTACCTTCCTGAAACTTATGTTTCAACTTTATGGATATTTTGGAAGCTGTACTTTTTAGTAATTATGAATTTTATTGTTTTTTTTACTCAGAGGTGGTTCTAATATTTAGACTAACATCAATGCTATAAATGGGGTGGCCCAAAATAATAAAAACACCTTTCAGTGTATAGAGAGGTGTGTACTTTGTAAATACTTCTATTAGCAGCATATCACTTTGTATAAAAACTCTCTCTGTGGATCATCTTGTAAATCTGACACTATTAGACAATGCCATGGCCACTTAGATTACCCTGCTTACAACAAAAAATGATGTCACTCACAGTTAGGAGGTCCAGCTGCTTGGAACGCTTGGTAGGGGGCTTGTGTGGTGGGGCGAGAAAACACAGGAGGCTCCTCTCCAAAAACCACAATCATCACCTGAATCAGACCATACAGGTCGGACTGAGGCTGTAAGACAGTCAGTGAAGGGCATTTTTTATTAAACAAGACCACCATTGCAGAATGCTATTTCAAATTATCAACAGGCAAGCCACTGTTGAAATATCTGACTACAGCCACAGACTACAGGTACCATTGTGGCGCGCATGATTGCGCCATTTTGTGCTGACTGACTGGTAGTCATAAACATCAAACTATTCCAGGGAGCTACAGTTTTAACTTACTGGTATACTGTAAGTAGTGTTGTATGCTGGAGGCTCCCTCTATAGATTTCAAAAATTGTCACTGCTGCAGTGAAACCTTAAATCCTCAATACCAGCATTACCCAAAGCGTTTGTATTGCTTATTTATCATTCATTTTCAAATCAATGTTTTTACATTTTAAACATTTCACAGTCATTGCCTAAGTAAACAGTCTATAATTAAAAACATTGACTGAAGACCTCACACTTACATGCTTCCACTCATGTAGATAAGGCAGGTAGATCTTGCCGTTGGCATCGATGTGCTTGCCAGTTTTGATCATCATGGCACTGGTAGGTTTGACAAAACATATGGGAGGGTTGTAGGGATATGTGTCCAGCAACCACAGACACACTGGGATGTTGTAGATATTGCCTACAGGAAACACATACTATGTTATAATGTGAATATATGTTATGTTTTTAAGTCACTCAACATTCTCATCACCCCACCATTTACACTTGACAACCTTTCTTATTTTCAGTATTCTGTTTTCAGGATCAATGGGGACCTCTACATGAAGTAAACAATTATGATGTACTGTACAACAAACAAATTTACATTTTACAGTCTAAAATATCCTGCAACCTT
This sequence comes from Perca flavescens, assembly GCF_004354835.1. Lineage (NCBI taxonomy): Eukaryota > Metazoa > Chordata > Actinopteri > Perciformes > Percidae > Perca > Perca flavescens. Next base: position 14,787,782 of record NC_041338.1, read on the forward strand.
GTCTTGATATTAAGCAAGACTGCAATGTAATCCAAATCCCAGACTTGAGAAACTTTGGGTTTGGCCTGAAGCTCACAATAAAATGTTCTGTGTTGTGTTCCACTTCCTGAATGTAATTTAATCCATGATACCAGAACAGTAGGACATCTGGCGGATCAAGGACATGGAGTAACACTATACAAGATACAGTTTGTTTGCAGATGCACATTCTTGTTCTGAAATTGTATGTGTTTTGGTTCAGACGGATTCTTGCCTCAATTGACACAAAGAGGAATTTGCCCATTTGCTACTTACTCTACTTGATCCTACAGATGACAAGTTTGTTTCCAAAAAGTGCAGGATAAATAGAGCACGCTAGCGTGAGCTCACAAGAGAGAAAGAGTAGGTGAGCAAATAAGCAAAACTAAACAGAAAATTACACTGAACATTCTATGCCCCACTCTTTCAGATTCTACAAATGAACAATGTGTAATAGGGTTGTTTTTTTTATTTAGAAATAAACTGTTCTTTAGAGAGCAAGGCAAACATGTATTACCTCTGTAGCTCACTGGGACAGTTCCGGTTAAGCTCATCAGGTCTCTTGTGGAGCCATCATTAAACACTGAAATAGAAAAAGATCTCATGTCAACTAGCAAAACAACTTGGATATTTACCATCATACAAACAAACAATATATACAAGACCAGACAGACGGACAGTTAAAAAAAGGAGATCAGTAGGATTTAATTTACCGTAAGCATCCATAAGCGGCTTCAAGTCCTTGTACTGGGAGATGACATTGGTTATCTCACGAACAGTCAGATCTCTGTATTTGTATTGCTGGACAACACAAGATGAAAGATGAGGGGAAAAAGGTATGTATATTGAAAGCTTAGACATAATTGCTTATACTCAGGTATACCACTCAGACAGAGCTAACACAACCAATAAACTAAGTTATTTACTTAGGAAATAATTTTGGCATAGCCCAGTTTGCAGTTGTTTACTTCCTGTCTGTTTGCAAATAAAATAATCCTTAAAGGCACAATGTCTGGTTGGAATGTAAAAACATTATAGCCTTACCATCAAACTAAAAACTCAATTGGAAAGTACACACAATGCTTATATTTAACCTGTAAATCTAATTTAAATTACGAACTGAATTATCAATAAGCCTGTACTTATATATGATAAAAAATATCTGTGATACATTATTAATACTTAATAAGTAAAGTTACAAATAATCTTTTCTTCATTAAGATAGCAACCGTCGAAAAATACTCATTAGTATGTGGGATCATTGTTGTACAAACGAAATTTTAACTGCCATATACACCACAAGGAATGATGGCTTAAAAACATGTTTATAGTTAACGTATTAGTGATGTTAGCTAGGTGGCTATGCTATATTGTAACACAAAGATGTGTACGACGAATCTCAAATCAACGTATCACAATAGTGATCCTTTATAACAAAACCAAATGTTTACGGTACAAAACTTGAAGGCAAATCGGGCCGTTTATTAAGCTTTACAATTACTGCTAATCTTAACCGAGAGTGTCATGTTTGGTATCGGTAACATTAGCTAACGTTGACGTGCTAACGTCCTACTCTTGGCCAGCAAGTGCCGCAACAATTACCTTCAGCATTTTCTTAAGGGCACCTTCGTTGACAACTGCCATGGTTTTAGAGTTTTTGTTTTCACCGTTCTTACTAATGAGTTATTAAGTGAGCGAACGGCTGGCTTTTAAGCCAGCAAGACTGACAGCTAACACAAGCTAACGCTAGCTAGCAGGACTGAATGCTAGGCTAAAGTTAGCCCAGCCTCGGGCCCGACAACAATTAAGACAATAATGCAATGTCTATATAAAACCCTCTTGTCTAACACGGGTAATGTTATTGTATCAGTTGTTAACGCGCCACGATCCAACCCATTAAGTAAGAATAGAAAAACAGTGAATTAATAGAACTCAAAAATGCCGAAAAACAAACATCCGATGGTCAACAAAAGGAATTTCCGGCATTCCACCGTACTGCTTCCGGTCCTCATGTGACGTCAGCAGTAGAGTTCCCAAGGCTTGGTCTCCGTGAGTTTCCATCACACATAATAATAATAATAATACTGTATATATGTTAGGGCAAAATCCAAAGTGTACTTAGTAATGATACATAATACATGGTTGATAATTCATTTGAAACTGTTTCCCACAATAATTACGCACACATTTGTTGAATATTTATACTATTTACAATACCAGAATGAATCTGTAATTTTTCACAAGGTTAGGCTATGCCAATTAGTCTTATTTTTGACTCGAAGTCGTGATTCATTTAGATTTTAATTTATGCGTCCACACTAAATCACTACGAAATAAGTCACAAATATTTTTAAAAATAGTAGCTTTTGCGGGCAGTAGCTTTGCAGCTTAACTGAAGAGTTGTCAGAATTTATGTTCTATATTCTCTGTCAAAATTAAATAAACCACACTCTATAATATATCATGATTTATTGGACTGCACCTGGCTATGTGTGTGTTCTTCAAATGATTAACCTTTCTCTTCACTGGTCAAAAGTCCAAAATGTTTGTGGGTAAGAACAACAAATGCCTTTGGGTGCAGTTAGGTACAGTTTTATGAGCTGCTTGTAAAGTTGTTGAACACACAGGCATTCTAATACCAAATTAGTCGGTTATGTTCTTGTGAAAAACATATTTAAAAATGAAAAAAGAAGAAAAAACTCATTCACACCAAACACAGTCAATACGTTTTTATCAGGTGCTTGCTTTTATACAGAATCTTGTTATTTGTCTGGAATTATTAATTAATTAATTAATTAATTAACAATGAAATAATCAATGGATACCATCTGACACTGTACACAGGATTTAACACTTCATCAACACACCAACAGTCGAACGTTACTGTCAAATCCCACAAAAAAACTAACAGTTGGTTTCATTTTCTTGCTGGAAAGGTAGATCATCTTCTCTGGCTAAATGCAGATACAAACTTCCATCTGCCTTTGAAAGCACCTCTGGCTGTCTGTGGAACTGTAGCCAACCTACAATCATATATTTTAATGTTAGAAGCATCCTTACCAGTTACAACAAAATTCACGAACATTTTGACAGTGGGACAGTGTTTCCTGCCCTAGATTTATGAACGATGAACCTAGATTCACTCTGAATCAGGTGTGGCTTGAATCTTGGATCTGTCTTATCAACATCAACTTGTATCTAGGGCACAGATAGTGTTGTTTTGAAAATACATGGAGGCTTGCGTCTGTCTGTATGAGTGTTACTTACAAGGGGCTTCTTCGGTCTCTGGATGAGACTGCATGCACACAGGAGGGATTTCTCCAAACATGACAACCATCACCCTCAGTAGGGTCATTAGGTCACATTCGCTCTGATAGGAGAAAGAAAAAGTCACACCAGTGTAGGGCTGTCCACGACTAAAGAAATTCTTAGTCGACTAACACTTAAACAATTTTGTCGACTAATCGATTAGTTGATTTAATTGACAGAGCTGTGCGCTTTGAGAGGTGGTTAAGACTAGAAAAGCACAATATAAATGTAGTTAATTAACCATCTGTAAAACTGAGTTTCTCCACAATTAATCCTGCAAAAGCACCACTTTAAATCTTGTGTTTACCATAAATGTGCTCATAAGTTTCTTGGAAATGAGTAATTAAGCATGAATAAGCATTAAAAATGACTAGACTAAAGAAATCTTAGTCGGCTAAGACCAAAACGACCGATTAGTCGACTAATCGACTAAGATGTGGCAGCCCTACGCCAGTGTGGCATGGCAGTTAAGCTCTAAACCACATCATTCTGTACATGTTAGTGCCAGCAAACATCAGTAATAACCCTGATGCCATCTTTCTTTTTCCATGCAGCCCTGTCAAAGAATACAATAATTCATTTCTTACATTCTTCCACTCCTCGAGGTAAGGTAGTGTGACTTCACCATTGCTGGAGATATACTTTCCACTGAGAAACATCATCTCACGTGTGGGTCTGACATAGCAGATGGGAGCAGTTTGGGGGTAGCTTTCCTCAAACCACAGGCATACTGGGATGTTGTAGGTCTGGTCTTGTAGAACAGAGGGAGAAGGTATTTTACTATCATATTCTGAGAGATTATGAGCTTCCTCTTTTTTTTTTTCCCTTATTCAAATTATTTAGAATCCACATCAAAGTCTGCTTCTAAAAATAATTCAGCTGTTTCTTAGGGTGGAGTATGAAATGTAAAGTCATTGTTACCTGCAAACATGACAGGAATAGTTCCGGTTAGACTCATCAAGTTTTTTGTGGTTCCATCATTGTAAACTGTAAAAAAATCAATCATTTAGAGCACTTGTTGAAATGTTCTATATGTTAAATAAGTTCAGCAACAGATAGTTAGCTGTTATTTTGCTTCTTACCGTATTTATCCATCATGGGCACAAGGCTTTTGAAGTGATGCAACGCAACATATATTTCATGGGCCACATGTTTGCGATGATATGTCTTCAAAATCAAAAGACACACACATACATGGATTCTATACAATTTGTTGTTTAAGTTTAATTTAGAGAGAATTCATTCTTCTTTCAATCGATGATTATTCTTACCTTAGGGAGCATTTTCTTAATCACATCCTCAAAGTGTGGCATGATAAGGGTTTATCCAAAAGGAAAATATCACTTTTTCTGTGAATCTTTTCAATCACCTACACTCACCAACCCTTGGCTTTCTATCTGTCATGGGTTTATGGATAATTGTCTTCTTTTATCTTTTATGACGTTTGAAAGCATGTGACTGACAGAACAGTCCCACAATTATGCAAATCATCTGCCCTGAAAAGCAAAAACTAGGCTACATGGTTGTTCAAGCCATGACAAGGGAATAGAACAGTGACGGCATAAACCAATAGATGTATATTATTTTTCATAATGCTAATATATGACTGGTTTAGGAGCCATGCTTTGAATGTTGTTTGGATGTTTAAACTGTCTAATCTCTTGGATCAGGATCAGTAATAGGATTACAATAAATCATACTGATTGTGCCCCGTACAACAGTATTTGTAGTTTGGGGTGGCAGTAGCTCAGTCCGTAGTACGGACCAAAGTACAGTGTGGATTGGTAGCTGGAGAAATGCCAGTTCACCTCCTGGGCACGTCCAGGTGCTCTTGAGCAAGGCACCGTAACAACCGCTCAGGGTGCTGGCCCAGCACTGGCAGCCCACTCACTCTGACATCTCTCCATTTGTGCATGAATAGGTCCTGAGCATCAAGTCTGTGTGTATTTCAGGCCTGTGTGTAGTGATTTCTAACAAACAGAGTGTAAATTGTAATTTCCCCACTGGGTATCAATAAACAGTATAATTATTACATGTGTCTCATCACTCCCTTTTACATCTATTCAGTACTTAGTCATATTTGCAAAGTGCTACAGTGTAAATAATGCTTATTATATTGACCTGCAATGTCAAACCATGTATTCCAGTGGCAGCATATGGGTTAGCATACATAGTAAAATGAAACAGCAGTAATAAAAAGCAAAGAACTTCCAAAGGCTCCGTTTTGAATGCGCATATTTGTTATATTTTAACTTTGTACTAGAGATTTCCAATATCTATACATTTAGCTCAGTCTGAGTCTATCAGATTTCATCTTGCATTTAACATTTACTCGTATATAATTAGAAAATATGTAAAACTGTAAATCAGTAATATTCTTATTCCATGCTTCATTGACCTGCTTTCTTTCAGTCCACTAGGCAGTATTTCTTTCATACTTCTTTCTTCCTTCTCAGTTGCTGGAAGTGACCAAAATGCGCGCAGGCGCGCGCACGCACACACACACACATCCCAAGGAACAGCCTTTTCTCCCTGCCTCCCCCCCCCCAAATCATACGTTTATTGCTATTCCTGTTCTATTTAAACAGATTTTAATGCACACATTTAAGGAACTGACAGGATTACATTTCACTGGAATTGTACCTTCTATGATTATGTGACAAATAAAAATGTATTAATTGATTTACATTAGTTGGGTTTTGAGGCAAATATCTGTTTTTTTTCTTTGGGCATTAAAGTGCTTTAAATTAGCAACAAGAAGACAGGTCTGCCCTGTTCACCTGTGTGTGACCTAAAACTTCCCTAAATGACATTGCTCATGGTAAAGCTCTTGTGTAAACACATTTATGATATCATGTTCTTTGAACCTTCATCACAGCTGTACTTGCCCGTGTTGTGTAAATCACACAATCATACATCATGATCCTCCCATTCAAACAGGGTAACATATTTGTCATATATATAGTCCAGCTGATTTCATACTAGCTGAATAAGTTAATTATTTAAAACTGTACATTGCAAACATTTCCTTTTTCTTTCGGTTTGTCATACTTTCAAATACGATATGCAGAGCAACCTGCAGGTGGAAGCAAATCTCAAATTTGAGAGGAACATCATGTGAGAGTTCAGATAGTTGAGGGACCAAAGACCGTTTCATCTTGACATCTTTATTCCTGTCCCGCAATACATTTGCCACATTTCCAAAGAGTAAATACATCTTAAATAGCTAAACAGTTGACATTTTCACAAATTCCTTCCACACCTCCATCCACAGTTTGCAAGGGATAAACAAGCCCTTGAGCCCACTGTATCCTTGTGCAAAACTCCCAATGGTCCGTACAGTCTTTGTCATGCTCGCCAGGTTTTCTGACATGTATACTTGTGGTTCGCTGGCTGGAGTTTCCCTGTGGTAACATGACGCCGATATTTTAATAACACGGGAATTTGAATACATAGATTTGTGGAATTCTATGTATAATTATCATGGATGTACTGTTTACAGATTGACAGGGAGAGGACAAGCATACTATTAGGACTGTAATTACAGGTTACAAACGCCACACTCTTTTTTTTTTTTTTCTTTTTTTTCATTAAAAGGTTTGAGTACAATGGGTGAAAAATAAAAGTTAGGAACAACACAGCCAAAAGTGGGACTGAGGATCAACTCCTGCATATTGTACATTTTAAACACAAGGCTTCTTTCAAATAATATCTAAAGAGTAAAACACATTCACAGTTCATTTCCTTCCTCCAAGCAGAGAAATGAACACTTAACTGATAAAAAACCCAACTTGACCACTACCATCCACACAGTAACTAGACCGATCATATTTCTTTAAGCCATGTTTTGAGTGAAAAGGGTTACTTTAACTGTACAAAATCAATTAGGTCAGAAATAAACATTTTGTTTACCTTGAAAAGGAGACAGTCTTTCATGGAAGTGGCCTGAGATTTCTTTGAGGTCTGCATCTGAAGCTTGTTGCCAAAACCTGCCTGTAGTGCCTGGAACCCCATACATTTATCATGCATGTCCAATTCTCTGAATTGTTTAAGTACAATCTGGATTTAAAGTAACAATATCTAGTAATCACCATCACATGTTCCAATGTATTGGGAATGAAACATGAGAACATGAGAGCTAGACAACTTGGCTTCTACTGGGCTCTTAAACTGTGTTGGTTTCCAGTCTTGTGAAACAGTCACATTCAGATGCACATGCCATTATAGAACCCCAACCCAACCCCCCCCCCACACACACACACACACACACACACACACACACACACACACACACACACACACACACACACACACACACACACACACACACACACACACACACACACACACACACACACACACACACACACACACACACACACACACACACACACACACACACACACAGTGTAGTGTTTTCAGGGACTTGCCTCATCTTTCAAATGCTATACAGCGCATGTCTAAACTCAACACACTTCTATATTGATTTTAGTTGCACACAAAGTCAAACAAACAATACAATGCAGCCAACAGAAAACATAATTCTCAGGTAGAGCTCGCTGCATATATGAGGTACAAACTAGCTAACAGATAAGGCAAAGTAAACACATAGCAGTCTTTTTCCATTTAGGCAGCAAACGAATGCAGTTGTGGAGAGCACAAGCTAGTCAGTATTAGGAAACAAAGCGATGCACTCCCAAAACCCAATATCCATCGCCTAGTAAACACAATAGTCCCACATATACAGTAAATATGGGTCTGACATGGTTAGCACCTGAGCGGTTATTGTTCCGTTGAAGAGCTGAGGTGGCAGAGAAAGAGAAGCAGTTTGAGGATAGTATGGTGTGTGGAAAAACCGAAGTTTGACTCTGAGGCTGGACTTGTGTGTTACACTCTGCAAAGCTAACTGGTGACATCCTTCCAGGACTGTCAGCTGAGACTTTCCTGGACCCTGATTCCTGAGCCTTATTATCCACAAGCAGTGATTCTTGGCAATCTAAAAAAAAATGCTGTTATCACAATGTAGTAAATAAGAGTTGTATAGCATACAGTTATTGTAATGAAATGCAAAAAAAAGAGAACAAAAAAAATCAACTGGTTGTCATTTAGACTAAAACCATAACCAGTCATGTATAACTGTACAAGTGCAGGGGTCCCATTTCTACAGGCCACCTCTCCAGCTTTAGCAACTAGAGAGATGACAACTACATTTCCATGCACAGTACCCCTCCTTCCTTGACAAAAGTAAAACAAGTAGCAATGAGAGGTGGATTATTCCAAATACTTGTGTAAATTGGACAGTAAAGAATCCGATTGCACCAGAACCTACGTACACTAGCCATTACTATTATTATTCCACAAAGACGACGCTTACTGTAGCAAAGCAAACATCTGTAAGGAGAGAAGGCAGCTGTAATCTGGAATTTCATCAATCAATCAATCAATCAATCAATCAATCAATCAATCCATTCTCCATTCAACATTTTTATCCCAAAAAGGAATTTCAACTATTTCGGGCATGTCATCAAATAAGTCAAAACCAGGTGCCATCTATAATAAACCCCACATATTGCTCTGTGACTTTCAAATTCGGCAATCACAAATGAAATGTTCCACATCAAAAACAAAATCAAGATTCTGTACAGCTAGGCTAACGGTTACAAACAACAACAACAACAACAACAAATTCTAGTCATTCCCATGTCAGCCTCCCCCCCCGTGTATCCAGTATAATGAAGGGACTACACAGCCATTCAGGGGAAACCAAAGGCAGGTAGAGTGGGATTGGGGGGTTATTTATAAGAGGTGTTCGGGCAACTAAACGTCCATTCCAGTCCTTTCCATTTAGTCAGTCAGTCCTTCCAGTGGGCGGGCAGGCAGGCAGGCAGGCAGGAGAGGGGGGATGGAATTAGGCTTTCAAGGTGGGAGGAGGTCGGAAACACCCCCTTTAAGACCAGTGTTGAGACTGAAAACAATAAGTTAGCAGGAAACTTGTTGAGCTACCCAGCGAGACCACACTGGAGGTGAAAAAGAGTCATTAGTGGTGTTGCTCACAGGTCGACGTGTGGACCAAAAAACAGGGGCCGGACTGGGCTATTTCAGGTAGCCACTTAGGCAACAGTCCAAACCCTCCTTTCCATGAAGGTCTATGGTTCAGTCAGCTCTGGTGGTTTCCTTGAGAGCTTTTGCTTCACTCCTCCTCTTTTTGAAAAAAGTTTATATTTCATCATTGAGTCGTTTTATCTTTCTATCTTTAAGTCCATGCTGCCACTACGCGCTGTAGCATTTTTTTTTTCCCTCAACGTGCCAACAGTCAGCTGTGGAATGAAATGACACAAGAAGGGGGGGGACAGATGTTAGCGCCATTTTATTGTTCCCTGGGAAAACTGAGACACAGTGAAAAGTTAAACTGAGGTTTCACATTTATTTTCACCTACAATGGACCGTCCTATGCATAAAAAGACATACGAGTTTCAGTATAACAGACTCATTTAGAGACTTCCCATAGGACCGTGTCAACTGTCAAAGATGAAAATGGATTTCTGGAGATGTCTCACCTGCATCACGATACCACACAGCGACAGCTCATACAGTCCTGACCGCTCTCATCAGGTGGGTTCAGCTTCCTCAGCTTATGCTGTCTGATCTCCCTAACCAGTGTGTAGAAGGCGTCCTCTACTCCCTGTAAACACACACGCATACACACACACACACACACACACACGTTACAGAAAGATCGGGCCCTTATAACGGTGCATTATAAGTGGAGTACACGGCATGCACCCCTTATAACTGACAGCAAACCTCTCCGGTGTACTCACCATTGAGAGGCCTGGCAACATCACTATGGCAACCCAGATATTTCAGACGGCGTTAATCAAGGCATCTTAATGATTAAAAGACAAGTCTTTGCACACTGTACTCTTCTGTTTGAATGACTGACTCTCTGCGAGTTCAATGATGAATGCGACAGTCTATATGTACCTACGTTATGTGTGACAGTGAGTCAGAGACAGGGGGAGCTGTGCGGCGACTTGTCCTTATAAAGCCTTTCAAATACTGTAGCTCTGTTCTCAGGCCAAGGTAACCTGGCTATGAGTCATTGCCTGCGGCATAATAAAATGTTTCCAGCAACACAAATCACTACCGCGAGCCATTCACTGCTCTTCATGTGCTTGAATACGCATGCAAAATGTAAAACTACAGAGCTATACTAAAACACTGTCATAACTTGTTTACTACAGTATGATACAGCACGGGGATGGGGGGGGGACTTCAAATATACATATAATCTGAGTTTTGTGGCTTGCAAAGATGGGAGGAAAAATTAACATACCAATGGAATTTGAAAAGTAATTTTGAATACCAGAGATAGAGGGAGAGAGAAAGGGTTCTCCCATTAAAGTGCACGTATAGTATTGTGGGTGTGTGCTTCTTGTTCACTACCTACCTGTCGTGTTTTGGCAGAGGTCTCGATGTAAGGGATGCCGTAAGAGCGGGCAAGTTCTTGGGCTTGCCTTGTGTCCACCGTGCGTGCCGGGAGGTCACATTTGTTTCCCACAAGCACCATGGGAACATCGTCTGAGTCCTTCACACGTTTGATCTGTTCTCTGTGGATTGCAGGACAAGAAAATTGCCATAGTTGACATTTAATTGCAAAACTTTTCCTTAACCCACCCCAGCTTTTGCATTTAGTCACGGTGACATATCCTCCCTGCTTCATGAACAACAGCCGCTCCAGCACTGCTGAGCCAACCACCCAGGGAGCTCTAGGACCCTGAGGAAGAGCCAGGGCCCGCCGGTGCTTGGCTGTGCTGCACTGCTGAAGGAGAGAGGTGGAGAGGAAGGCAGGGAGGGGGAGGGATGGACAACAGGCAGACTGCGAACAGCATTACCTCATCACTACAGCAGCCAGCACCAAATGCCAGACAGCCAGGGGGAACTGAGTGAGAGGAGTGGGTCAGATCAATCTATAAGCTCAGCCCTTCTTCTCCCTAAGCCACAGTACAGCAGGATGCATCGCCTACAGTCAGCCCTGCCCATCTGCAGTCAACACTGCTAATGGCGTTTATAACCACAGTTCCACATGTTACCCTGTGTAGACCATTGCCTTGTTATATGCTGGTGAGGCAGGTATTTCAAGTCTAACTGGCATATTCTTTTTTATTAAGATTATTTTGTTGGCATTTTTTAAAAGGTCTTTATTGACAGGACAGCTTAAGACCAGAAAGGGAAGAGAGATGGTGTATGACATGCAGCAAAGGGCCGCAGGTCGGAATTGAACCCTGCAGCCGCTGCGCTAAGGACTGAGCCTTTGTACATGAGGCGCACACTCCACCAGGTGTGCTACCCAGGTGCAAAATAAAAAAAAAAAAATGTAATCAAACCTAGAACATGCCTGTCTGAAAAGAATTTTTTCACACTCCGTGCGGTAAAATCATGAGACGAGCTTCCAGAAGAAGTTTGTTTGGGAGTGGGAGTCTGGAATAGAGGATTTTATATCCTGTATCAGAATTGTTTTCAATAAATTTCAATAAAATTACAGAAAACTCCAAAAGAAGATATAATCTTATCAATTTGGTGCATTCTTGAGTACGGTAGAATACTGCTGGCTGGTTCAAATTAAAGAAGAAATTGCCTTAAGCTGGTTTTAAGCACGTACCATGCCAGTATGTGCCAACAGTTTCGCAAAAATTCCTCTGACTATTTTTGCCAGTAAAATAGACAACAGATCTTTAAATAACTCAACAGCTCTAACCGAGCCACCACCTATTCTAGCATCCAACTAAAGATCCATGCACACTTTCACAAGTTGCACAATTGTTTTACAGTGATACTTGCAGTTGTGTTAAAGCCAGGCCCCAAAAAGGCTGGGCTACAGTGGCAATAAGACAAACAAATGTGTGTGTAAGAAACTCAAAAACCCTGCAAATCTGTAGAGGAGGTGGCAAAGTAAATATGCAGCCTCTTTTACTTGCTACCTGCTAGACTGGCAAGTGGGTGTCTAATGTGATGAGAAAGACAAAATGTGGCAAAGAGGGAGAATACTGTCATCTCCAGCTGAATCTCTCCCCGCTCCCTCCCTTTCTCCTTCCCTGTCCTTGAAAGTGCTACCTCTCCCCGCTCCCCTAATTGAGTCAGGATCGATTTCATTGGCATCGTGCTGTAATCCTCCAGTTGGGGGCTAAGCTTTCTTTAGCCGTGTTAAACGCTACAGCATGACATCACCCAACTACTGCAGAGAGCTGGCACACATACGTATACACACCCCCTCTCTAACCAGACCCCATGGGAGTCCCTGCAACACACACTGAATACAAAAATACACATACACAGAACCTTGGAGAGAGAACTAACAGAAATGATTTTGTGTCTGAACTCCACCCCCGACTGGCCAGTGAATACACAGGTTCACATCTGCAACAACAGATCTCATAATGCTAAAAATTATTGTCATGATTTGTGGTGCCCCTGCATCCCTAAACCCAAACCATCTTTCTCTGCCTCACTCTTACACACGCACCTGTACTGGTGAATGTCCTCAAAAGACTTGGTGTTGTTGATGGCGAAGACACAGAGGAAACCCTCCCCTGTCCTCATGTACTGATCCCTCATGGCGCTGTACTCCTCCTGACCTGCAGTGTCCAGGATGTCCAGCAGGCAGGTTTCCCCGTCAATCACAACCTGTTTCCTGTACGAGTCCTGCAGAAAAGGGGACAAAGTCCAACAATTAAAAAGAGGTGGTAAAAATGTGTGAATGAGCAATCTTACAAAAGTCAAACAAAACGGATGGTTCAGGTAGAATTTGAGACACTGTGTGCGACTTCAGACTTGACCTGAAACTTGAGATGCGGAACATTTTAACAAAAATAAATTACAACATTACAGTACAAATCTCTTTTTTTTACTGTAGTCAATCCTCTCAAAATACAACACACGCAAACGCACGAGCCCCGTCTGTGCGTAACGTAGAGTTTTTCCTGCATGCCTCCTCGACGTGTCGACAGCCAATCACCAGCATTATTAGCTCTTCGTAGAAGCAAGCTGCATGCTTATTTGCTAACCGACGTTGAGATTTACTCCTAAGGTATCGAAATTTGGTATTGAATTACGAGGCATTTTTCGCTACTCGATACTATGGAGGCAATTCGGTCGGTTCCTAAAAAGTATAGAAGTTCGGTGCCCGGCCCTATTGTTGCATCTTTGGCCTTGGCTATTCAGTGCTAAGCAACATGTCCATATACAAAACACACAGAGATATGATGTTGATTGTATGTGTATCAAGACGTATGGGTTATTAATTCCCTGTCCACTTCCGGGTCCGATGCACATCTAGAGATCAGAGGAGCAGGGTATCGGAGCCAATGTTTAGCCTTCCAACACGCAGCCACAAAAACATCGAGTGCCGTCCCTTTGTTTGTTAGAGCATAGGGGCCAGGAATGCAAATACACAAAAAGGACATTGTCTGGCCAGAGGCAGGCGTGGTGAGAAAGAGAGGGAGAGAGTGGAGAAAAAGAGAGGAGGAAACATTCTCACAAGCTTCACTCTCCTCTTTGCAATGTCTGCAATCTTGTTCAGTGTCTTGTTTCCATGAAAATATAGCTAAGAATTACAGAAGGGCGGAGTAAATATTTCTTCCTAAAAGAAAATTAGGAATTTCGTCTGATCGTTAGACTGAGCGGTCTCTCTTTTTTTAACAATACAATCGACCCTTGTCTACCTTTCAACCCCAATACCCAATACGCCTCCCACAAGAAGAATGTGTAAGACATGCAGAAGTGAGTCCTACCTCTATGGTGGGGTCATACTCATCCACAAAGTGGTTCTGGATGAGCTGGATGGTAAGTGCACTCTTGCCCACACCTCCAGCTCCCACCACCACCAGCTTATACTCCGTCATCTTTGCCGCTGCTGCTCACCACACACACACCGCTGCTGGAGAGAAGAAAGGTGCAGGTTAGCACTCTGAGATTATCGGGTTTGGACACAACAACAGACATACACAGAGCTTTGACAGGCTATTCTCTGCCACTGGACTGCCATGATGTGGTCCACAACCATTGCTGCCCAGTGGTGAGAGACATCAGTGGTTTTGGTGTGTGTGTGTGTGTGTGTGTGTGTGTGTGTGTGGTGGGGGCTAAGGTTGAGACCCTCAAATGGGAATGTGAAAAATGTGCTGAAGGTACTCAATGTTCCAATGCTCTCCCGCTCAGTGTGAGCAGCAGAGAGTGTGTATGAGAGGGAGAGCTAGGGAGGCAGCGAGGGAGAAAAAGAAAGGGCATGCCACTGGCAGACTGGTCCTCATAACTCAGGCTGAAACCACTGTGACAGATGCCAGAGCAAAATTATCAAATTTCAAAAAAAATCTGAAAAATACAGCAACCAATGAGGAAAAACACAATGAACAAAAAACATTTTGAAAGCGAAATGTGTCAAAAAAAAAATTAAATATCTGCACCGTTCTTCCTTTTCAACACTCACTATTCACTAATACTAACAAAGCTATGCTTTTTGCTATGACCTGTTTGTTGGTTTGCCTTGCTTCTTCCATAGGGATCAATCCATAGTAACAGAATGAGGGGCCTAAAAGAGGATTTTATGACTCCAGGTGTGCCTGCAGTTGTCCCCTATGGACCCACTGAACCCACTTAAGAGGTCTAGTCGATGTAACAGGGCTGCTCTGATTATAAATCAAGACATGTTATTAAAGAAACATGTCGGTCTCTTGAGAAAACATGAGTGATATCCATTTTCTGTAGGTTAAAACTTACACAACACAGGTTGGCCTAAACATCACCTTTACATGAATTAATGGACCTACAGTAGAGTGTATCTGGAAAAATTTAAGTAAAGCAGTTCCAACATGGACAAGTACAATTTTAAGTACAGTTCTGAATTGGAAAAAACATCGTTCTTCTTAATCATCCAAAAGATAAATGGGCTCAAAAGCCATTCTTCACATCTAAGAAACTATTAATTAAAAGATTTTGAAATAATTTAGTTGCGAGGAGTATTTTGTAGTCAACAGGTCGAGATGTTGTAAAATGGCTGGGTGGAAGTAAGCAGTGAAGAAAAAACAATTTTCGATTTTACCAGAAGGACCAGGCATACTCAAAATGTGGGAATTTACAGAATATGCAAACTGTTCTATCACAATGTCAACTCTGGAGTCAGACCACACATGTATGTCCATAAATAGACACAAGGCAATACAAAGACACACACACAGATCCCAACATCACTGCTAATCAGTGAAATTGTTGAGTCATGTTGAGTCAACTTGCAGCAAAAGTAGTCATATGGGTGTTTCCACTACATACATACAGTGGCACAGTGTGACTAAGCTTACTGCAAATGTATCACCTTTGCTAAGCAATTACCAAATCTAGCCTATGACCTGAAAACGATCTCATACCAGCCCTGCAGTAGACATGATGGCACATGATGAGTCAGAGTTAGAGAGACATGAAGCTATCATGGAGATTTTGCTAGGTGAAATGAAATACAAGCTAAGGGCTAGTGTGACTAAAACCTATGGCTAACTTTGGTCTGCTGGGAGGCCCATGGCAACCGCAGGAGCCTCCCGTGGTTATAGCTTCAGTTTGACATTGTGCAGACAACAATGAGTGGTCAGGTCACGTCATCACAGCAATGTCATCAGAGCTTAGAGAAACATCACTGGAATTCCTGTACCTCCCAGGATTGGCACTTTAGTTTCACTTTTTGTTTGACAGAAGTGACCAAAAACTTGAATTCAAGTTCCCATATTATGCTCATTTCCAGGTTCATAATTGTATTTTGAGGTTGTACCAGAATAGGTTTACATGGTTTCATTTTCAAAAAAACACGCTATTTTTGTTGTACTGCACATTTCCGCAGCTCGTCTTTTCACCCTGTGTGTTCAGGTCTCTGTTTTAGCTACGGAGTGAGGCATCGCACTTCTATCCCATCTTTGTTGGGAGTCGCACATGCGCAGTAGCTAGGTAAGGACTACTAGCTAGAAGCTAGCGCTGCTAGCGGTTAGCCACCTCGTTCTCAATGGCAACACACTGCTACAACACTATAGAACTACTTACATGTCCCTGTTCTGCAGGTATTCCACGCAAAGTTGGAAGTGTGCCCTCGTTTAGAAGAAGTCTCCCGGCTAACCCTGCTTTGTACTGACCGAAGTTGGAGGAACAAACAGTTAGCTGATGTGGTATTAGCTAAAGTGGTTAGCGCACACCAACGGTTTTGGCCGATGACGTAGACGGCCCTGCCGAGTTTGACCAGCTCACCCGGAGACCGAAGGCAGGATACATTAAGAAAACGTATCTCACTCAAAACAGCATGGATGTTTTTTTTCCAAGTTTATATGAGTGTAGAAGCACCAGAGACCCAAAATAACACCCCAAATCACAGAAAAAGTTTTTTTTTTTCCATAATATGGGCACTTTCAGACATTTTTACAATTTATACTTTGAATTTAATTGAACAGTGTCATCGCCACTTTCAACACAAAATTACAGTAATGACATCCAAATCATACTATATCCTGTTAGAAACAGTTATCTACATCTGCACCACCTTAACACCCAAAGCAGCCTTAAATTGCACTTCAAAAGTAGTCTGTCATACATCCCATAGTTTGGAGTGAAATAAGGTCACATCGGGTTAAACATCTCGGCCTGTTCATCGACAGTGTCTCACTTTGCTGAACGTTCCTTAAGTGAGCTCAAGAAGAAAATCACTAACCTGACCCACCTGCTAAGAGTGTGTAATCAATCTGTCAGGATTTCATGAGCACCGCGGGTCACATATGCTGTTTTACCTTGTCCAGAGAACCAAGTGTCATCCATAAACATAAAATGCACTCCGTGTAGCTCTGTTAAGCAAACTCCTCGCTCACTATAGAGTGGTAAACAACAGCGCTTCAGCCATCCTGAGCAGAACACATACACACACTCTCTCTTGTGCTTTGTCTCCCAAGGGAGCACACACACACACACAGCTGGAGTGAATCTTAAACTCAACTTGTTAGAAAGAGAGAAGTAACTGGTGACATGAACACTGGACAGTTTAATGAAAGGACTACATGCAAAAGCATCCAAAAAAACTCAACTCCCCAGTAATGGAGAAACTAGATGGCAGGTTATAGATAGAAGTTATTGTTACATTATGTTGTTAATACAGGTTTTAAATTTGACAATGTAGTGTGGTACATTGCAAACAAAGGTCAGATATTATATTGCATTAAAGTCTAGTCTAAAAATGGCAATTCAACCTGTGCTATGTAATAAAAAATAAAAATGTAACAATCTGATCGAACCGTGACCGTAGAATCAAAAATGTAATCGAATCGAGGATTTGGAGAATCGTGACACCCACAGTGCCGATCAACTAGTGCCGGTAGTGACAATGATAATCAACCTGTCAATGGCTTCGTCGGTTATATCCACATGCTTTAAGAAGTCCACCATCATTCCTGTGCCCAAGAAAACAAGATCAGTCGGCCCGAATGACAGCCGCCCTGTGGCACTCCCCTCCGTAGTGATGAAATGCCTTGAACGCCTGGTCAAGGATCACGTATGCTCCTCACTACCTAGCACAGTGGACCCATTACAGTTTGCCTTCCGTTCCAAACGATCAACGGAAGACGCCATAGCACACATTCTCCACGCCACCTTATCTCACCCGTAAAAGAAAGGAAGCTATCTGGGATTAAACACCTAACTGTGCATGTGGATCCTTGACTTCCAGGTAGGCAGCTCTCATCCTTAACCGTGGAGCACCCCAGGGCTGTGTCATAAGGAGCAAGGTTACCTCCCCTTTTTCTGCTTTGCCCGCCCAGAGAATTTGGCCCACCCATGAGAGAGAGACATCATGGCTTTCAAACGAGCAAAGTGGCAGTTGGTCAAGGCCACACCCCCACCCTCCACCTTGCACCCCCCTCTCCTCCTCAATAGCTACAGACACAGAAATGGCACACACTAAGGAAAGCTCATTGTGGGACTATCACTAGTGGCTGTAATTCTGCACCAAGGCTGAAATTCGGGTAAGAGACTTCAGATACAGTATTAGTGGACCACTAAGGTCTATATAAAAGCATCCAAAGAGCACCACGTCATGGGACCTTGAAGGAGCGTTTAGGGTAACATTTCACTGGAAGTGTACCCCATACGATGTGACAAATAAAAGTGATTTATTTATATTTTTCTCACCACCTCTCTGTAAAAACGTTGTGTTATTTGTGTCCGAGAAGTGTGACTATGCGGATGTGGGGGCAGACTTAGATTAGCCAAGACCAAGACTGGCTGCCCGATGTTAATGATTGACAGGAAAGCAGATTTGCTAACTAAAGACACCATTTAGCTGCTCTCATTCAATCACACAGACACACATGTTCCTGCAACGATTCCCTGATCTCGTAAGTCATTGTTCGCCCTAATGGAACAGGTAGCTCTGAACAACGTCACCAATATCAACAATGGTCTCCTTGTAAAAACACCCTCACTGCTATAATTCTCAAGCGCAACAGGAAGGGAATTATCCTGAATCCTCAGTCTTGTGGCCAAACATTTAGCTTCCTTTTCCCTCACTGTAAATAAATCAACCTGGTACACAGTGCAGCCCACCCTGGCTGGAGTACAGAGACCGTGGCAGAGCCGCAGAGCCAGCCTCGCTCCTTACAGCCTCCTCCAAATAAAACAGCAGCTGCGCGGAGAGACTTATGCAGGGCAGACAGACGCTGGAACACCTTTGGTCCCTGTAGGCCACAAGCTCAGGACAGGGCAAGGATTCACATCAGGGCTAGGTTAATGTGATGGAAACAGCAAGGACACAAAATAACATGTTACATTATTATAGATTTGTCATTGGGGTTAGAGAAAGTGGGGTTTTCAGGGGATGAGGAGTGTGCTAGGGCTACAAAGAACGATTATTTCATTACCAATTAATATGAGCACAGACACATTAGCATATATTTGAGCGTCTTTTAAAAACCCACCTTTATACATTAGCTTTTGTGTAAAGGGCAACACCCCCTTTATGCTGTATTTGAAAAAAAAAATTATTCATGTTTATTCTTATTTATTTCTTCATATGTATTGCACCTGTGTGTGATGCACTTTGTAAATGCGTGCTTTTAAAAGTGATATACAAATAAAGTGTTACTTGCCTCAAACAAGGCAATGATAATTGCTTACCATGACACAATGATGCACACAAACACGTGATTATTTTAATAACCAATATAGATCAAAATGTACCAAAACTTAAATCCCAAACAGAAGCCTTTTCTATATTGTTTAAGAGCTTTTATGCCAATACAACTCACTGAATTGAACTGATAAGCAGTAAAGATGGAAAATGTAGGACACACATACAGCAAACAAAAACAGACTGACACCTGCAGTCTAACACACCCACAGCTCTCCAGATTCTGACATGGTTGGTTGCCACATTTCTTCTATATAACCAGATCTCAAGAGTACACCTGCCAAACGATTGAAAATGTACAGCCTAAAATATAAAGTCAACACACCCGCGCCCGGTACTGGAGAAGTGGAGAAAGGAAAACAGACAGCCGTGCCATCTCTTCTCAAACTAGGCCAAGTCAGCAGCTGATTAATAATCCACACATACATATGGAGATGAATAGCTAAATTAATCATTGATAGCGATGTTGTCGCTTTCTCAGAGCCACTTGTTGTTAGTAGGGGTTCATACAGAGCTGTGCTTAGTGGAGATAGAGAGGATGGTTGAGGACACAGCCGCTGAAGATCACAACCGTTAGCGCACGCGTCAATCTTTTTACATCATTTTATCCACACATGGGGACGAAACTTTTTGTCTGTTTTTTAGTGTTTTACTTCTGCACACACAGATGGTTATCCTGCATCTATAGCGGTGTCATGCCCTCGTCTGCAGTCCTAATATTCATACTGTTCAGTAATTACTGTCAGTGCATGATTAACCTGTGCAGATTTTGTTCGCCCCAGATGTGCAACAGTTGGCCACATTTACACCTGCACAGTACACCTGTAAAAACCTACACGCAACCACGACGAGGTCACGCAACGTCCCACTTTTTATACACTGCACCTGACAAAAGTAATAACCCCACAGCGATGTGACCTGCACTAACACATCAACTCACTGACCTTAAACAGAGTATGCCTCCTGCTACCACTGTTCACTCACACACACGGCTCTGAGAAAGGCCTTTATCTTGTCATCTACAAGTCTGTGACCTCTTCCATTTCAAAGTCCCCAATATATTTGCAGAGCCGTTCCTTTTTTTGATCAAAGAGCACTTTACAGTAATTCTGTGTTTAGGGTTATTTATAGCTCGCAACCTCCAGCCTGGGAAATTAACAGTTCGTTTTGAAACCCTAGAACCCCGCCTGGACCAAGAGGATAATCTTACATGACAGCTTACGGTGGGTGCGAGTACAGAGCAGTGAGAGGGGTGATGGTAGGAGAGTGGCTGAGGGGTGAGGGCTACTCTTACTATATGCCAAGGGCATAGAAAACCACAGGAGGGAGGGGTCGACCTGGAAACTGAAAAATGTATAAAGAAATCAATAATGAAAATGCTCAACATTCGCCAGCTTTGTCCCAGCTAATTCGGCCGCCTAGCTCTGATAACTACGGCGAATAAACACCTCGTTACTTTTTCTATGGTTCCTGATAACCTGGCAAACAATCCCACCACTTTAAAACCTACAGTGCAAGGAGGAGGACACATGAATGACCATCTTCCTCAACATGCATTCTGCTCTCCATTAAAGATCTTAATTGGTTAAAGAATCCATACTGGCAGAGCCACAAGCCCACTGCAGAGATAATAGATTTTTAATGGAGCTATGACGGTAAGGAGACCCTCTCTAGGGAGGTATCACGGTCGAACACTGAGACTCCAAGACCCATCCTAGAGCCTCGACAGCACACCGCTCCCTCCCACTGCTCTCTCCGATGAATGACATCATCCTCCTAAACTGCATCCAAATATAAGTGTTGACCTGCAGCGAAGGAATCACTATTCTGCTCTCTAAGGCCGATGAAACAACAAGTGAAATGAAGTCTATCAACTGAGAGATAACATCTACTTGTTGGACTATAACCCCTTTAAACAACATGGCATCATGACTTTGCGTAAACATACACGCAAAGCCAAGTGGCGGGTTATCTGTACGCATTATGAGCGATCCGCGTGTATGTCTACGCTGTATACAGTGGACGGCAGTCTGCAACGTCACAGCGTAAACATACATGCCACGTGGCACTTACTTTCTAAAGCCGCGTGGCGTGATATCGCGAGACTACGTCACACGCGGGTTCTAGGAAAACAAGAAACGGACAAACGGTTGGGATTAGGAAAAGAACGGGGTTGGCTTTAGGAAAAGAAGAAAGCGACGGTCGAGTTTAGGAAAAGAACAAAGGTGTTGGCTTTGGAAACGCCACACGCGGGACACGATCCCCGCTCTCCTGGGTGAAAGTCCTGTGTTTTACCCATCCACCACCTCAACCAACCTCCCTGCGCGGCGATTCGCCCTTTCATACTACCCCCTACGGCGTCAATTCACACGCAATCGCAAGGTAATGTAAGTCAATGGAGGCCAAACGGCGTTGATAAACACACTAAAAAGCGAGTATGCGTCTTGATAACACGCCAATAATGGCATACGAATTGGCGTGTCATACATACGCCGCTTCATGAGATCAGTCTGCTTTAAAACAGCATTATCCATTTAAGTCTTCTCCTAGGGTAGGAAGCCAGAGAAAATACAAAAACATGAATGAAAACTATAATTTTGATCAAAGAGACTCTCAGGAGAAAATCCTTAAATAAACAATTCCTCCTCCTGAGATTTTCTACCTTACAAACATGTATACAAAAAGAGTTTCTGCATGTGTCTGTGTGCATGCTTAAACAAGCTGCTTTTAAAAGCACTGAAGTACAAGTGACCTTTTCCCCACTGGGTCATCCTTTCAGCTTGTCGGGTAGGGTGAGACGGTGGAGGCAGCAGCAGAGATGAAAAGGCCAGCTGACCTCCACACAAAGGCCTGCCAGTTAGAGGAGCCATTGGGCTTATCATCAGACACCAATACTCCCAACACTGATTTTTGCAATCAAGAAGAATACATGAATCTTGTCCAGTTGTTTTAGTTTGGGAGTGCATGTGAAAACGCTCTGCACAGAAAGCATTACGTGGATCACAAACACTACAGAAAATACCAGTCAACCTGTAAAAGATCCCGCAAAATGTTCTGTCAGTTCTGCAAAGAAAAAATGATTTAAAACCAACCTCCGTGACCCGAAGACTTAGAAAGAACAACAGTATCGACTCAGGAGTATAACATTAAAAAAAAATATACAAAAAGAGCATATCCTGAGCCATCTTTAAATTTCAAACCGACCCATGTAACACATTAAAAGCCTCCAGATGAAAACAATATGAAAAGTTGCATCCAGAAGAGTCACTCTTATTTTGGCAAGCAGCTGGGCACCACCCAGGCTAACAGTTGTTCAGAGAAAGGGACACGAGATTATCATCACACCTCTATCACTGGCTGGACTATCTCCAGCTGTTTTCCAGCTGCCTGAATTCTTGCCTTCACTCCGACCCTACAGACGCTGATGTCAAAAATCATACGACTGGTAACACTGGACCTCCTTAGCCCAATGTACTCAAGCCTGTATGATCATGGAAAAACGATGTGGTTTTTACACGTCGCTCATATAGGATGCTTGGGTCAGCAGCTGTGATGTTGTGATGGATACACAGATGTGACGTGAACAGCAGTCGGTTACAGTCATATGTCAATAAATCAACATTAAACACAAAAGTTGAACACTTTTTGCTTTGTTTTCTAAGAAGGCACTGACTTGATTATTACTAATACTTTGTATAATGACTACAAATTCATGTTGCCAAAGATTTAGGTCAGCGGATGGGTAAATGGTTTCTCCTCTAGTCTACAGTCCCTATGGTCATCATTTGAGTGACGACCAACTGTACATTGCGGTCTTTTTTTTTTCTTCCTTTTAAACTTACTAAACTGTTTTAGCAGAGAGCTTCCAGAGTATTTCTAAATGCCTTGTAATGGAATCTAACTTCCGCAGTGATACATTGAGTTTTTACTCAGTGTGACGGGGCGTCACCCTACTTGTCTGTGTGGCCAATATCGGCAGCAGCAACCTCACACTCAGCGTTGTCTTTATTGGACAAAAATAGAGCCGAGAGAAAGTAATTCCTCTTACTATTGCATTGTTAATTTGAATGCCTTCGGTTTCTTTTTCAAGCTAAAGATGACGGGGAAATCCAGGGCGGTCTAACGTTAATGTTATTCCTCCATGACCAAGTTACAAACCCCGAACTCAAGGGAGACTGTTCATCAAAATAGATAATTATTATTATTATTTTTTTTAAACACAACAACAATAGGCACACTTAATAATCTATACAATTCCCCATATACGTAGCCAAGACTAAAAAGCAAGCATGAGTAGTGGAGCTCGACAGATAAAGCTCGCCGGGCGTGAATTCAAATGTTATGATAGCTAGCTAACATGTTTTAACTGTGGACCGCAATCTCCAGCGGTGCCCAAACACTGTAAGCATTTTAAAGCGGTAACGTTACCATTAGACAGAAACAGTCAGTGCCGACATATTTCGGACAGAGGAATGTGCACTGCATACTTACAACGAGCAGAGGTCTAATTAGCGACAAGAGCGACGTTTCGTCTACCGGTGAAGAAGAAAAAAGATTCAACTCTGTTGCCTCTTAGCTGTAACGTTGGCGTTTATCAGAAGGAAACAAAATGTTCTCGGTCCGCTTCCCGCCGTCTTTAGCATCTGCACCTTATTCTATCTGGTAACGCGTTTAATTTTCAGTAGCTGTAATGCACCAAGGCATTCATTGGTTCTGGGTAAAACGAGCCCGCGTTGAACAATGTGCTTCCACAGAGAGCAGAGGGGATGAGGAGTGTCGAGCCCACGCCCAGCTCTATCAAACATAGAACCGCCCCGGTTACCGACAGTATGGTTACCGTGCATGTTACTGCTGCATTCATATACTGTCGGAAACATTGACACTCGTCGGTTAAGACGTGAAGAGCTGACTTCCAGAAGTACTTAAATCCAAGTGTACAAAGTGTCACTTAAACGCGACAGACAAGAAATCCCTGCAAACATATGCTGCAATCATTTGAATGTGGTGATGAAGGCCTGTTGTTTTTTTTAATTTATTATTATTTGGCAAGAGATTTCTTTTTTTTAATTACTGAGGTCAAAATTCCTACAGCACAACCCCACCCACTTGAGAAAACTAACCACCAACCAAACTTTAAAATTTTCTGAGCATAAAAAAAAAAAATGACTAGACATTTTATTTATAAATACACCCCCTAGATTTGAACTAATTTTGGCCTAATGGTTGTTTTACAAAGCCCGCTCGTCACCGGAAAAACATGCACTTCTGGTGGAGAATATTACATCCCTGCTAATTTATTTTATTTTATTTATTTTTTTGTCTAAAACTCTGTTTTTGTCTAATTTTAAGATATTTAGTCTAAAGAAATCAGAATCAACATAGGCATACATGGCTCCTCTTCATTCTGACACTGCATCCAAAAGTAGATTTAGTGTTAAATTTAGATAAACAGCCATCAGGAAAAAAACATTGTTGTAACAAATACAATTATTTAAATAATTTCAACCACATGAATTTGACATATCCAAAGCCAGAGTTTACAACGAGCATGTGAAGGCAGCACCAGACCAGATTAGGCGGGTGGTTGTAACGTTAGTAAATGGTAAAAACCGAGACAAATTTATCTTTGATAATAGTAGCCATATTAATTATTAGTTAACGTTTAACCGCAAGAGTTCCACTGAATCGATAACCGTTACACGTGCACTACATATCCCAGGGAGCCACGGGTCGTTCCGTGCCGTATCCAGGAAGTCGTATGTGGTTGTCAAGCAAACTTTTGCTTGTAAGCAAAGTGCTCTCAGTCTGTAAAATGTATAACGTTAGATCTTTTTAGCCTGCAGTTTTCTGCAACAGGTAACGTTACATATATATATTTTATATTAAACTACTATATAATATTATGTTGGAAGTACATGTGGCTGGAATGAGCTTAGATGTAGAACATTCATTAATTTGCCTCCCTCATTAGGTCAACATTTAGCTAACCATATCAGTTAAAGCTAGCTAACGTTAGTTTGTAAGCTAAGCTGAATGTAACGATAGTTAGATAAACTAAATATAGACAGATTACTAGTTCGTATTTCCTCTTTGTTAGAAAGCCATTCAAGCATGTTGGTAAGACACTTCCTTATTGTTCATTTCAGGCAGCCGTGAGAGATGAGTTGCTGTCATCATGGCTCTGTGCCCCAGGAGGTCCGGCCCGGCACAGCACGGGTCCTAGTGACTGAGCCGAGTGGATCAGGCCACATCAACCCAACTCCTGCCACGAAACCATGCGAGGACTCTGAAGCAGCAGTGGAGCTTTACCTCTCTCCAGAGAAGCTGGTAAGTTCACAGAAGTGCCTAAGGATGCTGTCAGTGTTCATCCCACTGATACACCATGTCCTCCATTGTCTTTGTCTGATATACGTGGTTAGTCTATGTGCCTAATAGGCTGTAGCCTCTATTATCTGAGATATCTGTTATTTTCATTCTAGTGGACTTTACAGCAGTAGCCTAGGAGAGGCATTAACATAGCTGAATTCCAAGATGTCTGTGGAGCCTGGGTTTGAGGGATAACATTGCACATATCAACATGTAACATCTACTGTATGCGTACTGCCTGTATTTTATGTGTGTATTGCCATGAGATAATTCTGTTGTTGCCCTCTCCTACGCCTGATGAACGACTCTATGAACACTAACTAAGCTGTGCAGATTGTTGTGTCAAGGTGAGGTGGGCAGACAGAATTATTTCACATCACTGGCTTCACATTATTTGTTACATCAAATGAATAGGTGTATGTTTGAGGTAAATATTGAATGATGAGACTATGTGGAGTAGAGACCAAATCCAGTTCAGCACATGCCAATTCATTTCTGTCCCTCATAGGAATCGCTGTGTGGAACTCGGGACCTCTCTCAAGTGACCTCGCTGGAGATCTGCGTAGACACACAAGAAAATACACTGGCTAACTTTGGTAAGCTACACAGTACATCAGGGCATTTACAAATGTAAATCAACTGTTTCAAACCATATTGCACGGGTACAAAAAGTTTGTATGTGTACTCATTAGGGCTCACCGTTTGTTGTTTGCATTGGTTTTATTTTTTATGTCTAGTGTTCCTTATGGAAGTTGCGAACATATCCATATACGGTAACTCCTATTAAACTTAAATTCAGATTTGAAAAACACTGAAAGTCTGACACAGATTTGAAAAACACCGAAAGTCTGACACAGATTTGAAAAATACTGAAAGTCTGACACAGGTTTTTAACACTGTGTACACTGATGATTCATAACCGATGCTTACCAATGACCACATAGAAAAAGACAAACCAGAACCAGATAAGAGACAAATAAAGACATTGCTATGACGCACACAACGTATCCATACTAGATTTCCTCTCAGGTGTTCCAACCTCAGTGCAGGATGACTGAGCTGATAATGGTGTAGGAGCATCTTCATTATCATCACCTTAGTCCTGAAAAAACTGTAAATTGCACAACGAGCGCAGGCATGACAGAGCAGTGTCTGGTCATGTGTGAGTCATGCCTAGCCTGCCACTGTAGGTGCTCTTCCTTTTTAACTAATTGACATCTAATGCCTGATGAGTTGACTAAAGGTGAGGTGATTTAAACCAGGAGTTTGAATCCCAAAACATAATCACCCTTAAGTCACACGAACATGAGAAAAATGGCTTTGTTTATCTGATCATCTTGCAGGTGCCTACTTGCCCAAGCTGGTGCAGCTCAAAATGAACAACAGCACAATTATGTCAGTAAGGTAAGCATAAAGTTACATAACACAAATGCCACCTTTTTGTTTTCTTTCTGCTTGGTATTCTTGAAAAAAAACAAAAACAGCCTGTTCCTAAGAGAACACACAAAGTGACACTCCTATTATGTTGACATCATGAAATGCTAGAGATTCTTAGAAAGCTGCTAATCCCGAAACCAAAACTTAAACACGGTTTTAAACTAAACTGAATTTGTGCAAGTAATGTACGCTTCTTGACACTGTATGACCCATTTCATGTTTAACTTACGTTTTAAAAGCAAAGCAAGCAGGTGCAGGTCTTTCCGTAAAGAGAAACTGTGATTTGATGGACACATGGGGATTACTGTCATGCTTTAGCGAGAGGGCTATAAAAAGACAGTTCTTTGAAGCAGAATAGCAGGTCAGAAGTCACAAGGATGTGTACTTGATGGTAAAAAAAAAAAAAAAAAAAAAAAAAAAGAGTTTAGTGTGGTTGCAGTGCATGTGTAGAGCTCGGCTCTGCTTCTGCCAAGGTTTTCCAACAGGGACTTATAATAGAAAAATTTCTGCATGGAAGATGCATGTTGCTGCATGTAAACTAGACGCCAACAGATCTGGTGTTCAGTAGTTTTAGAGATAAATACACATGGGGAACAGGTTCACCCACCTGTCTCACAATAGGACACAAAGGGGTTTGTGGCATATCAGCTTTCAGATTTGTCTACTTGGACAGTCCCGGAAAAAAAGACAGGAAATATGCACCGTTTCTCCTGGATTGTCCTACCAGTTTGATTGCAGCCACAGCTGTGTCATCAAAAATCTGATAAAAGAAAGGCAATAAACCTCCAGGATGACACACACACACACACACTTAAAACAGGACAGGTGGAGAATTGTTACCCGCGAGCCCGCTGAGGGATAAGAGAGTACAAACAGAAAGATAGGGTGCTGTCCGCTCCACCCTGAGAGTAGCAGAGCAGAGCCAGCCGGACGTGCATTGCCTCTGATAGCATTTCCTGCTCTGGGCTGTGGGAGCTGTAGTTGAGAGGCTGTTACAGGGGTGTAGATACACTGACTGAGACTCTTTTGGAAGGGTCAGAGCAGGGGTGTGCTGTGTAGAGACAACTGGGAGGCAGAGAAGAGGCCTGCATATTGTGGAAGAGAAAAGCGTTTCTTGCTTCAGTAGCCAAGGGACTGGATAGCCTTTCCCATCATTCGCTGTGTTGCATAACTCCCTTCCCTGCCGCTAAATCAAGTTTGTGCTATTTTGTCTCCTTAGAGACCTGGGAACCACCCTCTCCCACCTGCAGGTGCTGTGGATGTCTCGCTGCTCCCTCCAAGACCTAGATGGCATTTCTACTTTCTCCTCCCTCAAGGTAGTGGTTTATAGGTTACAAATGGCTCAGTGGAGAGGTTTCTTTTTATTACATGTTTTGAATGATGATATAATATGTTTTAAAGGTGTAAATAATTAACAAATGTGGACACATTTTCTTCCCCTCTACCAATCTCTACTACCCTCTATGTACGTCCTCTCTCTGTTTCAGGAATTGTATGTGGCCTATAACAAAGTGTCCGACCTGAGTCAGGTTGGCATGCTAATGAACCTGCAGCTGTTAGATCTGGAAGGGAATGATGTGGATGACCTAGTCCAGATTCAGTATCTTGGGTTGTGTGGTAAACTCCAGACACTTACCCTGGAGGGAAACCCTGTGTGTGTGCACCCAAACCCCACTGCCATCCAGGTAAGGGGTTATGTTCTGCTTCTGTTGTTGATACCACAAAACGAAATATCATTATTTTATATTTGTGCAAAAAGTGATGGCACTTGAATAAGGTAACATACAGTAGATCACTATAACTCCAAATGCTGGATTTTTCTTCACCATACCTACTTTCCTGTCCTTGTCAGACTCCTTGTTGGTCCTCTGTGATTCAGCACACACAGCTATTTGACAAATAAGCATGGTTTCAAAGGGAGTGTAGTAGAATTTGAGACATCAGGGAGAGTCAAAATTAGCTACAAAAGTCCTGTATCCTCCTGTACTGTAATTAAGACCAGCAGTAATTCCTGATCAGCAATTGTGTCACCATCCAGACATTGATGGTAATGCAAGAAAAACCTTTCATGGAGGTGTGTGTGTGTGTTGTGTGTGTGTGTATGTGTATGTATGTGTGTACGTGTCCAATAAACATTTAGCTAATGTTCTTATCCAGATTAGCATATGTAAAATCCTTGATCATTGCCACCTGAAGTAGCCAACACCAAATACCGCAAGGCTCAGATTCACAACAATCTGGTAAAAGATGTGTGTGTATATATATATATATATATATATATTTAAAAAAAAATAGAGAATGGTTGAAGCTGAATAAAAGCTTGAGCAAGGAGCTGGGCCGAGTTCCTCAAAAGAAAACAGTTTTATTCAGTTGATGTTGTAAAAGCCAACTTGCAAATGCAACTTGTGGTTCTGACGTAAGTATTTTTCGGTTAGTTGTCTTTCCTGTGCTAGCAGGCTGTCAGTCCTCATGGCTTTGTCAGATAATTGCCGAAATGTAATCAGCATGTGCTGAGACATGAAAGTTTCCATGTGATCTCATCGCTAAGTATCTGGGTCTCCATCTGGGTCTACACTGGGAGAGCAGGAGGCATCAAAATAATTAAACTTAAGTCATCATGAGTCATCATAACACAGACAAAATGCTTTATTACTACATTACAGAGCTGTTTTATTTCTTTGAAAACTGACCAATATATATTTTTTTTATTTTATTGGGTATAAATAACTACGGCATTAAGCTGCTTACCATGGGCCCTTTTTAGTGGAATTGAGTGTACCTGGATATACAAGGTAGAAGCTGCATTTCCACCTTCTGCTGATTCGAGACACATTGTGCTGTGAGTTTTTTGGGCCACTGTGAATGTGTTTATTTACACCCACCAGCACAATTAGGAAACTAGGGCAATGAGGGGAGATGCTGAGCTGAATATGCATTAGGCTTGTGCTTTGTAGCGACTGCGGGGTTCCTGGGTTTGCTCTCTTGCCAAATTATCACTCCTCTTGCTCTCTCTCTTTCCATCAAACACACACATCCGCTTACTTCCTCTCACCCACCCCTTATTCTCCTCCTCTTTTCTCTTTCGTTTCCTCCCTGCCAGCCCTTCACTCTCTTCTTTTTTTTTTTTTTTTATTCACTGCATCTGTGTGGTTTGGTGAAGGGGTGCCGAGCTCTAATGTGATCACTCAGTAGCTCAGTGATTTACTGGACTCTCTCTCTCTCTCTCTCTCTCTCTCTCTCTCTCTCAAAGAAGTTCCACAGATTCACTGAAATGCCATAATGTTCAAAACGAGTGCAAAAAAGAAATAATTAAGGCTAGCTGATATGCATTATATGAATGTGATGCTAATAACTATTGACACATTTAGAAATGTCCTATGACTGGACTGCTAGTGTATCACTGATTTGTATGAATCAATATTTTTTTTAAATGTGCGTCAAAATGATTACCTGACATCTCTTTACAACATATCCTGTTTCTATTATTATCTGTAGGGCATCATGTAGCCCATAATATATAGTTATGCATTACTTAGTATAGCTAACGTACAGTATAGTGTACCTTCTCATGGAATATCATTTAGATTACAAGTGTAACAGTTCCATTTACCTTTGGAGCCAAATGGAATAAACAGCAGGTACAGCATCTCACCTCCATAACAGAATGAGAAATGACAGAATACAGTATGAGTTGATATCACTACCAGTTTCAAAACAAATGTAATTTACTGTGTGGACTGTAAGATGTTTTGTATTAGGTTTAACAATTCATAGGTTATGCGTGAGACATGTTCACTTTAGCATTTTTCCACATTCATCAGTCTGTACGCATTTTTTTTTCAGAAAGTGGTCATCATTAAAAATATCAGTCAGGCACTAAGGTGTAACATAGTGGACACTACCGTGTGTACATTTAACGCCCCATCCATCTTGTAATACTGACGTTTGGTCCCCTTTCAAACACCTGTCTGTCCTCTACATTCACTCTGCCTCTTACTTTCCTGTGCTTCCTCCCTTCTACCCAGACAGCAGACTATAGTTATCGGGCTGCAGTGAGGGAGTTGGTTCCCCAGCTGCGTTACCTAGACGATTTAAGGGTGGAGGAAGACGGGCTGAGCTGCATCAGCACCATGGGAGAGGACTGGGCCATTCTCCGAAACTCCATCAGAGACGTCCTCTCCTCTCAGGCAGCTACTAAAGACGGTGCGTGTATGTATATGTTGTTTTGAGTGATTCGATGCACGCCAGTTAATTACAGCTGTGTATTTAATGGGCCAATCACTTCTGTCTTTGTAGAGGAAAGGGCAGACGGCGCATGTCCTTACAGCAGACCTGGCTCTGCAAGGCGCCCTGCTTCCAGCCGCTCTTGCGTCTGGCCCCTCTCGTCAGCAGGCTCCAGACCCCACACTGGCTCCAGACCCATGTCAGCGACCGGGCCTGGAGCTCTTTCCCCTCCTGGATCCAGACCTGGATCTGCAGACTCCGATCTAGCGACAGTGGAAGCAGAAACCAGCATCCTGACGCATGGTTAGGCACACTTGTGGCTGTTTTTCACACAGATTTTTCCACTGTGAGATCTTCTACATCCAGACACATTGTCTCAGCATTTTCGCCTCTACATTTGATTCGTTTTAGTGCCAGTTCCTTCCACCTGTACAGATACACTTTACAATCTTTACTCAACAGTGCCACCAAGAGGGTTGCTTTGTGTCAGAAAACCGATTGATTCACTGAAATGTTTCTCTTATTCGTTGCTTTTTGAAGGAGCTGGAAAGATCCTGTTCTGTGGAAACCCAGTCCAGGCTATTCGAGCAAGAAGAGAAAAGTTGAGGGTAGGTGGTGTGTGTTGGAAGGAGAAACAACAACATTCCTTTAATTCAGTCTTGTTCCTGGATCTCAAATGAATCCACGCCAATCTGTCACGCTATCACGCATGCCCTTTCCCATCCATCCATCCATCCATCCATCCATCTTCGTCCGCTTATCCGGTGTCGGGTCGCGGGGGGAGCAGCTCCAGCAGGGGACCCCAAACTTCCCTTTCCCGAGCAACATTAACCAGCTCCGACTGGGGGATCCCGAGGCGTTCCCAGGCCAGATTGGAGATATAATCCCTCCACCTAGTCCTGGGTCTTCCCCGAGGCCTCCTCCCAGCTGGACGGGCCTGGAACACTTCCCTAGGGAGGCGCCCAGGGGGCATCCTTACCAGATGCACGAACCACCTCAACTGGCCCATACAGTAGAGCATTTAGTTCCGACTGAGAGGAACAACAAGCTTTATGGGCTTTGGCAGGCCATTATGGCTGTCTAACACCACCAGCTCATCTCTTTAATGTCATGTCAGTCTAAACAGAAGGAGCTAATTATTAGCAGGAGGACAAAAACCTGAGAGGACAGGCACGGTGGTGGGAGGACACAGGGGATGGAGATGTGTGAAGGGTGCAACAGTGTCCGAGAGACTTGACAGATGGGGCTCTCACTGCCAACGCCATGTTATCTGTCATACTGGCATACACACACACCGCTGCTGTCACTCTGCCTTCCTCTTACCTTCCCCTCCTGTTCTGTCTGCCCCTCTTGTGTTTGCGCTCCCTCTCTCTCTGACCATTACTTCAGTGTCCATCCATAATCAATGTAGTCAGCTCCTTGGCCTCTATTCTATTATGTTTCATAGCTTCCTCTCCTACCGTTCATGTTCCTTCTCCCTCTCTTTGGTCTCCTAGACTGCTCCCACCAGGTCTACTTTCACCCCCCGGGACCTGCCCATCCATGTACCGGAACACACGTACGACTTTGAGGAGCATGATGTCAGAGAACGCGTTGATGTGTTTGCAGAGCTTAGAGCTTGGAGGGAGCAGCACAGCAGGTACTAACTACTTACACAACTCTCTCTTTTTTTCTTAAGCTGGAAACACACTAAATACCTCGTGATGACATCACATTGTTCGCAATTGGAATATGATCCGTCTCCAACCCATGAGGACTCAGATAGTCGGGGTTAAAAGGGTACTGATTATCTATCTAGGATTTTAGAAGTCTTCTAAATTGTTTCTCGCTTCAGCTGTCAACCTGGTTTCCTCTGACCTTAGGGGGGTACAACTAAATATATTTCTACATTGTTTTTCAGCCGTCTCCAGGCCATAGAGACAGAAAGATTACCGCAGGTCCTGGCCATCCAGCACAGTGATGAAGGGGAAGATGATGATGAAGAAGAAGTCTTTGGCGGTGTAAGGAATGACAGCAGTGATGAAGAACACAGAGCGGAGAAGCATGGTGAAAGCCTTGACTCCCCAGATTCCTCTTTCCAGTCTCTATCCCCAGGTGAATACTCAATAAACTTGCTGTTGCTTATAAAGAGACGGAGAGAATTATGTATGTACTATAATGGCAGCTGTTAAAGCTTTTGTAATGATTGTGTTTTCAGACCTGCATCAGAGAGAGGCCTTATCCCCTGAGGTGTCTCGACTCTCCCTGTCCCCAGACACCAGACTGTGCCCTTCTCCCCCTCCAACACCCGCACCAACAGCTAATCGCAAGCCACCAGGGATCCGCGCACGTAGGCTTCGACTCAGCCAGACCAACTCCGAACACTCACCTGATTTCAGCAGAGTAGGGCGCTCCCCTGGGACAGGTACAACCGCAGGAGACACGGACCTGACACTCCAGAGGGTCCCGCAGTGGACCAGGACTGATGTGCCTCTGTTACCCCAGCCTGCACACATACCCCGCCCCCCTCCAACAAGTGCCCTGGGTAAAGAGCTCATGGGTTCAAGGTATGGCGTTATTAACGTTTACTTTTATATACCAATGTGTATGCATTTACGGTATACAGTATAAAAAAATACATTTTGCTGTTTAACTCTCCTGTTTTGCTTATGTAGTTTAAACTGTTGTAAATTCCAAAAAGCTATGCATTTGTAGATAGCATACTGAATTGAACTTTGAATTAAACTGGGGATGTTAGTACAATTCATCAGTGATTGTTTGAAAAACATGACCATGTCTTTTTTTTTTCCAAATGCATGATGTGATCTTCAATTGATCGTGACTAGTTGTTAATTAACACTGTGTAACCGTTTGAGTTCAACTTCATTTCTTCATATGGGGTGGTACTAAAGAAAGGTTCTCTGTCTTTCAGTACAGAGATGGACTTATCCAGTATACAGTCTGGCAGCAAGCATCTTCTAACTCCTCAGATGTCCAAAGTCCTGGA
Organism: Perca flavescens; assembly: GCF_004354835.1. Taxonomy (NCBI): domain Eukaryota; kingdom Metazoa; phylum Chordata; class Actinopteri; order Perciformes; family Percidae; genus Perca; species Perca flavescens. Next base: position 14,822,320 of record NC_041338.1, read on the forward strand.
CAGACCAGCAATTACTCGTCCTCACACAGCCAGAGCAGCTCTACAGAAACATCACCAGCACCACATACACCAACCCTGCAGAGGGAGCTCACAGCCCGACTGACCACAGAATGGGCAGTTGTTTGGATGCCTGGCCAGTGATCAGTATGATTAATATGACCATTGTATACCCTTAGGAACAAAGTGGTAGCATGGAAGACATTACGGGGCATTCACTTGCTCACTCACTCCATGCTTTGAGGTGTGTTGGAATTACCTGTATTTTTGCCATATGATGTTCTCTCTCTCTCCTTTTAAAAAAAAAAAAGAAAAAGACCCAGAATATATTGAAAGCATTTCCAGATGAGTTGGGACTCATCAACACACCAACATTCAGTGAACTCATGAGTTTTTGAGTAATTAACACGAGTGTATGAGTGTGAACAACCGTGTATCTGGAGGACTGAGATTATCCTTCTAATGCTACTGAATTGTTGGTTTCCTGATGGCTGTGTTGGATGAATAATAAAGGGGATGTGACTAAAACCTCACTTTTGCATTTCTCAGGTTGAAACTTTGAATTGTTCTAACTCAAATGCTACCTTGTGTTTTACCCAATTAAAACAAAAACTTCAATCGATTTGAGATTCTCTTTTTTTTATTAAAACTGAGCTGTATGGTTGCTAAAATTTGAAGGATAATGTCAGCTAAGGTTTTCTACAGTGACAGTAATTGTCCTGATATTCGTGGTGTAATAGTCACATTTGGCCACTTGAGGGCACTGCCTATCAAAAACTAATTACTTTGTTTTAACCCATAGGTACTCTATGTTCTAACCACCTCTGTCGAGCCACCCTTTAAATCCACCACCTTGAAACACAAGATTCATTCATGTTGTTCCCTGTTTGTCCACATCCATGGCCAGATCTGCATCATACAGTGTAATTTACAATGTACTAGCATTAAGCACACATGGTTTGGCCCTGCACACTGCCAATACAGGAGAGAATTCATGATGTATTGACGGATACACAGGATGAGTAATGGAGTGGAACAAATCAAGTCCATTTAGAGTTTGTATGTTCTAACTGTGACATATCCTGTTGTCTTCATAGAGCTATGGAAAATTACCCATCCATTACACCATGAAGGACACTCAGACTGATCGTGTCCTGAGACATAGTTGTGATTTGGGTGGATGAGGACCAGAGAGGCAGCCACATCTTAGTTCTTAAGGACGTATAATTTTAAAGGTAGCAGTTTGTTTTGAAGGTGTCACACCAATCATACCTAATGTGAACACACACACACACACGCACACACATTTAAGCACTTCCCATATTTCTGGCATATGTGCTTCAGTTCTGTCCGCACAAACAGGATGTAAATAAATGAGTCAAAGTAACAAGGCACAGGCAGTCATTAGATCTCGAGAGAACTGCTAATACTCCTCACCGCAGCAATGGATTAAGAGATGTACACATAGGAATGTATAATGTGTGTATGTCCACTCAACTGTGAGACAGCTCTTATGTAACGTGTTAGCGCATTTCTTGTCTTCTAGCAACTGTTTCCACCACATAGCCTAACTGTATCACCTCCGATAATCCTCTCACAGGGCAGCTTGGTTTGTTGCATTGCTTGGCTCCCTCTCTCCCTGTCAGGTGTTTTCAGCCCTGCTCCCCTCTCACCGGTGCTATTGCTTCTCATGGACACAGATGAGGGAGAGTGGAATGAAAGGAGAGGCATTTTATGGTGGGAAAGTGGGATAGTGTCCACCTACTTTTCTCTGAACAGTCTTGTAATTTTCTGAAAGGAATCATTCTCACAGCTGGTCGGGACTGGGGACCTTATCTGGCCTGTGAGAAGCTTTCCTCCACTCCCCAGTTATTATCAGATGATGTGACAAACCAAAAGGACCTTGTTTTCCTCCATTGCTTTGGAATGGTAGACACTGTGAGAAAAGCTGAATATCAGATTGTAAAGAAAAACCAGTTCCTCTAATATGTTTGATTTAAAGTTAACAACAGTTTCAGTTAGGTTTTTTAGCAATGATTTATTTTCTTTTTGCATTTTGAGTTACCACAATTGTCAAAGGGGAAATGGTTTCTTCTAAAAAGCCGTTGTCTCTCTTTTATCTAATAAAACAACACTGTAGAAAAGCCAGGGTCCATGGAGGTGGCCTTTTTAACCAAACAATCTAATTAAAAAGACAATTATAGCACTGCAATGCCACCGCTTCACAAATTTGCTTTGTGAAACCTTTTCCCCAGAGATGATCATAAAAAGAAAACAGGAGGCTAATGTTATCAAGGTAAACAATAATGGATAATAGAGCACACAACAGCAAAATAAGTCCCTCCCTGTCACAAATACAAACAAACTGCATATCTTTCTGTCAGACTGAAGTGGAGAAACTGTGTCAACACATGCTGTGAATACCACTAAAACAAATACCAGATGTGGTTATTGTGATTCATTTAAATGTATAATCATATCAAGTAGGACTCACAGCTATCAGAGGAGTTTTATATAATAATCTATCTGCATGCAATACTGCTGTTCCTTCATGTTGTAACTGCAGCTAACAAGATGGGTGTGAATAAATTACAGGGAAACAAAAACACACACCAACATAACTTTTTGACTGAAAGGGAATGCCAATTTAATTAAATCAGCATAAGAAGCTTGCTTCTTGTTTCGACTTGATACAGGTCACTTTGCCTCGCAGGCGTTATAACTGGAAATACCTACAGTATGAGTTCAGACAGGCCCCGGAGAAGCTGCTAGTGCAAATAAGACTACAGCCGGAAGGAACATTCCATTCAATGCAAGATAAGATATTTAGGCTCCATAACTTATTTTCTGTTGACACCTTTACATCCACATGCAGACATGAAGTCCATAATGGCATACAAAAGGCATTAAGTTACTCACAATTACTGCTTTAGATTTAGAGCTTTCTGAATTTAATCTCATTTTTGTGACAAAGGAAGGTGATACACTTGGGTGCTGATACAATACATTTAATGTATACAGATAATTTCATTGTCTTTGTATTAATATATACCTGCCTGAGTTCCACGATTAATGTTGGTTTAATTTAACATGATCGAGCCCCTCAGAAGCTCCAAATACACATCAGAGAATTATTTTTTAACTTAAAACCAATTAAATGAATTAACTTTTTTTGCTTTTGTGATTTTTTGTATAAAAGCAATCAGAGATAATAGAGATATTTTTTTTTCAAAAAGCAATGTCACACTAATGACTCATTGTTTTGTAATGCAGAATTGATATACTGCAGCTAATACTGCGTATCCCGCTCAATCTGTTTCAAGGTAATTGTTCAGTACCTATGAGCAGAAGAAATGCTGTGGGACTAGGAGAGAAACTGGTTTTCTGGCCTACTAATATTGCATACATGATTTTGATATTACAGTAACTTGGCATGCTTTTAAGAAAAAAAGTTTCTTGTTGTTGTTGGAAAAAGTCTTGTTTTAGACCACTGATCGTAATTTGTGGGACAAATACAACATTTATTTTAGTTTACGTGTGTTGGTAAACCCACATGTGACCCCATAAACATGATTCAGTGGTTTTAGGGGGCAGCATTCATTTTCATTTTTTTTTCTAAATTCATCTGGATATAGGGATATATGATTTACCTTTAATATGCTATAAATTATTTTGTGAATTATTTAGCTTTTCAGTACTTTATTATAGACATGTTTGGGCCAACCCATTTTTTAAAATGTCAATTGAAGCATTCCAGTACAAATCTAATTGGCCAACCATGTTGAGGCCAGTGATAACATGGTTTCTCTTCCTTTTGTTTAGGGAACAGCACAGACACTTTATTAATGACAGTTTTATGTGATGAAAAGATTATTACAGAAGCAATTACAACCTTCCGCTTCTAACACTTCCTCCTAATCATAGTTAAAACACATGTGATGACATGTTGTTGCCTATATTTTAAAGAGAATGCTCCCTGCATCTGTTTTGTCAGACTCTATCACCTCATGGCCTCTGTGAATGATGTGACAAGCCCCCATACATCAGATGTAGTCTAGGGACTGCAATGAGGGCTGATTTCAAAGTGTAATCTCTCGTAATTAGTTACATATCCAACAATAATAGTATAATACGATAATCCGACAGTGTAGCCTAGTATAATCTCTTCTGCTGCCATCAGTTACAGATTTACTGCTCTGTGCTGTGTGTGTGTGGGACTTTCTCAAGCCGTGTTGACAATGGTAAACCATTTTTGGTGACAAGTAGTCAAGTCACCGCCCCTCTAAAATGTTAGTGTATGTTAATAATAATAATAATAATAATAATAATAATAATAATAATAATAATAATACATTTAATTTGTAATGCACTTTATATTTACGCAAAATCCCAAAGTGCTACATGATAGTACTAAAAAAAAGTAAAAATTAAAACATAAAAAAACAAAAACAAATGTGTAGTGTTAGTGCATGCTGTTAGGCATGACTGTTACTCAGAAACCTAGCCTAGTAACCCAATCATATGTAGGCTACTTTTATATGGCATTTTGTATAAGCACACAGGGGTTGCATATGAATTTCATATTCTTGAACAAAAAAATATATTGAACATTTCTCCATAGTTGTATAGTTTTTTTCCCCATTATCACTCTATTACGTTTACAACAATATTCTAGTTTAATGATTTTAATTTGAAACTGCTAACCGGAAACGGTTTTATTTCTATTTCCTGGATGGCTTGACACCAGGGAGCACTTGTGACGTGACGTCGGGGACTAGAGGATGAGGCACTCGGCTGACCGTCGTTTCGAGCCCGACTACTAAATCCCCCGTAAGTTGTTCTTACACCTTGTGTTTTATTTTCTGCCAGAATAATGTGACATTTAAATGTTTTTGGTAAAGGATGCAGCAAAGTGCTACTGGCTGCTCAGAGCGCTGCACCTGCAGGATGCTGACAGGCTAACGATGAAGTGCCTGGGATACCAAACTTTTCTCACTGACTCACGCTAGGCCTACATCACACTTGAATTCGTCGACGAACTTGCTTTTAGTAAGTTGGCTTTTTTGCTTTGTTATGCTAATGCATAAATAGTCAAATAGTGATGGTCGACTAATTTAGCATAGATACTTTGACACCAAAATATGTTCAAAAAACACTATTATCATGCTAAAGTTAAATAAAAATGTCAATAATAGGCCTACTTAATCACAGCAGTATATAACTTCAACAACAACAGCAATAGCAACAACAATAACAGCAACAACAACACAGATAGGCCTAATTATTATCATGATAATCATCATCATCATAATAATCATCATCTGCGTGTCAAATTGTGCAAGGATATTTGCAAGGATATTTGCATTTTGCATTAAATTAGCAATTAATTGTTTTTTTTGTGTGTGTTTTTTTTTACAGTTATGTTAAAATACATCCATAATTTATACTGCACAATTAAATTGTTGACAGTTAAGGGAAGTATTTAAAATTATTTCAATAGCCGCCCAACCGCTATTGATTAGTTTTTGAGAAAATCATAATTGTGCTAAATGAGTAGATTGATTTGATTGAGGAACTTGTAATTTCCTTTTCTAGTTTGTCCCTGTGCATCTATTGTTTGTCTGTTGTTCGTACTTCCTCCGCTTACTACTTGTTTAATTCTATCATGTTGCTTTCTTCCCTTTTCTTTATCTTTCCCACGTCACCGATCGACCACATGAGTAGCTCAACTTTGTAAAATGTTCTGGCCTCTTCATTTCTTGGCTATAAGCATTTCATACATGTTTTATGTCTTTGGATCAGGTCTTAAAAACAAAAGAAAGAAACACCCTCTTTGATAATCCCAGAACTGGCATATGTAAGGTTTAGTCTTAGTTCTTTTCTTTTCAAGAAATTATTAGTTTGTTCTTATATTAGTTTATTTTGTTAGAAAAATCTTATTTATTTAGAAAATCAAATATCCCGATATTTTTGACCAAATACCTCGATATCGATAATGCAACGATATTGTAGTGTTGCCTATTGGTGCTTTCACAAAATTTTTACACAATAAGATTTTAGATAAATAATCATCAATAATGTGGATATAATGACTAAGTGGATAAAGGCAAATAATAGAACAGCTAGAACAGTCTGGTAAGTTAAAAAAAATGACATCACTTTTCTGTAATGCAGCCTTTAAAACCAGGAAAAGACAACACTTATGCCATATTATGATATTACAAGATCCAAAATCTAAGATGATATCTAGTCGGATATCACGATATTGATATAATATCGATATGTTGCCCAGGGTCGCTCATCTGTCCAGCTGCTCAGTACTAGAGAATAAGGACTTGTTGTTTACCAGCTGAAAAACACACACACACACACACACACACACACACACACACACACACACACACACACACACACACACAACCACATACAATGCATCTCAAGCAAATGGCTGTCAGCAATGAAATTATTTATCATTATCTAATGTGAACAGTCGTAGAGGAAAATTGTATACTAGCCTACCAGCTGTCTTGTAATATCAAGTACCAAATATCACATATTTGACTTAGCTTCATGTAAGTGTAAATGTAGCCCCACAGGCTCTGTTTAGATTTTTCAGTCTCTTCAGTTTAATACTATACATAGTCTTAAGCAGAATGGATGGACAGTTTAGTGAATAAAGAAGAGCAGCTTGCACATACTGAAAGTTATTATTCCCCAAACATGTGGAGCAGACTGCTGTCAGTGTCATTTCATGATTAGGTCTAATCCCCAGGTTGTATGTTCTATTTGCAAGACTATGCCAAGAATAAGCAGTAAGCCCAGAGCCAGAATGTGCCTATTATATATTGACAAGTTGATACAGGATTGTTAATCCTCAGGTAGTCCTCTCAATTACCTTTTTTTTTTTTTTTTTTTTTTTAAATCAGTGGAGGCTTAGTCTTGTCATTTCTGCCCATGCGTTGGATACTGTCAGGTTTGTCACCTTCCCTTGCCCTGGCTCATCAGCTACCCTGTCACATTCACTCTGTGGAGAGGTAATTGGGCCACTTTTCACTTCCTAAATGCTTTTCAGAGAATGAGATCTGCCTGCCACAGGGCAATTTACTGACGCTGAGGCAATATATTACAAGGCAGATGATTGTGTTCAAGTGTACAGCATATTGCTGAGAGAGTGATAGATGTGTGATTTCAGTCTGAGTAATAAACCCGTTGCCTAACATTGGTAGACTGTATAGTCTTACTGTTCTGTTGGGAATGTATGCTGGAGAGCTTCACTGTAATTTAGTTTACTACCCTGGGCAGATGCCAGTTTACATCGTAAAAACACAAACATTTTACAATGCACGTTCATAGAGATTTTGGAGAAAGTTTTTTACTTCTACAAATGGCTCATATAAAACATTTCAGTATTTGTCTCTTTGTTCAGGATGATTTCAGATGACGCTATCCTGCAAACTGGTGGTTCTCCGACTGAGTAAGATCATTCTACCACTAGTAGAATGATTTTAGGGGTGGGAAGATTATTGGGGTCGCTCGCATAGGATGAGAAAATAACTCCTACTATGCAAAATGCATTTTCAGCACTCTCTCTTCAGGCGCCTGCTAATATTGAACCAAATTAGTCAACCTGAAAAGGGATTTCTGCATTGCTGCTTTTTGCAGATGATGTGGCTCAGCTGGCGTCATTGGGCTCTGACTGCACGCAAAGGGGTTGTTGTTGTTGTTGTTGTTGTTGTTGTTGTTTTGTTGTTGTTGTTGTTGTTGTTGTTGTTGTTCAACATGAGGGTCAGCACCTCTACATCTAAAGCATGAAGTTGGACAGAATGGAGCGTCTCGCGGTGATTGAGGGTATAGATTCTAGAGCCCCGTGAGGCAATTTGTGATTTATGATATTGGGGCTATATGTATAAAAATAACATTGATTTGATAGCATACCGTTATCACTCTTAACACCCTAAACAATAATATTTTGCATACAGTGCATGCCACTCCATATAGTAATTTGTTCCCTTGGGGAAATTCATTTAGTAGATCTGCCCTGTGCTTCTCGGCCATGTTCATCACACACCACTGTGGCCGGCACCGCTGGTTCAAAGGTTCTGTCTCTTCTGATTCGTGTTCCACTCCAACCATTTTGTGTTTGCAGTGCAAACATGAATAAATATAGCAAGTGTGCTTGAATATGCCCTCATAGACCTAATATGACCTACTAGTTTGCACTTTAAAATAGAACAAAATGTGAATGGTGGCATACATAGGTGAGTGTGGCAGCAGATTTCTGATAGATACTGGACACTATAGTAAGTAAATGGAACGGTTAATTTGTTTATTTGCCTTACCTGTTTTACTATAATTTATCTATGGCTGTTCAATTTAAAGACTAATGATCAAAATATTTATGAATACCCTCTGCTTTTGACCGGTTGACAAAAGCATGCCCATTGTTGCCCATTACTCACAGGTTGACAACCACCACTGTAAAAAACAAACAAACACACATGAGCCAGTATTGCCAGATCCAGTGTCTCATCAGCCATCAAAGAATTGTCAGAACACTTTTAAAAAATGCCTAATTATTGGGATAAAAAAAAAAAATTAATTAAAATGGTGTGAATTCAGATTTCTCTTCTGTTTCCTTTTTCGGCACCTTATTTGTGCGCATTTTGGTTGTCAGCCTAACTTTAACAGGTGTCCCCGCTATCAACAACAAAAAAAACTATCTTAAAGAATAATTCCTAACCCTTACCAAAAATAAGCCACGATTTTAAATGTTTTAGCAACCTACATGGAAATAGAAACAAAAGAAACATCACAAGTCATGAATTTGTTATAATCTGAACCCTACTGTAGCATTTAAAGGTGCAGTAGGTAAGCCTTCTAAAACTAACTTTCTGTCATATTTTCTGAAACTGACCCTATGTTCCAGTAGAACTACATCAAGCAGGTATACCACCTACAGCTCCCTGTTCAGATGCACCAATCAGGGCCAGGGGGGTGTATCTAACTGCGTGTCAATCAATCATTGCTCATTCTCACACATTCATTCTCCCTTGTGGGGGGAGGGGCCTAGGAGACCGTTTTGGGCTTTAGCGGAAAGAGGGGACTGAGAAGTTGTTGATGTTCAAATTTTTTGGGCTAAGTCCTGGATCTTCCCAACCCTACCTACGGCACCTTTAACAGCAATATCTACTGTTAACCAACTGACATAACCTAAGCTTTAACTTGTGCTTCTTTATTGATTTCACCTAATGTAATGAAAGAGAAATTGTGACAAAAGTGATGAGGTAACTTTCAAAAGTGCTTTTGGTTACGAGTGATGGTCAGTACAATATGGGTTGAACACAGTGTAGGAAGAAACTTCTTCCTGCATGTTTTGTATGCTCTGTATATAAATAGCCCAATATGGGAGTAGATAGGTAATGTCTGAGTCTGTGTCAGCTAGAGATAGAGCTATACCATTAGTGTCACACTGTGCTGCTCAGCATTGTTCCTGTATCAGCAAAAATGAAAAGGCTACAGCCAAGCCGTTTGGTAGAAAGCTGCTGTGGGGAAGATGAAGTGGAAATAGTTGGCTCCTCCTTGCAGTTATGGGATGGAGTCAGGCCTGGTGACCTGTTTCCCTGCCCTGTAGCCCAACTCAAATTCTCTACTACTCACTATCTGCTTTACTTTGCTTCTTTTTCTGTTTTTCTTTTTCTTTCTGCCCTTGTCTTTTTGTATTCCCCCCCTTCTTTATCACCCTCCAGCCCCCATCACCATACTTCTTTTATTTTCTTCCCTTCTCTCTCCGTGCATAGGGAGTGGTGTTTTGGCAGTCATGTGACTTTTTGTCTGAACACAATTGCCGGTGTTTTCCATTGGCCGATTTTCTTTGAAAGAGCGTTGGTTTCCTGGGTGACGGGGAATGGCGGAACCACTTCACTTTTCTCTGCAGCTGCCTCCCCCCTCCCTCCTCCCTCCCGTCTGCATTGCTCTAAGCCGGTCTCTCTCTGTCACTCTCTTGCACAGGCTGTGGTGGAGCAGGTAGCCCGTGAGCACGGCACACAGACAGTGACAGGGCTGTGTGGTTCTTCCTCCTCTCCCTCTTCTCCTTTTTCATTGGGCAGGCAGTCACCGAGACCATTAGACTACAGGAGGTGAGTGAAACAAATGGTCTTGTTTGTTGAGTGTTTTTTTCTTTTTTTTTCTTTTCACTGAGTGGTTTCTTTTTTAGTGGAACACATGCCTGAACTTGTTTTCAATACTGCAAAAATCATACATTGTAAAGGACATATTAGTCGTTGATTAAACAATGACTTATTGTTTTAAAGTTAAATCTAAGTTAGTCTTTGTCTATTTGACAGATGCTCTTATTAGTCTTATTAGTCAACACGGTAACATCATTTGACGTCTTAAGGAAAATGCTTGCTTAACCCTGTGACCATATAAGATTAAGTGATGTTAACTGATAATGAATCATTCAGAAATTATTTCCAGCAGCGGTATGATTGTGTTTTGTAATCACTATAAACCGTGCGTTGGCGTGGCATGGCTATTTAAATGTCCAACAGGACAGACTATGACTAAAACTATGTGTAGATAACTCGGTCAAGATGGGCCAAAGTTATTTCTCTGCTGTAATAAGAGCTGCACAGTAGGCTTAGTTTTTTTTTTTTTTTTTTTTTGTGTTCCATGAGAGATTCAACAGCTGTGTGCGCGCGCTCCGCTCAAAAACCGTATGGGTTGTGTTTGGGAATCGGGCCACTTTGTGATGATTTTCTGGCATGGTTACCGTCCTGAAGTGGTGCCCTCTCTGCACCCCTGGTTGGGCTCCACCAACCAGGTGGTCGCGGCTGTGTTGGGTTACCGTGGCAACGCTGAAAACGGGCTCCCTGCCCCTCCCTCAGGTGCACTTTATCTGATGACCTGAAGGATCCTTTGCAAACACAAACACATGCCTATGAGAGCATCTGTTGGCTGACACTTGACCTCTCACATAGACAAGGGACACTTGAAAGAAGAGTTTGCCAGTGGCAGAAATGACTTATTTTAGTAAGAATAATAAAGTTGTCTTACATGTGTGGCTGTTTAGGTTCGCTGATTTTTAGTGCATGTATCCACAGAATGTTAAAAGCTGCATGGGCTTAAGTAGTCCCTTTTCATACTTTTTTTCAGCAGGTTAGCCTCTCCTCAGGCTATACTCTTGTCTCTTTGTAAACAATAAAGCTATTTATGTCTGGCTGTTGACCTTAGACAACCTCAAGCACGTGAAGAGTCTGGAGTCTCATTGAAGGCCATGTTTTGTGTAAAGTCATGCATTAGGGTGCTATGTTTGAGAACACAAATTGCACCAAGTCTTGTTACCTGCAGGCATATATTTTTAATTTAAGGCTGCATGGTCAGATGTAGGGCTGCACGATATGAGGAAAATATCTAATTACTATTATTTTGACTGATATTGCAATTGCAATATGATTCACGATATTGGAGGGAACAATCTTTTCATTCTTCAAAACCTTTTCATTGAAAAATATTAAAATTAAAAGGATTTTTAGGCCGGGACGTCTCTGCAGCACCACAATACTTTATTCAGAATGGTTTGACACATATTTTGCCTTTAACAAATATGGCACTCCCCTGCGATTTGGATATTGCACTAGTCCATATTGCAATTTTGATAAAATTGTGACTAATTGTGCAGCCCTGTGGCCTGGAAATCAAACTATTTTCATGAATGTGATGACTTAGATGTACCAATTGCTCGTCTGTATTTAATTTTTGGCGATCCATAAAGCGAGAAGGAAGAAGGGCTTGAATGTGTGTCATTGATCCCCAGCCTGGTATCGCACAGCTGATGCAACCAGGAGGAAACTGGCACTGAGGCCTTGTTGTTGCTTCTGACAGGCTGCCATGATGTCACCACTGCTGACCCGACAATCCTAACATTCCTGCTGATATGGGTTTTACGCAGACGTGAAGGGGAATATGTGGGAGACATGTGGGAGAGATGCTCAGACATTGCACACATATGGCCTTTGTCTAAGCGCTGATTAGTGATCGGGCATATCCACCGACACACGCGCCGTACGGCATTAATTCAGTCCCATGCACATGCCCACTCCAGCACACACTCAGACCCTCTAGCAACCCGATAAAGATGGTAATGGCAGTCTCACCGGCCTCGTTAAAATTCAACAGGTCTTCAAGTGTCTGTGCTCGAAGTTCTGGTGAATCCCTTTTTGCATATATCCTCTGCTTCAAACTCTGTAGTTAAAATGGTATGATTAGAGAACTCCATTATGCACTGCTGTCATCAGGTCTTTGGATGTGTGTAAGTGCCATGCATACATTTTCTCTTTTTGTGTGTGTGTGTGTGTGTGTGTGCTTTTAGCTCATAATTGTAGCAAAAGTACAAAAGACTTTCTTACTATAACACAGCTACAGCTTTCCTTTGATCCAGGAATGCCACCGAAGGAAAAAGATGACAGACTCGGTGCAGTTAAAGCTTTTAAATGCTGTTTTTCCTGCAGGTGTTTGGATAGCCCTTTCCCCCAGACACTGAGTGGAATAGACCAGTGTTGTAAACAGTGTTTCGAATAAACGGACAGAACAGTGTGGGCGACATCTAAGTCTATGTGGAGGACAAATTGAAAAGCATTTAGACTCGACAAAAAGATGTAAGAAAACATTGTCGGACAAACAAACTACAGGCGGAGGCATGTAGCTAGACGGACTGGGCGTCAGTGAGCGCGCACGGGGGCCTCTCCCCCGCTCTGTGTGGGGCTTACAAAGCTTTTGTTCACCTCCGACCCCTGACCTGCTCCCACCTGATAGCTCCCCTGTCACTAACTAGCATTTCCTGTGCATCCAGTGGCTTTTGTTTTTTACTGAGATCATCATTAAATCAGCAGTTCCAACCCCCCACGCAGGGCAATATCTCATCTTGCCTACTCTTTGTTTCCTTGCTCTGTCAGTGCACATGGCGAGCCTTGACCAGGGCTGTAGCCTGTGGTTTGGGTTCCCGTTCTGTCCTGAGAAATCCTCAGCTTAGCCTGGACCTGAGGCTTGTACGGAAGGTTGTCACGGGCAGTAGTGTCTTGTTGCCTTTGACTCTCTTTTGTTCCCTGGCTAACTTGCACTCCTTACATGGGAAAGACACGGAGACAAATGAAAAGGCCCCACCGTCAACATCCCATCCAAATTGTGCATAAGTGAAAAGTTGAGGGCTCCACGACAGTCACAGCTTTCTCCCGGTGCCAGTCAGGCTGGCTGTAGCCTATTTCCATTTACTGATAGGAACAGCACACAGCAGCACAGTGTGACGCTAATGGTACAGCTTCATCTCAAGGGACAGAGAGTTGTGCCGGAGTGTGGCCAAAGTCCTGACAAGTCTCTTGTTAGTGCGATCTGAAGAGTGTTCTTCTTTTCTATCCTGCGTTTGGAGGAAGTTTGTTTACCAGCGGTGTATATGTTGATCCAATTGATCCTCTTTTTTTTTTTTTTTTTCCTGTCTTTTTCACTTTGTACTCCCCTGTTATCTCTTTGTCCTCAGGTTCACCTTGGCAATGTATTTTCAATACAGCTGTTGTTGTTTGTAAGGAGATGATATAGTGACATGCATTTGCTTCCAAAACATGAATCATCGTCTGAGCCGGGTTTTCTGGGAAGAAAACAAAAGTCTTTGTCAGTTCTTGGTGTGGGATGTGCTATATTTACGTCTCAACAGTACAATTACCTTTGCTGCTGAAAGCCATCTCGCTTGTCATAATGATACACAAGACATAGCTACACTACTGGAGAAACAGCACTGGCCTGACCATAATGAGACAGCAATGCTATACTTAGGCATGTTTGGCAAAAACAGAGCATTACTACCTTGCGTTGCTTGCGCTGTATGAAAACCGATGTCAACAAAAGTTCAGGATTTTGTAACTAGTTTAGGCTTCTGAAAATAGAGCTGTGTCTGCTCTCATTCCATTCACTGTCCAGGCTTTAGTCTTGACTGACCTGTTGCCCACCTGTTGAAAGCCGTTTTTAGTGAAAGGCTGAATAAATAAAGAGAGAAGAAGGGGTGGGGGTTTCCACAGGGAAGACGGGAAGGGGTGAGCTGTGGCAGCAACTTAATGCTGTCCATTCTTGGTGAATAATGGCTAACAAAGACACTATCAGCATGTATTCCCCTCACTCTGCTCCCCTCCACAGAACCTATTGAACTGCTGCCAGACCGAAACAGTCTATTTCTCAGCCTGAGAGCCATCTTCCTGTCTCGTCTGCGCTGAGTTATAGCTGGCTCGCCACTCTTCGGACCAATTTATACCTACTATCACTTGTCGAGGTATTAACTCAGTAGTAGATGGTGATTGAAAACAGTCAAATAGCTATTCAGGGTATGGAGTTCAGTGCACTTTCAGCCTTTGTGCAGCTGGGGATAAATGGTTCAAGAAGTACAAAATTAGGGAGGATTTCTTCTTAAAGCGCATGTTTTCACGCTTTTTAGACCTTGTCTTTGTTTGTTTTTTAGCTTTCTTTGCTGAATGCAGAGGGAGAGCGGAAGAGAGGGAGGAGGAGGAGGAGGAGGAGGAGGAAAGGGGGTTGCAAGAATGTTTGAGTCACGCAGTTTAAAGAGGGATGATATGTGGGGTTTGACAGGGAGGGTGGGATGAGGGAGGCACAGCAGTGGGAGGTGCCCTGAAGAATGCCTGGAAGGTGTCAGAGAGGTCTGGGAGGCGGTTGGACTGATAATCCTCCACATCACATTACAATACCCTCACCCACCACTCTGATTTCAGCCCTGTTGTCTTTCTAGCTTCAGACTCTCAAACCGATGAGGCGGACTCACCGCCTGTTAACCATTGCTTTAGTCATGTCCTACAAGAAAAGATGAAGCAGGGTGTGGTTCTGACGACGGACAAGCACAGGACCACTGAAGTAATAGTCTGTCAAGATCCATAAAGTGTACTTAACTGCTTTGCAGCTTTTAAAATGTCACTCCTCCTTGGCACCTCAGCCTTTTCTCAGTGTGGCCTTAGTAGCCTCAGGAGGCTCTCTCTCCCCCAACAGTGTGGTTCAAGTGATTTGTCAGACAACACAGCTCTGAGATGTGCCAAAAGCTTTGCTTTATAGAACAGAGAAACCGTTCACATGGATGCGAACTGACTCTCTGCGGGCCTCTATGACACAGCCTGGCTAAAAGCTACAGCAGTCTTCACAGTGGTCTTTTGTGTGCATGATTTAATGCAACAAATTAATGCAATTAATCTAATACATTTATTTTTGGAACGTCTGCTTTATATAATGTGCACACTGGTTATTAGGCCCTGTGACTGCATGTGCTCATTAGTCGGATCAGAATTCAATCTGAAGTCAGATAAAGGCAAGGTAAACACAAGGATGAAGTAGGTATTGTTGATGGTCCGATGCTGTGGAGTAGAAAGTAAAATGTTTTGGTGGATTTTGAAACTGGCATCATCTTCTCTTTTCACTTTTGTCTGACTTGTTTTTTAAACTTAAAAAAAATCCCTTTCTGGACTTTTTTGCCACCAAATTCTTACACATTTTGTGACAAGCATTAGTATCAGTTTTTATAGCTATAATGTGTAGTTTCTGTCGCCCCCATGAGGAATTCTAAGTAATGACAACAAAGCTGTCAGCACGTCCACATGATAGAAGCCTTCCGTGATCGCGCACCCCTCCCACCCCTCCTCCACGCAGTTGCTAGTAGCCGAGGAGGACATGGAGGATAAAATAAAAATGATGGACTCTTCAGAAGAGGTAATTATATTCACTTGAGTTTCTGTGCGCAAAAGTCGCTGGACGACACAATCTTCTGAACATAGCCATACTGAGAAATACAGAGAGAGTTGTGTGGAGCTGATAGTCTTAATTAGCTTTGTATCAACTCATTTGGCAATGGCTTTAATGTAACAGAAGTACATTAATATCCAAAAGTTATGCACTAAAGCTTTAATGTGCTTAGTTCACACAAGGAAAATAAGCAAACTTAAAGTAACAGTCAACATTCTGAGACATTAAATAGCCATGGTTGCATAACAAATAACAAATTGATCAGAAAGAAGTATATAATGTGGGTTCAAATAACATCCAGACTAATATATACCATGATAGACTTATCACAGGTACAGTATATCAGTATATGGCCGATAAGTGACAAGAAAAAAAACGTACAGGAGTGCCAAAGATATTTTTGAGGTAGTTTAAAAACAGTGATGTCATAGTCCATCCACCAGAGAGCACTGACAAGTTTATTTCTTTGCTGTAAAATGTCCTGCTCAGAACATATCTTGGTCACTGTGTTTAAAAAAACAAACTAATTTTAATTTTGTTTATGTTATATGATATATATATATGTATATGTATGTATGTATGTATGTATGTATGTATGTATGTATGTATATGTGTATATATATATATATATATATATATATATAAAATTAATTTCCCCAGATATATAATTTTTGATTCTGAAATATTTGTATCGCTTAAAAAAATCCAGGTCAACAAGTGCTTCAATAACATCAATTAAACACGCCTGTACCTTCTAAAAACAGTTTGGTGCATGACACAGTTGATAACAGCAGGATGTACTGTACTTTACTGCTTTATTTGCTTATTCATATGATTTACTATTCATTATCATGTGCACATAGTCTGCGGGCTAATATGTTTTATATTTAGTCTCTGCTGTATTTATTTATTTAAAACAATGTTCTGTTTCTGTCATGAGAGACATGAGAAACAGAACATTTTTTTAAAATAAATACAGCACAGACTAAATATAAAACATATTAGCCCCGCAGACTATGTGCACATGATAATGACTAGTAAAATCATATGAATAAGCATATGAAGCATGACACCTTTGTTTTACATTTATGAAATCTGCTTGGTATCGGGTCCGTTTTCAGTGGCTTCAGTCTTTAGTTTCAGGATGGAAAAGGGAGAAAAAAAAAAAAAGACTAATAATGGTTCAAATGTAAGATTTAGGGAGATGTGATGATAAAGAGAGAAGAGGTGTCAATAGAAAAGAAGGGGTCAGCTTATGCTGAGGGGCTCCCACACATTCTGCCTGACCCATTGGTCACGCAAGTCTTAGATCCGTGTTTGTGTGTGGGAGGGGGCTGTGGGGATAGAAGGCCCCGGATTGTGGCATTGTTTCCTAAATTAATGTTGAGTAGTGATAATTGATTAGGCTTTTGTTTTGTACGTGTGTTGCTCTCTGGACCAGGGTGGTCAGATTTGCGTTGCTTCATTCTCTTATTTTCCCACAGGGTGTTGGCCAACTCAAACACAGACTCGTACGCAGGCTCTCCAACTGCACCTGGTCTGCCGGACTATGACCTCATTCCAGGAAAAGGAAGAAAATCACCTGACCGACTCATTTGTGTAATCAGCTGTTCATGTGAGGCAACAGGGTGGCTATCTTAACCCTCAGGTAATAGATCCTACTAAGAGTAGAGACTTGTATGCAGGCAAAGAGTTTCAAGTTTTTTTTATGCTCTTATCTCTGAGCTTTCTTACATGCAGCGCTTTGTGTCATTGGGGAATGTAGAATACAAAGAGAATGACAATTGATACAGAGAGAGAACGACAAAGCCGGAAAAAAAAAAACACTCGTTCAACTACCTGAAAAGGGTGAGGTACCTGATCTGTCAGCACGGCAAAAAAGGTTGGGGAGAAAGAGGGAGAGAGAGGAGTGACTGAAAGGGTGTGTTTCTGTGTGGGTGAGAGACAGAGAGAAGGAGGAGGGGTAGAGAGAGAGAGAGCGCGAGAGAGAGACTTTCAGATCTTGGCTGTGGTAGGGACACCCAGGAGAAGTGCATTCCTGAGGCAGCAAGCGAGGAGAAGGCAGTAAGATAGAGCGGAGAAGTCGCGGCATCCTTTAAATCTCTCCGTGACCACGTCCGACTGCCTCTGACCTCCGGACTCTGGACTCGCACACACACTCACTCACTCACTGCCTCGCACACAAGCCACACAACCGGCTCCGCTTCTCTCTCAGAAGTCAAGGATTCCCCCGAGTGAGGAAAAGGGAAGGAGAGAATTAAAACTGACAGAGGTGAGGAAATAAAGACACAGAAGAGAAGGCGAAGATCCTCCCACTCGGTGAGTGTTAAGGGCTTTTCTTTCGGAGAATGTGTCCTTTGGCTGTTTAAACATCAGCGTCGGCAAGTTTCTCTGGAGTCAGCTGATCTGTCTGTGGCTTTTCTGTATGTTCCAGCCTGCATGTAAAGACAGCTATTATTATTAATAATAAGTGCAACTTGTAGGTGCATTTTTTTTTTTTTTTTTTTGCGAGTGGCAGAGGAACAAAGCAAATTTTGTCTTTTGTCTCTGGGAGCCGAGCTGTGTCATTACATGTACCTGTTGACACTAGACCCGCCGTCAATGTATTTCTGTATGAAACCAAAGGACTCAAACCTGTTTGGGTGAAACTTCACTCTTTGGGCACTCAGATGTTCACTTCACTTTTTTGTGTGTTTCTCTTTTCGTGCTTGGAGTACACTCCCAGTATAAGTCAGAGAGCCAGCTTCTGGCTTTTGTGTGCAAAGTGTGTTGGAACTATTAGACAAGTGCATGCTATCTCTTGCACAGCCCTCCCGTCACCCAGGCTGCTCCTTTTACCACTGTAGTATTAAAGATTAATTTATGGAGGGCATGAGCAGAGTTCAGCTCACTCGCTGCATGTTCCTACCTCATTTAACTGTTGCCGTGCTACCCATCTCAAATGCCAACACTAATGCGCCAAACCACTCTAAGCCCATTTAAAAATGGACTCATTGTTATGCATGGCTAGCCCCCTATTTAACATTTGTCAGCATGCTATATGTCAGATAGTGGAACTTTGAGCTCATTAACAGTCTGCATTTGTTATCCAATCGGAGCCATCGATTGGAAACCCCTCACCCCCTCACCCACGGGAGGTGATTATTTTTGTTGCCTCACCGACTGTGGGAGTTACACAGTTATACCTCACGTGTTATCGCTGCTTGTGTGTTTCACACGGTGAACTTGGTTGCAAAGAGATAATGTTGTCATAATAAATGGCTGTAGGTGAAAGAACCAAATGGACAACTGTGACTCAAGCATATATCATAGCTTTAACTTGGCTGCCGGCCATTTATTTTAGTTCTAGTAATCCCTTTTTGTTACTTCTTTTTCAGTTAAAGTATTATGTACCCGCATCTAGTTTTCCTTGTTGAACTGCATTAGTCCCAGTTGCTCAGTTAACGGTCAGGTACTGATAATGACTGCATTCTCCCTGAGAAACCATTCATCTTTAAGTATAGTATTTGTATTGCTGGAATCAGTAAAATGTAGAAAGTTGAGCATGTTTGCTTCAGTTACTTGATGGACAGAGTGGAGAAGTGGTGATATAATGTACTGCTACATGTCCCCTCTCTTTGAAGCACTATCAGATGGCAGGATAATGAAGTGGTAGCAGTCTGAACACATTATTAAACTTTTCAACTTTCTTCGCAGCCTTGTTTAGTTAGCACTTTTTTCTCTCTCTCTCCTTCCCTTTGTGTCTACCTCACTGCATAGATATTTCTTATTTTCTATCACATGAATGAGCCTGTTCAGCATAGGGAGAGCAGAGTGTCCTCTGAGAGTTGTCGTGCCTTGTTCTCCGCAATGTTATTTTCACGGCTCTTTCACTGCTTGAATACACAGATGGACTTGCCTCTTCTTCAAGAATAGTCTGTCTGTCTCTCTGTCTGTCTGTCTGTCAGTAAGCGTGCCTGTCTCTCACTCAGCTTGCATGGCAAGGAAAGCAAGTCCACCCATGCACACCGAGGTATCTCTTGGGATTCTTGATGGAAATTTTCAAAGTCACTCTTCATGCTGTGAAGTGACTCAATTTCTCCCGTCCTTATCACGAGTGTTTCCTAACTCCTGCAGATGCACTCAGGGCCAGAGGTAATTGGAAACGCTGTGACAGCACGTTGGCAAAATAATATGGTTGCATGTTATTTTGCCGACATGTTGGGATGTCGTCTTTCTTTCTCACGTGTTGCTCCGTCTACCTCTCTTGCTCCCTCTTGTTCTTTCCGTGAGTCCTTTTTCCTCCTGCTTGTGCAATGTGACGGAAGGTAGTGCTCTGCTCAAGTCGGATCCATTAGGGATGAAAGCACACTGCAGTGATAAAAGATGGATCCCAGTCCTCCTTGCATCACATTCACATCCCTCACACCCTGCTCCCTCATCCTCCCTCACACCCCTATTTCCAATCCAATGTCAACCCAGTTTTCAATTTATCAAATCATCTGTACTTCTCTAAATAAATCATTTTCACTAAGTTTAATATGGCAGACTATCCTCACAGGGTTTCATAAAGAGGAACATTCTGCTTTTTTTGTGCAGGATGCAGTACTAAGCCAGTGATGCAAAGAAAATATATTTCTTCTTAGAATTAGAAGTAGAACTGTTCCTCCTTCACTTCCAGGTGCTTTTGTTCTACCAGGAAGGGTATTATGTACTTGGCTAGCAGAACCAGAAAGAGACTGGCATCCAGCCCGGCATACATAGGCCTTACTTCACCTGTTGAATCCAAGGAGGTAAAGTTTGTCAGCTGGAAGGCTATAATTACTGAGAGGAAGGAGGGGATTTGGAGAAGGAATTTCACTGCCGTTCTGCTTTTACATCTTAAGACATGAACATTTTTAAGAGCACTTTACAACACATTTTTGTGTTGTAATACAGCAAAAAAAATTCTGGACTGATCAGAAACGAGTGTATAAGTCTTTTGACTGGAGGTTTGAGAAACATAACCTGAAGGGAATGTTTTTTTGTACTTTTTTTCTTTTTCTACAGTTAACCTTTTTAGGGAGTGTTGTTGAAATAGTTTGAGGTCATTGAGCGGCATAGCCTGAATCTCTCTTCATTCACCCATCCTGTGCAGGTGAGAGGTTAGATTGAAGCACCTACTTGAATAATGTCCTTAGAGAGCTTAGTTCACCTAAGGATATGTTCTCCAATGAGTCCAGCTGACTGTAAAGTTCACCTGAGTGAACGCTGTCACGTCCTGTCATGGTGAAATTCTCCATAGCCTTCATGGGTGTTTGCTCCGTCACGTCATCAAACCCATAGTTTCACATGTACTGTTCTTTTGTAGCAGCTTGAAAACAATGGCAGGTTAAACTGTGGTTGCTGGGAGGTTATGGACGTCTGTGTCTCTCTCTACATGCTCTTAATTCTACCATGTGTAGTGATTGTAGAGCGGGTAAACATCTCTGCCAGCCCCCTGGGACGGTCATGTGACTGTGTGTGTGTGTGTGTGTGTGTGTGTGTGTGTGTGTGTGTGTGTGTGTGTGTGTGTGTGTGTGTGAGAGCGCAGCAGGTTGCTCCCTTGCTCAACCAGCCATGGCGTGTTGACGCTCTGCACACAGAGCTCTCTGGGCAGTAAATAACATGGTGCTTCAGCCAAGGGCCCAGGAGGGGGGGTCAAGACGCCAGCAAGAAAGAGAAAATGTCTGCCTCGGAGATACTAAATAAACAGACAGGAGAGGAGAGAGGCAGGTGGATTTGACAGGCTCGTCCCTCACGCTGAGAAGCAGAATCGCATGTAGATGGGTTTGATCAAGCACATTAGAAGCGAAACAAGCCAATGGGTAGATGGCAGCTGCAAACACACATTGGTGAGCAGAAGCGCACGTATGCATTAGGGCTGGGCAAAAAATCAGAACTACAATAATTTATTTGACAAAAAATATATTTATAATATATATAAAAATAAAAATATATATAAAATATATATAAAAAAACAGTTCTAGAATATAAAATTATTATTATTACATGTCATTTAACTGATGCTTTTATCCAAAGCGACTTACAATTGCTATATATATCAGAGGACGCACGCCTCTGGAGCAACTAGGGGTTAAGTGTCTTGCTCAGGGACACATTGGTTGATGGATCGCAGTAGGAATCGAACCCAGGTCTCCCACACCAAAGGCATAAATATGCTAAATATTGATGCATTAGTCAGTATCATGTTCAATGCTGCTGTGTTTTGAATGCCAATGTAGAACCAAGGCATTCTGAGGTAGAAGCTTGTGACTGCATTAAAGATGGGTATTGTAGTTTTTTTTAGGTGTCTCAAAAAGAAATGCACTTAGCAAATAAGCCTAGATGAGTAAAATTAGGTGATCCTGTGAAACATGCAAGCCCTAGTTAACACACACATGCACATGCATCTTCATTCCATCAGTTCTTGTATAGCATGTACAAGGAATAAACTCAAAGTAGGGCTGCTCGATTATGGAAAAAGATATAATCACGATTATTTCGGTCAATATTGAAATCATTATTATTTTATTTATTATTATTATTATTTATTATTTAACACCATTACTCGTTGACATCTGGAAAAATGTTGCAATTATTGAATTCTTTTCCTATTTAAACTTCATTTTTTCATTCGGAACACAAGAGAAAATAAGAGTTTCCTTGAAAAACGTAATGAGCTAAATAATTGTTTTTCTCGATTATTCTGTTTTTGTGATCATTGGGAGCCTAAATCATAATCACGATTAAATTTCGATTAATTGCACAGCCCTAACTCAAAGCACATCTTTCACAGGTGATTCTGTGCCACTTAATGTGCACGTAGGTGTAGACTGCTATGTTTCCCAGTGAAGTAGACCAAAGTTGACATTTTTTTCATCCGTAGAGATGAGCAGATAAAATGTACTCTCAGTGTTTGGTTACCCGCTTCTCTGTGGTTTAAGGTGCAATGTTTGACTCAGACCTGGGCCCTGCTCCAAGACGCAGGTTTAACGAGTTGCCTGGCTGCCTTGGCAGAGTGAAACCTGGATCAACCTCAAATGCGGAACACGAACTGCTCCAGGTTTTACATTGCAAAGCTATCCGGATAATGCGGTAAACTTGCTTCAGGAAACAGTTCTTTTTATCAAAGGCCTCCGTTATCATCTCTATAAAACCGGCAACAGTAATTGTTTGGTCAGTTTCATTCTGACATATTTCAGACTTGGTGTTTGTGTCTGTCTGCCCGCTGTTGAATATTCCCTCTTTAACAAACCCTTGTCTTTGTGCCGTCTTGTCCACTCCTGCCTCCCCCCTCTCTTTGTCTCAACTTATCTCTCATATGTAAATGCAACCGCAGCAGCCTTGTCAGTATTATGCATGTGTACCCATGCCAAAGATCACCCCGGTGATCTTGAGTCAGAGGGGTGAAAGGCAGCTTTGGAATTGAAGGTGCGTCTTAGACGGATATGCCGTCCTGGTCCCAAAGGGTCCTAGGATACTAGGAATCAGCCATAAATCTGCACCCTTCCCTCCTACCTCCCCCATGTCTCTGATAGGCGTGATTGTTGCTTCTCTGCAGAGTAATGACAGGGAGAGAGAGTTGTGTGTGACACCTCCCCGTCAGACTATAAATCAGGCTTATTGAGAGGCCCACCCTAATGCCTTGTCATCCACATGCAACACAAACAGATTCCACCCTTTACTCATTTAAACAGACCCACATGATTCCCATTCTTGGAACTGATGCTGTAATTATTCTATACTGGTGAACATTTGCACCCTTATGCTTTCATAAAATAAAATACTCTGAAATATCTTATTGATGCCTTTAGGGAAAAGATGCACTCTGCCTGACCACCTTTGGTAATAGTCCCTTTGTTCCTCCTTATACATGTTCACTTATATCATTTTTTTTTCTTCCTGTGTTTGAGAGTTATTTCTATTTTTGCATTAACTAACCTCTTACCTCCACTCCAGTCTCTGTTTGAATATGTTTTACTTATAAGAAGTAGTTTTTTTTCCGATTAGACTGATTAAACTGACCTACAGGTAGGCAGTGTGATTTGAAATGGTGGGAAGTGTCTTGACAAAGAAGTCCAAACATTGTTCATAGTTTGATGACACATTGTACATTCCACAGTGCTTTTCTGTTCAAACCCCCCAGTATAGACCCTATCTCGGCACACATGACCGCATGTTTGTGGAATGTACAGTATCTCCTTTATGGTAACGAAAAGACAGCACCTTATCAGTGTGTTGCAAGATTTTACATGATGGGATAGGTTACCTGAAGGTCTAACAAAAACACACACACACACACACACACACACACATGCGCGCTGACTCTCTCGCTCCATGGCTGTGTTTACGTGTGTATCCCTCTCTCCAAGGGCCATGTATGTTGGAACTCCCTAGGTAAATATGGGGAGGGTGTGAGAAGAGCTGTTTTGCATACCATGCTGACCTTCCCAGTGGAGTAACATGTTCATCTGTACAACCTTTTTGGTTTTCTCTCAAACTTTCCTGTCAGTTGTTCAAAGAATGTCACAGTCAGGAACTCTGGCTTTCAGTTTCAAAGTTGAATCCAATCAAAACCAGCAGTGACTGGATTGCGTTAGCCATAGTAGTAGTTTGTGAACTGGCCGTGTAATGTCCGTGACCCCAGATTGATGTCTTGGGCGGAAACTGTGTGGAATTCTTCACTTTCATCTATGAAAACATTCATTCAGCAGATGGGTCTGGGTTTTCTTTCTGTTGGAGTCATATATTTTTGTTGTAATATAACTGTTCCAACCCTACACAAGAATGTGCACCTGTTCTGTCCTGGGTTAATAACTGCCTCTACTAGGACTGAACTTAAGTCTTTCTTTTATGGTGCTGTAGCACATGACGTGACAGACTGAGCTGCGTGTAGATGCTGTACTAGGTTTGTGGCTTTAGGCTCTGTTGTATGCAATTTTCTTTGCAGCAACACACAGATATGTGTTTCCCCAGGCATGCTAATGGCAATATTCCCTTCAGCTCACACACAGACTGGCAAGTTTATATTGCATCATGGATTGCATGGAATTCAAGTATGATGAAAGAGTAACACCAGTCTCAGTCACTGACAAAATAGACCTCCTTTAATAACTCTCCAGTTAAAGGACTTTTGACTATATGACTTAAATGACATTCAGTTGCTTCAATTGTACCATTGACAGTTCATTGTGAGGCCTTATTTTGGATTGTACTTCTAGAATTTAAGATGGCAAAAAAAGAGGAAAAAAACACGAGTGAATAATTGATATGAGCAGATATGGAAGCAACTTTTAAATTACTAATGAGTTTAGCTTGAAACCTGTGACACTGGAGGCCTGGCATTCCTGACTCCTTAATGACCATGCTTGCATGCACACACGCACACATGCATCTAGGAAATGAGACTGGGGCACCCACTAATGCACCTGCAAAAAACTGGAATATAAATAGCAGATGTTAGCATAGGCTAATTTTAACTCATACAGTGTAAATTGCCTATTTTAAATTAGTGGGTTCACTTTTACAGTTATGTTACTTTAGAACCAAAGGAAGCCTCATCTTTAATTTTGAATCAGCCTGTCTGCTGTCTATCTATGAAACATGTTATTTTGGCTATGTGATAAGTGGATGTCTGTCTGACCGTATGTGTGCATGTACTCACTGCACTGCGCGCGCGCGCGTGTGTGTGTGTGTGTGTGTGTGTGTGTGTGTGTGTGTGTGTGTGTGTGTGTGTGTGTGTGTGTGTGTGTGTGTGTGTGTGTGTGTGTGTGTGTGTGTGTGTGTGTGTGTGTGTGTGTGTGTGTGTGTGTGTGTGTGTGTGTGTGTATATCAGTTTGACTGGGAACAGAGCAATGTCCTCCTTCCCTGGCATACATTGCTGAGTCAGGTCGGGAGTATATAATTACACATGGGTGCCCATCAGCAGTCTCCGAGTCTCCTTTCCCTGCTCAACCAACAATACAAACTCCTGTACTCGCAGGGCTGAGCCTGCAGGAAGCCACACCACTCATCCTGAGCCGAGCTCTCGATGGAGGCCAGCTCTGCCTGGCCTTCCACAGGCTGTGTGAAATCCTGCATTATCACTCTCACCATTAGCTGCTGGCTCTGCGGCTGGATGCATGAGTCAGCGCAAACAAATTCCTGGTCTCTAACGTACTCGCCTCCGCTCGTTTTCCCGGGATTGAAGCGAACAAGTGAATGACTATAATCAAGCCAGGTATGAGTAAGTCTTTCACTCAGTGAGATGAATAATGTTTTATTGTGGCCAGGGCTGTGTAAACTATTGTGGCCACATGCTCGTGGGAGTGTACCTTATTGCCTTTTCAATGAAATTCAAAAGTGTTTCTTTTATATTTCTAAAGTTAGAATAACAATACCTACTTTGTCAGCATGTCTAAGAATCAAAATCAAATAAAACTTTTTCTTCTCCATCTTCTCTCTCGTGGTTCAGGCCAGGTTACCATATGTCTTTGTGAGTGCTGCTGTTGATTCACGATATCTGGGATTTCACACTAAGTGCTGTTTTACACAGTGTGACTGTAGTGGTAGTGACAGCCACAGGTGACGGCAAGACCATGTCGAGGCCCGCTTTAGATCAACTGGAGTATTTGGCCTCAACCTTTTTAAACCCTCTTCAATCATCAATTACACGCACAGCGGTTACACAGCTTGTGTGTTTAGTGACTGTACGTGAGATGTAGCGGCAAGGAGTTGAATAACCCTATTTGTCCAGCTGATCTGGGATTTGAGTTTGATTTTTTTTTTTTTTTTTTACTGCTTTTGTAAATACGAGGTAGCACTGCCTATATTTGCCCTTGATTAAGAGGCAAACGTGTCCCCTGCATTAATGAACCACTGATCCACCCTCATCGAGATTTCACACTTGGACGAGCCAGTCCTCATAATGAAGAAGGCTGAAGGCTGCAGCAACAGATCCGCGTATGACGACTAAAGCTTACTAGTGCTGTTTCTGATTCCTTTGCGCTGAGTCATTAGCATGTCAATAGAGGAGAGACACAGGCGGACGGGGGACATTTTCAAAGAGTTGGTCGGGTGCGATGCCGCATGGGTGGCAGTGAAGGTCAGGGGCCTCGACGGACCAGACCCGGGCAGCAGACGCTGGCTCTGGGGACGTGGAACGTCACCTCTCTGTGGGGGAAGGAGCCGGAACTGGTGCGGGAGGTGGAGCGCTACCGGTTAGATCTGGTGGGGCTTACCTCTACGCACAGTCTTGGTTCTGGAACCATACTCCTGGATAGGGGTTGGACTCTTTTCTTCTCCGGAGTTGCCCAGGGTGTGAGGCGCCGGGCGGGTGTGGGGATACTCACAAGCCCCCGGCTGAGCGCCGCTGTGTTGGAGTTTACCCGGTGGACGAGAGGGTCGCCTCCCCACGCCTGCGGGTTGTGGGGGAAAACTCTGACTGTTGTTTGTGCATATGCACCAAACAGGAGTTCGGAGTATTCGGCCTTCTTGGAGACCTTGACTGGAGTCCTGCATGGGGCTCCAGTGGGGGACTCCATTGTTCTGCTGGGGGACTTCAACGCACACGTGGGCAATGATGGAGACACCTGAGAGGCGTGATTGGGAGGAACGGGCCTCCTGATCTAAATCAGAGTGGTTGTTTGTTGTTGGACTTCTGTGCTAGTCATGGATTGTCTATAACGAACACCATGTTCGAACATAGGGATGCTCATAAGTGTACCTGGTACCAGAGCACCCTAGGCCGAAGGTCAATGATCGATTTCATAATCGTTTCATCTGATCTGAGGCCGTATGTTTTGGACACTCGGGTGAAGAGAGGGGCAGAGCTGTCAACCGATCACCATCTGGTGGTGAGTTGGGTCAGAGGGTGGGGAAGACTCTGGACAGACCTGGTAAGCCCAAACGTGTAGTGCGGGTAAATTGGGAACGTCTGGAGGAGGCCCCTGTCCAACAGACTTTCAACTCACACCTCCGGCGGAGCTTTTCGTGCATCCCTGTGGAGGCTGGGGGCATTGAACCCGAGTGGACAATGTTCAAAGTTTCCATTGCTGAAGCTGCAGCGAGGAGCTGTGGTCTTAGGGTCTTAGGTGCCTCAAGGGGCGGTAACCCACGAACACCGTGGTGGACAACGGTGGTCAGGGAAGCCGTCCGACTGAAGAAGGAGTCTTTCCGGGATATGTTATCCCGGAGGACTCCGGAGGCAGTTGCAGGGTACCGGGGGCCGAAGGGCTGCAGCCTCTGCCGTGAAAGAGGCAAAGCAGCGGGTGTGGGAGAAGTTTGGAGAAGACATGGAGAAGGACTTTCGGTCGGCACCAAAGTGCTTCTGGAAAACTGTTCGCCACCTCAGGAGGGGGAAGCGGGGAACCATCCAAGCTGTGTACAGTAAGGATGGGACACTGTTGACCTCAACTGAGGAGGTAATAGGGCGGTGGAAGGAGCACTTTGAGGAACTCCTGAATCCGACTAATACGCCCTCTATGTTAGAGGCAGAGCTGGAGGATAATGGGGGATTGTCGTCGATTTCCCAGGCGGAAGTCACTGATGTAGTCAAACAACTACACAGTGGCAAAGCCCCGGGGATTGATGAGATCCGTCCAGAAATGCTCAAGGCTCTGGGTGTGGAGGGGCTGTCCTGGTTGACACGCCTTTTCAACATTGCGTGGAAGTCTGGGACGGTGCCAAAGGAGTGGCAGACTGGGGTGGTGGTTCCCCTTTTCAATTATAGGGGTATCACACTTCTCAGCCTCCCTGGTAAAGTCTACTCCAAGGTGCTGGAAAGGAGGGTTCGGCCAATAGTCGAACCTCGGGTTGAGGAGGAACAATGCGGATTCCGTCCTGGTCGTGGAACAACGGACCAGCTCTTCACTCTCGCAAGGATCCTGGAGGGAGCCTGGGAGTATGCCCAACCGGTCTACATGTGTTTTGTGGATTTGGAGAAGGCGTATGACCGGGTCCCCCGGGAGATACTGTGGGAGGTGCTGCGGGAGTATGGGGTGAGGGGGTCTCTTCTCAGGGCCATCCAATCTCTGTACAACCAAAGCGAGAGCTGTGTCCGGGTTCTCGGTAGTAAGTCGGACTCTTTTCAGGTGAGGGCTGGCCTCCGCCAGGGCTGCGCTTTGTCACCAATCCTGTTTGTAGTATTTATGGACAGGATATCGAGGCGTAGTCGGGGTGGGGAGGGGTTGCAGTTTTGTGGGCTGGGGATCTCATCGCTGCTCTTTGCAGATGATGTGGTCCTGATGGCATCATCGGCCTGCGACCTTCAGCACTCACTGGATCGGTTCGCAACCGAGTGTGAAGCGGTTGGGATGAGGATCAGCACCTCTAAATCTGAGGCCATGGTTCTCAGCAGGAAACCGATGGAATGCCTTCTCCAGGTAGGGAATGAGTCCTTACCCCAAGTGAAGGAGTTCAAGTACCTTGGGGTTGTGTTCGCGAGTGAGGGGACAATGGAGCGGGAGATTGGTCGGAGAATCGGGCGCAGCGGGTGCGGTATTGCATTCAATCTATCGCACCGTTGTGGACGAAAAAAGAGAGCTTAGCCAGAAGGCAAAGCTCTCGATCTACCGGTCAGTTTTCGTTCCTACCCTCACCTATGGTCATGAAGGCTGGGTCATGACCGAAAGAACGAGATCCAGGGTACAAGCGGCTGAAATGGGTTTCCTCAGGAGGGTGGCTGGCGTCTCCCTTAGAGATAGGGTGAGAAGCTCAGTCATCCGTGAGGAGCTCGGAGTAGAGCCGCTGCTCCTTTGCGTCGAAAGGAGCCAGTTGAGGTGGTTCGGGCATCTGGTAAGGATGCCCCCTGGGCGCCTCCCTAGGGAGGTGTTCCAGGCACGTCCAGCTGGGAGGAGGCCTCGGGGAAGACCCAGGACTAGGTGGAGGGATTATATCTCCAACCTGGCCTGGGAACGCCTCGGGATCCCCCAGTCGGAGCTGGTTAATGTTGCTCGGGAAAGGGAAGTTTGGGGTCCCCTGCTGGAGCTGCTCCCCCCGCGACCCGACACCGGATAAGCGGACGAAGATGGATGGATGGATGGATGGTCGGTCACAACAAGCGTTTGGATTTTGTTCCGAGAAATATTTGCCAAAATAAATGTGCTGTAAAAAAAATAAAAATGCATTATTCATTAGGTGTGTTGAAGCTTCAGTGAAGCTCCATTAGCAGGGAAGCAAGCAGCCATTCAGTCTAATTAACAAGCTGTGAAGAAGTAGAAGCAACGCAGTCACCATCACTAGCATAGTAAAATACACTATTGTATTGTACACATTTGTACAGCGCAAACTAAAACACACATAACCCAAAAGTAGAGCAAGTACAAGAAGCCACAAAGTGAACAAACTACTGTTTGATGTTTTTTTTAACACCTCCCAGACAAACTAAACCATCTAGCAGCGACTTTATTATTTTTCCTACATTTTACTGGCGTGTCACGTACTATAAAAGTGAATTATCTCCTTATTGAGAGGTAGATGTCTACATTGGAAAGCTATTAAGATTTAATATAGCCCAATAGAAGCCCTCCGATCTTGGATCTAGTTTCCTTGTGTACCCAGTGGACCACTCCCTGCTTTCTGACCGCAGGCACTGGAGCCCTGCTGATAATCACTCGTACATGGGAGTTATGTTGTTGTGGAAGCTACTTGTGGCACTTGGAGAATTTCGAAAGCATTGCTTTTTTTTCATGGCAGATTTTACTTTCAGAAAAAATGTCTGATATTGTAAATATGAGATGATGTGTCAAACAATACTTTGTGGAAATACTTGTGAATACTTTAAAAAGAAAATCATGCAAATTGCAAAAAAGAGAAAACAGCAGGTGCAAGTTAATAATAATGACGATGATGTTTTTTTACCCAGTTTGTTGCTTCCAGCACCACCTGGATACTTCTGGCCAAATGTAAGCAGTCACACAGGCAATGATAGAACCCTGAGCCAGACACGTTGTTTGTATGTTTTGAAATGATAAAAATCAGTTGAAACTCCTGCAAGGTACAGTATGAAATTGTGTGTGTGTGTGTGTGTGTGTGTGTGTATCACATGTTTTTGTAGCAAGTGTTTGAGCAGGCATTAGACATTTTTCTTGTGGCTGTGTAATGAAGCATTGCCTGAGAATACCCATGTGTTCCATCACAAGTTTTCCGCAGAGAACCAGTTATAATTACTGAAGCAAAAGGATAATTTTCTGCCATTATGAATAATTATTGTGCTGCACTCAACTACGGGCATGTTGTGGACTTTTCAATTTTTCTTTGGTCTCATCTGTCTTTTGAGCACATACACTGTGCTCAATTGGCAGACTGTTAACACTGGATGACGAAGAAGGGGGAAGAGAATGCAAAACGGGAGGCGAGGGAGGACAAAAGAAAGTATCTGTCCTCCCTTTTATTAGTGTTATCTGTGGTAACATGTGTACGCAGCAGAATGACACTAAAAGCTTGCTTGGCGTGGCAGACGAACCCAGCGATGCCAGGGGCCACAAAAGAGGCAACTCTGTCTGCTGAGTGTGGAACCAGAACAACAATAGTGTCTCTACAGTACAGATGAGACCAGGCTGCTTGGTGCCAGCGTGTTACTGGCTGTTTGAGTGTTTGTGTGTCTTTGCCAACCTGGAACAGAGTGGCACAGAGGCCATAGCTTCTCCCAGCACTGTTCATTGTCCTCAAACAGCACTGTCCAACCAACCTGGGCCAGGGTCTTATTCTCTCGGTTGATACTGATTGGGATAACTGTTTGTCTACACTTGTTGTATTTCTGTGTGTTTGTCTAATCTGTCTGCGGTTCCAGATCTGAAGCAGTGTGTGATGTACACTCTGCCCTTTGATCCTGCCATTGTTCCCTGGACTTCTGTTGCTGAAGAGATAGCAGAATGATCACTGGAGCAACATCTCATAAAGATAGGCCTAAATGGCATATCTCATTGCAGACACACCTACAGGCTCGTACATGAATGCAAGCACACCCAACCTTTTGACCATTGCACTAGCATGAAAAGGAGTTTGCGCACACACACACACACACACACACACACACACACACACACACAGTAAGCACACTCTACAGTATGTAGCCTAAGGGCTCAGGCGTTGACAAGCTTCAGTACATTAATAACTAGGGCTGTCAATCGATAAAAAAAAATTAACTAATTAATTGCACAATTTGCTGTAATTAATCGCGATTAATCGCTTTTTTAAATTGAGACTGAAGCTTATAATAATGGATATTTAAATGCTAAATCATTTAACTTTGCAAATATGAAGAAAAAAACAAACAAGGAAAGGTTCTGCTAAGTTCAGAATGTTTAATATCTTTCAGAACAGCAGCAGCAACAATTTGGCTTATTTAGTCCTGCTGAAGGCTGCTGGAAACGGCTAGAAACTGTCTGACTTGAGAGCAGATTTTTGTCACCGTCCCCGGCTGCTGTCGCCTGCTCTCGTCTACTTTACAGGCGAGGCGCAGTTCATCTCCAACGAGCCGAGAGTTCAGTCGGCGGCAGGGCAGTCGGGACTCACCCGGAAATGGCGAGCGGAGTGAGGTGACGTGACTGGTCTCTCAAAATCTGACGAAAATCTTCTAAACTGACCTTTGTTGAGCTGAAATGAAGACAGATTCAGCAACTGCACGGCCTATTTCTCGCTTAAAATGTTTTCAGAAACATGTTTCAGTGAACTATCTTAGTACAATATCAGATCGTATTCTGAACGGCCACCATGACAGTCTGGCTCTCAATATCCGGAGAAAACAAACCCATGTGACACGTTCGTCCAATCAGCTGCCGGTTTTCATTACTTGGGCAACAATACAGAGTAGCGCCGCCTGGTGTTATGGAGACGTATTATGTTTCTCAGCCGCCACATGAAGTAAACAAACACAGCTGCGTTAATTTCGAGTTAAATATTAAAAAATGAACGCAAAAATGAACGCGTTAATTTTGACAGCCCTATTAATAACCTTTTTCTGATAAGCTTTTAAGCTTTACTCTTTTCCGCATGTTTCCCAATACTGCCCATGACTAACAGAAATTACTCGTTTAAACTTCTTTAAAGGATGTGTTTGTCCATCTGCAATGAGTACTGAACCCAAATAAAGTGGAGAGTGGGTGTTTCCCATGCTGTAGTTTTTGGCACGTGGACACTTCTCTGTGCCCAGCTTGTCCATGAAGGCCCATCAGTTCACAGCCCGACACTGTTGCTCACACAGGATGGCACACAGACGAGCCGAATCATGCCCAGGGCTGTGATGCTAACCACTTCTGCCTTCAATTGAATTCATTGAGGAGCCGGGAGGCTGTTATTGAAGAGAGACAGACAGAGGCACAGACAGGGTGATGAAAGACGCAAAGCGGGTTAGCTGGATGGGTGAGCGATGATGAGAGGGGAGAGGAGGGAATGGCACATGGCTCCAATCACTGCTCCTTTCTCTACCGCTCTCTATCTGTCTATCTGTCAGATGTTTTTCTCCCCCACATTTATTCTCTCCGTTTCTCATTTGCACACCGTCTCTCTTCTTCACTGTCTCTCTTTCTATCCCTTTCATCATACTGTATGACTAGTCTATTTTATTTATTCAATTTAAGCTCCTGAAATGGCATTTTTTTGTTAATGTGCTTGTGTGAGTGTGAGATTGTTTTATTGTTTCCATTTGCTGATTGCCTCCAAAGTGACTGTACATTTTCTTCCTTTGAGAAAACAAATCAGAGCATAGAGTTTCAACTGAAACTGTGTCCTGTGTTGTTTTTGGTGGGTGGGGCTCGGGTGAAAGTAGAGGTGGGAATTGGGATGTGTTTCTCTGTTTTGGGGGTGACCTGAGGTTCAAGGGTGGGGTTTGGAAGTGTGAGTGTTGTCATATGGATAAAAATTATGCGTTTCGGATAACTTTAGTGGCTTAGATTGGAATGGGTGTGTGCATAGTGACTCAAAACACGCGCAAAGCATTCTGCGGTGGTTTGTTAGAAGTGGGAAAAATGATCGATTCTTACATGCATTGCGATTCTCTCTAGAACGATTCGATTCTCGATTCAGATAAGTTAATAATCGTGTAATGTCTCCTGTAGTCAGGTGTGTTTGGCAATTTGCGATGAAGCAGAGCAGCAAACTGTAGCAGCTTGCAGTCTTTCTCTTTCAAACCAGCTGCCGCTAAAATTGGAGACAGACGCCGGTAGAGCAGAGCAAAGAAGGAGTCAGGACCTTCTTCCTGTATTTACTTTCTTGCTCCCTCCCCCAGACATATCCGACCAATAAGAGGCCTGGACGTTCTTGCCTGATTTGTAATGACGCATTTTGCTACGCTTGGATTGTTCTAGGTGTGAAACCAAACCAAATCGACTGAGGGCAAATCGCTTCAAGTTTACTACCTCACCAACTGATTCGGATCAAAGCAAACAAACTACAGGTGTGAAAACGCCCTTAGAGTTTAGGCAAGAGTGCAGAAAAAAACACACACAAAAATGGCCTAAAGAAAAAAAACAAAAATTTTTATATACACATGATCTAATAAGACATACATAAAATAATTAGACAAAACACATATAGGCTGTTCATCTACTTTATCAGTTTACATCGGACACCTTCATGTTCTGAGAAGCCAATTATCCACCTTTGAAAATGACTGAGCCTCTGACATGGAAGATTACTGTGAGAGAAGGTGATTTTCACAAGCATGTTTAAGGCTTTAGCATGCAAAATAAAAACCTCAGTAGACAAAAAATTTCATTAAAACTTGTGTGTGACAAATATATGTCAAAATCGCTCAAAAAGCCTTGTCTAGCTGCTTTGTCTAGGAAATGATTAGCAAACTCTGAGTTGCAAACTCAGATTTATATGTATATTTTTAAAAAGCACTCATGGAAATGTACATATCGATTTTTTTCATCGATAATCTGTTTAGAATCGAATCATTGGCCTCTGAATCGGAATCGAATCGTGAGGTGCCAAGAGATTCCCACCCCTAGTGTTTGTCGAAAACATTTGCATATTGACTCTGAAACCAAATAGGCTAAAGGCTGTTTTACAGTTGTGCGGAGGCTCCTCGCACTTGCCGGAGCCTACGTAAGTGGCCTGATGTTTACTTGTGCGCTGGTGTGTGCGTCGAGCCAGCGTGGGTGTGTGTGTGTGGGGAGTGGGTGATAGAGCGAGGGAGAAGTGAGAGAGGGACGGCGATTAGCTTTGGGGCGAGTACCGACTCTAGAGTCATAGTGAGAGAAACTAAGTGTCTCCCCTGTGTTTTCTGACCACGGTGGGAAATCTGTAGCGGGAAAAGTTAACCCTCTCCTTGATTTCACATTGTTTATGGAGAAGGAGAACCAGGAAATGAGTCGGGGGGAATGCAACGCTACCAAGCCACGGCCGAGCGACGTGCGTTACATTACAGTTACATTTTTGGAGATGTGCACGTCAGGCTACAGCGTAGGGTCCGGCGTAGATGCAGAGGGGTCTAAGGGCTACGCCGTCGATTTTACGCACAACTATAAAATGGCCTTTAGAGTCACGCTCCTATTGTGGTCGGCTGGTCGCAAACGTGTTTATCGGTTTCTGCAGTATTTTGAACATAATTTCAGTATTGGTACGCTTCATGATTCCAAGACTACATTTCACTCACAGTGTAAAGTTGCCTCTCCTGCATCTGTATTTCAATGAGAACTGACACAGGACTCTGGAGCTGCACTGTGAAAAGAGCTGGGGGTCAGGCGGATGTCTGGTTCTCAGTGTTGTGGTGCCTGTGACAAAGAGAATAGACAGCAACCTGAGACTCACAGGCCTGTTTGTTTCCTGTTGGTGCAGATTATCACATTTCACCAGCCAGGAGGGACATGGACTAAGCATCATGGGAGAGTGACATTCTGGGTGATGTTTGTGTGTTTGTGTTCTCATTTAATGGGATTATTACAGAACAAGGAATCTTGGACAGATATGGAAACCTTTTAGGTTAGGTACTGCCTGCCAGTTTGTTCTTCTGCAAGCATGTAAATTACATCAAATCCAGTTAGTTAGGACCTCATTTCCCTATACATGTAGACATATATTTGACAAAAATGTCAAGAGTTCAACCTCTGTTTGAGCTTTGTGAACAGTTTTCTGACAGTTTATTTAAAGGTCCTATGACATGCTGCTTTTTGGATGCTTTTCTAAAAGCCTTAGTAGTCCCCTAATACTGTATCTGAAGTCGCTTTCCCGAAATTCAGCCTTCGTGCAGATTTACAGCCACTAGAGAGTGGAGGAGAGAGGGGGGAGGGGCCAAGGTGGAGGGTGGGGGTGTGGCCTTGACCAACTGCCACTTTGCTCGTTTGAAAGCCATGTCTCTTTCTCATGGGTGGCCCAAATTCTCTTGTCGGGCAAAGCAGAGAAAGGGGAGGTATAACCTTGCTCCTTATGACCTCATAAGGAGGAGATTCCAGATCGGCCCATCTGAGCTTTCATTTTCTCAAAGGCAGAGCAGGATACCCAGGGCTCGGTTTACACCTATCACCATTTCTAGCCACTAGGGGACCATAGGCAAGCTGGGGGAACTCATATTAATGTTAAAAAACCTCATAAAGTGACATTTTCATGCCATGGGACCTTTCAAGGTTATGATGATTCTTTTGCAGAGAAAGTTTTCGAGGAAAGTATGGTCCCCACTGCATAAGGCTTGAAGACATAAAATGCTTCTTCCGGTTAACCTCTGCATGTTTAAAAAAGAAAAAGCCTCCCAGCTGAAGTTAATGATTATCTACTACGACTGACTCTGTGACTCAACCAATCCAGCTTAATTATGTATTGCAACACAGCACACTCTGTGCCCTCTCAAACAAAAATATTGGCATCTCCGCTGTGTTGAAATCTTTGGTGTTTGGTTAGCACTCTCTTTTCAAATCAACTTTCTCTCCAGATGATATCACCACATAGCTCAAAAGAATTTCTATTACTTGTGATCATCCATCTCGAGCTCGCCAACTTGTTTCTTGTGATCTCCAATCCGCGGGTTCAATCTCCGAGCGTCATTCCCTCCCCGTATGTGAGGTCATGTTGAGCTGTTCTGTGTGATGTTGTTGCCATATCAGATAGGCTGTTGCTCCCCAGCAGAGATTGTGTTTGCTGTGTGAACAGTGGAGAAGTAATGGTGGTGCGGGGCAGCCAGGCCAGCGGCAGAGGGAGGGGCGGGGTGAGGGCTTTGTTAAGAAAATCAGGAATTCTTCCGGCTGGCAGATGAAGTCAGTGCATTCCTCCAAAGCAGCTCCCTATAGGCAGCCAGTGGAGCAGAGCCAGGCACTGAATGAGGGGCAAGATAATGGTGGGGCTCAGTATTAAACACCTCCCATTGAGAACCGGAGAGACAGACAGAAAGAGAACACCATCTGTCCGACTCTCGGTGAAGAGTTGTCTTTTACCCACCTAGGCTACAAAGTTTCATTTACTGTGCCAAGTTCTAAAGATAATCCTAACACCGCCCGAGGCATTTAACTTTTTATGAGCACTGCGGTATTTTATTACCTTGTTATGAAGCTGAGCTGTACAGGACAGACAAACAG
The DNA here is from genome assembly GCF_004354835.1 of Perca flavescens. Lineage (NCBI taxonomy): Eukaryota > Metazoa > Chordata > Actinopteri > Perciformes > Percidae > Perca > Perca flavescens. The sequence continues at coordinate 14,859,588 of NC_041338.1, forward strand.
ACAGACGGACAGAGAGATTGAACATAACAATATTCATTTAGGTTAAACCTGCTTCCAAGACGCATTTCAGGCAACCTGCTGATCTGCTCTATGAAGTCTGATGAGACCCAGTTCTAGTCCTGCTGAGGGGGATCAAACTGAGGGACACACACACACACACACACACACACACACACACACACACACACACACACACACACACACACACACACACACACACACACACACGTTCTATCTCTCCTGCCACGTTTCTGTGTATTTCTACCCACACAAACACCCTCTCCCAAACATAGACACACTTGAGTTGCTCCACTTTCCCTGTCCGTTCCCGTCGGCAGTAAGCTATCATAACTGCTTTGAAGGAGGGCAGCGGAGCGTTTAATTGGGTTACAGATTGGCATTTATGCTTCCAGGTCCACAAGATACTGCTGGGGCTCTTAACTAACCAGTCTGTTCTTTTACAACTGGAAAATTGGATTTCTGGATTAATCATCAGTCATATCAACACACCTCTAACATGTCCCTCTGTTCTTGTTTTTCAGAGTCCGTGCCATGCAGTGTTGAGTTGAGTCAAGCCGAGCTGAAGTGATCCGTTTTGAAAACCGTCTTACCCTTCACCCCGTCTCACCTGGTCCCAGATGGAGCTCAAAGTGTGGGTGGACGGAGTGGTGCGGGTGGTGTGCGGCCTGTCTGAGGAGACATCCTGCCAGGATGTAGTCATCGCTCTGGCCCAGGCCATTGGTGGGTACCTCAAACTCTTTTGTGTTTACAAGCTGTTGTTACTTGGCACCTTGTTTGTTTGCTTGACAGTTTATTTTGTCGCCTTAAGCGATTCGATAACAGCCCTGCAATGACAATTTGATGCAGACAAAAACAAGAGTACTTTTAAGTGCTAAGGTTTTAGCAATCCGGTTCTGCACTTACCTTTTCATTCTCCACTGACCCAAAATTAGTACTCTGTCAGATTCAGTCAGGGGGTCAGTATGGATTTGAGCCATCTCTCTGTCCCTGTATCCTTTATTCAAGCCTTACGCTGCAGCAACATTGAACAACATAAATCCAGATATAGCACTCTCCTCCTTCCATGAGTGAGCTGCCTGCCAAGTCATCAGGGAGGGCTTGTCCTAATTTCAAGGTCCTTGTGGAAACTTTGGTTTATTTGAATTCTTTTTACATGTGCGAGTCTTACGCAGCAGCCTTTTATTCCCGTCCTCAGAGGCAGAGATTTAAAGGTATCAGCATCATCACAATGCATTTGATGTTATTTGTTCACTTAGCGCTACTTGCGTCGAAGCAGTGGAAGGAGTCAAACCAACTGCTTAAATTACACTGAAGGAGAAACAAATGTCTCGACTGATTTATGTGTTATACGTTTTTATAGACACTGTGTCTCATGCAGTTTTTTCAATTTGATATGGTGGTGTTTTAGGGATGGTAGGTTGTGTTGTCTTTCAGTTTGTTGGTATTTCTTCGTACTCACTCTGTGTCTCTCTCTGTCCCCAGGTCAGACAGGCCGCTATGTTCTGATCCAGCGTCTTAGGGATACAGAGAGGCAGCTGTTGGCTACAGAGAAGCCTCTGGAGTCTCTGGCTAAGTTAGGCCAACACGGCGCCGAAGTTCAGTTCTTCCTGCGCCGTACTGGCCCAAGCAGCAGTGACGGACCCAGCTCGAAACAGGACAGACCACCTTCACCCCAACTGCCCAAGCATCCTGAGCCAGAGCCTTTGAAACGCAACCAGCCTAAGAAAGCACTCACCTTTAACCTGGGGCCATCCACCTCTCCGAATACCAAAGCCAAACAGTTTAAGAAGTCTCCTCGGGACTCTCCAGAGCAAAGAGCCTCCCCTTCTCCCAGCCCTGTATCCCCTCATATTCCATCCCCATCCCCATCCCCATCCCCAGCACTACCTATAGGCCCATCCAAAGAGGAGGTTTTTAGGAAGGTTCTTCAGCAACAGGAGCGACTGAGGGCTATGGAGGCGCAGCTAGAAGCCCTAGAGAGGGAGTCACACACATGGGAGCGTCCCAGCCCATCTCCATGTCCTTCACCGGTTTCTGACACTCACTTGAAAGAAGAGATGGACGCTCTGGAGCAAGCGGCGCGGAGGAACCATGCCGAGCTCGCCCATGAACAGTATTGGGAGGAGGAGCTTAAGGCAGAGGTGGAGAGGGAGCGAGGAATGAGGAGGAAGCTTGGGGAGCTCCACGCCAAGCTCGACGACTGCGGACGGCGGCTCCACAAGTTCTCCGTTCGCGCTGCTCAGCTGGAGCAAGAGATCCAGCGGGAAAGCCAGACGGAAGGGAAAGCCACCAGACCCGAGGAATCCCTCGACGCCATGAAGGCAGAACTCCAGAGTCGGGAGAATCACGGGACAGAGCTGGAGGAGCAGCTTTCTGAGACTGACAAGGCTCTGGGGAAGGCAGAGTCTCTGATGCAGGTAAGGAGAGAGGTGACGGTTCTGGAGAAAGGGCTATAAATCCACATCAGCCAGTGTTGTCATTTGAGGGGTGTAGCACAGACGCTCTTCTAGCTATACTGTGAAACTGTATCCCTCTCCTACCTGCATACTGCAGCAGACAAACAACAGTGCAGAGACACTTGAACACATGATTTATTGTGGCATTTTTATTAATAATTAATTATTCAAGCAATTACGATGACATAAATGCTGTATTCTCATATCCTACCTTGTATGAAAAATGTTTACTGTCTGACGAATTATTTACAGTCCAGCCGAACTGGTTTGGCAGGTATCATCTTGTATGCATGTCCTGAACACATGGTTACCAATGGTGTTTATATTACATTGCCAATATCAACATATTCTTGTACCTTGTCTATGGAAAAAGAGATTAAAGAAGATTGATTTGTAGAACAAAAGCCCCTTTTATTGGATCTACTCAGCCTCAACGTATGGTAGTTTGTGGTGTCATTGTTTGTTTACTTTGGTGGTTGTCATAGACGCGGCTGTGTCAATAAAAGCCGAACCCAGTTTAAAGTAGACTTGAGTTTCCTCATAATCCACATGAAACCCAAGACTCTGATATCCACTTCATGGAGCTCACTCAGACTAGTTCCAGCCAGTGGAATGAAGAATTAAATTCTTCTTTTATTTGTAGTATAGCAGACGTTTTAAATGTTTTGCCACGAGGAAGTGGAGCACGCTGAAAACATTTTTTTTGGTCTAGTGTTTCCATGTCTTCATTAGCAAAGACCAGCCACAGTCAAAGACCTTTGTGTCCCATTCTCAATCCACTGGGCTACAACTAATAACATGCAAACTGGCTGCAAAACTGATTAAAACCTAACGATAAGCTCATTTGCTTCTCAGTCAGTCCTACCTCATGGGCATGTGTCTGACTCTGCCCGATTGATGCTACAGAGAGGGGACTGTGTCATGATCAATTTGCCAATTATATAGAAAGCATCCTGCTGCACAACAGAGGTATTAGGCTTCTTTTTTTTATTTTTTCATATTTACTGGTATAATATGTACCACCGTGTCATAACAGGACTGCAAGAGTTTATAATCCGAAAGTAACCACAAAGGCATTTTGCCACCCAGGCAGTTATCGCCTGGAAGAAATTAGATGCTTCTATTTCCTGTAAATTAAATGTTAATATTGGTAACATAATACAGTATAATAAAGCTCAATCCATAGTAATAGAAAGGTGCGCCTGTCTGGCCGTGTCAGTCATCAGTCAGCTGATGGGTCGAGGCTGCCCAAGTGTTGGTGGTGATGAGCACAGCGTTGCAGTCATTAGGCAAATAGAGGCAGACCTGCAGGTGTGAACTGCCTCAGCAGGCTGCCTCAGTCCGACATCAATTACACCTACGCACGCACGGACACACACACACAAACACAAACGCACAGATGCTGGGGTTGGGGACTCCTCCTGCTGCTCCCTGTACTGTGTGCAGACATTGATTACGCACAAATGGATAGTCGATTAAGACTGATTGACCGGCCTGTTTGTGTGCATCACAGTTTAATCCGTGAGTGCAGAGGTGATGCCGCTGTCTCGATGGAGCCTCTCTGAACTCCACGTTTTCAATAATTGGAGCTGATGATTATCTCGGCCCCCTGGCATCTGGTCGGATTAAGACGGCTTTGAAATGCAGCAGGCAAATGAGCATAGTAATGTATCGGTCTGTATAAGTATATGCCTCAGGCTACTGGAATCTGATGCAATCAGAAAACAATGCTTATGGCAGTTGTGGAACTTTGATGATGATGTATTGTAGCTGATTGGTCTGATGATAGGGGATAGTCTCTTTCACTGACTGGACTTGTAGACTTTGCTGCCCCCTGATGGTGAAAGGTTGCATGGCATTTACAGTAGAAGAAATGAGACCTAAAGTCAAAATATAGTCCTGCCTTTTAATTACATTAATACATTCTGCTGTCGGTGTTTTATTACATTTATCATTCAAGTCGTGGAGAAAAGACTTATGTCTACTGATTAATGGGCACGCTTAGCTCATCCCATTTTCATATGCTGCGCCCATTTACAGGCAAACATGGTGTTCAGTGAGTCAGCACTGACTGATGTGAGCTCTCAATCGTCCTTTGTTTTCCTCACTGATCCACTTTTCCATCTCAGGCCAAACAGGAGGAGCTGGAGGAGTTGAATAAGGAGCTGAGGCAGTGTAACCTGCAGCAGTTTATTCAACAGACAGGTGTCCTGCCAGCGCACACTCACTCACGCACCGAGCTTCAGGAGCAACTGGAGCAGTTTGAACTGGCACATCTTCTGCAGGATGGCTACAGGAATGGAAGTATGGAAACAAAAAGAAATATTCGAGCTCCACATTGTGTACTTGGCTGTTAATGCTAGATGACCTGCCCTCTAAACATATTTCTGTCTCTCCATCAGGCCACAGTGTAAGTCAAGTGGAATCGCCACCTCGGCCCACTGCCAAACAGTTCCTGGGACATCCACGCAACCTGCAAAACCCTCTGGTGTCCAGTCTCAACCCTGAGGGTGTGTATGTGTGAGACCCTGCTTCCCAAGTCCATACCGCTCTCCTCTCCTGCCCTGCCCGTCCCCTGGTGCCAGAGTTCCTTGTCCCCATACTTTCCACCCCAGCTTGATTGGGTTTAAGGCTACAACTGCCATTTCTTGGTGTTGGGTAGTGGAAGCAGCTGTACGGGGGAGGTTCCTGCTACATCTCAGCAGCTTCCCTGTGCTCCACTTTTAAAGGCTGAAAGACTTCTCTTCTGCGCCCTACTCTCAGTCTTTTGCTGATTCCTGTCTCTAACAGCTGATTTAACACATTCCTCCCTCCATTTTCTCACACATATCTGTACACTTTAATTCTGTGGGTCTATCCTTTCATGTTGTCTCTCCTCCCCGCCCTCCTCCTCTCTCACCGTTTGCTTCTGGACTAACAGTAACTGCTTCCATTATACTTTAATACACTTTAATACATCTGGGACCTTGCTCCTAACCCCCCCTCTGTAATACAGAGCAGCCTTTCCACCCTCAAGTCAACAATCCATTGCACGGGGAATGACTGTAGCAGACATTCTGATTGTAGCGCTGTTTTTATACTGTGACATGAAAAGATATGAGACCAATGCCATTTCAGTATGCCTTTTATGTATGAATACTATTTATATGTGAGGGGGGTGTATCTATACAATGCTTTGTACTTTGGGGACGCTTGACTTCCAAAGAGCAAGAGCCTTTCACGGAAGGGCTCTGCAAAATGTTTTGCACTGTCCCATTCTCTTCCTGTGTGAAGCCTTGGCCCTGGTTGCCTACAGAGAAATGTATCGTTCTGTTCCCTTTCTGCTCTGCTTGAAGACAATTTATTTTAGGAGCTTATAGCTTTTGCCAGTCTATTTTTGTCAAGCTCCATGCTAAAAGACAGGATACATTTCAAAAGCAGTGCAACAAGGCCATGGTTTGTTTAATAAAGATAGATAGATATATCTATATATCTATCTATCTATCTATATACATTTCTTTTCCTCCACTGGGATTGATGCGCCTGGTTCTTTTGCTGTCATCACACCTAACATTTGACCTGTCATAACTTGTATTGTGCCTCGATGTACTGTAGATTTAGTACACGCTTACTTAGCTAAGCCCTGATAACAAACATCAAGCAACCAAGGGAAGCTGTTGTTTTCGGTGCTCAGTCGGTCTTCATTGCTGTTATTCACAAATGACCATCCAAATCAACCTAAACCAATATTTACTTTACCATAGCACTTCTTATTATACGGCTCTATTATGCTGACAGGTCAAAGTGACGTGTGTTTGAGTGTGCACGTTCTCCTTACCGTCTACAGTGTGGTGTTTTCTCTGTGGGATTATACAGACGCTCCTTGCTTGGGAAACTACACACATCTCAGTGCTTGTTATAAAAAAACAAAAAACATGCTTGAAATCAATTCTGTCCCACAATGCTACTCTGACTACAAGACTTCAGTCGTAGGCCACAACACTCCGTGGGTTAGGGAATTAACCCAATAATTGTTTTTTTTTGTGTCAGCTAGTGCTTCTCATAGGCATGTGTGAATATCTGGATTGACCCCGGTCTCTCCTGCTGTGTCTTAGCTGAAAAAATGTTTTCCAAACAAAGGGATCATCATCCCCACTTATTTTTGTGTGTCTTGCAGTCCTGACATCCCGAGAGTCGTCATGGAGATAAAACATGGACCGCAGGGCCAAAGGAAAAGTTGTTCACTGTTCTGTCACCGTCACATCTTATTTAACTCCTTTCTTTGTAACTCATTATTTAATCGACCATGATATACATACTGTATATACATAAGACAAATATATTTACAGTTTTGCTACTGTAAACACTGCAAAGTATCTCTATGAAATGTAAAATAATTTAGAAACCTTTTACCTAGAGCAATTATTACCATTACTGTGTATTTAAATATAATAAAAATGTGCATTGTGTTTTAGATAATCTTTTGTTGAGTGATTGTTTTTCTTAATACCCTGTTTATGGAGTCCCATTTTATTATACTCTTCCTTGTAACTAGGAGTGGAAGTGCAATGCATCTGGAATACCCAGCAGTAAATAATTAACACACCAGTGTGCACTTTCTAAAAATTACAGTGCCATGAAGCTCCTATGTGAAATACATTATGAATATGTTATAGGTACTGAAATATGCATGCTCTCCTCATTACGTGTGGTACATGGGTCCTCTGATGCACGACCATTTTTGACGTTTTAAAGCCGGTATTCACCGGTTGCTGATTCAAAGTTCACAAAGTGCATCCTTGGTTGAAGAGGGAAATGTGGTATCACAGCCTCTCCTGATATGGGTGATGTAACATGGTATATCTACATGACATGTGACCGTAAACAAACAAGGGCAAGGCAGAACTGAGATTATTTGCGAGAGCTGACTATCAATCTATTTACATGTTAGTTTTAAATGTACCGAGTATATATTTTAAAAGTTCACTGATTGTTCATGCTATTAGTGAGGAACGGTGTCTTTTTGCTCAGCACCAGAGGACATCTGAGAAATGTGTGGACTTTATCCCTCTAAGTCGATGTAGGTTCCCTGTCATCCGTTATTAGCAAACCCTGACATGATACACAGTTGCACAAAGACGGCTTTCTGCACAACACTTGTCCCTCCATCCATCCCTCCATCCATCCCTTTCCTGTTTGTTTACCCTGGAGAGCCAATATGCTGGCTGTCACACTACTGAGTGACGTGAGCTTCCCTTGTGCTCTGGCTAACCCCTGACTGAAACTCTGTGGATTTCTATTAATACCCTCATCTGGTCAGACTTGCCAGACTTGCCAAAATCCCAAGCATGCACATTTTTTCTTTCCATTTCAATGTAGGAACGTGATGACAAAAGTCATCAAAAATATCCCATTTTTAATCAACCATTTCCACTTTGTGCCATTGTTGTTGTCTCTTGACAATTGTGTTAGATGCTCAGTTTAGACATTATGATTAATTATGTAGAATTGGATTTTACAAAAGAGCTTTAGAGCTGTCTGGTTTGGCAGAGGTTAGATAAGCTCCAAATCCTTGTTTGGTTCTCGCTGTCTGGACAATCCCACGGCATGGTGCAATGCTGATGGACGCCTACCGGTAGACATGAAGGATTCTGTGCTACACCTAAAGGTCAAAGTATATCTCATTTCCCACGCACTATTGTCACATTGGCAATGCTAATCCATTATAATGTAGAATTTGCTTTTATATTTCTGAAAATCATTGCATTACTTGTGGACCCTTCAGATTTAATGTTTTATTTTCAGCTGACCTCGGGCCAGTGTTGTACGTGGATTCTTTCCCCATTATCCTATACATGCAAAGTTAAATATATCCAACCTCACCCACTTCAAATCTAAACCCAAAGGACTCCAATCTCATAAAGGGGACATTAAAAGATTATGATGATGTTTCAGGACACCACACTGAGGGATTTATTATTCCTCATACAATGGTACTCCACACAAACTCCATCCAAATCTACTTTGGAAGGTGCCGGATGAATGTTAAAAGGGGTCGCAAAGCTTGATGTTTGGATGAAAACTGATCGATGCACATATATAACAGGCAGGGTCTGTCTGGAAAAGAACCTCCTTGTTGGACGAGAATGAGCATCTGCACGTCCACTTTATGATGATGAATGGGGGCCACAGGTTAATAAGTCGGACATGCTGCATATTCCTCTGTGTCACAATGAGTCATGCACTGATGGGAATGAAACATCCTCACCGATACCAAGAAGTGCATTAGTCAAACAGAAAGTAAGATACACTGCAAAATGGATTTGAGTGAAAACTTTACTTCTCACTTGAGAGATACCTTTTGCAAACACACATGGTACAAAATTGATACAATTGATATGCATTTTCTTATTTGGAACAAACATGTGAATAACTGGAAAACTGCTTCTACTGGAGTAAAGGCGTGGACACATTACTATATTTTCTCTATCCATTTTGTTCTAAAACGAAGTCCAGTGTCTTTATAATAACACTGGAGGGGCCCAATGGAACCTCTTCAAGAACCCTTGGGCCCCCATGAAATGGGAACAAGTGTGATTATCATATATAAACCACACAGAGGAAACAGAAACTCAAACATATTCTCGTACCAATAGTCTGAACGGTAGGTGGCATTACACAGAGGTCGGCTCTGTAGGAGGCAATGCAAAAGCTACAGGCCCCAAATAAGGAACAGTATGTGAGCATAGGAAGAAGTAGGCTACAGTGCACATGGAGACCGCTGGGAGGGCAGTCGTGTTAAGCAGGCCTGTCCCAGCAATGTGCACGGGACATGATCAAGGGCTGCTTGTAGATCTAGATGTTTGTCTGGTCCGGCTGTGGCTGGCCGTTGGACGAGCCAACATTGAGAAGTACTCCCAAAACCAGGTTAGCCGCTGTCACACGCACAGTGGAACTGGCAACTGGCACAATGTGCGTTAGTCAGTGGCTTACCTGCTTTTAGATTTCAGATAATACTGACAACCATGAGCACACAAAATCTGCGGATCGACACAGACAAAGGCTGTGGAATAAAACACTAAAAAAAAAAAAAAACACGAAAAAAACAGATAGCCAACATAAAGTGGAGATTAGTGGTAGGCTATCTTCTATTCACATCACTTAGACATAGCGGTATCTAAATTATTGTACACAACACAAAATGATAGGCTATAACAATTCAAATAAATTGACAAATCTCCTAAATCCTCCATTATCCGAACACTGTAACAAATTGTTAGAGAATTATAAATTACAGCTGGCTTCTAGTTCCAGTCCATGTATTTGGCTGCCGACATTTATTGAAATGCTTTTAATATCAATTGCCATGAAAAAAGTTCAAAATAATTACATCTGACAGCTGTATAGAAATGTAGAGAAATTACATCCAATGATTTGTTGGATGTGGCCTGATTCATCCACACCATAGGCTATAGAATAAAGAACAGTGGCAGGTAAAGGGAGTATACTTACCAGCCCCAAGTTTTCTTTTGGATTCATTTTAAAAGAAAAAAGCGTTTCATTTTCGCCGACAGGACCATACAAACCATCTATCCAAACATCCAAATAGTTTTTTCTCTGAAAAGAAATCACTGTGCACGGCTAAAGTTAGGTGCATTTTGATGATATAGTATAGCACACCGACACATAAGTTCAGTTCACTTGTACTACCCCGACCCTGCCCACTCCCCTGCATCTGCAACCCGACCTGGTTATGCAAACGAGAAAGAAACTGGCATCATGCGCAGCCAATGGGCTGCCGCGTTTGAGTTCAACGACCCACCAATTATAGATAATCGGCAAATAAAAATCTCCGGGAGGTGGGTTTTATGAGGCCAACAATTTCAGTTGACTTTGATAGTCATAGTTGGTGTGCGGCGCGTTCAGTTCTGCACGTCGTACATTAGGAATAAACCATTCGCTTGTTAACAGTTACTGTCCTCATCGAGTATTTATGGCAAAATCAATGCGACACATGTTTCTTTACAATTAAATAGTCGACATGTGATGCGAAAGTTGCTACTTGAGGTGGGATAAATGTGCTTTAAACCTGTTTGACAAAGAACGCCCCTACCCCTACAATGAGAAGTGGTTGAACTCGGCTTACTTGTGTACAGTGTTGCCATGAGCAGAGTGTGGCTATGCACGTACCAAGGATGCAGCATGACAGTCTGTTCTGATGATGACGACGAAGAGGAGGAGGAGGAGGAGGAGGAGGAGGAGGTTGTAGGAGAAGAGAACACTCAATTATTAATGGAGTGAGAGTTTGGACTCCCCGACATCATTAACAAATTGTATAGCATCAAATCGATTTGAAACTACAATTTAGATTTTAATTTTTGTTAACCCTTTATATTTCAACATCACATGAAAAAAGTTAGGTGCATCTTAAATACAGAATAGTCATTGTACTACTACTACTACTACATTAAAACAATGCAAATCTTTAATAGCAAATATGATATAAGATATTATAATATTATTATCAACAATTTTCGTTAAGATTAACTATTAAACGCTCCTTTTTTAGATTTGCACAACAAAATCACTTTGCATAATTCACCCCCTTTTGAACTTGTCGGCTGGAACATGGTGTTCTTTCTTTGTTTTGATATTATCAAACAACTTTTGGACTTTGGGTAGCCTATATGTTATAGCTTTCTTCTGACCAGTTTTTGATTGTTAAAACCCAATCGGATTATTCACAGCCAGGATACACATAACCCCATGACATAAAGTAGCAAATCAGGATTACATTAGATTATGTAATATCTGATTTTGCCAAATTAGAGTTACCACCAGGGGGCGACAGTTGCAAATGTTTACTGTATTGACTGCTTGGGGTTTATGACAGCCCTAAGACTTCAAGAGAATAATTGTTGTAGTTATAGGCCTACTGGTAATAGGCATGGTTTAATTTGAATGAGTGTAAAATATAACCATGTCATACTTTTTCATAATAGCCTTATAATTTATCATTAAACATGCGTCTCAAATGTTACTTTTTTCAAACAGTTTTTTACCCCTGCACACTGTGACAGTTTGGCTCAACTTTAAATGATTTATTATATATTATTATATATATTGTAGATGTATATGTGCACTTCTAACTGTATTTCTAAATTTATGAAATTAAGGACATGTCATGTTTGTGTGAAAGTGGTTCCCATCGTTTGTGTAATGATGACCAATATTTACAGTCAATAGTAATAACTGATCTCAGATAAACGAATACTGTCTCTTTAAGAGGCACAGTTGTCTGAGTGCACTCTGCCATTTCCGTTTCTAGCCAGCCGGTGGTGTCACTCAACAACAATCGTGGAGACTTCAAATCATTTCAAATAATACCTCACACTACTGAGTAGGGTAGGTTTTAAATAAATATTAAATACTCGAACACGACATTGCAGTTAAGAGGGTTAACTGAGGAATTTGTGTGAATTCCCTCACACAATAAGTGTTTTTCGTGCACACTCCGAAGGGACTTGTAATTGACGTTTGCTAAATTTAGCTATTCTGAGGCTAGCTAGCTAACACGCTACACTAAAGCTAATGTCACTAGCTAGCGTGAATTTTGTATTAAGAACAGCGTTACAAGTTAGTCCCATTCTTGTCAGTGCATACATCTATAATGTGAATATCTACATATACGCTGCATGCATAGTTTATCCGCAGCACTCTGTTTGGTGCTGAGCTTTCTTCTTTGTTTACAAGTGTAGCCATAGCATAGTTTGCAGGCTGCTGCTAGCCATCTAACGTAAATGTAAGGTAACGTTAACATGTTCCTGTTTGTCTGCAAACAATAAAAGTAAGGTTACAAAATAAGGTTAATTTTAAACTGCGGTTTTGTAGTTTCTTAACTACCCACGAGTGTCACTCCTATAGACCAAGACCACAAGCTTGATGATCATTTTCCTTTCTGCTCAAGGACAGGCAAAAATATCACCTTCTCGTTCCATGAAGTTTGGATGAATTTCCTTCATCTGCTGTCCTTTAAACAGTAACAATTACCAACACACCTAATTCCTAATGCCATTCTGTCAGACCCAATTGTGTCATATTCGTACAATTTGTACACAAGAAAATTCCAGGCTTTTTTTTTTTTTTTTTTTAATTAAACACTGCAATTATGGTGTATGTTCTCAGGATTCCATTAGAGAAAAGCTGTCCAGCTGTTTTATTCTGATGGTCAGCCATGGATGAAGATGACAGCCAAGATGAGCTGATCAACTGCAGTACATCCCACAGCAAAGGAAAAAGGGCTGCCCTGTGGGCCATCTCAGGTAGCTTGTTTAACATGTATACGATCATTAGCTGATGAAATAGGTACATTTCACAAAAATGCATTTACTTCCATAAGAATACACTATTAAACATACCTAAAAGCTTTTAACACCTCATGTATTTCTGTTCCTCTTAGATGACTCTGACAATGTTGAAGAGGAGTCTGGGGAGGGAGAAACTGACAGTGGTGAGGAAGAAGAGGAGGATCATGTAGACGGAGAGGAGGAGGATGATGATGATGATGATGATGATGAAGAGGAGGAGGAAGATGAGGAGGATGGTACGAGTGACTGACTTTTACAAGATTATAATATAATTATTCTTTGCTCAACTTGTTTCTCTGATAAAGGTTTATGTAATTACAGAATACACTGCAGTCTCTAATTTTTAGCTTAAGAAAAATGTAGCTTCTGCGATACACTACACATGTATGTGTGTAAAAAAAAAAAAAAAAAAAAAAAAAATGATTTGCCCACTTCTTTGTTATGCTGCAACATCCTCTATACATATGGTCTGTACATTCACAATATAATTCTACCCACTTTTGTCAGATGAGGAAGAGGAGGGAGATGCTAAGGCTGAGGATGGAGCTTTTGGGATAACCTCTGCCGACGTTGCAGGGATGAGCTCGGATGAGGACACTGAGAAGTGTCCCATCTGCCTTAACTCATTCAGCAGCCAGCCTGTTGCAACACCAGAGAACTGCGAGCACTACTTCTGTCTCGACTGCATCCTCGCATGGGCCAAGGTGGGTTTTGACTTCATGTTGTATGAGCCCAAGGAGAAAGCACTTTGTTAGGCAGCACCGTATAGCTGATTACGTTGATTATCAGTATATACGTTGCATTTAAAAAGTGGAATGTTTTTTGTTCTCTGCTCTTTAGAATGCAAACTCGTGCCCTGTAGACCGTATTGCCTTCAACAGCATATACCTAAGGAAATGTTATGGAGGCAAAGTGAAGAAAATGGTGAGTGCCTTCAGTCTTTGGTAGCATAACTTCTGGAACATTTATCAACCCAGTTTAATCTACATACATGTATTTGTTGTGGGTTAGTTGTTTATGTGGGATTTTGTGATGACTGCTTCATTCAGATCACAGTACAAAAGCCTGCAAAGGAAGAACAAGAGGAAACGGTAAATTTGGACCTGGAGCAGACCAGCTGTGAGGTGTGTGGGGGCACTGACCGTGAGGACCGCCTCTTGCTCTGCGATGGCTGTGATGCTGGGTGAGAGAGACTAATGGACTAAACTATCAACTTTTATAATAATAATAATTATTATTATTAATAATAACTAATTGGACTATTGTTCCATAGGTATCACATGGAGTGTCTCACACCACCTCTTGACTCTGTTCCTGTGGAGGAATGGTTCTGCCCTGAGTGTGAAGCCAACAACCGTCACTCGAGTAAGCCTTTAAGTTATTTGCCTTCCTAAATTCATATTTGCTCATTATGGAGCAATTTAAAATTGGTAGTCCTTTATGGACAGGAAGAAAACTAAATCTGAATATTCCATCTTGTAATATACAGTATTTTAGTACATTTGCTTTAAAAATGCTGCCATAGTATGTTTTTATTTTCTTTCAGTGAAAATATGTTGCAAAAAAAACAAATTCCTATAAAAACAAAAAATACATATTAACCTATACCATTTGTTCATTATATTACAAGTGGCCATGTTTAAGAATTGTTTGATTCTTAGCATCTTTTCACATGACAGACGTTTAATTGTTCTTGACTCAGGGGGTTCAGCTGAGGAACTTAGTGATACAGAGAGCCTACCTTCTACTGCCCGTCCCGCCACCAGTCGCTTACAGTCCGGCGCTGCAGGTCCCACCAGAGCTATCGCCCGAACTCAGCAGAGCGAAAGGGTTCGAGCTAATGTCAACCGACATCGCATCACACAGGCACGGACATCACAGGTTTGGCATGAGGCGTGATGCTTCAGTCTTGGCTTACTTTCTAACTCAGCATATGTGCAGGCTGGATCTCGCAGAAATGTCTTGCTGTGACATTATTGACTCTTTGAGTTGTGTGTTTGGTTAATGTACTTCAGTGCTGCTGACAGGAGAAATTATGGCATGTGTTTGTGACGTTTGTTGTATTTGATTAGCAATAGAAAGGCTTGTGTTAAGGAGCAGTGCATGTGTTTGGTAGTTGTGTTTAGACAACAGTGGTTTGTGAGAGCAAACTGATGGAGTAACGCAAACTTTTTCTTACTAGTTGGCTCCCACGTATATGATTCAGTCCACTTGGCTTGATGAGACTATTAATGCTGTGGTGGCTGGGCTCAATTCGGCTGTGTATATACGGGACTTAACACCACGCGTCCCATCTAGCCGCAGGCGCAAGACCAGTAAGTAAGCACACGCATACAAATTCACTGCAGTTTTCAGATAGGCTGAGCATAATCACAAGCACACATGAACTAATGTTATGGAAGGAAAAGCAAGAGATGGCTATGAGGCCAAAATCGTGATGCGTTTGTGATGAGGGATAACCTTTCTGATTGATTGAACAGGGAAGCGCAGAAAAGTTAGAAGCAAGAAGACCTCTTCTGCCAAGGGTAAAACCGGTAAATTAGCAACTACAGGAGTCAAGAGGAGGAAGCGGAGAGTGAGGAAGACTAAATCCAGAAAAAAGCTGGTGAGTGTGTCATCAAGATCAGGCTTGGGATTTAAATGATTTGTTTTTAAATATTTCACTAGATGTATCACTTAATGTAAACCATGAACAATTAATGAATAGAAGTTATTAATATATACATATAATAAAGGTAATAGTAAAAATGTATAATATTAAATATGTAAATCATTAATAAAATATATATATGTGTGTGTGTGTGTGTGTGTGTGTGTGTGTGTGTGTATATATATATATATATATATATATATATATATATATATATATATATATATATATATATATATATATATATCTATCTCTTGTAGTCGTGAGATGCATTTCATTAGTTGACTCTAAACCTATGTTTTCCTATTAGATGTTGAAAAAGGCTGCCACTCCTCGAAGCCGTATTGCTAGTAATCTGAGAATTGTAAAGGACAAGAAGAGCTCTTCACTTCCTACAGTATATCGGCCATCAGAGCACACGCTAAGCAGCATGCGCGCTGACATAGGTGCAGCATCCCTCTCTATCTATGGAGATCCATTTGACCTGGATCCATTTGTGGATCGGTAAGAAGACTTGTGAATTTTGTAGTGCTTTGCAGAATACCATTCAAAACATATAATTGTATACATGTACCAGCCACTTTATTAGGTAAGCCTTGCTAGTACCAGTTTAGACCCCCTTTTCCCATCGGAATTGCCTCAGTGCTTCGTGGCACAGACTCTGCACTATAAACATTCCTCTGAGATTTTGGTCCATATCAACATGATAGCATCAACACGGTTGCTGCAGATTTGTTGGCCCCCCACACCATTACACCACCACCAGCAGCATGAACCGTTGGTTGGACTCAAATAATCGTTCGTTCAACCGAGGTATGCAGAAGAGCATCTCTGAACACGTTGAACCTTGAAGCTGATAGACTACAGCAGCAGAAGGCCACACTACATTTGGCACAGGCTCTCCAAAATTGTACAACAGAAGATTGGAACACCGTTGCCTGGTCTGATGAGTCTCTACATGAAAGCACGGATCCATCCTGCCTTGTTTCAAAGGTTCAGGCTGCTGGTGGGGGATATTTTCTTGGCACACTTTGGGCCCCTTAATACCAATTGAGCATAGTTTAAATGCCACAGTCCACCTGAGTATTTTTGCTGACCATGTCTATCCCTTAATGACCTATGTGTACCCATCTTCTAATGGCTACTTCCAGCAGGATAACGTCACAAAGCTCAAATCATCTCAAACTGGTTTCTTGAACATGACAATGAGTTCACTGTAGTCAAGTGGCCTCCACAGTCACCAGATCTCAATTCAATAGAGCACCTTTTGGAATTTGGTGGCGATTAGCATCATGGATGGGCAACTGCGTAATGCTATCATGTCAATATGGACCAAAATCTCTGAGGAATGTTTCCAGCATCCTTGTTGAATCTATGCCCTGAAGAATTAAGGCATATATATATATATATATATATATATACACATACATACATACATACATACATACATACAGTACAGGCCAAAAGTTTGGACACACCTTCTCATTCAATGCGGTTTCTTTATTTTCATGACTATTTACATTGTAGATTCTCACTGAAGGCATCAAAACTATGAATGAACACATATGGAATTATGTACTTAACAAAAAAGTGTGAAATAACTGAAAACATGTCTTATATTTTAGATTCTTCAAAGTAGCCACCCTTTTCTTTTTTTGATAACTCTGCAAACCCTTGGTGTTCTCTCAATGAGCTTCATGAGGTAGTCACCTGAAATGGTTTTCACTTCACAGGTGTGCTTTGTCAGGGTTAATTAGTGGAATTTGTTCCCTTATTAATAAAAAAAGTAAAGGGTGGCTACTTTGAAGAATCTAAAATATAAGACATGTTTTCAGTTATTTCACACTTTTTTGTTAAGTACATAATTCCATATGTGTTCATTCATAGTTTTGATGCCTTCAGTGAGAATCTACAATGTAAATAGTCATAAAAAGGAAAAGCATATATATATATATATATATACATACATACATACATACATACATACATACACACACACACACACACACACACACACACACACACACACACACACACACACACACACACACACACACACACACACAATGTTAATAATTGAGCTAATTGTGCCTTACGGTATTCATTTGACCAGTCAGGAGGAAGAGCAGCAGGCCCACATTACATCGCTGTTGGAAGCCAAGAGGCGAGGGATCTCTCGCTCTGCTCTTCGCTCTCACCAGCCTGTAGCTCGACCAGTCACTGCAAGCCTATCCGGGTAACATCACCTTTTTGCCATGATGTGTACATTTGGTTATCCAGAACAGGTTCTGATTTGTAAATTTCCATATCTATAGCTAACTGAGGAACATGTTTCTGCTTATCAATCTGGACCAATAATTTCCTCCAGCATGGTGTAAGAATGCAGGATTTTGAAATGTCTCAAGTCTGGTTATAATGACCCAGAAATCGGCTAATGCTGGTTGGTCGAAAGTAAAAACGACTGTAAACTATAAATATGTGCATGACGAATATTTGTCACAAACTAACTTGCTTTTAATGACAAATTCATGGCAGTTTAAATCTGCTAAAAATAAAGGTGGTTTATGCCTTCGACATACATTGCTTTTTTATTCTTGGTCAGATAAAAAAAATCAGTTTTGATAAGATTCAAAAATGATGAGCAGATAAAAAAAAAAAACAGAAATGATAAAACAACAATTCCAAACACTGCTAATGTGCATGTGTTACACATCATAATTGCTGATGTAACATGAAGTGTCTTAGCTGTCTCAGTCTTTGTGATCAAGATAGTATCTTGCTTAATGGATACTAAAGAAATATGGTTGATCTAATTAAAGGTTTGCTTTGCTATACCAGGAGAGGAATGGATGTTCCCCAATCAAGGAGTGTTTTTGAGGCGGCTCCTGTACCCGACCTACTGGGCAGCATCCTATCGGGACAGAGCGTCCTCTTAATGGACAGCTCTGATGTTGTTATTAATCGAGATGGTTCCCTCAAAGCTACAAAGCCAAGTAAGTGTGTGTGGCCAGAGGCCCAAAGATCTGACTTCATCTTACCTCTTAGGAAAATAATTGATGCTTTTGAAATCGAGCTATTTACTTCAAGTCTAGTTGTAGAAAATCAAACAACTTCAAATTAACATCAACCGCAACGCTGTGGAAGAGGGTCTGGCTAGTCCACTCAGCATTCTGGAATGGGAGAAAAATGTGCTGTGGTTCATTGGCATTTCTTTAAACAAATCACAATCGTCTTTGGCGGTGCCCCTGCTAAATAGTCTCAGGAATGAACTTGTTTTGGTGGAACGTGTATGTTCAAAAGATGTTTCAATCATGCAAAAGAAAACTCCGATTGGACAGACAGTCTAGCTAGCTGTCTGGATTTACCCTCGTAGATCTGGGAAAAGGTTAACCATAGTCCTCATATATCGACCAGAGTTTAAAGTGCTCATATTATGCTCATTTTCAGGTTCATGATTGTATTTAGAGGCTATATCAGAATAGGTTTACATAGTTTAATTTAAAAAAAAACACCATATATTTGTTGTACTGCACATTGCTGCAGCTCCTCTTTTCACCCTGTCTGTTGAGCTCTCTGTTTTAGCTACAGAGTGAGGCATCTCACTTCTATTCCATCTTTGTTGGGAGTCACACATGCACAGTAGCTAGGTAAGGACTACTAGCCAGTCAGAAGCAGAGTATGAGGGCCAGCTAGGCGAGCATTATAACGTGTGTTACAAAGTGATGCATGTTTATCATGGAAGTAAAGGCTGGACTACAATAGAGCTGTTTGGAACAGTTGGTGTTTTCTGTTGGAGATGGTAAGTCCCTTTGGGGTGGACTTTGGGCTTTTTCACTTTGTAAACCTATTGCATGCACAAAAAAATATATATAACACAATAAATGAAAAGGGAAAAGGCCAAAAAGCATGATATAAACACTTTAAAATGCTAACACGAAGGAAGCCCAAAACAACGGAAATCCGGCCTAAATGAGTGAAATCCGGCAGAATTGTTGTTTGCAACGAAGCAATCCGGGAAGTGGAACGTCAAGGATATAGACTAACGTCAACCTGACTGCTTTATGTAAAATGCACATCCAGTTGGTGAATATCAAACTTTAAACTATCTTTAATCTATGACACGAGGTGAGCAATACTGCTTGTGTTATTCCTCACTCGTTCTCAGCTGATTGTGACTGACTGAGCTAACCATTTCCTATTTTCTGTTTTTTCCCAACACTGTGTACTGTGTTACTCTGAATAATTACTGTGAGCAGTGTACAATTTGTAAGTCTGTGTCATCTACAGAGCAAAGCAAAATAATGATTCCACTTTTTATATACGTTTTATTATTTGTAAAAACTAGGGCTGTCAATCGATTAAAAAAAATGTACTAATTAATCGCACAATTTGCTGTAGTTAATCGCGATTAATCGCTTTTTTAAATTGAGACTGAAGCTTATAATAATGGATATTTAAATGCTAAATCATTGCAAATATGAAGAAAAAAACAAACAAGGAAAGGTTCTGCTAAGTTCAGAATGTTTAATATCTTTCAGAACAGCAGCAGCAACAAATTGGCTTATTTAGTCCTGCTGAAGGCTGCTGAAACGGCTAGAAACTGTCTGACTTGAGAGCAGATTTTTGTCACCGTCCCCGGCTGCTGTCGCCTGCTCTCGTCTACTTTACAGGCGAGGCGCAGTTCATCTCCAACGAGCCGAGAGTTCAGTCGCCGGCAGGGCAGTTGGGACTCACCCGGAAATGGCGAGCGCAGTGAGGTTTCTCTCAAAATCTGACGAAAATCTTCTAAACTGACCTTTGTTGAGCTGAAATGAAGACAGATTCAGCAACTGCACGGCCTATTTCTCGCTTAAAATGTTTTCAGAAACATGTTTCAGTGAACTATTTTAGTACAATATGAGATCGTATTCTGAACGGTCGCCATGACAGTCTGGCTCTCAATATCCGGAGAAAACAAACCCATGTGACGCGTTCGTCCAATCAGCTGCCGGTTTTCATTACTTGAGCAACAATACAAAGTAGCGCCGCCTGCTGTTATGGAGACATATTACGTTTCTCAGCCGCCACATGAAGTAAACAAACACAGCTGCGTTAATTTCGAGTTAAATATTAAAAAATTAACGCAAAAATTAACGCGTTAATTTTGACAGCCCTAGTAAAAACATTTTATGTTACAGTGATGCCATCTGTGTCAAACCGAGGTTGCAGCAATAGCAGTAGCTCAGGAGAAGCCAGCACCCAGATCAGCCCGGTGATGTCACCCAGCCAAGGAGACAGGTCTCCGTCTCTACACTACAACGCAGACCTACCAGGATCCTCCCATAGCTCCATAAACAGACCTTTCTCCCAGAGCTCTTCTCGCTTGCAACCCTACATGCCCTCCTCAGCCAGCCACATCCAACCACCTTCCCATTCTGATTTACCACCCCGAGGCCATCCAAGTTTGCAGCTACCTCGTCCAATCAGACCCACGCACCCTCCTGGTCACCAGAGAACCAATGGGGTGAGAGCCCCCAGCCCATCCTCATCCACCAACTCCTCCGTGGACTCCAGCTCCAAGAGCAAGGGAATGGCCTCATCACAGTCTAAAAAAGCACCTACAAAGCCCATGTGGGTAGACGTGTCAGTGCTTCCTAGGATACCAAAAATAAAAAGGGAGAGCAGTGGTATCACAAAGGATGGCACTAGTCAAGATGGCAGCAGTGGGAGTAATCGCAGCAGCAGCAGCAGCAGCAGCAGCAGCAGTAGTAGTAGTAGGGGAAATAGTAGTAATGGTTGTGTCACTCCAGAAACAGGCATGAACAGCCTTGCTGGGGACCAGGGAAGGCAGCAAAGTGTAGATCAGCAAAAGGGCAGGGCTGACGGTCAGGCCCAGAGGCAGAGGCCTGACGGAGCCAGCTCGTCCTCAGCCTTCTCCAACTCCTTCTCCTCTTCCTCCTCCACTGGTTCTTCTGCTAGCCAGCCACATTATTCCTCATCTTCCTCGTCTTCCTCATCTTCATCAGCAGCAGTGAGCTTCCGCATCAACGCCAGTGGGAACTCCTGGCAGTCGAGGCGGCTAAGCAGCTCGTCATCCTCTGCTGCTGGAGGAGGCGGCACGCAGGCACCCCGGCGAGAAAAGGAAGATGAAGCAAAAAAGAGACAGCTGCACAGGGATAAACAGATGCTGTTGGCATCACGTACGCTGGTCCATAAAGACCAAGACAGCGATAATATCTACGATCCCTATAATCCCACCCTGTCAGAGTCTAGCAGCTCAGATGATGAAGCTGAGAGCACAAGCCTGGATGGCAGCTCCCTACATGCCACACGGGAGGGGAAGGCCCCAAGTTTAGGAAACAAGAAGGGTTTAGTGCAGAGCAAGCATGACCTGGTTCCTGTGAAAATTGAAACATGGGAGACTGAAGTCTCATGGGAAGATCCAGGGAGAACTAGTTCTCAGGAAACCACATCATCGGAGGTCAGATTCTCAGAAGAGTACGTCAAGGTAGAAAAAGAATCTAGATTAGTGGACACTAAGAAAATGTTACTAGACACTAAAGTTAAGAAGGAGCCAGGGTTAGATGATGCAGGGGAAGCTGAAAGGTTTGGTCACAGTGTAAAAAGTTTGAAGTCCGAGAAAGCAGACACCACACCACCTGTTCAACACAGCCTGGATCTTTTAAAGACTGAGAGGGGGACTCTCGAGGAGGAGAGTGGACAGAGCGTTGGCACTCTAAACAGTGATCCCCCTGACTGTAGGAACGATTCATCAGCATCTAACTCTGCTCCCGCCAAGAAAAAAGAAACCAAATCCAATTCCAAATCCTCTCCCAAGTCAAGAGATTTGGGCCTTAAGAAGAAGGCCTTTCAAGCTTCGAAGGAGAGACGCTCTAGCAGTTCAGAGACCGACCGAGGCAGGAGAGAAGACCGTCATGTCTCAGGCCAGGGAGGCCGACGGAAAGAAAGGGAGAAGGACCGAGAGACGAGTTCAAGGCGGTCAAGGTCCAGAGAGAGGAGAAGGGCACACTCGGTCTCAGAAAGCTCTCAGTCCGGTTCCCCTGATAGGACTCGCGGAAAGAGACGTCGGTCCCGGTCCAAAGACAGGAGGCGATCTAGGTAAATATGTAATACCTTGTCCAATATTCCTGATATCAGTTATTTAGTAAACATCTGTTTGACATTAAACTTTATTTAACACCTAATAGTTTTTTTTTTTTTTTTTTTTTTTCTTCAGTTAAGAGTTTTGACTGTCATTCCTGATTTTTAGGTCTGGTTCCGGCTCTAGCAGCAAAGAGCGTTCGAGGAAGAAGCATAAACGAAGTAGCAAGGAGAGAAATGATGGCAGAGAGAGAGACTATGATAGAAGACGGGTGTCAAAGGACAAGAGACATGGTTGGTCTCGTTCAAAATCTTCTTCAAACTCACGTTCCAGATCCAGATCCAGATCAAAGGACCATAAGCGTCGGTCTTGCTCAAAATCACGGTCAAAGTCACGCTCCAGATCCAGGGAAAGAAGGAAAGACCACACACGGCCGCAACAATCGTCTCTCTCCTCCAGAGACCATGTGGAGTCGCGGTCAAAAGACAAGAGGAGACGCAGGTCTAGATCCAGCTCAAGAGAGAAAAGGAAAGAAGTAGGATCATCATCCAAGACTTCTCAGAGAAGTTCAGGGTCCTGTGTTTTGTCCTCTAAAGACACAAAACGGTTACAGGACATCAAAAAAGGGAAGGAGATCACTCAAAACTCCCTCAAAGAGGAAAAAATTGCCACAGTGAATAAACAGAAGACTCCCTCCTGTACTGCCGCTTCTAAAGTTGGAAAGAAAGGCCAAGACTTAAGGGGAGACGACCAGGCCACAACAAAAGAAATGGCGGGAGAGACGAAGGTCGGAAAAGAAATCAAGAAAGAAAAAAAAACATCTCTTGATATGTTTGAAGATTCTTTTTCTTTTACTAAACCAATTAAGAAAGAAGAAACTGACATTCATGCTTTGATGGTAGCCAAAAGCATAGATGAAGAGTTAAACAGAGAAGACCCCATCAAGACGGAGTGCTTTGAAATCAAGACTGAGCCCTGTGAAATCCCCATAATTAAAACTGAGCAAAGTTCCCCAGAAATATGCCACATACCCCCTGTCACCTCATTTTCTACACCGACCACACCGGTTACAGCAGTCGGTCTGCATGATGCAGTCTCTCGGTCTCACCCAGAGTTAATGGCCTCCAGAGAACAACCAGCCACTGTTGGGTTGACCGTCCCTGTAAAGCAGGAACTTCGGCAACCCTCAGACTCCGACGATGACTTTAATGTTGACGTGATGCTAGACAACCTGGACTATGTGAAGCCTGAGAGCACAGAGGAAAGTGGCGCCTCTGTCAAACGAGAGGAGGAAGTAGAGGAGGGGAAGAATGAACAGGTATCGACTGTAGTGGGAGCAAAAGCCAAGACTCAAGTGAAGAGGGTTACCTGGAATATACAGGAGCCTCAGGGGCCTCAACCAGAGAAATCCGCAAGCAGTAAGTGTTGCTGCTGGATTGCACCACACCAGTTTTAGTTTGCTGCTCAAAAAAGTTAAAGGAACACGCTGACTTATTGGGACTTTAGCTTATTCACCGTAACCCCCAGAGTTAGATAAGTCCATACATACTCTTCTCATCTCCGTGCGTGTTGTAACTCTGTCTGACGCCCCCAGCGCTAGCTAAGCCTAGCACAGATCCTGCAGGTAACTGGTTCCAACTAGCCTACTGCTCCCAATAAGTGACAAAATAACGCCAACATGTTCCTGTTTACATGTTGTGATTTGTATAGTCACAGCGTGTACAAATAAGTCATATGGGACACAGCCATCTTCTAACCGTATACAAACTGGGAACAATATTCTCAGAAAGGCAAAGCACTGCTACTCTCTGCTCGGGGCTCCTCAGGTGCTGCAAACAAATCACTCCGCCCAAGTAGCAGAAGTAGCAGTGCTTTGCCTTTCTGAGAATATAGTTCCCAGTTTGTATACGGTTAGAAGATTGCTGTGTCCCATATGAGCTTGTTATTCGTACACGCTGTGACTATACAAATCACAACATGTAAACAGGAACATGTTGGCGTTATTTTGTCACTTATTCAGAGCAGTAGGCTAGTTGGAACCGGTTACCTCCAGGATCCCAATAAGTCAGCGTGTTCCTTTTAAGATGTAAAAAGTGATTCTAGATGAAATTTCACACACAATTGGACATTTTCTTTCTTACACACACACATTTGGATAACTTTGTCTTGATATTTTATCCTGCCGGCAGAGGAAAAAAATGAAGGTTTTCTGAATTCTTTTTTTTTTTTTTTTTTGCACAGAGCTGTCTCTGTATAAGTTGAAGCTAAAGCAGGAAGGCGCTCGCAGACCCCCTTCAACAGTCCAGACATCCAGTCAGGTAGGACAGTCAGTTGCTACCCCAGAGTTAACCTAATATTTCGAGCAACTAGTTTTTGACATCAATAGTTTAGTGTGATGAAATGACCAGAGGGGGGCAGTGTTTATCTAGAAGAAGCAAATGTATTGTCAGGGTAAAGTCAACTGATACTGCAAGTGTTTTCAGACTAAATGAAAGTAAAAGCCATTCTGTGAAAGTCCAAACCATTGTCTACACATTTGATGTGATCATTAATTCCAAACTATGTCCTTCCCTTATTTATTTATATATCCTAAGTCTACATACATAGAAAGTTAACTGTTGCATAAGAAAAACTGCTGAATCGGATGAGTGCAATTGGCACGGAACGTGGGAAATTGTAATGGCCATTTTTCAATTTTCTGACATTTTATTGACAAAATGAGTAATCATGAAAATAACCGTTAGTTGCAGCCCTAAATTACTAAATTTATCTTTTATTTGATCCTTGTGTAATCTTTTATTCATTTTCTTATCGTGGATATAATCTCCCTTAACTTCCACAGGACATCACTGGAGCTGTCAGTCACCCCTCCAAGAGGGGTGCTGTTGGTCCTCTCAGTTCCTCCTCTACTTCTGATGGTGTACAAGGGGAGGAAGGGCATTTGGTGAGGAATGACCAGCTGATTCTGGCTTTTGAATGTTTTAATCTCTGAACTGAAAATCTCAAGGCTTTGGCTGTTGTGTATGATTTAGAATAAATGTCATAACACCTTCCTACTTTGAGAACACTTGTGGACAACTATATCATGATATCTGTAATGTTTCACTCCTGCCGTCAGTATTTGAAGAAGCTGCACATGCAGGAGAGAGCTATAGAAGAGGTGAAGCTCGCCATCAAGCCTTTCTACCAGAGGAGAGACATCAACAAAGATGAATACAAAGAGATTGTACGCAAAGCTGTCCAAAAGGTGGGTTCAAATTTTTGCCAAGACACTAAAAGTTTTAGCCCTAATAATAGTAAACTAAGGCATTTCTCAGTGTCTCAGGTCAACAGTTGAATGAGTGCTTCCTGAAAATGTATATGTAAGTAACGTGTGTTCCTGGTCGTCAGGTGTGCCACAGCAAGAGTGGGGAGATCAACCCAGTGAAGGTGGGCAATCTGGTCAAGGCATACGTTGACAAATACAAACACGCTAGGAAACACAAGAAAGGAGAGGACATGGGGCAGGTACAGGAGGCTGAGGCCATCAGGACCTCTGGTAGCCCATGAGGCAAGGCAAGGACCGCAACACCCACTGCAGACACTTATTCATACGTTTTACTTTGTGTTCTACCACCGGGTGTGATCTCAAACTCTCGGACAAACCCAATCCAACCGGCTTTCTAGGATTTGCTCAAAGCTCCAAGGTGCAGCTATAAAGTTGTGCTTTCTGGCTTAACTGAATTTTGACTAAACCCTTTTGTTGATCACTTGAACTGCACCTATTGATGTCTTGTGCTTGGACAGTCACTGCCAGGAACTGGTCTCTTTGTGTAGTACAGCTCAGAAACTTTATGGGAGACCTTGAGGTTGTGCCTTAAAGAGGCAAATCTCAAAGCCCCTCCCATGGAGTGATAAATCAGGTAGCTTTCTCCACAGGCATATCACTGGGAGGATGCAGCGTGGGCTTTGAGGTTCATACGGCTGTTTTTGTTTTGTGGGAGCAAAGGTGTATTTATCAGTGGCAGAACAAATTTTGTTGGTTAAGGAGTGCTATAAAAGTGTGCAGAATATGCATATAAATAGGTTTGTCACATTAAGGAACAACACTGTTATGCAATTTTTGTAAACATTTATCGGAGTAATTAAACAATTTTAGATTTGGTTGTAAATAATATAGATTTGATATATCCACTTATATGTTCCTTTCGTCTGTGTTGCCTGTTGCGAATGACTAAAAATGGTTCTAGTATATAGAGTTGATTGGTTTATGTTTTGTATTTGAAAGCCTCTGTTATCCGTCTTCCACATCCCTACTATCCATCTCTAATGAGCTACATATAGTCCAGCGTACTACAGATGAACGTGCAGCAGTTTGAAATGAATAATGGAGTCGCTGCTATCAAAAAACAGCCTCTTCTTTTTGGGCATATTTGCTTTTTTTATTATCTAAACAAACTTTTGAATCTCAGCATTATCCATTTTTCAACCCATCACTGATGTAGAAAACCAGGGAATATTTAGTTGGCAAACTAACTTTTTTTTTTTGTATAATGGAGACTCCATAATGCATGATGTATGAGTGAAAAGGGTTATAGTACAGACTTCATGTCTCAATGGCTGAGTTGCAGTCCCAATTATCTTTCAAAAATGTTAATGTCTATATTTTGTCACCGTCTTCACCTGGTGCTGTCATGTGATTTTAACTACCAGGTTGTTTTTGTATTTAATGTAAAGTATATTAAGCTAATTTTTATTGGCATGCTATTGTTTTGTGAGATCAATGTATAGCCCAATTTAATAAAAAAACAATAACATCTCACAGCAATTTCCAAGGTAGGTATAATAGAAGTGAACGCATACTTCACTACTACAGTACAACATAAAAAGAATCATTTTAGTGTTCACCTCGAGGTGTCTGCAGTACTTAATTATGACTGCTTTTGTCATGTCTTTAACCTGAACCTCCGTCTGGATATCCTTTACTGCTCTGCTGTGCTGTCTTCACCAGAATTCTCCATGAGAAACTAATTCTGCGTGTTCACCATTTTGTTGTCTACAGTAGTTTGTTTGCCAACTGTAAAGATGAGTTGGGCAGGGGGGGGCGGGGGAGGGGGTGGTTGGACTTGCCTTGTACAGTGTTGTCCAGTTTAATTTGGCTTTATAAAGCCAAGGATTAGGAGTGGAAGAATCTACACAAACAGGTGCTCATGTTTATCTGAATGTATTTTACTTTTTTTTTCTGCATTGACTTGATGAGACAGACCAGGTGTTTCTAAAAGTGAACACAAATGATAATAAATAGGGTTTCATCTCATATTCTGTCCTTGTGTCATATTACGATTTAAGGTTTAAAGTGGATTTAATAATAAAAAGATCTTTGTTTTCATGTGTTTTGGGGTTATTATAGACAAATCCGAAAATTCTTTGTCAGGGCTCGGCCTTAGAAAGTTGTATAAAAAAATCTCTTATCTCCATATATTACGTTGCAATACACTGATAATGAACTAACCCTCATTTACTGGGTAAACCATGCCAGTTTTATTCAGTATGAAAAGTGCAAAATGACTAGCAGATATACAAATGTTAAAACATTCTGAAGTGCAAAACAATTCACCACAAACATTTCACACACACACACACACACACGTGTGTGTTTGTATATACATATTTACGAGCTTTTAAAATGCAAAGTTAAACAATGTATGTAGAACTTTGTCATGCAGAGATAGATAGATATTTATATTTATTTATTTGGCTGGCACCATTTGGTTAGGCACCATTTGGTTACTACATAAATACAATTTCAAAATTTACATTTCATTATAGATGATTTGACATTTACAGTAATCCTAAAAGAGTATTCTAAAAGTAAAGGCCATTGGCTTTTGAGTTATGATTTGTGTCCAATAGTGGAGGAGTAACTTCTGCTTATGTAGTGATAAAAAAAAAAAATGCCTGAAGTTCGTGACTAATGTGGACAGAAGATAATGCAGAGCAGGGGGGTGGAGTTACAGTTAATGAGTAATGTCTTGGTGCTCCATCTAGTCAACATATCCAACATGTCACCAGTTTGGCTACTTTTTAGCGAAGCTTTGGGTAAGAGCAGGGTGTGGTCCCATAGGTAGTTGAAAATAGTCCCCATTAGGGGCAAATGAGATCAAATGTCACATCTGAGGTAGAAAAGGTGCAGCAGCCCGTGCTTGCTCTTCGTCTGCCGGCAGACCAAAGACAGAGCTAATGAGATCATAGAGGCTGTTGTGTGAGATCTGGAGGCTGACGTTGGCGCTGTGAAGGGACGAAGCCCCCTCCATCTGGGCGATCTCGTGGAAGTGTCGACAGATCAGAGGGACCACCTACAGGGGCAAAGTGACACATTGAGACATTTTACAGCACTTTTTAATCTGCACAACTGTAGGGAGATTATCTCAAACGCTGTATTTGTCTTTTGAAGTGAAGCTCAGGAAAAACAGGAAAGAGGGCTAACCTTGACTATGATGAGCTTCTTCTCCAAAGGTTTTCCGTCGGGAAACTTCTCTCCAAAGCACATGTTGATGGTGTAGTCAGGAGAGCCGCCATTGTTCTCTCTAAACTGCTTCAGTTCTGAAACGGAGGCAGGTGGATCCATTTATTTCACAGTGCAAACCTAATGCTGGCTTCACATAAAATGTAAGTAATAATATCCACACCTACCATTAACATACTTCTCAAAGCTGAGGAGCTGCACCATGGTGTTCTGGGGCAGCTTGCATGGGTCTGGGTGAGCCACACTGGGGTCCCTGGTGCTGGCAAACACATGGCACCGGTCCTGCCTCCAGGCGTAGATACCAGTGTCCTGTACCTCCAGGAACAGACCTCTCTGGATGCTGTTGAGGATGCGGTTGGTGTACTCAATCTGGTGTAAAGAAATTTGTGATTAGAAAAGCTTTTACATAGAAAAAAAAGCTTTGGAACATTGGAGGATGTACAGCTATATAAAATATTTTTTATATTTCTCAGGTAATGGATTTCTATGCTTCTCTTTGAAAGGCTGTTCAAACTGAAGCTCTTTTTTTCTAGGCATTTTAGACCTTTATTTATATTAGGACAGCTGAAGACATGAAAGGGGAGAGAGAGGGGGAAATGACATGCAGCAAAGGGCAGCAGGGCGGAGTCGAACCTGCGGCCGCTGCGTTGAGGTGTAAACCTCTATATATGGGCGCCTGCTCTAACAGGTGAGCTACCCAGGCGCCCTAAAAGAAGCTCTTGCACTAACACAAAATCCAATATCTGAATTCAAGCCGACAAAAGTTCTTTGCCAAGGAACGCGCCCAAAATTAAAATTAGACGGACCAATATCTGATACACTTAAAAAAAAAAAAAAAAAAAAAAAAAAAAAAAGTACCCTGTGGAGTTTCTAACCACTAGTAGCATTAAGCAGCAATATTTTTATAAACGGGTGGTTCTTGTGAACATAAATGAGCACGCTGGTGACAGATACACATTCCTGCCAATGGTTTCCCACTATTCCACTGATCCACAACTGGTGGGAACACAGTAAGGAAGGCAGTGAAGAGGAAGGCTGCTAGAAAACAATACATGATCTAAAATACTTTAAAATCAGCTTAGTTCTATGAGAAAGAAAATGCAGTCACCATATTTATTTTTTAATTAATTAGTAAAATTTAGTAATTTTCTGGTGGATTTTTCTTTAATTACATTAAACAAAATGTCTGGCTGGTGTAAGGTGTAGGGCTGGGCAATATATCGATATCGTGATATGAGACTAGATATCATCTCAGATTTTGGATATCATAGTATCGTGATATGATATAAGTGTTGTCTTTTCCTGGTTTTAAAGGCTGCATTACAGTAAAGGGATGTACTTTTCTGAACTTACCAGACTGTTCTAGCTCTTCTATTATTTGCCTTTTCCCCCACTTAGACATCCACATTACTGATGATTATTTATCTAAAATCTAAGTGTGAAGATATTTTGTTAAAGCACCAACTATCAAACCTAGAATATCGCCTCAATATCGAGGTATTTGGTAAAAAATATCGTGATATCTGATTTTCTCCTTATCGCCAAGCCCTAGTAAGGTGTTTGGTGTTTTAAGCTCCCAATGTCGTCTTCTGGGCAGCGCTGCCTGGAAGGCTGTTAGGGTTAAGGTTAGGTGCCTTGAAGTTGACGTTGGGGGCTTAAAACACCACTGAGCCTGATGTAATCATGTACCTGTTTGTGGTCCAGCAGACCATCCGTGGGGGGGAAGCATAGATGATGGGCGTTGAACTCATGGGACTCCTGCTGGTAGTGGAGCTGGAGGAGGGCAGTGGACAACGTCACCTTTAGCATTTCTCTTTTCCTGTAGTGGATGGAGATCTCCAGGTCAAATATACTTGGCTGCAGAGGTGAACTGAGGCCTGGCGGAGGATTTACTGTCAAAAACAAAAACAAAAAACATGATCACATCTTTACTGATAATCAATTGGAAACATTTCCCCCCAGTTTATAAAAAAATATAATATAGTTGATAATTGATATAATAAAAAGGAATTTGATTTTTATTTGATTTGGCTGAACATACCTTCACAGTAAGAAGGCTGATCTGGTAAAAGCTGGGGGGGGTTCTCGGCTGCTACATGATAGCTTTGAGGAAGAGCTGGATTGTGCTGACCATAGTTCTCTGGCCATGGTTGCTCCTCTATTTAAGACAATAAAAAAAAGAGATTAAACTACATTTAAGGTAAACATTTACCTTGATTATAAACCTAAAAACATAAACATGTGGAGAGTATGTTTATCTATGACTTGTATGGTTATTCCTTTATGCAGAAGACTCTGTACCTGATGGCTCGTTGCCAAGATCCAAAGCCATTAAGTTGTTAAGCAGATTATGCTGTTTGGAGGGGGGAAAAGACATGTAATAAGTACTGAATGGAAGAAAATACAAGCAAACAAACAAAATTGTGTGATATTAAACCAATAAATAGAGAAGTGAAAGTGCACTCCAGGCAATACCGCACCTCATTTCCTGAGGGGAAGTACTCTATAGGAGAGCTGTAGATGACAGGATCCTCCTGAGAGTCTTGTGTTGGCGGACTTTCATAGTCGTCTGCAGATGAACAAAACAGATGCACATTCATTTGCATTTAAACTCAAAAACGGCAAAGGTAGAAGGCTTGGGATAAACGACTAAGGTCTTACGCTCAGTGTTGATAATCTCATAGATTTTATGAGGGTCGTCAGAATTCTCATGATTCTTGGAATTATCCTTAATCATCTTGAAGCGCACGGAGAGGTTGTTCAGAGCGCATCGGAAGTTGGTTTTCCACCGGGCCTTGTCGTTGGGGAACTCGTTGATCTTTCCACTTGCTATTGCCCACGCCTGTGTACGATACGAAGAGAAGTTTAAATAAAGTCCATATACATTCACATTTAAAAAGGTCCCATGACATAGTGCTCTTTGGATGCTTTTATATAGACCTTAGTGGTCCCCTAATACTGTATCTGAAGTCTCTTTCCTGAAATTCTCTCTCTCAAATTAAATTCTCTGGGCGGACAAAGCAGAGAAAGGGGAGGTAACCTTCCCAGATCGGATTCCAGATCGGCCCATCTGAGCTTTCATTTTCTCAAAGACAGAGCAGGATACCCAGGGCTCGGCTTACACCTATCACCATTTCTAGCCACTGGGGGACCACAGGCAGGCTGGGGGAACTCATATTAATGTTAAAAAACCTCATAAAGTGACATTTTCATGCCATGGGACCTTTAAACAAAATGGGCTGTCCTGCAATCAAAAATGAAGACACAGTACAGTAATCTGCTATCACTCTCAAATTAAAGTTTGAATTATGACCACTTGACAATCAAAAATGATGACGTTGCATCGTAAATGCATTAATTACATAATGAGAAAGCACCTCAAGTCTCAAAGATCTTCACCATTAGTGCTGCATAGAAAATCCTGCAGTTACTTCCATTGTTTTCTCAAGGATAAAAGTTTGATTGCTGGCTTTTTTTACTGACACGGGGTGTGGTATTGCTACTGTGTCTCCTCTGTTTTGACTCAAGGGAAGTGGAAGTGCCACCACACTGGTGTTGGCATGCTATAATTGCCCCTGTTAGTCAACACCTGCCACACATCAGCCCTCTGTCAGTAATGACATGAAGGTCATTTTCTTCCCAAACACCTATGAGGATGTGTTTGTGGCACAATATTCTACTTCAAAATACAAGCGGTATACCTATAGTTGTGTCTGACAGAATGTCAGCAAAGCCATCAGCATTTTATCTAATAAAGATAAAGCCAGATAACAGTAGGTAGAGGCTGCTGAACCTACCCGGAATATTTTAATGTCCTCGTCATTGCAGTCTCTCCTGGAGTTGTGCTTCCAGGGGACTCTGAACTTGTTTTGGCCCACATAGCGCAGGCCCGTGTACTGGCCGGTCTCCACCTGCTCTATGAGCCAGCTGGAAAACTGAGGCTTGGGAGGGCTAGGGGGGAAAAACACATAGATTAGTGTTGTTCTTCAATGGAACATTTCCCTATGGCAGAGAGAGGTAACACACACACACACGCACGCACACGCACACGCACACGCGCACACACACAGGAAAACATTATTTTAAAGCAGGGAATATCGAATATCTATGAGGGTATAAACAATAAATCTACACACGCAGCAAGTTTCAGGGAACTAACTGCTTCACCATACATGCAATCCACTCACAACAAACAACAAAACCTAGTGATTTAACCGGCTAAATAGAGGTGAGGGTGATTGTCTCCATACCTTTGCATTTCTCAGTGAAGGCGTTGCTCTCTGCGGAGTTGTTTGGAGAGTCTAGATCCTCGGAGCAATTCGGCTGCATTTATAAAAGCACAACCAGTTACACCAGCGTGAGGTTTTCATGTCTCCTCCCCCCGTGGGAAGGTGCAGACGCTCCTGGGGCATTTCCGACGCACTAATGGGTACGTTTGATTTAAGGACAAGCAGGAAGTTCCTCCCTCACACGGAGCATTAAACAGACAACGGAGCTGCTCGGGGCTGATAAATCGAAGACACCCTCCTCTGCAGACCGGATGAGGACATGGAGTTTTTGGAAATGGAAAATTTCTTCCATCGTAAGAAAGTGAAAGTAGGTTTAGCTGAATAGTGTCTTATCTCCTTAATTGCATCACCACGTCACTTGCATTGCATCATTCGCCTCTCAAATCCATGTTTTCCCGTACGTGTTGTTTTCGTCCACTAAAGCCTGGAGCCAAGCCTAGAAATTGAATACACGATTATATATATACGACGTTCTTAAATACGTTTATTGCTTTTGCATCTATGTAAACCTAACCTCGTTTTTGTAGTGAGTGATGCCAAGTTAAAAAGTTATTTTTGAAGTGAATTATTGTAATCCCAAGATGTATGTAGACATAGGCTACTGAACAGGTATAGGCCTATGTGATGCTGAATTAGGTTGTCATCATAACTGACAAATTTTAAAATTATGCACTTAATAGACATTTCCAATGTTATGACACATCCATACAAATATGGGGGCTTTAATATTTGACACTGTATAGACATATGGTTGTAATGTTGCATTGGAACTAGCACAGAACGTGATGTGATGAAGGCTATTATAAGCAGGAAACTATAGATATACTGTACATATTGTGGTAGTGTAAGGAAAGTGTGCCCATATTTATTATATTGTGTCTTCAGTACTACAAAAAAAAATGGTTTATAATATTAAGCTTCTAGGCTACATTACAACATTTGATGATAAGATTTAAGGCCCACCGAATATTTTGTTATTTTGACAGGACAACTGGTGACTCTGTCAGTGAAGAGGCATTTAGCTCCAGCTGCTCTGACTTGTACTTTTCAGAGAGGTATTGCTCACTAAAATAGTGTCCCATGAAACCAACCCTGTTCCAGTGAATTTAAACAATAGAATCCACCGTAGTTTGTAACCAATGTGCAGTGTTCTCAAGTGTTATGTGGGACTTTCAGAGCCAGAATCCTGCAGGTGTGCAGTCGGGTCATGTGTCTGAATGAGACAGAATATTAATAACCAGACAGTGAGTGAGAGTGCAGTGGGGACTCCCTTGTTTCCATGACATACACTTTGATCTAGATACTGTTAAAAAACACTACTCAGCTTGCTTCACTTGAAGCCTCACTACCTCTTTTCTACCATCAGCGTTTTCCTAGCTTCACAGCACAACTGTGAAATATTGTATTTTGTTCTCCCCCTCTGGGGTCTTAGCCAACGTTTTACACACAATCACAGTGCAAAAGGTGCATGCTGAAGCCCACTGTGCCTACTTTGCTTTACTTGCTTCTAGGGGAGAATTGCTGTTTATTGTCTGGACGTGTCCTGACCGGCAATGTACTAATGCTTTGCATTTTCTGCAAGTGTTTAAGAAATACGGCTTACATGGCTACAGCCCAGTATACATGTGTCAGGAATAGGGAAGCGATACATGCTCTAATGGAGCACTTCCCTTTTCCTGCTCATTGGAAATAGCCTACTTCTTAGTCCTTGTAGAAGGTCCCTGTAGAAAACACATGCTACTCAGGGAGGATGTAACCTGCAAATTGAAAAACCACATAGAGGGCTCACATCCTATTTGTTTTTAATATTCATATTGCAAAGGTAATATCATTAGTGTTAACTTGTCTGTAAATGGAAAAAAACTGAATATTTTGTGGCAGAACATGGGGCAGATTATGTGACACAGAAAGGTCAACTGCATTGCTCTGAGCACATTTTCTAGTCTCCAAGTGGCCTTCAAAAAAGATACGAGTGAGATAATAGGCCCTTATTTTGCCAGCACAAACTCATGTATGAATATTCATTTTGTATTATTAAACTTTTGATGTTTTTAAAAGGTCATTTTTACTGGGAATTCTAGCTTGATTTTTCCATATCTTGCTATCTCTGTAGCACTGTGTGTGTGTCACAGTAGATATGAAGCATTGTTGACTGTTGAGGCATTGTTTTAAAAGAAAAACTTCAGACATGGTTGTTGTTGTGATTCTGGTGTTTCAGTGTGTTTCAAAAAACCTGCTTCGATTCCCGTAAACTGCCACACCCTTACCTATGAATAAGATTTTGGCAGGCGTGTGTGTTCATGCGTGTGCGTGCGTGCGTGTGTGTGTTGAGGCAAGGCAATAGCCGGTCATCGTGATTCATGATGCTTGAATAATAGGAATTTGATCGTATACCATATTTTATTGTGTTATAAATACACACACTGTAAACACTGGGTGCGTTTGGATGTGTGTTTTGGTATGATGTCCTGCTAACTGTCCTATGACCTTTGACTGATACATTTATTTTCCACTCAGGAGTTTTGCTCCAAAATGTCTGTAAGGAATTTCACAATGTTTGATATCCCTAATAAGCACCATGTCAGGAAGTGTGTCTTTCTCTAGTCTGCGGATTCCAACAAATACACAACTGAGAATGAAAAGAGTTTTCTTTATACAGTCACAATTTTTTTTACAGTGAGTAATTTTCTCCTTATGCATGTAGTTAGTTATTTTTCATACTAATTGTTGTATGAAAGCAAAACAGTGCAGCATACAGTATGCATTATAAGGTTTTTTTTCAGCACAGGTTATACTAGTTTACGTTATGATGACATCGGCAGCTCTATCAGACACTGGTTTATGTGTAGGGTTAGGGCAGATAAAAAAGGCTCTTTAAAAATATAACCTGTGCTGAAGCAACTAGTGTGTAACAGAGGGTTTTTACTTTTGTTGTCACTTAGCGCCCTCTGCTGTTGGCCAGGCAGAGGTAGACACAGACACAGACACACACACACACACACACAAACACACACACACACACACACACACACACACACACAGGAAAATATATTATTTTAAAGCAGGGAATATCAAATATCTATGAGGGTATAAACAAAATGATGCAGGAAAGTTTCTTGGTCATAAATTAAATATGACATGGTCACAATCTTTTTGTTGTAATGTTAATAACAACACAAAGATAAATACTTTAATAAAAGTAACATTTTATTCAAGTTTAAAGAAAAAATGTTTGAAGGTTTTGTCAAAAACAACATTAAGAGAATAATATATTAAACAAAACAGTTTGCCCTGAATCATGTACTTTCTTTTCTAGCAATCAAAGGTGTTCAGCAGCTGTCCTCTGGCCACTGAGGTGGGCAGATTTAGAATATTCAGGAGGGAAACAGATGGTGTGAGCTGTGTGATAAGTGAAAAGTGAGTCCCATTTTTTGATATTGTATTCCAAATATGATGATATATATTTGACTTGTATGCTAATTTTTCCTCAAAAGCCTGGAAGTGAAAGCAATATGGATAAATAAATAAGTACTTACTCTGATTGACTTTGTCCAGTATTATAGAGTATACATTTTTGTCAGTGATTTATGAATGTTGTTCAATTTTATCTGAATATCTGATTGTGAAAGTTTTTTCTTTACTGTTGGACTTTATGTTATGAATTTGTGGTGTCTTATAACCCATGTGGGCAGGGCATAGTTCAGAGCAATCTCAGCCCAGAGGAAGAGGTGTTTTAATTAATTTTATTGATACATTTTCTTTACTAATGGACAGTCAGTATGGATTCAGATCCGGTAGATCAACGTGTATGGCACTAATTGAGTTAGTAGAAAGATTAACAAATTGTATTGAAAATAAAAACTATGCAGTGGGGATTTTCATTGATCTAAAAAAAGCTTTTGATACTGTTGATGATGAAATCCTGTTAAAAAATGGAAAGGTATGGCTACAGAGGTGTGGCCTATAAGTGGATAAAAAACTATATTGAAAATAGGAGTCAGTTTGTTCAAATGGGCAATCATCAGTCAGTAAGCCTTAATATTTCCTGTGGCGTTCCACAGGGGTCAGTTTTAGGCCCTAAACTGTTTATCCTTTACCTAAATGACATTTACAAAGTATCAAAAGTACTAAAATGTACTGTTTTTGAGATGAAACACATATTATTTTTTGTTGTGGGGATAACTTGCAGCAGATGCTGGAGATGGTCACAAATTAAATGAATAAATTAAAACTTTGGTTTGATTCAAATAAGTTATCTTTAAACTTGAACAAAACTAAATTCATGATATTTGGAAATCGTACTATAAATACAGATGTAACAATAGTAATTGATAACAAAACAACTGAAAGAGTCTATGAAAGTAAATTTCTGGGTGTTGTACTTGACCACAAACTGTACTGGAAGCCCCACATTAAATATCTGTGCATGAAGATGGCCAGGAGTATTGGTATATTGAGCAAAACTAGATACATTTGGAACCAAAATACATGACATGCTCTGTACTGCACACTTATTTGACCATATGTGTTCTATTGTGTGGAAGTTTGGGGAAATACCTACAAAAGCAACTTACAAAATATTTGCACATTGCAAAAAAGAGCAATCAGGATCATAAGTCACACCAGGTATTATGAGCATACTAATCATCTGTTTTTTAATTTACATTTGCTGAAATGTATGGACATTGTTACATTTAAAACTGCACAATTTATGTTTAAAGTTAAAGAAAATAACTTACCATGTAACATACACACAATGTTTAATGAAAGAGACAGGGATATCATCTAAAAGGGCATTGTATTTTCAAACAACCTATTGTGCAAACTGCTGTTAAAAGCATGTGTGTTTCAATTTGTGGGGACTGAACAATGACATCAAACAGAGCCATAATATCATTCAGTTCAAAAATAGATTAAAGAAATCATTACTTGACCAATACAGAAAAGAATAGACCGAAAGACAGGAATGGAATTTCAATGTGAAGGTATTGTTGTAATGGTATTGTTGTATATTGTTGTATTGTTGTAAGTTATTGTAAGACCTGAAAAATTGTATGCTATAATTGCATATCTATTTGCTTTGTAATAAAATGACTTTGTGAAACAGGGGCAGGACCAAATAAGCTATTTGCTTCCATGTGCTCCTTCTCGACCTAATCCTTTTTTATTTTTTGGGTTTTTGTTAAATTCTGATTGTTTGTGTTTTATTTTGTGATTTTAATTTTTTTGTTGTGTTTTCTTTTGCAACATTGTTGATTGTTCCAGATAAATAATAAAATGAAATGAAACCACTAGCTGTCAGGGAATGCCCTTCTCCCTGAATTAGACACAGTTCAATTGCAGGTGCCATTTACTGCAGCCAGAGGCCGCACGTGTCCCATTTTTATTCGATGGGCGACGGTCTTTACACTTCCACACAGACCGCCTCACTGACTAAATTTGCTGGTTGAGACTTTCCACAAACGACACGCATTTCGAATGCCCTTCTCACAATACTGAATAAAACTAAATCTGATGAAAACAAATAGTACGACTCGGGTTGGCAGAAAGACACAACTAGAGGATGACGCTGTTGCTTTTAACTGTCCAGTCAGACGTGGTGCTGAAATGCTGCATTCGCGCATCTGCCCTTTGAGTTTGGTTGACTTTAACCAAACTATGTGGTCCCCGCGCGTAAAAAAGTATACAAATACAACACTAAAGAAACATGTTTGCATTTAGATAGATAGGAGTTCAAGACTAGACTCTCCAGTGATAGCCTTTCAAGCAAGTGACAACAAACTGGACCTGCGAAACACGGAGTTGAGGTAACCGTCATATGCTCTTTCGGACGCCTCCATGTCGTAAACATTATGTTTACTTTTACATTTATCGCGTCCTTACGCGAGCTTTATAATTGCCAATTATTGTGCTCAGAGACACGCTTGCATTTGATTTAGCTCTGTAAAGCTGTAGCCTGGATACAGGAGAGAGCGTCCTTGGTATTTGTGATTGTAAAGAGCTGGAGGAGAAAGATGGCCGAGGGAGGGGGTGAAAGGGGGGGGACTGATAATTTGAAGACTTGCCAGGGTACATTGTCAAATTCAAAAGGCATTTCAAAGAACCAAACCATTCACTTTTTTTTCTCTCTCTCTTTTTTTTTTTTTTCTTCTTTCTCTGTCTTTTTTTTCCGCCATTCTTTCTTTTCGCACGGTTGCAGGCCGTTTGAATTGACCAATGGGCCTTCAAGTTAGAGACATTGGAATGTAAATGAGCCCAGCGCGTGCTCCCGGCGCAGTGAAAGCTCGGGATTGTTTATTGAGCTCCCGGAGCCACGCGCCTGGCCCGGGGGAGTCGGCGTGCGGAAGAATCACACAGCGGGGGCGGGGCCTCGCGACGAAGCGTGCGTCTCCGAAAAAAAAGGGGGTGGGTGGGGTGTGTGTTGGGGGCGCGTGTTGAAAAAGAGGAGTGCTGCCAAAGTTTGGGTCAGATCGGCTCGTGGAGTAAGCAGTCAAGAGAGACTTGGACTAGAGTTAGCCACACGGTCCCCACGCGAAGGACACGAGAGCTGTACACTGCCAACCCTTTCCGCTCTTCTTGTCCCACCGTCAGAGGCTGCATCCATCACTTGAAGAAACTGTCAGCGAGATGGAAACTACAACAATCACCACCACGCAGACGGCATTCACCTTTGGACTTACTGAAAGACACGCCAGCCTCAGCCTGCACGCCCCGGCCCAGGACTGCGCTGTCCCCGCCGTGCACCCCGGGGACAACGCTGCCGGCTTCCAAAGCAAAACCAAGGTGCTGAAGAGACAGCGCTCCAGCTCGCCGGAGCTCCTGCGCTGCAAGCGCCGCCTGAGCTTCAACGGCCTCGGCTACTCCATCCCTCAGCAGCAGCCCGTGGCCGTGGCCCGGCGGAACGAAAGAGAGAGGAACCGGGTCAAACAAGTCAACATGGGTTTCCAGACGCTGCGCCAGCACGTGCCCAACGGCGCCGCCAACAAGAAGATGAGCAAAGTGGAGACCCTGAGGTCTGCGGTGGAGTACATCAGGGCTCTACAGCAACTTCTGGACGAGCATGACGCCGTGTCGGCTGCTTTCCAGTGCGGGTTGCCATCCCCGACAATCTCCAACAGCTACTCCGCCGAGCCGGAGTCGCCTCACTCCACCTACTCGTCAGACGAAGGCAGCTATGAGCCCCTGAGCTCCGAGGAACAGGAGCTGTTGGACTTTACAACCTGGTTCGACAGGTACTGAGGCGGACAGCATCCGAACCACACAGCAGCGTGTGTGCGTAAAAGCGGCTGACTTCTTTTTAGAAATGCTGACAAAAGACTTGGTGAAGGCATGAGAACAGTCTCGCCCTCCGTGCTTGGAAGTGATCTGTCGCCTCCCTCCCTCACCCGGGCTGCTTCTGCATGAGCAAAGCAATAGAGAGAGAGAGAGAGAGAGAGAGAGAGAGAGAGAGAGAGAGAGAGAGAGAGAGAGACTTGTCGCCCTGATGTCCCCAGAACAAGGAGGGAGTTGGACTCATTCACGCGTGGAAGTAAAGAACTGTTGATGTTATGTTTGAATAAGTGCAATTAATACGTGACACGGCAGGCTCTGCAGGCACGGCGCTGCAGTTCCAGAGGACTTGTCTGATGAGTGTTTTCATCAGAGCAGGACTGCCTTCCTCAGCTGCCACTGTTGGAAGACACAACTAAAGATGATGCGTCCAACAGACCTTTTTCGCCATGTACATTGTTTCCTCCCCGTTCATAACAAAAAGTGTACCATACAACCACTTGTTTTAACCCGAAGACATATTTTTGTACATTGAGTCAAACAAACAATGTTGTTGAACAGCCACTGCCACTTTCCCTGATAGTGTTGTGAGAGCCAGCTGTCAGTAAAAGGCAGCGAGTTCGCATGTGTGAGTTGTGTGACTGGACAGCAATATCAAGGCTACTACCTGTGACAGACTGTAGTTTTGTTTTTCTAAGGAAGTGGTAAGGAGACCTTTATCAATGTATGCACTTGTTCTCCGTTTCCCATTGACTAAAATGTAAATATTCGATTTTTTTAACAGATATATTTTGTGTAAAACAAGTTTTATAAATAAAGATGAATCTATTTATATTATACCTAGTTTGGTTCTTCAGCTGATATGTGTGTGTTTGTGTGTGTATGTATATGTATGTGTGTGTGTGGTGTGTGTGTGAGAGAGCGAGAGAGGGGGGGTGAGTGTGACGGTAATTGAGCAAACTAGGGAGCTTCTTTTCTATTCAAAGCCCCTGCATGACCTTTTCCCGACTTGCTTGGGCACACGGGGGAAAATTGCGCAGCTGGGTGAGCACTCAATAACCATTATAGACGTGCACCTTCTACAGCGCTTTGTCTGCATTCAGGACAGGGAGATTAATATTACGTTTCATGCATTGCATTGTTTCTTTTGCGTACTCCGCTTTTAGCCCAGAGGGCCTGGAGCGGAGGGAGAGAGGGAGGGGGGCGGTGGGAGAAGGGGTGCAATTCACTCCTCTCAAAGGGTATAGACACCCTTTGAAATACGGCCCGGGGAAAGTCAGCAAGACAATGAGAGGGGTCAAAATTCTTATTGCCCGATTGAGATCAATCTAAATAAAACCTGGGG
This sequence comes from Perca flavescens, assembly GCF_004354835.1. Classification (NCBI taxonomy): domain Eukaryota; kingdom Metazoa; phylum Chordata; class Actinopteri; order Perciformes; family Percidae; genus Perca; species Perca flavescens. The sequence continues at coordinate 14,901,550 of NC_041338.1, forward strand.
TTGTAGACTAGTTGTATCCCCAACTGTGTTTTTCATGGCGCACACAGCCCAACCAAAAAATCCATCGCCTGCGAAATGGGGAGCACAACACCACATTGTGAACACTATTGTGTGCCCCTTTGCGCCTCATTATGCCACTTATGGAAGATCTTCTATTGTAATTAAACACATGCCAAATTCAGCGAGGCAGAACGAGAAATAACGAGTTTAATTTCACCCGGTGCTCTCTGTGGGAGTGGAAAATTGGGAACAAGAGAGACTGATTGAAGCCTAGGCTATTTTTAATCAATTCATTTTCCAATTCAAATTGTTTTTTATTTGTTATTATTAATCCAAAAACGAAAATAATATGATGGTGGTAGGTCAGAACAGCATAACTCCCTTACGGATTTGATGATGTGTGGGATGTTTTCTTTCTTTCTTATAGGCTACCAAAAAGTGTGCCACAGGCATACGCTCCATCTCTCTCTCTATGACACACACACACACACACACACACACACACACACACACACACACACACACACACACACACACACACACACACACACACACACACACACACACACACACTGCTGCAGCCTGCAGGTGTAAGCCACGTGCCTGTACTCTGTGACAAAGTCTCTAGCTCTCCCATTGGCCAATGGCTCGCGTATGTGAGCCCTGTCGGTGACGGCAGTGACCAAATCCAACAAGTGATAAATGACATTAATTACGCTCTGCTTTATAACCTCCTACGTCACCGGGACTCAGAAAGACAAATCAATGTTGGGCGCAAAATACCCCGCTGCTCCATTATTATACGGTTGAAATGAAGTTTCTGATGTCCTTCAGTGTCAGGCAGAGGCCAATGGGACGAAGTGAAAATAACGCTTGTCTCTTGTCCCCTAAGATGGATATGCAATTTTCTCCTCAGTCATATATGGAGGAGCAGCGGCGAAAATAGATTTATTCATGTCATCTTGTCCGTGGGTCATTTTCACTTTGACAATGCATAAGGGCCCATTTAATTTGCCGTAATCCAATGGTGAATAATCAATCACATGCAGCTCATTAATGCATATGCGTTTTCGTGCGCAAAGCCATGATATATGTGTCAACAATGGAAACGCCGAAAGCGCACATACCTAGACTATAATATAGGGCTAAGCTGTCCAAGAGTTCGGTGGTGAGAGGTCAGCTGTTGCTCTGCATGCCGTCATCAGAGTGCTCGGTTGATTTTAAAGTAATTTTGCATGAACAGGAGGTCATCCATTATTCCACTGTGTGCGTAAATTGCGCATTGTTGAAGTAGTCTTGGTGCACAAACTTCGTTTATTTCATGTTTTGACGCCCTCCGCAGTGTATGTCCCACAATATTAATCATTTTAGAGGTAGACAATATTTATATGATAACAGTCTAACTGCCACTAATAAGTCAACTATTCTCTCTTTCAGTATGGTCAGTGTGATTCATTTAGAAATGATGTGCTAAGCATAACCATTTATCAAACATTTTTTTAAAGTATATTGTATTTCAACATCAAAATGCATTTACATTTACAGGCTTAACATTTATTATTTCAAGTTTCAGGTGTCCTTTATTTTGTACAACACATCTGAGTATCAAATTTGCAGCAGTAATGACTTGCACCAATGTCTGTGGGGGTATGGGTTGTCAGGCTTCTGCTAATAAGCCAATAATGTTTTGATAAGTCACACCTGAACTCTTGATCATAAGTTCTGAAATGATCCTGATTCTGATAACAAATTTAAAGTTAAATAAATGAAATGAAATGAAATGAAATGAAAAAATTAAATAAAAAAGTTGCTTTAATAAAAGCAAATACAATATTTCACTGTGTTGAAATCAAAGTAGATGAAAATATCTCATCAGAATGGCTGCAGGAAAGTTGCTCAAGTCATAGCCCACCAAGAGTCAGTATCACTGTAAACCCAGATTTAGTTGTAATTCAACTTTTTAGTGGTCACTACTTATTCTTTCAGGTTTTGTTAAAAAACATATTCATTACTAAATCACATTAGTTGTTTGTAATAATCTGCTTAAGTATGCAGTGCACAGACCATTTTAAGCAGTGATAACTAAGGATGTTAAGTTTCTATATTCTGAACGGTTTCTGTCCTAGTTTAAGTGTGTTTTTATAATGTTCTGTTACTGTTTTGGTTGTGTATTTATGTTATCTGTGTTTTAATTTTGTTATTGCACCATGACCGAGACCCGGGTGGAGACTGATGGGATCTGGGCAGTGAGTTAAAGCACAAGTCCTTATACACAAATTGGAGATTAATAAATCTGTCTTCTGAGAGACTCTTTCCATCCAGAATAATTCATTGAGGAATTATATTTCATGCTTATTGTTACATTTTTGAATTTATTGGTACAAATGTGTTGTTCACATTTTTTCTTAAAATCAGGCTGTCATAAAGGAAGAACAATATTTTTATTTAGGTAGTATTGGTAAGTAGCCAAATGTTTTATGTTTGTTATATTTCTTTGTATATTTAAAGCTGTAGTGTGTAGTTTCTGACTCCCCCATGAGGAATTCTAAGTAATGACAACGTAATTGTCGGCACCTTACAGTCACTGGCGCATCCACATGATACAAGACTCCATACGCCACCCCCACCCCTCCTCCACTCAGCTGCTAGTAGCCAAGGATAACACGGAGAATTAAAAAAACACGATGGACTCTTTAGAAGAGGTAATTATCCTAACTCGATTTTCTGCACGCCAAAGTCGCCGGACTACACCAGTTTCTGAACATAGCCATACTGAGAAATACAGAGAGAGTTTTATGGAGCTGATAGTCTTAAATAGCTTTGTAGCAACTCATTTGGCAATGGCTTAAATGTAACGGACATTCATTATTGTAAAAAAGTTATCCACTAAAGCTTTAACATGCTTATGACTACTAATGTAAACTTGATTTATCTACTGCATAAACGTACTGCTTTGTGTTAATACAACTTGACCTGTTAAGTTTCACCTTGTGTAAAACAACAGTGGACTTGGAAGATGTGAGTGCATGGCTCATCCAATCACAGCTCAGAGCCACATCTGCCTGTAGAGCAACAGGTGCATCAGAGACAGACTAGAGTTAAAAGTCACCTACTGGGCTTATAATATGGGGAAACCATTAGTAATGGCAATGCATAGCAAGAAACCATTTTCTTGCTATGCATTACTTCAGACCACAATCACACCTATCAATGTATCTGATCCTTTAAAAAAACACAATTATTACAAATCAATCAAGTATTTTATTTCATTTTACTATGCAGAACAGAATCAATACAAAACCATACACTCATAACAAATTGCTTTTTAACAACAACTTGAGGTGAACCTTTTCCACAGCAGTGAAATTGAACGCAGCTACTTTGAAACATTAACCTTTTTTTTTTTTTTTGCAGAAAGATTTTCAACTAATGCAAATAATATAAACAACGTGCAAACCTACAGTTGCTCTGTGAAATACTGATCCACAGCTTTGAAGATGTGAATATGATAAATATGGTTCAGACAAAGGGGGGATGAGACAGAGCAGTGATGTAGATGAATGGAGAGATGGTGCACAACCTTGAGCAATGCTTACAGAGGTGTTAATGTTTAAGCCGAGGCACAGACACGTTTATATTTAACGTAGACAGAAAACAGGCTGAACTGATTTGGAGTAGACACACACACACACACACACACACACACACACACACACACACACACACACACACACACACACACACACACACACACAAACACACACACACATTTTTCAGAGACAAATCTGTTGACCCCTCAGCTATTGATTGTGTAGGTCCCAGATTGTAGTGCCACTATGGACACACTAGTATTTTGCACTAATCACTGCTGCTGCTCCTCTTTTTTTCCCCTGATAGAAGTTATGATCGGTCACTACAGGTCACATTGTTCTGAGCGTTGATAATGAAGGCCTTTTTGATTTAAAGCTTTAAGTCTCTTCCCTCACAAAATGTAGTGAGTTTTGGGTGCTGTGAATGCCGCCTAAGCTTTATTCTCTCACTAGAGAGTCTTTTTCATAGAGCAAGACCTTTTGTTTGTCAGAATTTCTTAAAAAAATGCAAGCACGGCAGGAGCACAGCAGAACCTGATATTAGAACCAGTGCAGATGCTGATATCGTCTGTGATGAAGTAGGCCCCTTAAACGGAACATTCTTGATAGTTTAGTTTCTGGGATTTACATTCAGACTTAATTATTAATGTTTTCCATTCCCAGAGTGGGAGATGTATCTTAATGGGTTACCCATTGCACTGAATATCTGATGATGATGTTCAATTGTTAGAATCAGAGTCATGCACTGAGTTTTAATGTTCATCAATGTTTTAAAGGAGTATACGTGGATCATTATAAGTCCTTTCTCTGTGCCTATCACATTTCATTTTGTCGTTCCTCTCAACGCAAGCAAATATCACAGGTCCCCTCCTGTGCGCTGGAAATCCTCTTCTCCACAGAAAAAGTCTTACTAAACAGAAGCCTTGCCCACAGCCGCCAAGTCACTCTTACTTTCTGACAAAAAAGTCAGTCATTCGACTTGTGTTTTTCTTCTATCTTTCTAAAAAAAGAAATCTTTCTCTTTTCAAATGAACATTTGAATGCGTTCAGCTCAGCACTTTTAACTGACACCTCTGTATGTGTGTGAATAGGCCCTAAACTTCAGAAGACCCAGCAGAGGAGGAACCAAACTCCGGGCCTGAGGGGTGTAGGGATGGAAGAGGTAGGGTGGAGGTGGTGGGGGCTGTGATTTGCATGGACCATTGTGCTGCACAAGTTTGGGTGCTTTTTTTTTTGGCCTGGGCCCTTTTGGCCATTTACTTCCACTCTGGCTGGCTGTGGCGGGCTGTGAATAGTCTCTGCTCGGAGGAGACACAAAGGCGCTTTTGTGCTACGGCCGCACCATATTCATCATGTAATGCCTGTAAGACAAATCTGATTGGACGTCTCTGTCACTTTGATGTGGGTCCAGAGTGCGAGTGGCCCTGAGATTGCTAACTTCACTCTCTATTGCCTATTCTGCAGCATTGATATGGGGCTAGAGGCAAAGGGGAGAGAGGAGAGGTGGCTTGGGGGGAGAAGGAGGAGGGAAGAGAGAGAGCAGGCAGGGGGTAGTCCTCATTATTTGCAGGAGCAAATTCATAATAAATTTCCCCATTCTACAAAACCGGGTCGAGATGATTGACACTACTTTACGCCAGCGGGACAAAAGCCCTGATTTGAACAGAATACCAAATGAATGGGGCGAGCGTGGACCCAATTCAAACAATTTTAATCTCTCCCTGTCCTCCCTTACTTCTCCTCTCCTCCTCTCTCCCCCTTTCCCTCACACTTAGCCTCTTTTTTCAACTCCAACTCTCTTTTGTCCAGAGCATTCTCATTTTACAGGGTAATTCTACTCCAACGGATGTGCTAATTGTGCTGGGTTAAACTGGATGCTGGTGGACTCCTGTGATACAGAGCTTATTCTTGCCTAATGACTGTAATGATGGTTCAGAGAGACTACAGCCTGCAGCCTGGAGTGGGCTGCTTGTCCAGAGCTAGAGAGGGAGAGGTTTTTTTGTCCTTGAGCGGGCTGACTGGGAAGGAAGAGCCGAGCTGGAGCTGATGTCTAAGGTTAGCTGTAGGAGCGAGCATGATGGACACAATGATGGGGACCAAAACATAGACTGTATAAAACTAAAGAAGAAACCATCACTGTTGAAATGTGACAGACTGATACACCTGTCACATATCCCCAAAATCTTTTTACATTTATACATTTACATTAATTCATTTGGCAGACACTTTTGTCCATAGTGACACACAAATGAGAAACAATCCAAGCCACAACAGATCAAGCAGAAGCCTTAATAGCAGTGGTGGAATGTAACTAAGTACAGTACATTTACTCAAGTACTGTACTTGAGTATTAGTACAATTACAAGTACAATTTTGAACTATTCTTACTTTATTTAAGTATTTTAATTCTGTGCTATTTATACATCACGTCAGACAGGCATTTCACTTTATTTGACATCTATAGTTACATTTCAGATCAGGATTTTACAAACAAAACATGTATATGTCAGTATAAAAAAATATAATGATGTGTTATGAATTTAACTCCCAAAACTATATAAAGCCTTTGAAATTAGCTCCACCTTAACCAGCTATAACATTAAAGTACTGTTTACATCTAAATGCATCAATAATAATAGTTCAGTAATATAATGTTATAAACAAATATAACACTGACAGGGATCACTCTGACGAACAAATATGTTTACTTTTGATACTTTGAGTACATTTAGCTGATTTTGTACTAAAGTGACATTTTGAATGCAGGACTTTTACTTGTAATTGAGTATTTCTATAGTGGATCAGTTAGTGATTTGAATACTTCTTCCACCTTAATAGCCCTTTAATGGAACAACACTAATTAAAACGCCCACATAAGTTGTTTGTTCAAGCAGCAATTATGACTCATATTTGTGTTTTTTGTGTTGGCGCCCTCTAGTGGCCTATGACGGGAGCAAAGCAGGAAGTCAGGTGACGAATTATAAGAGCGCCAGGGCTGTCTCAAACCGCCTACTTGCACACTTCAAACACTTAGTTTTACGTATATAGTGTAGATAACGCAAAAAGTCAGTGCACTGAAAGTACCCGGATGACCCCCTAAAAACGGTCAAAAAGTTCAGTGTGGAACGATGGACTCTACTCGGACTTAAGGGAGTAAGCGAGCAGCCGGAAAGCGTACCTCCTATGGGGAGATTCTGAGGCTAACAAGCCATCACCTTCCGCTAGCGTTCCATTGACTCCCATTCATTTTGGCGTCACTTTGACAGCGAATAACTTTACATCTGAAGCGTTTAAAGACTCTATTTTTCCATTGTTTATTTCTAAAGAAACAACGACAATGTATAAAAGGTTCCATTACCTTGTAGCTCACATTATGGCCCCATAGCAGCTGTTTTTGTAAAAATAGGCTCACGATTGCATCATAACTATGCGACTTTCTGTCGCACAGTAGAGAAATTACCATATAGTCAGGAGAAGCTCACAGGCAATCGGGGGGATGTGGAGGCATACAGTCAAGAGAGAAGCCCACAGAGAGTCCATGAAAGCGCCTACTCACGCTCTCCGTCTTTTCAAGATTCATAACGATTCAGATTTCTCTTGGCGCAGCTACCAGAAGACCTCAGTTTGAGGCTGCGCAGTAACGCTCAGCCATCACCGGAAAAGTGCTTCTAACTGACTTCACTGGTCTCCGTCGAAGTCTATGGCATTGCTGTGTCCATTTATTTCACTGTCTATGCTCACGCTAAATGGGCACCATCTTGACTACAAAGCAGAAGGGGAGGGACCAGGGACGTCGGCAAGTTTGTTTTTTGTGATCAACTTTTTTTATTGGCACCTTCAGACATACAAAACAAATTCCACAACGTGTTACGGGTAATAGCAGATGGTGCACAGAAGGAGTTATTTTTGATCAGGATATAACCTTCAACGCCCACTTAAAACAAACATCAAGAACAGCCTTTTTTCATCTTCGTAACATTGCCAAAATTATGCACATTTCGCAAAACGATGCTGAAAAACTAGTCCATACATTCGTTTCTGCCAGGCTGGACTACTGTAATTCCTTACTATCAGGTTTCCAAATAAGTCCCTTAAGACTCTCCAGCTGATCCAGAATGCTGCAGTGCGTGTTCTGACAAAAACTAAGAAAAGAGATCATATTCCTCCTGTATTAGCTTCTCAGCATTGCCTTCTTGTAAAAACCGGGATTGAATTTAAAATCCTTCTCCTGACCTACAGAGTTCTAAATGGTCAAGCACCAACATATCTTGAAGAGCTCATAATACCTTATTGTCCCACTAGAGCACTGCGCTCCCAGAATGCACAGTTACTTGTGGTTCCTAGAGTCTCTAAAAGTAGAATGGGAGCAAGAGCCTTCAGCTACCAGGCTCCTCTCCTGTGGAACCAGCTCCCAGTCTGTGTTTGGGAGGCAGACACCGTCACCGCATTTAAAAGTAAACTTAAAGCTTATAGTTAGGGAGTAAGGAGTCGCAGCGTTTGCCTAGACCGGCGGGGGAGGGTGTATAGCAGTTTCCGTGGACTAGGGTGGTACTTGAATCATGGTTGCAGTTGCCCCGGTGGTCCTGCTCTGCGCCCTGCTATGCCCTGTTACACCCCGCTACGCTCTGCTGTGCCCTGCTACGTCCTGTAACGCCCTGCAGTACCCTGCTATGCCATGAACTACTACAACTACTATTTCTGGTCATTGTTCCAGTATCTTTATTGTGACTATTATTGCCATTGTTCATCATACCCCCAACCGCCTACCAAGAGCCTGGGTCTGTCCGAGGTTTCTCCCTAAAGTTTTTCTCACCACCCGAGGTTTCTTCCTAAAAGGAGTTCTTCCTTGCCACTGTCGCACTAAATGCTTGCTCTTGGGGGAATTACTGGAATTGTTTGGTCTTTGTAAATTATAGAGTGTGGTCTAGACCTACTCTATCTGTAAAGTATCCTGAGATAACTATTTTTATGATTTGATACTATAAATAAGATTGAATTGAATTGAATTAGAACAGATAAACACAAATTGAACAAGAACAAAACCCTCTCCCACCCCCCACCCTCTGCGGTCTTGAGGAAAACAAAACAAGCAAACAAACAAACAAACAGAAACCACACCTTGCCTAATCACTACGTCGGCAAGTTTTTAATCAGTTGAATCCAGGCTACTTTATGCAAATGAGGAGCGGTCGGCTCGGCTCACCGCCTCTCAAAATCTGACGAAAATCTTTTAAACTGACCTTTGTCAATCAAAAAAACAGACAGATGCAGCAACTGTATGGCCTATTTCTTGCTTAAAATGTTTTCAGAAACACGTTTCGGTAAACTATTTTCGTAAAATACGAGATCGTATTCCAAACGATCCGCCATTATGGTCGGTTTTGAAATTCGGGAGCAGCCAGACCCACGTGGCGCGTTTGTCCAATCAGCTGCCATGTGTTGCATTCGTCGTGCTCATCCCGCTCATCCCGCTCATCATTTGCGGTAAGTGTTTTAACATAAGTGTTCCGTTTGGGACAATACTAACCATTGAAAGTGGGCACTACGGCAGTAAGTGGTCAGTGCACATTAGCAGTGTACTGACGGAGGTATGCGGAATGAGACACAGCCCAGGTCCACGTTCGAGAAGCTGGAGCTTATTGCCACGTTCAGCCCCGACAAAATGTAGAAACGGGGGTGCTTTGAACACCCTGTTGTTTGTGCAAGCGCTCTGCGTTTTTATTACCACGAGTTTATGTCTCAGATGATTGGGTATCACCTGTGACACAGCCAATAAACAAGGGACACACCCACCAAACGAGAGAAAACATATCTCAAAGCTGTTGCACACAGTTTCACATTGTTCCGAGGAAACATGTACCTTGGGGCAAGTTCAACGATTTCCGTCGACATGTTTCAAAACGGTGCACACCATTTTGAGATTGAGGATCGAACTTACTCAAGGATTCATGTCCTATTTGAAAAGAAAACTTTTTTTTCCTTTATGGAACAAATGGAACAAACAACACTACGTTCTGCTTTATGTGTGCAACTGGAAGTGATATAACAGTGATATAATGAGTACTGATTTTAACCCAAAGCATGATCTTTTGGGTGCCTAAACCTAACCTTAAAACTGCGACCGTTTCACAACGTCATGGACAAGTTTAAAACCGCCAGCAATACGTTCTCTGGTTTACATGTGAGGCAAGAATGATCCTTTGCTTCGCATGTCATGTCATCTCTTGGGGCGTTAAATTCTGAAATGACTCTAGAGGTTGTATTGGAGGCTAGGAATACACAACCTATATTGTTGTATGGTTTGGAGGACTTCTTGTAATAATACCAGAACACATTCAGTATTAAGAAAAACTTTATTAGTAAAAGAAGTTGGCGTTTTGGGGCCCAATCACCTTGATAGAGACGGGTTCCACCATCCATTCCGACATACCCCCACTCCGACATTGACATCTAATTGTCGGAGTGGCGGCACTTCCATTGTTATCAAACGTCCCACCACTCCGACAATTTTTGTTTCCATTAGAGTTAGGGTTAAGGGTTAGGATTAGGGAATAGCAGCATGTCGGAATAGCGGCATGTCGGACTGGCAGCATGTAACCGATAGAGACAGCGCGAATCGAGTTATATTCGGAAAGCCACGCCCACAGGAGGGGAAAACAACTCCGGTGGGGGCGGGACTTTAATGCGCTCTTTCTCTGGACCGTACAAATCTTGAGCCCGCATTTTGTGGCCATTATAGGAATTGCATCTTCAGACACTCTCACATTGGCCTCAGCACTCAAACTCTACAACAACAGAGCTGCTCTAATATATAATACTGTATTTGTGTGAATGTGTTATGTCTTGCTGTCAGTTAAGCATATTGTACAAGGAGAACCATGCCAGTTCTTTCTCTCAGTATCACTATCATTATGCTTGCTACTCTACAAACGTCCTGTCACCTCGATGAAAACTCACCCATATATAGTCCTGCTCTGCCCTCACTTGTTCAAATGTGTGTGATGACATGAGCTTGTGTGTGATGACATGAGATGTTCACTCATCAAATAAAAAAAAAACGGTAACTCCCTTTAACTGTCTTTCAAAAAACATGTTTTGTGTGGGCTTACTGTGTGTGTGCGTTTGTCTTTGTGCACGTGTTTAAATAGTTTTCACTGATGCTGCTGTTGAGATCAGGTGCATTCCTTCACTCAGCAATACGTTGTAATGTTTTAAATTGTGTCTATGCTTGGGTTGGTCTGCAAATTGTATGTTTGCCTACATGTCAGAGGTCACACCTTTAACTATGAGAACCACTTTCTACTCTCTTTTTTAAGTTGTGTCCCTCCCTACACACACACACACACACACACACAGAGTCCTCAGCAGGTTGCAGCCTGCCCCTGCAGAACCTGTTGACAGTGACACACCATGGCTTCATCAGCCTCTGACACGCATCGCCCTCAGCTTCGGATCCCATGCCTTATTCTCCTATTGTTCCATTCAGACAGACAGTAGGACACTTAGATATTTTCTTTTATATGTATTGTGAATACCTCTGCACGATACAATAGAAGGGCCTTCTTTATGATATCAAAGCTTAGTGTACACTTGATTCTGGTCATGAAAGGTTTGTGTCAGGACTCTGAATGGAAACATGATAGCACATGCAGGATTAGGATACAAAAAAGAAATCAAGTGAAGGTGGTTCAGTAATGTCAAACCCCAGTTACGTTTTGTGTGATTGCTCTGGTTTCACAGCCTTGATGTTGGCCACATTTTATTCATATCATATTTGGATATTATCTTCCTTCAAAATATTTCTTATACCTACTTTGATCTCTTTTTGTTTCCCTTACATGCAGCAGATTCAGTTTTTACATAAAAAAACATACAAAAAAACTTAAATATGCATTTTCATCTATTAAACCAACCAACAATGAAGCAGTTTAAATTAGCTCCACCTTGACCTGCTACAGGCTGCCTAATGCATCGGAAATAACAATACAATAGTAGAATTTACAGTATAACAATGAGTTGTTGCACAATTAATTACTTTATTTAACTAAGTATTTATTGTATACTTATGATGTGTATTGCTACTTTTCTTATTCTTATCTACTTAATGAACTTACGCTCTTTTAGGGATTTTTAGGGATAGGGAGATCCCCCACACTGCATGCCACTCCTAACTCTTGCATGATTACATACAGCTGATTTGCATTAGAGCAACTGAAAAGAAACTGGAAACTGTTGCACTTGTTTTTAGAAAATAAGTTTTTGTGACTCAGAATGGGATCAAATGAGATGTTGAGATGGATGTTATTTGCAGTTCTCTCTCTCTCTCTCTCTCTTGGGAAAAAGAGAGCTTGATTGAAGCCTTAGTATTTATAATCAATTCAAAAACTAAAATCAATATTTTTTATTTTATTATTATTATATCAGCCAACATAAATCCCAAAAATAATATGATAGCGGTAGGTCAGAACAGCATAACATTTCCCTTCTGGACAAAAAAGTAACAGACTGAAAGATGTGTGCGATGTTTTCTTTCTTCCTAAAAGTGTTCCACAGGCATACGCTCCATCTCTCTCTCTCTCTCTCTCTCTCTCTCTCTCTCTCTCTTTTCTCTTTCTCTCTATGACACACACACACACACACACACACACACACACACACGCACCCCACAACCTATTATCAGCAGAGATGCCCCTGGCTTACAGAGTCTTGCCCCCTCCCTAAAACAAGGTAAAGGGAGGATTAGTGAGCACAATTTAGGGGCTCCTTTCAACCCCCCATTTCATTTCATTAGCTTGTGACCTCTCCAGTTAATTATTTTGATCTGGCCAAAGGCTCGGCCTGCTTTTAATGATCCTGACTGACTCACCGCCCCCATCACAACGTACAATACTTAACACACCCATTGAGGTCAAGGAATAGGAGGAATGAAAAGGAAAGAGGAGAGAAAGGAGACAGATTGAAAGTGGCATTTACCAGTCACCGGCAGAGGCTGTATGGAAGGGAACCTGGTGATGGCAGGGTGGCGTAACGCCCGCAGAGTTTTTTTTTTTGTCTGAATATACTATTGTTCCTCATTGATGGAGTGGTTCTCCTTTTTAAAGGGCGAAGCCGTTGCAGAGGTTTAAGACAGAGAATAAAAAGAAAGGGAATCCACTGCACCTCCTTCTTAAAAATAAATGTGATGGGGGGAAAAAAGCTGCTCTTTCGAAATCATTCATCTAAAGTGTCAATGCACTGAGAAATTGTTTCAGTTGCTGCTAGGCCATTCAGAGGTTACGGATACAGTTTTGTGATGAGGGTTACATCCAAGTGTTGTTTTTCATCTAGAGAGAGCATACACACAAGTGATTATAGAAAAAAAATGTATCTGCCTGATGTGTAGACTCTTGCCTGAGTGTTAGATCTCATCGTATGGTCATTTTCTTTGACAATTTCAAAGTAAAGCTGTGCACATACAACTGGATTTTAATTTATGTAGCTGGTTTTATGAATCAAACTGTCCTCTCGTCTCCCTATTCTCTGACCTCCTGCCTTTCTGTTGCTGTGCTGCACTAATAGCCTGTATTTGTTCATCATGTGGGTGTTTGCGAAGGGATATCTTCTGTTTACCTATGGCCACGCAGCTCCATATTGAATGCAAACACAATACAATCTAAGCTGCTTGTGCTATTTAACGCCCTATGCCACCCAATACATTTCTTATTTTAACCAAACATGAAATGTTTTAGAGGTGGTGCAAGCTGATGGTCAGGTTAGTCTGATATTCCTATCCCCCCCCCACACCTCTTTTTTTCCGTTCCCTCTAAGTCTGTTTTTGAGCCTTGTATTTGCTGGCAGCACTGCTGGCCGGTTTACTCTGTCTGGCTATGCATGTAAAGAGTGTCCCCTCTTTGTTCCAGCCTTGGCCCACAGCCAAGCTCCCCCCTTTAAAACTTAAGCCACACACAAACACACACACACACACACACACACACACACACACACACACACACACACACACACACACACACAGAGTACCCCACTCACCCCTTTTTTACTCTCTCAAACGACTCTCTCCCTCTCCCTCTCCCCTGCGCTACCCTCAAATTGCAATAACAAAAAAGGAGGATAGAACCGCAGAGACAAGCATCACTTTAAAAAGCAGGTGTCCAGAACTTTTCAGTGCACGTCGATTTCAAATGGAGACCCTTTAACCTCCATGCTTTTCTAGCTGGTGGCTGAGGTAGCCAGTCAGAAGCCTAATCAGTCTTGTCTGACAATACTGGGAGGTTGAGGGCTGTCAGTCCTTCTTTCAAATAGGGGCTCCAATGAAGCCGTGGCAGGGGAAACCCTGATTGATTAGTGCCTCTTTATTGAAGTGTGTGTGTGTGTGTGTGTGTGTGTGTGTCTATAGGGGCCCAGCCAGGAAGCTTTATTTAAATCCAGCCAGAGAGAGTACTATAATTATGACTTTTTCTTTCTGCTGGCCGGTTAAAGCTGACAGAGAGGGTTCTTATGGCTCACTTCACCCTCTCAGCCTCCTAAAGAGAGATTATTTCTGGCCCCAAGAGTTCGGGCCAGTCAGGCTCATCAGCACGGCTCTATAGACCTGAGAAAAGGGCCGGGTCCAGAGTAGGACTCAAAAAAAGACAAAAAAAAGGGTGGAGGACTGCAGTTGAAGACAAGTCACTGTGTAATCCCATTTCAGCCTTATTCTCTGATGCCAAGGGACTGAACAATCTATGTGCCCAGTATGTCAAATAAATGAAACCAGACAAAGTTCTAACAGAGAGCGGCGTGCCAGTTCACTGCTATCATTGGCATTTAGATGCATCCCCCCCCAACAAACAAACAAACAAACAAACACAGACGTAAGCCGACTGGAGGTCAGATGAATTAGTAAAATGTGGCTGATCCTGTGTGGCCTTGCTGGTAGGAGGTCTTCCTTTTCTCCCTCTCTCACCCTGTCTCTCTTTTTATCAGGTCATCCACTATCAGTGTGCATCCCCTGCAGTTGCAACACTGGCTGGGCCTCAGTCCTGCTTCTATTGTTCAGTGACAGCTCCTATCTGCTGACCATTTTGAGATGTATGTGTACTCACCTGCACTGTACTGTAAGTGGACTGCCTCATCATGTATACATTTGACTTCACTTTCAATTGTAGATACTCTTTTATGACATTACTTTCAGATAAGCAAGCAAACACATTCTGGAAGAGTTAATAGGACAAAAGGGTCACATGTGGGTACGGAGGGTAATTAGGTATCATTGGCCCAATTAAAGAATGCTGTAAAACCACTGAAGACAGATTTCACTCAAACATTGTAAAGCTGTAATTTGTTAAAGGCAGGCCTGTAATGAAAGTGAATGGGTTAATTGTCATCATTAGCATGTACGGATACGTAACAAGAAGAACTGTGTGCAGTATATGAACAGGACAGTGATAAAAGGAGTATTCAGGTCCTTTAGTTAAAAAAGCAATGACACAGTGTAAAAATACCCCATTTCAAGTAAAAGTTTTGCATTCAAAATCTTACTTACGTAAGAATTATCAGCAAATGTACTTATAGTATCAAAGTACTCAATCTGTGGGAAAATGCCACGTGTGAGTATTAAATTAATATATATTTTATTGGATATAAATACCATTTTACTGATAAAGTTGGAGATTTTGCTAATTCTAAGTACTTTATATACTGTTGGTTAATTTGATCTATGACAATGCATTACATTTTATAAGGTTATGTTTGTATGTTAGCCTAAGTCTAAGGTATTCACAAAGTAAGTACTAGGTATAATACCTGTTAAATAAATGCAGTTGAGTAAAGGCACAATGTGTTTCTCTTAAAAGTGTAAGGAAGACACACAAAATGGAAATGTGTATGTGTGTTTGTGTGTGTGTGTGTGTGTGTGTGTTTGTGTGTGTTTGTGTGTGTGTGTGAGAGAGTCTCTTCACATTGTATTATATTATAACATGCACCTCTGTATGTGGCAAGACTTAAGTTTTACTGACAGTAGTCACAGTAGTTTCACTTTTTTATTTTTAAACACACACACACACACACACACACACACACACACACACACACACACACACACACACACACACACACACACACACACATGCACATATGCTAGACCTTCAGGTTATCCTGAAGTCCTTCTATCAGTTGCCATGCTCCCGTGCTACCGACACAACACATCACAATTTCTGTCACTCCTCAAACCTGACCGATGTACTGTACCTGTACTGCACATTGAGGAGCAAGACAATGCTCTGGGTGATGTTTGTTCTTATGGTACAGTGCTTCACTGAGTATTCATCAGTGAGTGAAAAATGAGGATTGTGTGTGCATTAACAACATTTACAGATTCAACAGTTTCTGGTTTGTGCTTTTGTAATGGCTTCCTTGAAGTGCAGCGCAATCACCCTGTCCTTGTGTGATAAGCGGTCAAGCAAAACTGGACGCAATGACAGACCTCAGAGTCAATATTTAGACTCAGGTGGAGAGCGCTTTGCTTTCTCTCCCCTGTGTTTTTGTTGCCGGCGGTAACAGTTTTTGGCCCACGCTGTTGCATGCAAGACACACAAGACAGGCAGCTCTTGTCATTTAACTCCCGGGATTAACAGAAGCAAAGAGTGTAATCCTTACACTTTGAAGTGTGTAAGATCTTAGTATCTCACATCACACAAAGCGTCCAAAAAGAAACATCGTTGTTATTGATCTAAAGAAACCGCCTGCATACGGCTTTGAATGTCACTTGGTTTTCCTTTCTGCTTTTTCAGTCATTGAGAGGAATGTCAGAGGCCGTTCTTGGAGATATACAAATAAATAAGGAAAGAAAGAAAGAAAGAAAGAAAGAAAGAAAGAAAGAAAGAAAGAAAGAAAGAAAAAAAGAAAGAAAGCAGTGACTCACCACCTTCATTCAATTTACCATTCACCTCATAATAAGCGTAAACAGCCTATCTCTCTATACATTTTTGGCATGTGCATTGGGGTTTTCAGTTCATTTCAATGGCGTGTGGCAGCGGGTCTGCCCTGCTCACCATTAATCTCAGTTCGTTAGATAACAAACCTATTCTCTCTTTCCTCTTTAAATCCAGAACAGGTAATGGCCTCTTCAGGTACAGAAGATCCACAGGTAAACACACAGGCATCACTACACACACCTCCACCTGCTTAAGCATTAACCACGTCAACCATAAGTGAATAAATGCACAGGTCCTCACATATCCTCTCTATCTGTCAAATACACACACACACACACACACACCTGCATTTAGCATGTCTTTTAGTTAGAGGGGGAAAATTCCGACATGAGCCCATTTATCAGGGAGAGAAGGCGAGCGATTAGATATTGGTGATAAAGATTTTGAGTCAACATCCCCGCAGGTGTCAAGCGCTTTTTACTGCACACGCATGACTCCACTCCTGGGTCTTTATGGGCAATAAAGGATAAAACCTTTTTTCCCTTCACCCCTTCCTCCTCCCCCATTCCTCTTCTCTGGGCAGAGTCCAGACTATCGGCTTTACCACCCTGCAGACAGGCAGAGAGCACACCGACCTGTGGTGTTTAATACCTAATGCATTCAAATCAGCCTCAATAACAACAATATGATTGTCCTGTTCTTGCAAGATTCTCTGTTACTCATATAACCCGTTTGGCTACTTAGGTGTATGTAAGTAGCTTGCTGGTACCCATTAAGTAAACCGACACCCCCACCAAGCTTTAGGCTAATTCCTGCACATGCACAGAACATCAGTACTGAAGATTTACCACTCCGGATCGCTCCGGACATGGCAGAGCTATGCTTGCTATCGGCTCGCTAGCATGGTACTCTGGTACATGGTACTATTAACAACAACTTAGCTAGCAGATACTATAAAGATATTTTGGGTGGCATTGGTATTTAAAGACACTGAGAAGTTTTTCTATAGCTAACTGAAAGTCAATATATGATATCTAACTTTAACATTTAGAGTTAAGTTTTTAATTTTTGTAACTAAGTGAAAGTACCACAAGTAGATTGGCTTTTAGACAGGGGGCTAACCCTAACTCTTTTTGATGACATAGCTATTGTAAAAAGACACATGGGCTTAACCTGCTGGTCACCTGTCTGTCCCTGTCCACTGTAATTGTTTAATATGTACCGTGTAATTAAGAAATTACCTGCAGTGTAATTTTCTTCTAGATCCCTCCTAAATACAAATGTCTTACCACCATATTCCTATGTACCTACTGGTTTCCCCAGTAAGTATGGTAGCCCATATGTACACATTTGTTACTTAATTACATAAATGATGAAACCATTTGTTTCCGAAAGCAAGCCTTTCAATGCCTGTAAAATATTTAAGAACTATTTAATGCAAATATTTTGAGTCAGTGTATCTCTGGTCTATTTTCAGGCTGGTTAACACGTAAAACGTGTGGAGGCAGTGAGCGTTGAGAGAGTTTGACGTCCCAGAGTAGCCCAGCAGCAAATTCTGTCAGTAATTCTGGGACAACTTCCAACTCAGAAACTATAGATCAGTCGGCTACGAACACATGACAAATACAATGATTTAATCCACTAAATGTTAAGATGGTGCATTGCCCTGTTGGGATTGCTGAGGAATTTCCAGTCTGCATCTTTTTGCATCAACGTATTGTAATCAATGCATCAAATCAGGCCATTTAATGAGAGATGTGAACTACTCCAAAGGCTTGATGTGAACGTGTGTGTCGGTAAGACCCAAAGGCGTCCAGTGTCACTGCAGTGATAAGTTATCTCCTTGTAGACACAGGAATGTGTGATGTGCTTTCACTTCTACTGGGGGGTCCACATTTACTCACCTCAGAGACAGCAACGGAGACCTCCAGCAGCAGCAGTAGCATGTATGAACCCCCCGGTCATTATGAGCCACCTACTGAAACCATCTACTCCATCAGACTTTGACAGTGATGAAGCCACAGGCCTTAGAAATTAACTAAGTTAGCCATTCAGATTCTAGTCTGTGCAGAGAAAAGCAGGCAGGGAAAATCTGGTCCATTTGTTCCCTGATCAATCAAAGCCCATTCCTGGACTTCTTTTTGGTTTGGCATCAGATAATTAAGTTGGATTGTCTTCCTAGTGATCCATTCCTGTGATAGTTTCATCACAATAAACAACAGAAGAATGCCAGTTGGTTTTCCTGCAGGGATTCTTTACAGTATTGGACACGTACAGATGGATGGACAGCATGGACTGGGAGCTATTGTTACATGGTGGGGAGGTTGTACTGCATCTGCTGCCCACTGGGACCAGTTAGTCCACTAATAGTCCAAAAGAAAATCCATTCATTCAGCCATTGTTTGTATATTGTGTTATACTGATGTGTTAGCATTTGCACATGTTGTTATAAAAATGAAGATGCAGTTTCTGTTCTCTAAATTCAAAAAAATGGAAGTAAAATTCTATTCCAATTCATGTAATATCTCATATTTGACTATATTCACTAATTCTTTTCAATTTTTTAGAGCATATTTATGTGTGGAGTGAATTTTTGTTTTTTTAATGTCATCACTTTATTTCAATGGGGTTAACATAACAAAAGACAAAATAAAAGACATGTTTTCTTATATTTTACCCTGATTTTCTCCTTCTCTTCCAATCCTTCTGAACTCTTTTAAGTAAAAGTACCTAACCACACAGGGACACACACACACACACACACACACACACACACACACACACACACACACACACACACACACCCTATCTTGGTTCGCTTGTAAATAAGAAAGATGCATCTTTAATAGCCCCCTTCAAGATAGCTGAAGGAGAGGAGAGTAAACAGAAATATGATAAAGCAAAGAGGAACCAATAGCTGGTGGTCTGGTGTGCTGCCACAGTTTGCCTAATGTTAAACCAATAAGATAATACTGGGACTATGTAGTCTGGACTCGCTCCATTCAGAGATAGAGCTTGGACTGGGGACTGTGTGGCGTGTGGTCTCAGTCCCTGTATCAGTGGCTCTGATTTTCAGTTAGATAGTGGGGCTAAAATGTGTGTGTGCTAAGTTAAAGATAGTGTTTACAGCACCCACGTATTGGCAGGTGTAACTTTAAACAGAGTGTGCAGCCCTGTGAACTTTGCTCCTCAGACTGCGTTTGTCGAAAAGCCTTTTTTCTTTTCTTTTTGCATGAAAGTTGAGACACAGTTTGGACCACTAAATAGACGGAAAAGAAGGAAATGAGGATGCATAAGTGGAAGACAAGAGTGATAATAATCAAGAGTTTGACAACATTTTGGTGGATACTAAGTATTTCAATGAGATTAGCAAAATAAAGGAAACAAAAGCAGGGAAAGATAAGTTGCCTTTCCACATAACTGAATTTAAAGTGATCCTCGTCAGTAAGACTTACTGTACATCCATCATCACTATGCCAACCATCTCTCCAGAGGTGACCTCGCCACCACCCACCATCCTGCTTCCTCACACCTCTCAACTCCGCAGCTCACCCCCCTTGGCTCGTGCTCCATTTATCCTCCACATTTGTGCGCTCCGGGGATGCTCCTGTGCAACTGAGTGAGCGGGGGCTTGTTCTTTTGTGACCCATGTGGAAGGGAAAGGATAGCGGTCAGGCAGGGAAATTTGGTTTAAGGCAGAGCAGAATGCTGTTCAAGCAGTGGGCCTTCACAAATGTGACACACCCTCGGGCTCAGGACGTTGGGACCTGAATGAAGGAGAACAGCAGAATGATAAGTAGGCAAGAAGTAGTTGAGATTTTTTTGTTTGTTGCCGATCTATGTGCATATGATGCTCTTTTACTATTAAAACAAGTGCAATATTTAATGTGATTCTTGGCATATCTCATGTTATATCTCATTTAGTAAACATGTTTGCATGCATAATAAAAGAAAGAGCTCCCTCAAACTTAGCACTTTGTGTGTGTTTGTCATACGCTGAACACCAGTTGAGGTACACAGTGAAAAGAAGAGCGTGTAACCTGCCATCCCTAAGGCATCAATGCACACACACACACGCACACACACACACAAGAACGCACACACACACACACACACACACACACACACACACACACACACACACAGTGTCTCGGGATTTTGTGCTGCTGTGCTGGCAAATCAAGATTCCTAAGTACCAAAAACAATTTTCCGTTTGGATGATGGAAAACAAGTCTTTGTTTATTCCCTGCTTCATTCAATTACCCCCTGTTTGGTTTGTTTAACATTTCATACTCATGATCTAATTTTTTGTTTGGTTGCTCTTCAGATCTGTAAATTGATGTCTCAGCTGAGCACAGAAGCTGCATGTGGTGTAGAATTCATTAAACCTCCGTGTCCCCTGCGTTTGTGTGTGTGTGTGTACGTCACAGAACGACGGCATCCCCGGAAAGAAAGTGTGAGTGTGTGCGTGTGTGTGTGTACATGTGATGCTACGGTGAAAGGCACCATCTGTTCCATGTGACAGTAATGAAGTGAGGGGCATTGTGGCACAAAGCCTCAGACCCATTCATCACAGCTGTAGGCGGGCCAAGCATATTCCCCCCGTCTTATTGGGATACCTCTACACACACGAACACACACAAACACACACACACACACACACACACACACACACACACACACACACACACACACACACACACACACACACACACTCTGCAACCCCACACATAACTGTATGGTTCCAGTTTGCTATTGCCTAAATGGTGTACTGTACGTATGCAAACACTTGTAGAACAGTTATTCTGAGGGACATAAATGTGAGTCACAAGTGTCAACTTGTGACTCACTGACTCACTGATGCATTATCAGTTACATTTTTATTTGCATGCTGTCTGTCTGTCATATTGAACATGCTTTAGGAGGATCTTTACTGCCAGGTTGTGTGGGGTCATTTTGAATTTGCAGAACAACCTTGGGCTCCCGCTGTATTAGAGAGATTCATAAATAACCTGGAAACAAACTGTTGAAACATGAAATGCCAAATCTCACCTGAAAAACAAAAAGGTCCTTTTGGCTAACTGCTCATGTCACATTTGAATTGACAGCTGCTGTACTGTATGTTGGTTTGCAACACAAATTATGAGGTATAATCATTCTGTTTAGTGTCAAGATTCAGCAAGTATCTGCTTTTGTTACATTTAAAAACCTATACATAGATTGGCTCCTCTTAAAGTCCAGTCC
This sequence comes from Perca flavescens, assembly GCF_004354835.1. Classification (NCBI taxonomy): domain Eukaryota; kingdom Metazoa; phylum Chordata; class Actinopteri; order Perciformes; family Percidae; genus Perca; species Perca flavescens. The sequence continues at coordinate 14,923,295 of NC_041338.1, forward strand.
TACAGTAACTTGCAAAAAAACGGAGGTATTATAGCTCAAGTTTACACATCTTCCAAAAAGTGCTCCATCCAGCAAGTTTTTCTCCCCTAACTCAGATTAGAAAATCATATTACATTGTAATTTTAGATATCCAACCGACAATATAGAAAGTAAGCAATAATAACTCTTTTCAAAGGGGAGATTCATGTTTCAACACCAATGGTCCACCTACACAGATTTTTCACTTTTCCCTTCACTTTATAGGTCATTTTTAATGAAGACATTTTGACATGTCACAGTGGGAAAAGCACAGGTGTAAAGTATACGGTTAATGATGGCTGAATTCCATTTTCAGGGTGCTGGTGTTGTGCATGCTGTCTCGCTGGGACACTTAACCGAGACATTGTTAATGTTCTAAGTAACACCTGTACAGGTCATACTAGTTCATACAAGTCAAAATGTCTGCTGTGAAAAAGAGCCTATTGACATCTCTCTGATCTTCCTAGTAGTAGAAATGTACTATACACTGTTCATACTTATTTATTCCCAAACTTCGGCTGAGCAGAGTTCTGATCAGCCAGAATAAATGCAAACACCGGTGTGGTTGTACAAAGCATTTAAGGTGACCCACTTTTTTTATTTAATGGGAAAATCATTTGCAGCTATATCTGTAACTTTTGAATTTGTATGTGCATTTTTAACAACCAAAACAGCAAATTTTTAGCTTACCACCTCCAAGGTACAATAACCGCCTTTCAGATAATAAGACCTGAGGTTGCATATCATAGCAATGTTTGGTATAACTATTAAATTTCACACTGGCAAACTGACTCAGGTGCTACTGTAGAGGTAACTGTGCTTTCTAATAGTGATCAGTAGCTGCTGCCCAGCATTGTTGCTGTTCCAGATTTGGACTCTGCAGGAGGTAAATCTGTCGCTGTGGTTACTGACTGTATCTGTATCTGAGTCTACCCATAGTTTTCACAAATAATACAGGTTGCTGCTGACCACCTACTGTATCTTCATCTTATCACAAATATCCTTTTATTTTGGTTGTGGCATGAAACAGAAGGAATGGTTGACGATAGGATTGAAGGCCTGGCATGTCCACACAGGTTTTTTTTCAGTTATTCTTGATGAATGTGAGGTTGAGGTTTGGTGAAAGTATTGAGCTCACCATACTCTACATATAATTAAGAATGCTAAAGGTGTTATTTGTCCTGTCCTAGCAACCAGACAGTGAAGGAAATATCAAACATGCAGTGTGCACAACCACACAGTCCTGTTACAGTTTTTTCCAATTGCTAAACGACAGTGGGCACAACTGGAGTCACATGTGCAAAACTCAAACTACAGTCTGCACTACCAACAGTCACCTGAGCTGAACAGTTCACATCACCTGCAAAACAGGCTCAGTGCAGCCAAACACTATGCACAAGCCTCATTGAGATAACACACACTGAGGGTAAAAACACTAGCATCAAACACCAATACAGAAATTACAAACTTTTTCATCTTTACAGTTTGAACAATTTGAGTGACTTGACACTACTCAATAGTTTATTTAAGTAAAAAATATAGATTGTATAGCATACCAATTTTTACATAAGGTAAAAAAGAAGGAATGAAAATCAGCAATTTTCTTCAATAAAGTATTTTGTCTCTAGTAATTTATGGAATTACTGGGGGGGAAAAAAACTAAAGGTACATACGTAACAGTAACAAAGAATAGTGTGACTAATTCTGCCTCGCTCCAGCATCATGTGGCAAGTTTTCTTCATCACATTGGATGTCTGCATCATCTCTAAATAAAAATGAATGTGGTGTTTGTATTGCTTTCACCGCCATTACTTTCTGAAAAACAGTAAGAACACAGTTTTACTATTGTAAAGATATAGTGTTGTTCACTTTTTTTATATCTGTGTACATAACCTCAGACATCTTACCTGGACATGTTGGTATCTTCGCTCTTTTATCTGTTTCTCTCAAACAGTACAGTGTATAATTGTTTCATTCTTATTTGGTGTTTGTATACAAAAAAAGGCTTTCTGAGCTTTCCCTGTATAAATACTGTATATGTTCACTAACTATTAATCTAAAACAAGACACCTGCTTAGGCTTTCAGATAAAATTCCAATCAGCAGTGTTTGATAGGCACCAGACTGAAATCTATTCTGTTTTGAATGTGTGGTTAACAGTTTTGACAGCAGTGTATTAGCATTTGAACAAAGTGCTGTAAATCTACAGTGTTGTGCACATTTTGGTTAAAGTCATGGGATAAGTGTGTAGAGTTTTGAAAACTGTGTTCAAGCAATGAAAAACAAACTAGAGTTTGGTCCACATGAACTGCTGCTGTGGAGACTGTAGTTAGAGTTTTGCACATGTGACTCCAGTTGTACCCACTGTCGTTTAGCAATCGGAAAAAACTGTAAGAGCTCTAATCAGTAGTAAGCAATGTTAACTGTAGGAATTGTAACTAATTAATACAATAAACACTGTTTACATGCCCAGACCACATAATCCAACTTTGAGGCTAATGTTACGCACATTTTTAATTTATATCTTATTAGACTAGTGAACAGATGGCAAATAATTTACCACACTAAAGTGGTTGCTCTGTCTGTCTTTTACCTTAAGACCCTGACACACCAACCCGATAATCGGCCGTCTGACAGTCTGGCAAGGTCCGTGACTTGAGTCTGTTCTGTGTGTTCCATGCCGTTGTCCGTCGGAGGGGCCGTCGGCCTTCATTTTGGCCGACGTGACTTGCTGGGTAGGAGGGCGGCAGTCGGACTCAATGACCAATCTGATTGGTGGAGTGCTAGCCCTTGACTAGCGAATCAGTCAGCCCAGTCTCATGGCAGTACGTGATATGGTCACGTTATTGAATCTATTAAGTCGTGGACACGTAAATGTCGTTTTTTCCGTGTGGCGATTATGAATTTTAAAGCAATGTATTTCAATGGGAAGCATATTTCGTGATCACAGAACGATGACGGTAGCGAGTAGTACTGATAAGGCCAAAGTCCGCGCGCAGGGAGGTTGGTGGTTGATGGGTCAAACAACACAGGACTTTCACCGGGGATCGCGTCCCGCGTGTTGTTCCTAACCACAACCGTCCCGTCCCGTTGTTGTGGCGTTTCATTTGAAATAAACGTCAAAATCGTGACCTGTACACAAATTAATAAATCAAAATAACGTGACTATTTCATGACCTGGCGTGAGACCAGGTTGAATAAGTGCACTTATGTTAAGCGTGATGAACAGCTTCTCAAAATCTGACGAAAATCTTTCAAACTAACCTTTGTCGATCTTAAATGAAGACCGATTCAGTAACTGCATGGCCTATTTCTCGCTTAAAATATATTAATATAAATATTAAAAAAATATTTTCAGAAACACGTTTCGGTTAACTATCTTCGTAAAATATGAGATTGTATTCTGAATGAGCCACCATTATGCTTGGTTCTAAAACTGAGGAGCATCCAGACCCACGTGACGCTTTCGTCCAATCAGCTGCTAGTTTTCATATTTTGGGCGACAGTACAGATTAGCGTCGCCTGCTGTTATGGAGACGTATTACGTCTCGCGCACGTGGAGAACGTATGCTTAAGTCTGTGTCGCTTCGGTGTGTTCCGAGGCACTTTTTTGAGAGACTGATAAGTCCGACCGCCTTTCCTCCGTCGGGTTGGTGTGTCAGGGCCTTTACAGAACTGCTGTCATTTTTACATATTGGAGGCAGCACTTTGATTGGAAACATATTAAAAGCTTAAGTTAAAGCCTCATCATGCAGTGCAATACTGTGAATGCCTATGAGTATGAGTGCGAATGCCCATTTGTATGATTAATGGTGTTGAGACTACTGAATGTACAAAGACAGACAAAAGACACAGAATTGTTTTCGAGAGATCGGGCATGGCTATTCAGAACAGGTATAAGCACTTTTGTTTTAGGATGTGGTTATATGACATGATACATCCCTGTATGAACTGACAAAACAAGTCAAGACACTATACATACAAAAAAAAATAAAATAAAAAAATAATATATATATATATATATATATATATATATATATATATATATATATATATATATATATATATATACTGTGCAGCAATTCCAAGCTCCCTCCATCTTAAACAATGTTCATTCAGATTTTGGAATTGGAATACTAAACCAAAAGCATAGCACTGTGGTGTGTTGGCGGCTGGGAGCATTAATACAAAGAGTTGGACCAGTTGTTCCTCTTTAAAGACTACCTTACTGACTACGACTGATTAATAACACTCGCTGAGAAATGCACTGCTGATGTGTATGGTTATTTTGTGACAAGGAACATCAAAATATTACACCTTTAAACAGAATCCCAGCTAAAGAACTGATTTTTATGATTGTTTTTTATGATGTTACCGCCATCGGTTCATTCAGAAAACTATTCTGCCTCCTCTTACTATGCAGGTCTCTCTATCAGCCCCACACCAGCGCCTGATCCATTAGATAAACCAAGGCAGACCTCATCTCTGTGCAAATGATTAGAATCATTGTTCAAACATTGACATCAGCTGAAAACACTTTATTCCCTACTGTTTAACCAGACAGGCCTTTCCTAATGCCACCAACACTAATATTGACTCTTACGACCTAATCCCTCAACGTCTTGCCTTGTCTCAAAACTATGAATGCATACATTAAACAGCCCATTTATCATATTTTCAGGGACTGACTGGAGGTGTCTCCTCTCTGTAAGCTGCCCTCCCACCTTCCTCTGCCCACTGATTGTTTTGTCAGTGCACAGTTCAATGCCAGTACGCAGTTTCAGTTTTGTTCTTTTGTCCCCCACACCCCCACCACCACCAAAACCACCGCAATCCCTTCATGCTGGGCATTTCCCTAACGGACATACAATGAGGTTCATTCTCTCCACTTGTTGCCCTCTCCCTGCATGAGTTGCTTGTGTGTCCTCCATCTTTACACTATATCAACACACGCTTTGTACATAACTGCCCTCTGTGACCCCAGACTGAGGCTACTCCCTTCATCTGCCGCGCACACGCGCACGCACGCATGCATGCACACACACACACACACACACACACACACACACATTTGCATGTGTACATAACCAACCACAGATTGTGCCTGTATATGTGTTTGAACGTACACTGGGTGTTTATTTGTTTGTGTTTTTGAATTGTGATGTCTCACTGTGTTTCCTGTGTGGACTCTTTCTCTCCAAATTCGGCGTGAGGTGTTGGTCAACTTGCTCTGCACAGGTTAACCCCTCCCATCCTTTTGAACCTCCTCTGCTCAAGCATACTTCCCTACTTTCTTTCTTCACGGTGCATAAAAAAAGCAAAAATCTTCAGGACTCACTGACCATCTGAAACTATACATTTTCATCATGACACATATTAGGGGATTCTTGCCTGGAATACAATTCACCTGCTAACTCATCATTACAGACTGGAGCAGAGCAGAGCATTTGCAGCTTTAAGGGAGAGTTAGATACAAAAAGACAGTATACACTTATTTTTCATGCTTGCAAAGCATTGTTGTCACTTGCAGTTTTACTAATTGCTCCTTACATCTTTTAATGGTTCTCCTCTTCTTGGTCTGTTGTGAGCAAGTTTAATTCTCCTCTCTCTTCATCGCCCGTCTTCAGTCCCCGACCCTCCCTCCTCTGCCACCTCCTCCTCCTTATTTACTGGGTCGCTGGTGTGCCTCATGCTCTGTATAGGGGCCCACTTTGCATTTCCCTGCCTATCAGAGAGCTTGTGTGTGTGTGTTTATGTATAGGAACCCCCCCCCCCTTTTACTGCTAGCTGAAAGCGTAGAGACAGCGTCCCTCTCCTTCAACCCAAAGGCTAAGTCTACTATCATGCTAATGTCCATGTCCTGAGACTAATAGGTCCTTTTACACTGGAGGTTTTCATTCTCCTTGCCTCACTAAAGGGTTTAGTGCCAAGGCCCTTTCTCTTCTTCCTAAACTTTTAAACAGGATAAATATTTCTGTGATTCCTCTGCCTGGACGATGGGTTTGGAGACTGTTCTTTATATAATTGGTTCCAATGGCCTTGTTACGCTTTCTGTAAATACACCACGCGAGATGCAGGAATTAACAATTAAAAAGGCTGATCAAAAAAAAGAAGAAAAAAAGAAACAGGATTTTGCTTTGCATTTATGTGAGAGTATGTGCCCATACAATTTATGTGTGTGTGTGTGTGTGTGTGTGTGTGTGTGTGTGTGTGTGTGTGTGTGTGTGTGTGTGTGTGTGTGTGATTTGGAAGCATGTGGGTCTGGGGGTGTGGCTGTGTTTACGTTGGAATGATTTAGATTAGGCAATTAGGTAAACGGATTTCAGAGAAATCCCTGTGAGCTAAATGTTCAGATTTGCCACTGTTCTGAATGCTCTGGTTTCAACAGTTTTTTTTTAGTTACTCTCGGCTCGATGCCAGCCTTCTCTGGCCTTCTATAATTGGTCATCTGCTCCAGGTAGGCAGGACTGGAGTGTTTTTTTTCTTAAGCTACTGCAGTGTTAACATTGTCGCATGTAGCTACATGCTAACGCCAGTGAAAGATGTAATCTTGGCTCCCAATGTTGTTAATTTCTCCCCAATTTTGGTTGACATTAATGTTGAAACACATCTGGTTATGTAGTATTTGGTTCAGATGCCTTTATCTTTGAATTTGATGTTAGAAAGTGCTGCTGTATTCTATTACCGTGCACTGCTAACGACAGTAGCTGCGTGCTAACGGCAGGGAAACCTGTAATCTTGGCTGACAATGTTGTAAATTTCTCCCCAATTTCAGGAGGAGATGCACCCGAGAGGCCGCAGCAACATCGGCACCCGGTCAAGACGGGCATTTATTACTTTGCCGCATCTTGGACAGCACCCGCTGGCGTGTAATAGCAATGCGCCATGGAACAAGCGCGCCTGCTCTTAAAGGGAATGTGAGATGACGCTCTGATTGGTTTATTGAATGTTACGCCCAAACCACACCTAGCTACTTCAGACCAACCCATTTTAGATTTGCATCGGGCGCAAGAGTCATTTATCCCGCCGGCATCATAGCACCATCGCCCGAGATCCGCCCACAATTTACAACTTACTTGCGTTTCATGTTTGATACTTGTGTTTCAGATCGTTAAAATAGGGCCCACTGTGTGCTAGTCAGGGAAAATAAGTATTTAAGCTAGCTAGCTTGTTAACTGTCAGCTACCAAGCTAGTTAGCTTCACAGTTTACACAGATTATTCAAGATATTTGTACCATTGACTTCAGTCTCATAACTGTCTGCAAACCGTGCTTTGTGTGGAGCAGTTTATACTTTAAAATAAAAGTGGATGGTGAAACACAGCCAACTAAACGAGCTTCACTCTATTCTAGTGTTCTCAGTTCTGAAAAAGAAAATGTACTAATGTGTCAATGTGTCATACTGTTAAACATCTTTTCCAATTTATTGTCTATGGAGTGGTTGCACACTTGGATAACATCACACATTTGAGTTATAGCGCTCTAGTTTTTGGATTTGTGAGAGAGTTGTTAATGTTTATTAATAGTTTGGACTTTCTTAGACCATAGGAGTAACATGTATGAATGTTGAAAATGGTCGTAGTTCCCCTTAAACTCATTAGACGCTACAACCTGATCTCACAGAATTTCGTGAAATGAACACGGCCCCTTAACTCAAAATCTGTGGCAGTTTCACAAAATCGCAAATAAATCTGTGATGGTCCCACGGAAGAATTCTGTGAAATGAACACGGATTGCCGAACATTCTGTGATGGGCCCACGGAAGAATTCCGTGAAATGAATATGGCCCCTTAAGTTAAGGAAAAGGTTGTGGGTGGGCTTACGTTTCCATGACACGCATGACAACAACGGGACAGTTGGGTTTAGGAAAAGAAGAACGGGACGGTTGGGTTTAGGAAACCAATAACGAGACGCGGAACATTGATACAGTTGGGTTTAGGAAAACAACAAAGCGACGGTTGGGTTTAGGAAATGTGACACGCGGGACACAATCCCCGGTCTCCTGGGTGAAAGTCCTGTGTTTGACCCATCCACCACCTCAACCAACCTCCCTACGCGGATTTTTGGGCTTTCGTACTACTCGCTACCGTAGTCGCTCTTAATGCTATGCCATCTTCTCATTGACTTTACATTGGCGTTTTCCATGGTGGCCACATGGAATTTTCACACATTCCGTGCCACCACCACTTAAAGAGCTGTTAACAGTTCGTGATCATTTCACGGAATTCTGTGAGACCAGGCTGTATGCTAAGAAGGATCTTTTGGCAAAAGTTCGATTTTTTTCAAACTCTTTGACCTTTTAGCTAAGATACCATCGTTTGTTATGCTATCAAATATGTCAGATTAATATGTTGTGTTTAAATAACAAGCACGACAATAAGATTTTTCCATTTGATGTCAGCACTGATCCAGTCAAAATGTACCCAAGGGGCTTCAATGACATCACCTTGACAAAGCAGTAATGAATCAAACAACTGTGCGCTGCATTAATGAACAACTCCTTGATTCGGAGAAGTTCAGTGGCATTCCAGAAAAAAAGAATGAGCGCTGGAGCATGCTGAGCGTTTACTATGTTTTGGGTTTTGCTTATCTCACTGTACAGTAAACAAACAGATAAGACGTTGGCAGCAGACAATCAAAGCATAGGCCAACCGCTTCAGCCTTCCAAGTGTGAAGCTTCCAAACACATAACACTGGAGCTGTAAAGGCAGCCCCTGCCAGTGTTTAGATTTACATCAAGCATGAAAAAGAATCAGATACTGGTGTGTTGGTGTTGTTCCGGCCTGGTGACTTAACGAGATTTCAACAACGACTTTGCATTTCCACTTTATTGTTCCATAACATCCTGACTGAGGAGACTCTTCAACTTGCTATACTTTATAATTCAACCAATGCTGCTTTTCTTGGGATCAGTACATTGTCTTACAATTCTGCAGTTGGCATTTAATCAAATGTATTCACAGTCAATCAGTATGAGTTATGAGTTTTATATGTCACAGTTATGGAAAAGGATTGAACTTCAAGGAATGTATTATGATAGTTGTGAGGCATGATTTATGAACTTGACCCTTGGCAATAGGTTCACTTACAGTTATATAATGTATTAGTAGCTGAGATAGAAGGAAAAGTCATAAAATGCTGTTTATATAAATATACATACAGTATAAAACCCATTACCCAACTTAATCTAATATTATTTGCTCAACATACACATACTGTACTATATATTCACACACAGAAACACGTATTAGAACTCACTAGGTGGATAAAGGGATTCTCTTGCTATAATTTGGCGTTGGATGTGACAGGCAGGTCTGTTCACGTCTCAGCACACAGCAGAGACTGAAAGTAGCCTGGAGCGAGAATGGAATTGACTCTGTAAGCATGTGTGTCAGTGTCAGCATAAAGTTTAGGGGAAAACATAAAGCATTAACAATATTTTTTACTCTCATTATTTAGAATAATTTCCTGCGTTTGTTTAAACTTTCAGTCTGGTTACGTTTGCTCTCTAAAGTGAGATGCCCAGTTGTGTACACCGAGTTCTGTCCTGGTACTGATACCCGATACTGAGGTGCATTGGCACGAGGGGTGGCTCACGGGGCCTTTAGACCATGTCCCACTCCACTGACTCGCACTGTCAGATTCTGTATGTTTACAAGTCTGCCGTCCTTTTCTTTGTGCAATTCTGTCTGTCCTTATGGATGAAGACACCTCCCAGGTCTCATCCTTCCATTCTCTGATGGAAGAATGCATGCCCTGTGCTACCGAAAGAGAAGGGGCAAGCCGATGCATTCTGACAGCTCCGTCAAGCACAAGATATGGCTGCTGGCTGTCCCTGATTCTGCTGGGTACCCCCACCCTGCTCACGCACTCCAAAGAGTGTAGACATATACCCACGTATTCATGCTCATATGTGAGTGCAAGCATGAATTGAAATTTAGTCTAGATAATGAAAAAAATATTCATTTTTATTTCTGTTTGGATTGACTTACACACAAATACACAAGCCTAAATTGTAAAACCTCTGTTACAGTAAAATATCCAAAGGAAACTCCTTCAGGGATTATTTTACAGCTGGGCTGTCATATGATGCAATATTAACTACCTAATAGTAAAAGAAGACTAATAGTTCTCTTGTGACAAATGTAAATGTATGGTTGCTATCAGAATGTATCTCCTGCATGTATGACTATTTGACTGTTTGGCTAAGGATGAAGGCAGCCTGATCTTGAAAAGAGGACTAAGAAAGGTGAGAGGAGAGAGGGAAAACGAGAAGGCAGTTGCGAGGAAATTAAGTAACCCTCCGGGCAGTTGTTCCTCTATTTTCCCACCAAACATCTCCCAAGGTGAAGTATGCATCAGTGTGGAAATATGACAGACACCAACAGTGTCGTCTTCTTTGCATTTTTGCCCTTTTAACTTTTTCACTGGCTAGCTTCGGGCCATGTATGAACTTAAAAATGCAAATACCATGGTAGAAACAACCTCAGTTCAACCGACAATGTTGCTTTAATTTCTTGTGCTTTAAATTAGCATATATGCAATACTGAATAGTATTTAAAGATGTTTAATCCTTCCTCATTACTGTAAAGAAAAAATAATAAAATTAAAAAAAACACCTCTTAAGGTCAGTTTTGAAATATTATCTTTAAATAAATAAATTAAATAAATGTAGCTGAAATTCCAACAATATCCCCCAAGCAACATATTGATACATACATGCAGTTCAAGAGCTCAAGTCTTAAAACATCCACATTTTAATTGATATTATTACTCTCTTTATTGGCTGTGTATAAAATATGATTGTAATATAAATAAATAAAATAATAAACTACAAAAGCTCTAAGTACTTAGCAGTACTAAATGACAATAGAACATACAGGTGCAGAGTTAAAACAAACTTGCATTAAAGAGAAAGAGATTGCTAAATAATTCATTTTAACCACATCTTAAAACTAATTGTTTAGACAAATGCCAACTGCATTTACATGTGACTGTAGTGACTGAGATGATGAGTTCTGTGTGAGCACTTATCCCCATGTTGAGGGCAGCCTCTGTGAGCCGTGACATGCTGTGATTGACAGGTAACCTGCAGGGGAGAGGGCCAGGTATGCACACGGCTCTTCCCTCCATCTCCACATGTGTGAACACCTGATAGCTAGTGACAGGCAAACCACACAGCCCAAACTGAGTTCTTTGTGTGTGTGTGTGTGTGTGTGTGTGCGTGTGAGTGTGTGTAGGTGAAGACCAACAACAACCACCACAGCAGCAGATATCTGTCTTTTTTCAGTCATCTTAACTTTTACTATATGTAGGAACACAGTGATCAGTTGGAGCCTCTGGAAGTGTCTTCATTGGTTTAGCTAATGATTTGTCATTATGGCAAGAATAGCTGTGGGCCTTGTAATCCTGACATCCCGTTACAAGCCATTACCTCTTACATGCCAATCTCCAAGACAACGTGAAAAAGTTCACACACACACACACACACACACACACACACACACACACACACACACACACACACACACACTCACCATTTGACATAGGGAGCATGAGAGTGAGCAACAATGAGTGTGTGAGACAGTGTGTGTATAATTTACTGTTTGCCTCCCTGTGTTGACAGGGTATTTTGTGTTGACAGATGGATGTCTCTAAGTCTGTTTATGTTACAAACAAGTGTGCGTGTGCACACAACAACACACACACTACTACTGCCGTTAACAGCTTTACTTTAAGTGTGTGCTTACAGGCACTGAAGGAATGGGAGGCAGTTATAGAGAGAAACAACAGGGAAGGAGGAAAGATGATGACAGGTATAAAGAAAGTTCAAGCCTGGCTCTTTCGTGTGTGAATGTGTGTGTGTGTGTGTGTGTGTGTGTGTGTGTGTGTGTGTGTGTGTGTGTGTGTGTGTGAATGAGAGTCACGTTGACTGTAAAGCAGAAAGAAAAAAAAACACATCAGAATTAACTCTCCTCTCTGTTATTTCTGTTTCACCTAAATCATTCACATTTCCTGTATTCCCATGGTATTGTGCTATTTTAGTATATTCGAGATTAGACATGGGACACATGTGTCTTTACCTCTTTGTGCAGACCCAGACAGATGAGTAAGACTTTAACAAGACAAAGACAACAGATATGTGGCTATATTGTGATTTTTGTGCTTTTCTGCTTAAAAATGACATAGATCCATATTGAGTCAATATCTGAAAACAGAGTTAGAATATCTCAGCTGCAATACTTTAGTGTGTTTGTCTGTGTGTGTGTGTGTGTGTGTGTGTGTGTGTGTGTGTGTGTGTGTGTGTGTGTGTGTGTGTGTGTGTGTGTGTGTGAGTGTGTTTGTGTTTAGTGTGTGTGTGTGTGTGTGTGTGTGTGTGTGTGTGTGTGTGTGTGTGTGTGTGTGTTGTACCCAATAATTCAATTATGCTATAAAGGGGACATTGTGAATTGAATGACAGACAGCAGTAATGTATAATTTTGCACATAGATCACAGAGCTGTGAGAATGAGCTAAGTGAAGTTTGTTTGGGAAGAACAGTCTTTCTGAGCTCCTCCCTGAGGGGTGAATCTGCTGCACAGCTCAGTGTTTTTAAACCCCAGAGAAAGGGAGGCTTTATTAGTTTTTTGTCTGCCTTGCACTTTGTAAGGTTGGTTTCTCCAGAAACAAAAAAGTAAAGTAAAAGAGTTTGGGAAACATTTACTCTTTGAAATATTGCTCACTATGTTCTAACAAGCAGAATACTTGCTCCCTATCCCGAGCCATACAATATATAATGAAGACAAGATCACTGTAAAAAGAAAAGTACATTTTTCAGGGGATGAATGACCTTTTTCATAGCAGACGTTGTGGCACGTTGCAGTAGGAAAAGCACAGGTGTAAATACTACAACTTACAGTTATGATGGCTGTATTCCATTCAGCTGCTTCAGTGTCAGGGTGCTGGCATTGTGCATGCTGACTCACTGTGTTTTTTCCTACAATGATGTCTGCTTTGAAAAGGGCCAGTGAGGTGACAAATGTGTACATATGGAGAAGTTCCAAATGAATTATGGGGTACAGTGATCGAATTATGAGGAGACAAACCCCATATGACATGGAAAACAATATTGCAACTAGGCTACTGGCTAATTAATAGAGGGCTCATCACATCTTCACAGTATCATGGAGGTTTAAGCCTCCTGTATATGTATGTAATTGGGGTATTAGGTATGCAACCCTGTCTGTATATTAAAATTGTCCACCCTATGACATGAAGCAGGGTTTGGACTTTCTCACAGCAGTTCTGGGGTCGATGCTAATGATGCCCCACCCAAAATACAGGTACATCGACTGTTAAACAGCGTTTTTCTAAACTTTCTGTTAGGGATGTGCAGATCAGGTCAAGTCAGGCATACATACTAAATTATGATTGGATGTCTGTTACAGTAACTTTTCTACAATATAAAAACAACAATAAAACAATGTGAGTTAGAGGTTAAACCGAAAGCAACACATGCTGTCTTATTGTTTCTTTGATGTTCATGCACCTTCGGGTGTTATTTATGACTGTGGTGTACATAATAGGGATTCAATTCCCTTAATGAATTGTTCTTTTGAATGACTCAGTCCTCAGGTGTCCTACTTCAATACTGTGCCCACGCTGCTTTTTTCTCACAGAGGGTCTGAGTTTGTGAATATGTGAAAATATGATCCGCAGATGTATTAAGTGTGTCAAATGGATTCTACTGAGATTGCAAATACGTGAATAAGGTCTACTTAGAATGCATAAGATCGTTATAAATTATTCATATCTATACACTACATCAGCTATATTTTCAGCATGTAAGGTAAAACATTATAGAGGGATTCTCTCAAGCAAATAAGATAACAGGACTTAATCGCAGAGTTACTCAATTCTAAGGTGGACTTCAGTTGAAATGTGATTTTTATGGGTTTCCCCTCCACTCTGTGTGCCATATTAACTTTTCCCGCTGCTTCTTATCTCTTGTTTCCGTTTTGTTTGTGAGGCCACAGTTGTCTGACCTCAGGCAAAACTCTTTTTTACTGCAGCATTATTAGGTCACACACCACAATGGCTAACCTCTAACCACACAGTTGTTGACTTTTAAAATGTTGTGGACCATTGTGATACAGAGTGGTTTTCCCCTAACGGAGACTTTGATACCCTGCCAACTTCAGTTGGTTTGAAGCAGATAAAAAAAAAAATGCCAGCCACTCCTTAGAAACACAGGCTCCATTTCTAAGATGTAGGCAAATGAGATGACGGGAAGAAGAACACACCTTTTCATTTCGCTGTAGATGCTCCTCGGTCGGTGAATAGATTGAGCCACTTTGAACTTTCATTAAGGAGGATGTGTAAGAAGCAGACTGTGACAGATGATTACACACATTAAGAGATGTTGTTAATGCTTCTGAACCCAGACATGCCCCAAGAAGAATATAATTACTGTAGCACAGGTTATATAACAGTGATTCATCACCATTAATTTCAAACGGATCACTTGTATGTGCATGGTGTCGACATGAGGTACATTAGCATGTCCATATTCTCTCTCTTCATCTCTCTAACTTTGCTCTCTCGCTCTCTGTGGTTGATGGAGGTGATGTGAAAGTAGACAGATGGGGTTGGCAGCCAGACAACAGGCTGTTGTCCTCTGCCTCTGTTACTGGGCTCTCTTTCCTCGCTCCAGTGTATCCCATGTGCCCCCTCTCCCACACCTCCTCATAGCCTTGTTCTCTCTTTGCGTCTGTTTGAAACCTTTTCTCACCAACATTGCTCAACCTACCTACCCTTTTAAACGTTTTACCATTCCAATGACAACATGTTTCCCCATATTTCTTCCTATCCCTCTATGTCACCCCCGTCCCCCTGTCTCCATTCTTTTACCCAGTGCCATTATGGCCCCACGCTAACGGAGGCCTTCATTAAATGTCAATTATACACCAGAGACCACACAGTGGAAGGAGAGGACACAATGATTTCTGACCCCAAAAGGTCGACATGCTTATGGGCATTCAGCTCTTGTTGAAGAACAGTCTGTTTACTCTGAGATCTTAGTAGACCCCAAACCCAACTATCCAATATGTTAAAAAAAAGTTTGCTGTTTGGGAAATACTTCATTACACTAATATTTATATATATTATACACAATGAACACATCCATCCATCCATCCATCTTCGTCCGCTTATCCGGTATCGGGTCGCAGGGGGAGCAGCTCCAGCAGGGGATCCCAAACTTCCCTTTCCCGAGCAACATTAACCAGCTCTGATTGGGGGATCCCGAGGCGTTCCCAGGCCAGTTTGGAGATATAATCCCTCTCCACCTAGTCCTGGGTCACAATGAACACATGCTGATAAAAATAGAAACTTCATAACAGCAAAAGGGGCTGGGTTTTTAAGTGCCAATTTCCTACCAAAAATTATAAAAATCCCAGCGTCTCCATTTGTGCACGAGCATGGGAATATTTTGATCACACATCTGTGCAGTCCCTAGCGTGCTGCTGAGCGTGGGGTCTCATACAGCGAAGAGGACTAGGCCAGATGGTGGGGGGGGGGGGAGAGAGTGGGGAACGCCACATGTTGTGAGTCTCCATTCAGACAAGCTGTGTAGTGTGGACATGTCCCCAGCTCTAAATAAACCTGTGGCAGCACCTAGGGTGGAGCCTATAGCACAGAGAGCCGTTGGTAGGAGTGTGAGATGGAGGATAAAGTGTGTGAAGGGATTTCACCGGGAAACGCATAACAAGAGCACTGTTTGTTGTTTTGGTTGCATACTGTGCACCGTCACATATTTTGTCCTGAGCTCCACGTCAGGCTTTGTATAGCGTTTACCCTAACTGTACATGACGCAGCTCTACATGGACTGGACTTCTACATAACTGACCCCGTGTGAACCAAATTGTCTGTTATGCATCCAAATGACTTATATTGATTATTTGCACAAAACTTTATGTGTGTGTGAGACAGAGACATGAGGGATAATGGTGTGCATTTGCAGGAACAGACTGTGAGACAATAAATGTGAGGGAGCGATAGATAGATAGATAGATAGATAGATAGATAGATAGATAGATAGATAGATAGATAGATAGATAGATAGATAGAGAGCTATATGGCAATTTTTAGCTGGCTGCTATTAAAAAAAAGGGGGGCATTCGGAAGGATATTGTGCCTTAGTTTCTGCCAGAGCAGGCTGTATATAGATAAGAGCACCTCTATCACAGGAAAGATGTACCATTGGGAGATTTGTGGAGAAATTTCCTGGGGCACATGCAAACCCACCGGCACAGCAGTTTTTATCTTTTTCCCTTCTTTCCAGGGATGTACTCCCAGATTACTAATGCATCTCCCTGTCAGCAAGGGCTGAAAATAGGTGAGCGCTGACCCATTTAATCAGACTTGTACTGACCCCTAACTAAGGTGATAGCAAACGTTTGGTCAGGAGCTCCAGGAGCGGCTCAGATCATGCGCACCCTGCGGTCTTTCATCTGAAATTAAAGTGAGTTGAGAATTACAGGTAATGGAGCTGGTTGACTTTGGGATAATCTAATGTTTCAACACAGAGGTCATGGTATCCCTGTTGCAACACTTTCCCACCCTCCCTTTTACGTTTAAAGGTAAGATACCCAACTCTGGATCACAGATTGTTTGTCCAGCTAACTGGTTTAGTGCTTTCTGAAAGGTGGAAAGAAGTGACAGAGGGTAGATTCTCGTGGGAGACTGATGGTTAAGTTCAGCTAGCTCGTTGACCCACGTCCACCCTCTTTATCTTTCTCTCTGTCCTTTTAGTTGCCCTTTTGTGGACCCTGGTCACCACCTCTGGTCCTGTGGCCCCTGACGTCCACCCCCAGTGTGCTCTTGTCCACCCACTGCGCCCCCTCAAAAAGACCCGGGGTCAAAGCAGCAGCGGTGAAGGTGAAAATGCATCTCTTCCCTGGCCCGTCTGTTCAAGGCTGCCATTATGCTTATGTGTGATCAAGCAACCAAGTTCAGCTCCAAGATAAACCGACCCCCCCTTTCACCCTCTCCTCGCTCTGTATCCGTAGGGAGATGTACCCCGAGGCAGAGTGTCTTCTCTCTTTCATTGCACCCCATCTCTGGCAGAGGACCTGCTCCCTGTTTATCCTCTTTTCAATACCCCCTCTTTTGTATCCTCCTTCTTTTTGGTCTTTCACTATCACGCTTGTGCTCGACTCTTTCTCATAACCCTTACCCATTTTTTAATTCTTCTTCCTCCACTTTCCCTCTTCTTGCTCCCTACTTTTATTTCGGCATTGCCTCTTTATTCCCATCTCATCTTTTCCCCTCTCTTTTATCTTTAATCTTCTGTCTCTCCATCTCCTCTCTGATCTTCTTTCCTCCTTCCATCTCTCTTTCAGTGTGGCCTAGACACCCTGTAGTCTGGAAACTGGCCCATCCCGGCCCTGCCCCTAAGGCCCTCCGCACAGCCCCGTGGGTAATGGGCATTGTGTATTCCCACTGATCCCTGACGGGGCCATATTGTGCCTCGGCGGGATGTCAGGAGCACAAAGCCAACCGGCCTGCCACATTGTCTCACACTCCAAATGAAGAAGTTCCTCCTCTGGCTCCCAACACAGCCTTGAAATGTCAGCAGAGAGGGAGGAGGTGTAGGGGTGTGTGTGTGTGTGTGTGTGTGTGTGTGTGTGTGTGTGTGTGTGTGTGTGTGTGTGTGTGTGTGTGTGTGTGTGTGTGTGTGTGTGTGTGTGTGTGTGGTTGTTAGGATTGGGGTGTTTTTCTGGGTTTTTTTTAAGATAATGGATGTGTGTGTTGGGAGTTATTGTTGGAGATGAGGGTTGTGTGTTACTCATTAATGCATCACCACTCCACTCATTTGGATCTAAATCCCACAGGCAACGCCACACACACACACACACACACACACACACACACACACACACACACACACACACACACACATGTTGGGCTTGGATTCCAGCTGGGAAAAACAAATTTATGAATGGGAGCTGTTTTGCTTTGGAAATGTTCTTGTTTCCACCAGCAATCAAAATAACATAAATGTCAGAGCCAACAGTCACAATACAATGCTGCATTATCTTCCACACAGGCCTTCCTTTGAACTTGATCACAAGTTCACTGGCAGTATATCTTCTCAGTCATGTCGCACTTACACACCATTACTATCAAAGGTATAATTCAGATGCTGCTGATGTGCAGCTAGATAAATAAAGATAAGGAGCTTCACAGGCAGGTCTTTACCTTCACAGCTATCACAAGGCAGGAGTGATGGTTAAGAGACGTGCCGTTTAGAGCTCTCTGTCTGCCCCTGTCTGTCTCATAGAAGTCAATATTAACTGTCTGGAGATAAACTTCAACACGGCCCCAGCTTCTAATTTCCTGTAGCATTTTATATACGTCTGTCGGTTTGACCTTGAATTGATTGATTTGAAATTTCTTGTTGCTTTACCTCTATAGCTAAGTGTGGCAGTATTTCTTTTTTTTACTTTGATAAACAGACTTTATGGTAAGCAGTATTTCTTTGATCACTAAAGGGCTGGTGATTAAATGTCGCCATTATTACCTGGGGTGAAGGGATGGGTGTACAAAGAGGGGAGACTGTGGTTCATGGCAATCGGTCCCTAATTTTCAACTAATTTTAGTACATTAACCACAAGAGTAGTACATCACGACTTGTTGGGTTATTTATAACTGTTGTGGATCGGTGTCTGTCTCCCTGTCCCTGCCTGTTTTCCTGTTCCCCTTTCCCTTGTGTGTGTGTGTGTTGTCTGTGTTTGTCTCCACCGGCTGTTACATGTCACTCAAGAGGATCTAGGTCTAGGGGCGTGGCCACTCTCACCTGCTCTGCTCCAGCCAGCTGCAGATCATTCCAGTACTCAACCAACAGCCAGCTGCAGCTCATTCCAGTACCAACCAACAGTCATCAACCCGGGCTGTTCACCTCTTCAGCGCCAGTTTGTTGCAACCATTCTCGTGGTAACGTGGCTCTACTCTGAGCTCGAGAGAATTATTCCTGTTTTCTCTGTTTCCAGTTTGGTTGTTGCCTCATTTGTACTCTGGCTCACGCATTCCTTCTCTGCTCAGATTCTGCCTCTGGACCCGCTGCTCATCAGCTTTCATCTGCCTCCTCGCTGACTACTCACCTCGCCGCTCTGCTCTCAACCAGCCATTCCACCCAGCCATCATCTTCGCTGCCTGGCCGGCTTTGACCCTACCTGGAGCAGCTATCCTGGCCACCTCCCTCCTCCACTATCAAACATTGTTTCTAATAAACACTGTAAACTGCTCATCTGTGTTCGTGTGCCTGTGTCTCAGTTCCGGGTCTGACTGGAGCCTAACGATAACAGGAATGCTCATTTAGTGGTATCGAGATCATGTAAAGTAGACTGGGTAAACCCAGTAGATGTCCGGAGACATCCACCACTTACTGTCTCATGATATATGGACACTTTTGGGTTGGTCTAGCAATATTTTAGCATTAGCATCCATCTATAAATGTTCTTGCAGTGTTATGGCTGGGATTAGTTAAAGAAGAACATGTCAAAATCTGTCTAAAATACAAGTCAAATTCATTGATTTAAAAAAAAATTATTTTGATGTTATCTATTTTCATCCCATTTTATCTTATATATTGTAGGTTATGTAGATTATGACATAAACCTCTGAGTTGCTAGCTTAAATCCCTATATTTTGCTTCCTGTCTCAGACATATATGGTTCACTGCCATTTAAATTCCATGCATTATTAGAGAGGGAGGATTAACCTGTGAATGGAGCTTCATTTGGTTTACTTTCTCTAAGTGCAAAAACAGCAAAGCAGCCACTTAATCAAATTATCCCTGTCTGCTTACATTGCACTCTGCACTGGAATGTTGATCTCACTCAAACATACTTACTGCCATCACATTCCATTAATTTGAATTTGTCAGTTAACAAGGATGGTATTTGTGTTACACTTACATTTCTGTGTGTACATACGTTCCTTGTGTAAGTTTACTCAAGCCTTACAGAAATCCCAGTAGTAGTTGAATGTGAATGAATGAATGAATGCGTGTTTTTATTTACGTTGCGCTTCCTCTACAAACCGCTTCCACCACAGTATTTTAAGAAGCCTAATGAAGTGGTGTTTGGGACCTGCCAGCTGGAACAGCAGGTCAACAGGACGTCTGAGGGTATAGGCTGCAGGTTGAGCAAACTGCCCCCTGTGAATTCAATGTATGAGCTGTTGACACTGAGCACAGTTAGATTGGCTGTGGCTATAATACAGACATGGCCTGGGTATAAGGGGCTTGGCTAGGGGTCGATCCCCGCTCTGCCCAGTTGTACAGACGCCTCGGAGAGAGGCTGTCTGCATGCCTAAGCTGAAGAGTGCTAATCCTTGTAGCACCGGCACCGGCAGGGCCCACTCAAAAATGTCCAAATTGTAAAGTGACGGCGAAATGTCTTTTCTTCCTTCTGTGTTTCTCTGCTCACTTCTTGGATCCTGTATGTTTTTTTCTATCATGGTAATGACACTTCTGTCTCCTTTCATATAAGTCCTCTGTGAGAATTTGCACTTATTGTTTAGAAAGGTTTACTTTTAATCAGTAGCGTACCGTGGGCTTTCAGTCAGGGCCTTCCGTAACGACTGTTTGGCCTCTAGCTGCGCTCGGCTGTCCCGCGGCATCCTTGGTCTTCTCATAGATGGCATCAAATTTTCCACGCTCACCTTCAAGACTCTGGCAAAAATCCCCAATTCTGGCGAGACTGAACTGCACGTCTAAGCTCTTATTTTGCAGTATTCTGAAGAGCACATCAGCAAAGTCAAAAATTCCGATGAAAGCAAAGAGAAAAAAACAGAACTCAAAGCTTTTCAACTGTGACAAGTGTCCTGATGCACAATGTACCGTTTCACGGTCAAAATCCTCCGCGTGATCGAGGATGTGGTGGAAAAGCTCGACCAGCTCAGCTCTTTTGTCGTGGACCGTGCCCACCAACCTGGAGTTGAAGTTCCATCTCACCTGAGAGACCCGCGGCAGCCGCCTCTCGCAAAACTCATCCAGCAGTTTTGTTCGCTTGGGAGAACGTGTAAAAAATGCAGACAATCCTCCCAGATTCGCAAAAAAAATCTTGCAGTCTTTTATTTTTGATGCTCCCTGAGACATCACCAGATTTAATGTTTGTGCGTAACAGTGCACAAACAGAGCCTGAGGGATTTCTTCTTTTACACACGCCTGTACGCCATTAAGTCCCGATGCCATTACAGCGGCTCCGTCATAACACTGTGCCACTAACTTTGTTTTGCAATCGTAGCTGCCCAACACTTCAAGTACTGAAGCTGCTAGATCATGAGCTCGTTTTCTTTCTGTGACATCCTCAAACTTTAAAAATCTCTCTTTTACTCCGGTGTCAGGAACGTACCGAAGTACAAATGACAGCTGTGCAGTGTTGCTGAAATCTGTGGTCTCATCTAACATAACTGCGACAAACTTGGGGTTGTTGATCTCTTTTTTGATGGCATCATTTAGCACCTCAGCAACAGCATTTATGATGTCATTTTGAATTTTCCCAGATGTTCCCGTAAAAACGGTGGCCGTGGCAAGGTGGTGTCGCAAGTCAGCATCATATTCTGATAGCAGAGATAATAGCTCCAAATAATTACCTCAATTCAGGGACTCTTTCCCCTCGTCATGTGCCCTGAAAGACAATTCTTGCTGTCCCAAAAAGATGACACAATCAACGAGGCGCTTCAGTATGTCCCGGTTTTTTCTCACTCTCTCATTGTGCAGTCTTGTCTCTCGTCTCCGCTGCTCATCCAGCTGCAAATCCACCCTGGACTCACCAAAGGTCTTCAAATGTACCACCGCTGTGAGGTGTCGCTCAGATGCCTGATGTTTGATAGCTGCCTTGGTGAAGCTATTAAGGCTGTTAAAACCTGTGGTGTTCCATGTTCCCTCACTGGTATTAAAAAGTAAACACGGCCAGCAAAATAGCTTGTTCCGCTCGGTGCTAGCTGCCAGTCATAGCGGTCGTAGTTACCCTCAGTGAAGTGCCGCACAAAACCTTTGCCAGCCTTGGTCAGCCCATCCAGCTTAGGTGTAGGTCTTCCTCTTAAAATTATTTCTTTCTTCTCTCCAAACGATCGCCTTGAAAAAGGCACATGAAGGAGATCGGAAACAGGATTGTTAGGAGATATGAAGGCAGCGGCCATAGTTAACTCCTGGTTCACTCACAACCCCCTAAAAGGTTCAAACTTTGTTGATGACATCAGCGAGGGCTAGCGTCGACACAACGCTGGGCCCCTGGGGCGTTCTGTCACTACACATCAAAATTTGATTGGCTGAAGACACACGTCAGTCAAAGTTATAATCTAATTGGAAATGGCAGTTTCAACGAAAGGCTAGCAATGCTACTAGTGCTGGTCCACAGAGCTGTGATGCATTTAGATGACATGGAAAATCCAGTTACTCAGAAAAAATAACCTATTGTTTCTGGAAATATAGTAACGTAATGAAAAAGTAATTGATTTTTAGACACACATTAATTTAATTATGAAAAAAATATATTTTTGATTTTGACAGGGCCAGCAGAGAAGGCCCTGATGGCCCTGACAGCCCACCACTGCTTTTAATCAAATACACAGATGATATTGAAGGATAATTTCTATTACAACATGGATCATATATCTTTTGTAGTTTTGACCATCATTTCTTTTGGTTATGATCACATTTTACAAACCAAAGTAATTGCTGAGAATTTGAAACATAATGACATCACTACAACAGCTAATGGAACTGTTTTGGATGTAATACTGAAAATGAGCACACCTGAAATATCGTTATTAACAAGCAGTGGGGGAAAAAATCGATACAGCGATATAGTATCGCAATATTTTCCATGGTAATATTGTATCGATACAAAGTTTCCTTTTGGGGACATAATTTGAAATTGGGAAAATCTTAAATTGGAAAAAAGGTAATAAATTGCAATATCGCAGAATATTACAATATGTTTAAAAACGCAATAATATCGTGTCGTAGTAGTAGTAGTTTATTTGAACATGTAAAAAATAAAAAATTAAAAATAAAAAAATATATATATATACATACATAAATATATAAAATTAAAATGACAGATAAATAAGGACATGTACTTCTCAGCACAATCTACCAAAATTATTATAAGTAATTCAAATAAGAAATTCAAAAAGGAGTAGGAAGAAGTTCATAAACAAACTTTTCTAGTCCTAGCCCAATCTCTATTTTTATCCTTTAGTTAAATACAAAACAATTCAACACAATTCTTCTTTACATACACGTACACTGTATATCTACCTAACATAACTATCGTGATGATATCATATCGTGAGGCTTCTGGTGATTCCTACCCCTGGTAATAACCCCCTCTGCCCACCCAGTCTTCAAGAAATGACATTTTTACACAGCTAGTTTGCAAATGTAAATACATTTTGGATGTATGGATGGCCCGCCATCGTACAGTACAGCGTAGAATACATACATGTAGCAATTCCCACACTAAAAAAATTGCCAGGGAACATAATCCAGGATCCGTTTCCTCAAAACGTTATTGGAAAAAAAGAAAGTAAAATTTTGAGGATTCAGACTCATTGTTGCACAGAAAAACTAGGCGTGCAAACTACTTTACATAATGGTAGTTTTATTCAGAAAGCTATTCTGTAGTCTTGTGAGTGCAATATGAGTGGTATCAATTTATTCAGTGGAATATTACACAATGTGCTGTAAGACTTTCCTGCTTATTTCCACTCCTTGCTCAAGTCACTGACCGTCAGTACCCACCAGGTACCCACCCTCTTCTGGCAGTCTGTACTTATACACCTCTTCAGTCAAATTCACACCATCTCTCTGTATCGCATTTCAACTGTCCCTGTACTCTCTGTCTCTCTGACCCTTCTGTCCCTCTCCCTCTCTCCCCCTCCTCTCTTCCCTTCTCCTTTCTCTGACTTATCTTTCCATTCTGCAGTAATGAGCGTGCTGTAACTGCAGGCCTGTCTGTGCTCTGTGTTAATCCTTCCTTTCAGCTGGAGGGCCATTTAGAGCACAAGCACCCAGAGCCTGTTCCAGAATTTAATTAAACATTCTTGGTGTCGCTGTGTTACCTTGCGCTCGCTGTCTTTCTCTCTTTCAGACATGCACGCTCACGCACACGCATACACACACCTACACTTTTTGTTTTTTAAACTCAAGACAATCCCCACTCCCCAACTTTTTGTGAAGGCATTAGGTCTCTCCCATGTCAGTGTGTACTCTTTACCCCCAGCAGCCAACTGGTGGAATAATGCACAATATGTTTACCCTCTAACCTGGCTGTGGCTGTGCTTCATACCTGTCTGCATGGTTGATAAATTCCATCATCCATCAAACTCAACTGTTTAAAGGAACACGCCGACTTATTGGAGCCAGTTACCTCCAGGATCTGTGCTAAGCTAGGCTAGCGGTGGGTGCGTCAGACAGAGTTACGACATGCTCGGAGATGAGAAGGGTATGTATGGACTTATCTAACTCTGGGGGTTACGGTGAATAAGCTAAAGTCCCAATAAGTTGGCGTGTTCCTTTAAATTTTGATGACATAGAAAATATTAATTCAAAATCAAATGAACTGGCAAAGCAGCAACAGTCAGTGATGCAGATCAGGTCATGAGAATATGTGCGAGTCATTCACTCACTTGTTGTTTTACTGTTCTCTGAGTGACACCTTACAGGTGCAATTGAAAGAGCTTCACCTTATGACTCAATTCAGACAAGATAAAGCATTGCAAAATGTCTGTGTTATTCTTCTACTTAGAGATTAGAGCAGGGTATCTTACAATTTATTTGACTGCGAGGAATTTGCTTCAGGCGCCTCTGCAACCTCATACTGTATGGCTGATAAAATCTGAAATCCATAAATCAAATCAGCCACCATCAAAACACCTCAACCTTCGTTCCCCTCTTGTATTGTGTGCTACGAAACAACCCGCGTGCACACACGTTTGTGTACACATGTCGGACACGACCACAAAACAATTTTCTCCAGTAATGGAAATTGCTCTGAGTGGCATTTTAGTTGTTGCCATTCAGTTTTGGTGATTTGGCTTCTGTGTATGTGTTGTTTGTGGCTTGGCTCTGGCTCCTCTGTCTTTCTGCAAGCCTGGTTCAAGTCTGGCAGGTTGTCATGGCTTAATGACCAAACTCTCTGAGCTCTAAACCTAATCAGGAGGTAGCAGAGGGCTTTTCATTTCTGTCACACATACACATATAAGGATGCATACACGTATGTATGCAGGCTCGGTGCACATAAAAACACACCATTAAAGCGTCTACAATGGCACCATGAAACGGTTGGACAGGTGTACAACAGTCTCCGGTCAGTTATGCTTATCTGTCAATCAGGACAGCGAGTCGGTCAAGATAAATCATTTCTCGCCAATCAGATGTTGAGGAGGGCCAGAATAAACAGCGCTACTTCCCCCTCACTATGAGGAGTGAGTGTGTGTTATCTTCCCTGGACTAACAGAGGCCCTCATTCATACTCAGGTCTTTATAACTGGCCAAAGAAAGACTAATTTGGGTGGAGGTTTTTTTGGCGGAGGGGGCAGTATGGGGGAGCTGTATTGTTTGCCTAATCCGCAGTGACTGGGAAGTTGTACGCTGTGCAAATAGCGCATATTTGAGCAGCTCTGCTCCGAAGTAAAGCCCCTTCTGCCCCAAACGTTGAGATAAGCATTGGGCTTGGTTTTATTCAGGGAGCAATGTCTTAACGGTCAATTTTTTTGGCTCTCTCTCAAGCCAATTTGTTTTCCATCAGAGCTGCATAACACCTCAAATAACATTGGGTATACTGGCATCGGGAATTATTAGAATGCTGTTGCAGCGACAATTGTGGAATTCTTATCTTACAGCAATTTAGCTTATCGGCACCTTTATCTGCAGAGAGATAGGGTGGGAAGAGTTATGACATTTCTTCTTTTATTGGAAGGAAATTTGAAGACAGTTAGTGACAGAAGAGATGCTGTAGAATGATGGAAAACACTGGCTGCAGTCCCTTTTGAAATGTCTTCCCCTCTCTCTTTGTACCTTTTTCTCCTTCCCCTCTACCCAAGCTACATGTTTGAGAGAATCGTTCGGATGAAAGTTCAGAAAAGCACTCCTCTGATTAATTTAGTGTCCCCAAAATGTCCTGTGTGGTTACATGCGGGATGCTTTGATTTATAACTTAAATCTGAAGACCATCTGTGAACAGAGTAGTCAGTCAGCAAGTCAGCAAATCAGCATGTCATCCATCCATCGTTGCATTAAAACCAAACCAACCAACAGGCCAGTTACTCACCAGGTCATCCAGACCAGTCAGCTAAACAACCTGCTAACATGTCAGGTAAACAACCAACTAGTCTGTTGTGCTTGAGCAATATATCCATGAGTATATCCATGAGTTTAATTGCTTATCAAATGACAAAACACTGCCGTTTATAATACTCTAGATACTCTAGATACTGACACTAGATATTACAACTCTGGAAAGGAGAGACAGTGGTTTATTCTCTGACAGTAAAAGGAACTACACCGAATGCACCAAATCCAGGATTCGGGTTTGGATTTGGCCGAATATTGGGCTTTTTGACGGGGTTCGGTTTCTGCTGAACCTTAACGTAAGGTGTTTACATAGGTGGACTGTTCAATGCGCAGCAACCCCAGGTACGGCAAAGGAAGGACAGTCACAGCTAAAAACTTGTGTTAACCAGACAGTGTGTCTCCCGGGCTGTCAGCTGTTCTCTCGGCAAATGAGTCTCCCTACAGTGGGAGCGTAGCAACCAAACGGCCGGCTGCTGCTCGTTAGCTAACGCTAACGAGGTAGCTTTCTAATTTCACCCACCCAGCATGCCTTCATCATACACTGGTTAGCGAAAATTTTACCCTAACAAAATTGTCACTCATCTGGTGATAGCGATGTGCTTTCCTACGGTGTGAAAAGAGCGTGTGAATTCAAAATTAAGTTGTTAACTATTTTAGAGGCTGTGGACATTGTTTACTTCATTAATGTGTTTACTGTGTTAATGGTCTGAGGATGGGAGTAGGATTCAGTATTCGGTTTCGGATTCAGCAGAATCATAAATGTCCCATGGCATGAAAATTTCACTTTGTGAGGTTCTTTAACATTAGCCTGCCTATGGTCCCCCAGTGGCTAGAAATGGCGATAGGTGTAAACCGAGCTCTGGGTATCCTGCTCTGCCTTTGAGACCTTTGAGAGAGGGCCGATCTGGAATCTCTTCCTTAGACCGGTTACACACTGCCTGCGTGGCTTGAGCGTGGCGTTTCTGCTGCGTGGATTTTTTACTAGTGTCTTTACACACTAGAAATGTGTCTGACGCGGTGCTGCTGCTGCTAGCCTTGTCTGGACACATGTATGTTTCCCATTGATAAAATGAAATACCATGTTAAACATAAATATATACTGATGTGATTACAGCAAAGACAACGTCGGCAGTATTGACGGCAAAATAGGCTACAGAATATTTCATTCTGTATTGACAGGTGCATTACATTTATATATGCATTTATATCAAAACCTAGAGACTTTCAAACATCAACATGTAATTTATTAATATGTATTCGTGTGTAAACGACATATGAACATCTTTTCCTATTCTATTTTGCCTGGAAACGCTTCCAACAAGCTTGCGTGTCACGTGAAAAATAGGCGTCGGTTATATTTCTAGCAGGCGCATGTCACGCAGGCAGTGTGTAAGCTCTAACCTGTTAACATGGGAGCCAAAATATAAACGGACACGCCACGCAGCTGACATGCTCGCGCAACGCATCCAGTGTGTAACCGGCCTTATGAGGTCATAAGGAGCAAGGTTACCTCCCCTTTCTCTGCTTTGCCCGCCCAGAGAATTTGGCCCACCCATGAGAAAGAGAGAGGCATCATGGCTTGCAAACAAGCAAAGTGGCAGTTGGTCAAGGCCACATTCCCACCCTCCACCTTGCCCCCCCTCTTTCATCTTCAATAGCATTTAGAGCTACAGACACAGAAATGGCACATTCTAAGGAAAGCTCATTGTGGGACTGGCTCTAGTGGCTGTAATTCTGCACTAAGGCTGAATTTCAGGGAAAGAGACTTAAGATACAGTATAAGGGGACCACTAAGGCCTATATAAAATCATCCAAAAAGCAGCATGTCATAGAACCTTTAACCAGTGGATTTGGTATTCGGCCGAACCCCAAAAATCTGGATTCAGTGCATCCCTAAAAGGAACACATGGGCTCTGCACTGTGCGTGTGTGTGTATGAGTGGGACAGTCATGTGTTTGTGTGTGTGACAGTTAGTTAGCATGGTCAGGCCTCGGTGAAATGTTTCACCTTGTTTGATGTGGAGCAGCCAGTCTTGTACCAGAGCCCGGGGCTGCATGTGGAGTGTTTTGACGATGCGTCAGTGTAAATCAAACTACCTGACACACTGCTTTCCCCACAACTTCAGTTTCTTTTCACACGGCCCAAGGCTGACTTTACTATCCTGCCCACTATTTGACTTTCAAATCAGTCAATCTATTACATTACCATAGCGCTGGTTTTCAAACACTGCAGTGTTCTGGCTTGGAGCACATAAGTCAAACAGAGTGCACCGAAAGGTTTGATAAGGAGTATGGGCCCAACAGCTAAATCCGCTGTTTATTCTATAGCGTTTCAAGGCTCAATAAATTCAGACAGCTGCAGCAGTTAGTTCCATTGTGTTACCTTTTGAATTATTGTGATAGATCTCTGTATCAGAACTTTGAAGGCCTTGTGTAGTCCAGGCCTTTCCTAATCTCCCGTCATCTGCATAGAACTGCATAAAACTACCGCTCACAATGGCAGCACAGATCAACACCAACAAGGCGAACTTGTCCAACAAAGTGCTGCTTTATTTCAGCCACCCTTTAAAACACACAAGCTATAATCTATGAGGGGAGTGTTTGGATTTGAGGCCTGAATCTCTCAAAAGCAGTGCTGCCCTTTCTTCCCTTTTTGCTGTAGTTAGGAATTCCCTTATCTTGCCCCACCAGTGGCGCAGCACAGAAAAGAGCAGGCCGCTCTATTGTCAGACCCTTAGAGTTCCAGTCTTGTTTGATAGTGTTTTCTGCGGGTCACTTGACACCCCCCTCCTTCTTTTTCCAACACCTCCCTCATGCCCCCTCATTGTTGGCCTCTTCTATTATTCCCGTAACCAGATTCAGAGTGGGGATGGGTGGATATTGAGAGGTGGATGAAGGGAGGATAGGGAAGTTTGTCATCGAGTTTGAAACAGTGAAAGGCCTCAGTCTGCTAGCAGCCAGTCAGGGTGAACCAAAAAGCCATGGAACCATATGGAGCCTCCAGACAATCAAATTACTTTTTTTCTCCTCTCTTCTCCCCCCCACCCCATTGTCTTTCTTTCTTTCCATTTCTTAAATAAATTATCGCAGACCTTTGCATTTGCAACCCCAAGGAAGGCATGGCATAAGTGGAAGATGTGACCAAATTCCACCGCTCCAAATAAGTTAATGAAATAATGAGATTGTCCCTTGTCAATCACGCCTGAAAGAATTCTGGGGGAAATTCCTTGCTCTAAAGGTGAAGACCATTGGGGGGTCACATAATCAAGACCTCCATATAAAAACTTGAATATAATATATTATATATCTATATGAAAACTAATTTCAAATTAAATGAAGCACATTCAAGTAAAATTGCCTGCACTGCATGGGTATTTTCAGTTAAAGCTGCTGACAGAATTATAGCTGATGTGAAGGACGACTATTTTTACACCTGTGGCAAAATTATTTCCCCATCTCCTCTTGGAGTTGCTTCCATTTGCCATGGTAACAAGCTTCACCCCCCCAATCATTTAAATGGCAAGGTGAGTGGAGAATAGCCAGGGTGTATTTCATGGGACCGAGGGACATGCACGTGTTTTGGGGTAGAACTCAAGCCAGAGTCAATGCCTGGGTGGCCAATTAGCAAAAAGGATAAGAAAAGACCCTGTGCCATCAACCAATGACGGCTGGGGGAGCAGAGAAGGGGGACGTTTTTTGTGTGTGTCTGTTTTCCTCTCATTTTCCTCCCTCCCTCTGTTCCTCTTTTACTCTCTCACTCTGTCTGTCTACTTGGTGTCCACAGCAAAACTCCGTCAGAATACGCAATGAGGATTACTAGACTGGAAGCAGTGGGATTTCTAGAGTTGTATGCATTTGTGTGTGGTTATGTATGTATGCGTCGCTGTGTGTGTGTGTGTGTGTGTGTGTGTGTGTGTGTGTGTGTTACTTGTTTGTGGAACAAAAATGTCCTAGTGTGTCCCTAGACAGACATTTGGCTGTGTCCCATTGGCTATAGAGGATTACAAACCCTCTCTTTGCCTCTTCACACTGGCCCACAGTGCTCCACTCCCCCTGGCTAATGACCCAGTGAGACACATTCATTCCTTCAAATAGACCTCAGATCTGGGCTCATCCCTGATATTTCCTCTGCATAAAACATTTGAACACCAGAGGCTGATTACCACAAAATCAAGGAAATTCACAAATTACACCCTTGAATTTTTTTTTGCTCTTCCTTATTAATACTTTCCGGACTTTAGACTCAAGTTTAAGTTGCAGAAAGCGGTTGCCTAAAAAAAGGCTTTTGTTGGCTTTGCTGAGCAACGTTCATGTATTCTGAGCAATCCTGTGTAGGATTTCTAAAGCACCACAGAGATGAGACTCTTTTTTTAGTTTTTGTTATCTCGAAAGTTAGTGGCTCGCAGGCTAATGTTGATGCTAAAGGCCTGGACACAGACCACAGAGCTCCAGTTGCTGTTTGGCGCTGTGTGCAACTGGCTGCTCTAATGCTTCAAGAGATCAACAAGGTGGTGGCTTAAGTACTGTTAGCTGCGTTCCTCCCAGGCCTGCTCATTAATGATTCGGGAGTAGATGGAGCGTAAGAGAGACCTGTGGGAGCCTGCTTCAGCCTTCATCTTCTTGCTCTGCCCCTGCAGATATTCCACTGAGTTGATCCTTCCTGACGCTACGCCAAGCCCTGAGCATGTTACTCCCCTTCCAGCGATACAGCCTATTTATACACATCAGGGTTATTGAGAGTGGAACGCTGCCAATGGTGGGAGAAGCTAAGTGCTGCAAAAATGAGTTTTGATCAAAGAAGGATCATTTTAATGTAGACTGTGAATGTTTGGATTTTTTGTATGCATACTTTGAACAAACGATCATTTGTTGGTACTGAAAGAACCCGGAGAGGCTTACTGCTGCATGTTAGTGGTCACGTAATAATATAATGCTGCAAATGATCTCCTATGATGCCTTTTTGTCTTACTGCTGCCTTTTTGTCTTACTGCTGCCTTTTTGTCTTACTGCTGCAAGGCAGTGTTGCTTCGTGGCACAAGTGAATCTAACGTTAGCTGTCTTGCAATATCCCAATTAACTTTTCCTAAATGCATTCAAATGTACTGCTGCTTGTTTTTGGGTATACACAGAGCATGTGCATGTGTGTATGAGAACGAGCGTGCCTGTGCTTTTGAACAAGCAGCATGTTTTAATGACTCCAGGCCTCGCTGTAGAAATTGAGAATAACTAATGAGTGTGTGTCGGTGGGTGTGCACGCATTTCTGTGCAAGCATGCGTTTTTGTGCGCGTCTGCGCGTACGGGTGTGTGTTGAGGAGCGCAGGCCTGGAGTGGGGTGCTGCTACTGCATTTGGGTCTTTGTGGCTCTCTGTGAAGCGGGGTCGACCTTGTGGGGCTCTCCTCTGGGGCCCAGACAATGCCAGTGCAGGATTATCCACCCCGGGACAAAGTGTGTGATTACCATGAGAAAACAGCCAGCTCCAGCCTCATAGCCGAGGACTGCCAGGCCTGCTGGAGAGGTGGGCTGCCACTCATTAGCTGCAGGGAGATGCTGAATGCAGGCGCACACTCACCGCCTTACACGAACACACATGAAACACAATGACACACACGCACATGGTGACATGCATGCTCATACTGATACACGTGCACGTACGCACAAATGCAATTTGTAGCTCATGCGCAGACATACATACAAAATTATTAACCTTTTAGAATTTACGCAAATGTGAGCCTGTTCTAACAGGGAATTGTAATTTTTGTGATAAGTACTAAGAACTGGAGCCAGTTTAGGCTGAATCTGGCCTTTTATACGAAGACAAACGTGCAAAAACTGAAAATGCTGTACCCTAACCATAACCAAAGGTAATCATTTTATCAAACATTAACATAAAAAGTGTGAGCCAAAATTTGACCAAATAGATGTCAGGGCATTTTCACTATTAACTCCATTAATTTACAGATTTGTATTAATGTTATGACGAAATGTGTCACTTTATGAACAATATAATGATAATTTGTGCTTTGTGTACAAAACTATACCGACCAAAATGAGTATATGTCAATTAGGGCTGTGTGGTAATTCTATATTATTGTATATCTACTTGAGTATTCTAAAAGTATACCATTGTATACTGACAATATGATTCAATTGTGTTATTGTTCTACAAAATCCAGTTGTCCAAATCAATGATTCAGATGTAATTGCTCGCAAAAAATGAACAAGATGAATGAATGAATGTATTACTGTATGTTGCAACATATAGGCAGTGTTGCTATGTTAAAGTGTGTATTTGCATCCCTTTGATTCAAGTATGCTGCGCGGTTGTAGCAAGAGTGTGTGCTTCACAATGCACGGACAGAGATTGGTATCCCATCCTGCTGCGATGACCTCAAAGAGAGCCACAGGTCTATTGTAGAGTTTTCATCTTAAGCCCCTGATCAGTGGATTTCCCACCTCTTCACTGAAGAGTCTCTCTGTCTACCCTGGATTAAAGGGATGAGCTGATACTCCTCTATCTCCTCATCCATCCCTCTGTCTCCTCGGAGGAGGATGAGAAGAAGATGCCTTTTGTTGGAGGGAGGCAACCCCACTCGAGTCGAGCTGGAGAGGGTCTGCGATGGAGGAGGTCTGGGGGAGGAGAGGAGCAGACGGGAGGGAGGATGGGAGGCATGATTATTGATGAAGGTGACATTTTTAAAAGACGCCTACCAGGAGGTGTCTCAATCCATAGGCACTCAAAGACAAGCACACACACACACACACACACACACACACACACACACACACACACACACACACACACACACACACAGTGAGAGAGAGGGAGAGATTATGAACGTATTGTTTCAACTGGGTGGCAGCTCTCGGTCATAGGGGAGGTCAAGAGTTCGGCCCTTTGCTACTTTGACCCCCTCACAGTTACAACATCTTTTTTTGTGTGTGAAGGCACTCTTTTATATTTCTTTGTCTTTTACAACTCTGTGCTATTTTACGATCTCTTTGTTTCCTCTTTGTTGGGAGCGGTAGAAGTAGCAGTGGACAGGATGGATTAAACTGGTGGGGAAATGTTTGCCGCAGACACATGTTACTTCTCTTGGTTTTGTTTGACACTATCATTGTTTTTTTCACTATTATCTGATCATGTCCAATCTTTTTTTTTTCTTTCTCTTCTTCACTGTCATTTATTCTTATGAGGCACTTCTCCTCCACACTTATTTCCCTCTTTCAATTAATCTCTTCTCCCTTCCTGTTCCTTCTTTCCCTCTCCAGGGTGGGAGACAGGTCACAGCTGTAGGGGGACGGCGAGCCTGTCACGTGTTGCTTTGTCTCAGCCTTCACCAAAACATACCGCCACAAGGTACCCTGGCAACTGCCTTTCCTTTTAACCACCCTACTGTAGTTTGGAGGAAATGGCAGCTTTCCTCCTCCGGACAGTATTCTCCAGTGACTCCCAGAAAGGTCACTTTGACTTTTAATTTCCCTCCTCTGGGTATGATTCATGATTTCCTCTCTTATATAGGCCAGTTGGTGTTAATATTTGACTTCTAGAAGAGCTAAAATAAATTCAGATCTGATTGGACACTCAGCTATTTATCTACCTGGAGATGGCTGCCAAAACGCTATTCGCTGAAGCAGGAGTTAGTGAAATGCCACGGGAGAGAAATGAATCCTGGTGTGTAGCTCTATAAATATTTGACTCTCCTTCCTCGAGCCCTCACCGTGAGAAGAGGCTCTGCCTATTCCTGCTCTCCTTACCAGAGGGAACAGGGTGGCAAGTCGTCTGATTAATTGACTTAAAGAGAACATAGATCATGTTTTTTGGGAGACCTAGAAAAAGTTTGGGCCTATCCTCTGTATCCTACAGAATATCTTATTCAGCAATAAATTTGAGCCTGTTATCAGTGAAACATTACGCTGCTAAAGCCTGCCCTGCTTCTTCCCACATTCCTTTGGATTCTCTGTATGGCTGTAAAAACACATTCTCTCTCACTGTATTCCCACCTCTCTGTCTCTTTTCTATTTATAGCTAGTACTAGTTCAAAGGAAATTTGGGTATTTTTCAACTTGGGTCTCAACTTTGTTCTGACTGTGTGGGTCATGCTAAGCATCCCTGTGCTGTTAGCTACAATAGCTAATGCACAAGGCTGTGTTCTGTGTTTACTGTCGTAAAGATTGAGGAAACACAATCCAGACAAAACAGTGTGATTCAGAGAATGTGGGGTGAGCCTCCCAAAGCTTTCCAAATAAACTTAGATTTTACATAAATCACTTCAAACTCGGAGTCGGACTAAAAATAAACAGAAAGCAAGATTAGCAATTGTAGCTTACTGTCAGGACAACTTGTCGGCTAACCAATCTAGTCACGTATTCTCGGATCCCTATAACAGAGGTGGTGAGTGCAAAGTTAGCATGAACAATAATCTGAATTGCCACAATAATGTGAATAAGACTTTAGACAGGTTGAAAAATATCCAAAATGTCCTAAAAACAGAGACTCCAATTTAGAAAGTAGGTTGTCAGATTTCTTGGAGTTTTGGCACCACTGTCACATATAGTTGGGAAATCTGTGAATATATTGCTTGTCCTTGCACTGTGGTGTCCCAGGGGGATAGATTTCATTTGAGTGCGAGTGCGTGTGTGTTTTAGGCATGCACACCATGAGATCATATGTGAGTATCACAGATGGCCTGGGGTCCCTTTGCCGACATTACTCTCATTTATAACCATCAGGGGTGGATGCTGCAGCCTTGCCTCTTCTCTACCAAGCTCATTCTCCTTCTCCCTCTGTCTGTTAGACACACACACACACACACACACACACACACACACACACACACACACACACACACACACACACACAAACTATGGACTAGTGCACTCTACCTAGCAACGCTCGGCACTGAATGGCATCACACTGCTCCGTGGTCCATCTCTATAGTCAGCGGAATCAATAGACGGCTGATGTTTGAGGATCTGGCTGCTGTCCACAAGAGGGACTGTTTGTCTTTGCTGCTCTATCATCCCAAAGTTGCATAATTCATTATCTTTAAACTGTAATCTGTACATTTTTGTTTTGGCATTAAATGCATAAAAAATTGAGACCAAATAGAATATTCTTTTGGAAACTGATCCTTTTCTCTAATCAACAGTTACTATGAATTTTTGAATTCCCCAAGTAAGGGAACTCAACAAGCTGTTACACATACCCCCCCGCCTTCCTATCAATCCACACAGCAACCAGTGCTCATTGAAGAAAAAGCTCCTTCTGGTGTGTTCCCTCGGCCCGTTTAGCATAGGTCCCCACCCTGGGGCCTTTGGGCATGGCTCTGTGCCCTGACACCGGAGTCTGGGGGAATGCACACCCTGCTGAATGCTTTCTAATGGCTTAGAATGGTCTTAATGAGCTTGAAGATGCAGTGTGCCGTATGGCGTTGTTCACCTGGGAAAATCACAATCTGTGCACCCGAGGACCGGACACCGGCCAACGTATATACACACACACACACACAGACATATAGATGGTCGGCCCATACACACACACAGAAACACACATTCAACTGGCTTTTTGCAGCCTCAGCACACTATTGTCCTTTTAGTGAATAGAGTTGGAACGTGGTCAGTCACGGCTCCATTAGGGTCCATTAGGAACTGATGTGTGCTTATGCGTGTGTGTGTGTGTGTGTGTGTGTGTGTGTGTGTGTGTTGTTTTTGTGTTACTACGACTACTGTTGTGCTTGTCTTCTCCAGTCTTGCAGTTATTCCCTATTATTCTGTCTAACATCTTCAAAGAATAAATAGTGTATGTATTTAATTACTAATATTGTCAATAATAGAAAAACATAGAATATATAAGATGCAATGGCCCCCACCTCTCTTCATGCTGGTGCTCGGTGCTAATTAACAATAGTGGTGCCACATATAACCCCATTTGTTCCCTCTCTCCACCCCTCCAGCCCCCTCTCATTCCACCAGTCCTACTATCTGCCTCACAAGTCTCTGGGGTCCTATAAACTAGCACACGGAATCTGGACAATCCAAACACGGGCTTTGTTTCCCCCCAACCGAGGTTTCTCCTCATTAACAATTTCCCTGTTTTATAACCTTTGCATAAACCTTTTCCTCGACAGTTTTCAAGGTTTGCTTCAGTTGTTCTTAATATATTTACAGTTTTTTCCGATTGCTAAACGACAGTGGGCACAACTGGAGTCACATGTGCAAAGCTCTAACTACAGTCTCCACAGCAGCAGTTCATGTGGACCAAACTCTAGTTTGTTTTTCATTGCTTGAACACAGTTTTCAAAACTCTACACA
This sequence comes from Perca flavescens, assembly GCF_004354835.1. Lineage (NCBI taxonomy): Eukaryota > Metazoa > Chordata > Actinopteri > Perciformes > Percidae > Perca > Perca flavescens. Next base: position 14,959,969 of record NC_041338.1, read on the forward strand.
CTTATCCCATGACTTTAACCACAATGTGCACAACACTGTAGATTTACAGCACTTTGTTCAAATGCTAACACACTGCTGTCAAAACTGTTAACCACACATTCAAAACAGAATAGATTTCAGTCTGGTGCCTATCAAACACTGCTGATTGCAATTTTAGCTGAAAGCCTAAGCAAGTGTCTTATTTTAGACTAGTTAGTTCACATATATGGTATTTATACAGAGAAAGCTTAGAAAGTCTTTTTTTGTATACAAACACCAAATACAGTTTTTTCCGATTGCTAAACGACAGTGGGCACAACTGGAGTCACGTGCAAAACTCAAAATACAGTCTGCACTACCAACAGTCACCTGAGCTAAACAGTTCACATCACCTGCAAAACAGGCTCAGTGCAGCCAAACACTATGCACAAGCCTCACTGAGATAACACACACTGTCACTCAGAACACACTGAGGGTAAAAACAGTAGCATCAAACACCAATACAGAAACAACAACAACAACAATTTGAGTGACTTGACACTACTCAACAGTTTATTTAAGGAAAAAATATAGATTGTATAGCATACCAATTTTTACATAAGGTAAACAAGAAGGAATGAAAATCAGCAGTTTTCTTCAATAAAGTATTTTGTCTCTAGTAATTTATGGAATTACTGGGGGAAAAAAACTAAAGGTACATACGCAACAGTAACAAAGAATAGTGTGACTAATCCTGCCTCTCTCCAGCATCATGTGGCAAGTTTTCTTCATCACATTGGATGTCTGCATCATCTCTAAATAAAAATGAATGTGGTGTTTCTATTGCTTTCACCGCCATTACTTTCTGAAAAACAGTAAGAACACAGTTTTACTGTTTTTCACTTTTTTTTATAGCTGTGTACATAACCTCAGACATCTTACCTGGACATATTGGTATCTTTGATATTTTACCTGTTTCTCTCAAACGGTACAGTGTATAATTGTTTCATTCTTATTTGGTGTTTGTATACAAAAAAAGGCTTTCTGAGCTTTCTCTGTATAAATACCATATATGTATATAACAGTTTTGACAGCAGTGTGTTAGCATTTGAACAAAGTGCTGTAAATCTACAGTGTTGTGAACGTTGTGGTTAAAGTCATGGGATAAGTGTGTAGAGTTTTGAAAACTGTGTTCCAGCAATGAAAAACAAACTAGAGTTTGGTCCACATGAACTGCTGCTGTGGAGACTGTAGTTAGAGTTTTGCACATGTGAGTTGTGCCCACTGTCGTTTAGCAATTGGAAAAAAACTGTAAGAATGAAACAATTCTACACTGTACTGTTTGAGAGAAACGGGTAAAAGAGCAAAGATACCAACATGTCCAGGTAAGATGTCTGAGGTTATGTACACCACTATAAAAAAAGTGAAAAACACTATATCTTTACAATAGTAAAACTGCGTTCTTACTGTTTTTCAGAAAGTAATGGAGGTGAAAGCAATAGAAACACCACATTCATTAGTATTTAGAGATGATGCAGACCTCCAATGTGATGAAGAAAACTTGCCACATGATGCTGGAGAGAGGCAGGATTAGTCAGACTATTCTTTGGTACTGTTACGTACTTTTTTTTCCCAGTAATTCCATAAATTACTAGAGACAAAATACTTTATTGAAGAAAACTGCTGATTTTCATTCCTTCTTGTTTACCTTGTTTATGTAAAAATTGGTATGCTATACAATCTATATTTTTTCCTTAAATAAACTGTTGAGTAGTGTCAAGTCACTCAAATTGTTCAAACTTTAAAGATGAGAAAGTTTGTAATTTCTGTATTGGTGTTTGATGCTAGTGTTTTTACCCTCAGTGTGTTCTGAGTGACGGTGTGTGTTATCTCAGTGAGGCTTGTGCATAGTGTTTGAGACGTGTGTTAAGAGTTGTGTTGATTTGAATGAGTTTTGCAGGTGATGTGAACTGTTTAGCCCAGGTGACTGTTGGTAGTGCAGACTGTAGTTTGAGTTTTGCACATGTGACTCCAGTTGTGCCCACTGTCGTTTAGCAATCGGAAAAAACGGTAAACTGTTCTATGTGTTTTATTCCACTCCTGTCCTTTATTCCTCTATAATAATATAAATCAAGGATGTTTAGTGTTTTTTTTTTTTAACTTGTCTTCTTTTGACTTTCTTGCCTTCTTCATCCTCTTCTTAAATCCATCTTTTATACTCTGTTTTTGTGTCTGCTCCTGTCCCATCTCTCTCTGCCTCACTGTCCGTCTCTCTCCTGTCACCTCCATTTGTTTCCATGACCAGCAGTGAGAGGTGCTCGATCAGGAGAGGGTGTGAACGTGACCAAGCGGGAACTTCCCTCTCTTCCTTGGGCCACAAAGGCAGGATGGTCTGCAACACAACATCAGCACAAACAGAAAGGCACCCGCTTTTGTTTGCACTTAATGGACGCTGCCCATTCACTTATACACTCCCCTCCTCAATCTCAGCTCTTTTTATTCTTTCTTTCTTTCTTTCTTTCTTTCTTTCTTTCTTTCTTTCTTTCTTTTTGTGCTATCAGAAAGCAAATCTGTGCTCCATTAGCATTATTGAGTACGCACATCACACAAAAGTCAAAGGTGTCTTGTATGTAAATCTCCTACTTTATCCATCTTTCTTTAAAGGATCCTTACAGATGTGCACTCAGCCCCCCTCCACACCTGAGTTTTACTGTTCCACTTCACAGAGCATCAGTGGTCAGTTCAGCAGAGCACGGTGAGCCTCGGCCGGCGGGCCCCTGAGTCAGAAGTTCTGGGCCCCTACTGCCCCCCAGAGGGAGTGCCCGTGGACGCAAGGGGAGGGCCAGGGCGGCCCTGTTTGACAGCTCAACACACAGGGTCTGCTGGTGACCAAGGGGCCATCGAGGGGGCCAAACTATACTGCTTTGGTTAGCACCACACCCCGGTTCCATCCCCCAAGCCTCCGGGCCGTTGTTCCCTCGGAGAAGAGGGTGTGTTTGCAGGAGAGACCAGGCGAGGAGAGGCAGGGCCCGGGACAAAAGACGCTCCTCCGGCCAGCACTGTTCTGCATGGTAGCGGCTGTATTCTTCTCCCCTTTTTTTTGCCTTTTCTTTTCTTTGGGTTTGCTGCCTTTGTGGGGACGTGATGGAGACCGGGGGGCAGATATGATGGATGGAACTGGGGGGCATAGAGAAGTTGGGGGGGGCCCACAGGGACGGTGATGGAGCGGCCCAGTGTCGTGCTCCCTGTCTGAGAGGAACGTGCGAGGCATGGGGTGGCCCTGGGTGGGAGGCGGACTTTGGGCCTGCGGGGTGGGGGGTGGGTGGTTCTATGTTGTGTGTATTTCATTTTCAAGGAGTGTGGATGGAAATGGGGGGTGCAAGCCTTGGTGAAAAGGAGTGCAGGGGTCCATGCAGTATCTATAGATGAGGACATATGAGTGAAGAAGGATGTTGCTGCGGACGGGGAATTGTTGGGGTTAGGTTATGCTGAAAAATAAGAATATCGTATTAGCATTGTGGGGGATCCAGGAAAGTCCACCACCAGTTGATAAATATTGGCCACTATTGCAAAAATGATGTCTATGATGCACAATTAAACATCTTCATGATATATAATTTTCTTCAGATTAGCATACATGTGAAAGGTGTACGCTGCATGTTTAATACAGTCAATACTTGATATATTTAATAGGGAGAGAGTAGAGACTGCCTGAATGTGTGTGTGTGTGTGTGTGTGTGTGTGTGTGTTTTGTGTGTGTGTGTGTGTGTGTGTGTGTGTGTGTGTGTGTGTGTGTGTGTGTGTGTGTGCGTGTGTGCATGCAGGCATGTGTGCCCGTAGTGTATGGGTGCTGAAATATGTGGAGCTCAGTTCTCTGGGGGGGTGAAAAGACAGATGAGGGTACAGAGTTGGGATGAGCGTACAATATTTCATCATAGACAGTACAGAACCAGGCCTGGATAAATTGTTTAAAATAATCATCATGTGTCTATCCGTTGGCCAACAACATATAATACCACACACATCGCACAAGATGTTGTTATCGATTTTGGAGCGTCACCCTGCTCTTCTGTGCTCGTGTATCTTGTGTAATCCACAAAGCATCTTCTTTTTTCTTTTCGTCCGGTCATAAGGATTAGGGATAGTAGGATAACCCTCCTCCTATGCCCTCCTTACTGCACCTTGCGCCGTGGAATGTCCCCTCAGCAAATCAATGACAGCCAGCTTCTCGAACCGCTTCCCTCTCCCGCTGTCCACCTTGCAGTGTGGAATGCTCTAATCCATAGATATACATGAACAAGAGTTTACAACCACAGGAACACTTTTTAGTAATTTGCATAAAATGAAACTGCCATTCCTGAACGCATGACTCATGACTGATGACTCCATTCAAATTCAGAACGTCTTGTCATTTGACAAGTAATTGCAAAAACTACATTTAATGTCAAGGACCGCTTTTTATCGAGAGCAGAATCTGCTGTTGCTGCTCCTTTAGCTCGTAAACCTGAGTATTTGTTTTCAAAACTTGTTTGAAATGCTTCAGGTTGCTCTAAGACAAAAGTAGCAACCTCATACCACTCCCTCTGTACTCTATCAGATTGAGTGGAGGTTCTTTGTTGACACATACAGACCACCTGCTGCATGACAATATGCCCTTACACCACACTTTCACTTTCCTCGCATCAAGGAAGATAGCAAACCTCCTCCTGGTGCATTACTGACAGGAAACACACAAAAAGAAACCAGGACAGACGCCAATCTTCCGGCCATCAGATACCAATCAGGGCCCGGCAACCTGCTGGCATCCCTCTGGAGGACTGAGATCAGTATCTGGCAACATGCTGGTTGTCCAGTAGCCGGCAGCCTGGTGGCTGTCACCCGGTGCCCAGAGAGAGACATCCTCCTAGGGCTGGGACAAAGGTGGCCGGTCCTCAGGGATTACCCATTAGCATGCTAGTCTGTGTGTTTAATACTGGCCTGAATGGAAAGGACAAGAGCCAGCACCTTGGTCTATTCTTAAGCAGGGAAGTGTTACTGTTTCAGCTGCTGATGCCAGTCTGACTTATGCATATATAGGCATACATGCATATATATGAGAGGGATTTCTGTTTCTATCGGTATGCTGACTGACGTAATGACAGCTCTACTGTTTGAGGTGAAATTTGACACGGTTGGCGCCCAGATAGCTCAGTTGGTAGAGCGGGCGGCCATGTGTAGAGGTTTACACCTCGACGCAGCGGACCCGGGTTCGATTCCAGCCTGCGGACCTTTGCTGCATGTCATTCCCCCTCTCTCTCCCCTTTCACTTCTTCAGCTGTCCTATAATTAAAGGCCTAAAATGCCCAAAAAAATAATCTTAAAAAAAAAAAAAAAAAAAAAAAAGAAATTTGACGCGGTTAAAGTAGCATTGCAAAAATAATATAACTCACTATTTATTTAATAACCAGTTATTTTCTCCATTATTCCCTAAACAAATGAAGTTTTTTAAGTCATGTATTAGGCTTTAAAGCTTAAATTTCATGAACCTTTCCGTGACTTCCTCTTAACAATGTGGTTGGCTGGCCTTTTGAACTTGTATTGGTCCTTTCGTGGTTATCAGACTGTGTCATTCACTGAGCAAAATACATTTTGTTTGTTGTCAGATGTGCAGAATCAGTGTGATTGGTGCCTTTATGGTGTCAAAGAACGGCACGAATTGCATAGAGAGGCCAGATGAATCGCAGAGAGAGGCCGGATGAATGCATCTGTCCCATTTTGGGATTCTTGCTAAAGTTTGAACATGGACAACACAAGGAAGTTGAAACCAGGTGGTAGCTGAAATTATTGCTGACTTATTTATTCAGTGAATTTCTCAATGGTTATTTAGCTATCTGTGTGTTGGGGTGACCATAGTCTTTCATTTTCTCTCTCTGTGTGTGCGTGTTAGCCTAATGATGTGTAAAGACGCCTGTATGGAAATGTGTATTTGTAAATCTTTGTGACTGTGTGTATGTGTGTCCGCGATTGTGTGAAATGCTTCTCTTTTCGTGCTGCTGTGTGTGTGATTATGTGCTCAGACTTGCTGGCTGGTGGCTGATAATGACACAAGAGGCTGTGTGTTTGTGGATCTCTTAGCTGAGGAGATTCCCACCGTGCTCAGCGTGTCTAGGCTCTGTGTGTTTTTGAGGTTGCACGCGTGACTCCGCCAGCTGTTCTATTCTCCTGTTGGCCCCTCAACCCTACCGAGCCCTCATCCCTCGTCCCTTGCCGACCCCTCCTTCCCCCAGAGGCCTGCTCTTCATCTGATAAGGGTCGCGCTGGCCAAACCCTCAGCAGAGCTCCTCAGTGCTGCTCCATGTTAACAATGCACCCTCCTTCCCGTCCACGCTCACTCCATTTACATGTGAAAACACTTGGTCTTATCTCCAGCTCACTGGAGCTCTGGCACTGGCCAAGTGAGCGTGCAAGCTCGTATATGTGTGAGCAGAAGTGGCCTTAAGAGAGACCTGCATGAGTGTAAGCAAGTGAACACTTATGCGGCTAAATCTATATTTATAGCCCTACTTGAGCTTTATATCTCTTCCTTTTGCCAGTAGAGAAACATTATCAGAAACTGAATGAGAATATTAAATATACAGTAACCTCAAGAGTCTCATTTAGCACTAGTTAAAATAAGGTCTTTATTGTCAGTGGGATATTAGGCAGCTTTATCGCACTTGCGCTGTATCCAATAATGCCAAATGAAAGACCCCCAAGAGAGGAAAAGTAGTCTGTCTCTTCTCCGTCACCTTGGAATATTGCCATGGTGTCTGTTAACAATAATCCTCATCTGCATGAACATGAAAACCACCACTTTCCTCACTACTACCTCATCCTTATTGTCATTATTTGCGTCATCGTTACTGATCTCTGCATCATTGCCCACTGAGGGTCCATTGACTTAAGAATAATGGGGTTCTATGTTGTGTGTATTTCATTTTCAAGGAGTGTGGATGGAAACGGGGGGATGCAAGACTTGGTGAAAAGGAGTGCAAGGGTCTATGCAGTATCCTAGATGAGGACATATGAGTGAAGAAGGATGTTGCTGCGGACGGGGAATTGTTGGGGTTCGGGTGCATGCTGAAAAATAAGAATAGCCTATTAGCAACGTGGGGGATCCAGCTTCCCTGATGAATCTGCAAGGAAAGTCCACCACAAGCAGATCTGTTCTCAAGTTGATAAATATTGGCCACTACTGCAAAAATGATGTCTATGATCCACTTATTGCCATTATTTGCGTCATCTTTACTGTTCTCTGCATCATTGCCCACTGAGGGTCCAGTGACTTAAGAGTAATGGGGCTTGGTCTCATCTCCTGTGGGGCATAACTCAGGGTACAGCATACTCTGGTCCAGCAGCATACTATTTTACAGCATATTATGCTGCCAATTCACCAGCTGCCGGGCAGCCAGAGACAGAACAGACAGCAAAAGACAAGCGTGCAGGCTTTTAATTAAAGTCTGTGTAGTTAAGGGCTCGGGCTAAGCAAACATGGGCCTCCGCCATCAGAGTTTAAGATGAGGTAAAGGAGAGCGGGGCGATGAGAGAAAAGTTCCTAACATTGGAGGAGGGGCGAAGGGAGTGAAAATGAGAGATGTATGAGTGCGGGCAGATAAAAGATGAGCAGGACTATCAGGAAGCAAGGGGCAGGTAGAGCAGTGGGAAGGACAGGAGAGGGGGATTGGTGTGTGCTGTCAGAGATGGTATCACGTTATCTGATTTCTCATAATGTGATGTGGATATTGGGGTGGGAGAGGCAAGATGAGATGCAGGGTTTTTGGGGGACATTACAATGAAAATAGGGGGCGACTGTTGAGATAATATTCATAATATTCATGTATTCAGTGAACTTGGTGTCAGAAGAGATGTAGATAGTTGCCATGAATCTAAGATTTATGCAAATCTGAGCTTAAACATTTGTAAGTGTCAATAGCTTCTTTGAAAGAAGCTACATTTGACATATTAGATTACAACAATGTAGCAGGACAGAGATGAAGAGTTTCGGTTTTGCACATTGGACGATTCTGCGCTGAGCTTCGTCCATTATGGTGACACGGTGACCTCTGTTGGTGGAAGTGTAGAACTGCAGGGCTCGGTCCAGCTGCCACTATAATAAAACAATGACGCATGGAGGGAAAATATGGATACTAGAGGCCGGACTCAAGAGCTTCCCAGCTAAATGATAATTTTGTTTTTTTCACTTGAGCACAATTGTGAGGTACTTGTTTGAGCATTTCTATTTTATGCTACTTAATGCTTGTACTCCACTGCAGTTCAGAGATCAACATTGTACTGTTTGCTCCACTATATTTATTTGACAGCTAGTGTAACTACTTAGCAGATTAAGATTTTAGATACAAAAGCATAAAAGCTTATAAAATACAACACATTTTTAAAGATTGAAATGGATTCCAAACTCTATGACTTGTGACCCCTTGCAAGAAAACACAGTGATTTAATTTGAGTATTTTTACATTATGGTATGGTACGTTTGCTTTAGTAAGGGATGTGAATGCTTCCACCAGTTTCATTCTTTCCGCCTACAGTGTACATTTGATAGCATTCCTGCTACCAAATCTTTATTATTTGGGGAACTGAACTACGATCTAAGGTTTGTCTGTCTCGGAGCACAGGCTGGCGGTAAAGCGCCAGACTTTGCAATAAACACATTTTGACAATACATTAAGTTGCTAAGGAAATGTAATATTAGAGCTCCAGGAAGACCCACACACACACAATATCTGAACCAGAATTTCATATTACTTTCAATACACAGAATACAAGGGATAAAAAGATCATGATGGGCAACATCACACATACGTAAATAAATCTCATAAGATCAAATCAGAACAAAAAAAGGAATTTGATCTTAAACATTCCTAGATATAAACAACAGACAGACTGGTATCAATTTAGTCCTGAGAAATATTTTCCAGTTTTACAGCAAATAACAGGAATTCTGTTTTACTAAATAAGCCTTTGCACATTTTAATATAATAAATGTACAAACAGCTGTGACACATAATCATTCCTTTGGAGGGTAATATCCTTGGGTTAAGGTTAATAATGATTCTCTTTGGTTTGATTGTTTTTCTTGTGCCTGCATTATCAGTGCTGGCTCTGCAGGAAAAGAAAGATGCAAAGGACGACATTTACACAATCATCTCGCACTTTACACTCTACTTTTAAATATATTTCTATGCTTCCCCTATCTCCTATGTACAGTGTTGAACACTAAGTTTGACATGAACGAACAAAGGTCAAAAGACAATAGTACAATTATAAACACAGATCCTTCAGATATGGATTTCATCAGTCATTGTCGAATACTACTGAGGATGATTCTCTAGAATGACACAGAGTTATATACATTAAACAATCTCAAGCAAAATTTGAACAATCTGATCTAAAGCATGATATTCTTAAATGTGTGTGTCATCATGTGAGCTTATCACGCGGCTGTTTTTAGAGGTACTAAATAGGCCATTTGTGCCCACAAACATATCACATACAAAGGCACTAAGGGCCAAACTGGCACCCAATAAGGCCTCAACAAAATCATTTGGATTTATTTTGTGTCTACATAAAAACATTATTGGTCTTCAAACAGAACTGTAATTAAAAACAAAAAGTTATCTTTGCCAACAGAGGTGATTTTTCTGCTTACAGGAATGATTTATGAAACTCAATTGGTAAGGATATATACTTAGCATTATTTAAAAAAAGAAATCTCTATGGTCCTCTTCACATTTTTTACCTTGAATTTAAACAAATAACAAGACATATTGTGGAAAATACTGTGAAAAAGGCACAAGACCTCAAGTGCTCATCTAGAAATATATCTGAACTTCTTCTCAACACTTCACTGATCTGGGTTTAGTTTTAAGTACCACTACAGAAGTTACAAAATGTTATTTCTTTTTTTACTTTAACCAGTCCACTGTAGCCATATAATCAGGTCCTTGTTCATATCAACACTATCAAAACTGATTTTTTTTTAGTACCTCTGTAAGAGCTGCTCTTGTATATCACAACTGTATGTGTTTCTGTTAAACTATTAAAAATTACACATCACTACTGTTTCCTCTTCATTTATCGACTTAAAAGTGTTTCGACTTCAGTAAGAATTAAGGCATCAACATGTCATTGCTAAAACTGATATAAGTACTGTAAGTCATCAAATGTAGCAGTAATCATCAACAGTACAGAATTTGATCTAGCGTTCGGGTATTTCACAATTTGAACACAATACAGATTTCTTATACACCCCATCCTTTAAAATGTAGGTGTGAAATGTGAAATACAGTGAGGAGTACTGCCTCATGGGGCATGACTTTGACTCAATGCTGTCAAAGTGTTACACAAAGAAGAATAACATCACTCTATCATGATTATACAATAACACAATGAACATTTCAGGTGCCACATTTTGCTATCATCAAGATATGTTAATGCATATGTTAATGAACGTATGTTAACGTCTCTGGAGATGCAGGTTGTGGTCACTGTTAGGTATCGTGTACAGTATTTATTCAAAGGAAGCACAGTTCAACTGAACTTAGCTTGTTGTAAAATGAATGAATGTGTAACTGATTAAGGTGTAGTGCAGCCATGGCCCCAGCAGGGGGAGCCAGCATACAAGATCAGTCTAGCAGGAAGAGCTCGTCAGTAGGCCAGTGAGTAGGCAGCAGGTTTAGGACATTGTTACGTCTACAGTCCCTTAGTCCCTGGTGGCTCTCCTCGGCAGGTCTTTGCTGTGGACTGTCCTGGCTTCACATGGCCCTGCAGCCTGGTCCTTCGGTCCTGCAGTCTCTTTGAGTTCTAACTAGTTCTACTACGAGAGAGAGGCTACAGCTGGTCCGACTCCTCTCTGGAGCTTGGACTCGGCTGCGTGCCTAAGGCCACAGTTCTGGGTGTGGCGGGTGGAGAGGGATGCGCTGTCGGGGGGCTCAAAGGGTCTTGGGGGCCCTCGTATTGAGGCAGCTCCCCATCTGAGAGGTATGGGGGAGGAGGGAGATCAAACCAGGGAGGCCGACTAGAGGAAATAAACAAAAGAAACAGACAGAGGAAGAATGTAATGTCAGGGCCATGAGCTATTACATAAGGACTGTACAATAAACATGTCTTGACTGGGAGCAGCAGCTAGCAGAGACTCAGTATGAACACCCCTGTCTGAGAAATGAATGTTATTATGTTAGAACCTGTCATTATTTAAGGACACCTTTGAGATTCTCATTCCCATATTATGATTTTTTCCCCCATTTATTTTGACCAACTGGAAAAAAAAAAGTTGCACATAATGATGAAAAAGGAATGAATTAAATCTTTATTTTTCGAAAGAATGATTAAAAAGAATAAAATACAAAATGTATCATTCTGGAGCTGGTAACAGCGAGCAAAGGGATGTTTTTAATCACAATAACATTCTCTACATCAATGTTCACTATATTTTATTGGAGTTATTTATGATCCGATTTGTAAACAGCACTAATCCTCTATTAAATGTTTTTTATATAATGAAATAAATAATATATAATAGTAAATGAGTTAAGAGTTAATTGATTGTGCATTTAAAAGCACATACAAGCACCACTGGGACAGATGCTAACAGATATTTCTGATAGCATCCTTTACAACGGATGTGTTGGAAATTGACTGTATGAGAAGAATTAGCGAACGAGTAAATCAAATTGCAGTTTTATTATGTTGCACTAAAATTATACACTAAATTAGATTTGACTGTGCTGGAGAGACAACTTTGAGCGCCACTATTTCTGCTTTTTGGTTCAGGCATGGATTGCAGTGCAAAGCTAGCTTTATGGATACAGACAATCCGATTATTAACTTCCATACAGCTGTTAGAATCACTCTTCCTCTCACCTGACATCCAGAACAGCTTGTGAGTATGATGGAGGGGAGTCCATGGAGAGTCCAGAGGGATACAGGGTCCCAGAGAGCAGCTGCAGTGCCTGAGGAGTTGAGCTGTACGGGCCCGCTGTGGTGGGAGAGCCGGGGGAGAGACCCTGACCGCCGGGGTGGACGTGGCCCCGGTCCAAAATGACCAGACGGGACAGCAGCAGGGGCTGGTGGTGGTGGTGCGAGCTCCCTCTTACGCCTCTGGGCAGCAGGACACTCCGCTTCCTCTGGTGATGGAGCACCAAGGCCAGCAACGCAACCACCAGGACGAAGATAACGGCGCTGCCGATGACGGCGTAGGTGATGCTCGGGTAGTAGCGCAGACGATAGTCCAGTGTCACAAAGTCTTGCCCCGGCGCTTCTGTGGGGGAGAGGGACGGAGATAAAGGGCAAATTGAGGTTGGGGGACAAGGGAAGATGAGTGGTGGCGAGGGAGACAAAGAGGGTAATAGAGGAAATAGTGATGGAGAGGGAAACTATTTAAGGGTAGGTGTTTAAAGTGTAACTCTCGCCAAAATGCAACCTAGGGTCTTTTTGTGAATGTACCTGAGTCAAACGTTCGTTTAAAAGCATATTTAGGATGGAATCGCCACTTTTAAGATTTACCGTATTTTCGTTTTTCGGTCAAATGGCCTTTTGAATGGGAGTGCTAGGGGCACTTTTACGCTAGCCTCAAAACAGCTATTTTTAAAATACTAAGAAGGCTCAACACAACATGAAACTTTGCTATTATTATTATATATTTGCTAGTATCAACAGGGGCTCTACACCTTAACGAAAGCGTTGACAACACTGTTTGTGTACCCAGAGTTTACTAAAAAGAAAGGTTTTGAACAACTCACATGAAAGTTTGACTCGGGTACATTCACAAAAAGACCCTAGGTTGCATTTTGGCGAGAGTTACGCTTTAAGGAGACAAGAGGATAAGTGGCGGAGTTGCAGACAGGAAAACGGAGCAGGGAGTGAGGGAGACGGACATGAATATGAAGCAGGACATTGTTTTCAGGTTCATTCTGAAATGAGTTCTGTGTGATTCGATAGAGGCCGCCTCTCTTGGAGATCAAGAGAGCGTTGCATAATAAGCACAACAGCAGTCAAAGCTTCAAGAGACGAGGAGAACAAATGGAGCAGTATGTTCAGAGGTCAGGTTTGAGCCCACTGTACACAAGTAGGGACCTCGTTCATGATTGTGAAGAAAGAGAAAGAACAGAGAGGCTAAATAATGCTTTGTGAGGACAAAACCGCTTACAGCAGTTTTAGATAAAAACACGACTCGAGTTGCTCGGCACGGAAGATGAGAGAAGGCAGAGGAACACGAGTGGCCGTCACACATTAACGTGTTTATCACAGGGAAAGGGGGCGTCTGAAAACTACTCAGGAGTCCAAGGGAACTTAACGTTTGTGATGAGAGCCGTGGCCAGTGGTAAGATATGCAGAGCAGCCAACTTGCTGCCTGAAATGAGTAGAGGGAGCACTGTAATGCCAGCGAGCACTGCAGCTTATTATTCCAGATGGGATGAGGGAATAGCACTTAAACGTTTCCGCTGACTGATATTACAGTGTGAGAATTTCAATCAGGCACTCGGGGTGAGGCTCATGTAAATGGTGCTTCTGCTGCTTACCGGCAGACAGTACTGTTGAACTAAGGGGAGAGGTATGGAGAGTGGAAGGAATCCTATTTATTACGGAGCTGCAGTACGGCTACGCTAATGACAAATGAGCTCCATAAAATTATTTTACAGTTGCTGTTTCGGTTCAAATTACACTAATGCCTCAGGGGGCTGTAAACATCAAACCTCCATGTGCCTCATAAAAAGTTCAAAACAGCCTTTGGAATACTTTCTCTGCTCTGTGTTCGAGGTTTCTGTGTTGCTGCTTAACAGATTGTGTGTATTGACGCCCAATGTACACTTAAAAGTGACTCACATCTCTGTCCGCTAGCCATCATGCCGACAGTTGAGGATGCTTCCCAGAGAGCTTGCCAGGAAATGACCATTGCAAGATCTCTCAAGGTTGAATCAATAGTCCAAAAATGCTTTTATCTGTGAGGAGCAACTGCAAAGCAGGCACTCTGGGCTTATATAGACTTACAGGCTCTCTGGAGATATTGTATTTAGCACAGGGTAAAGATTCCCTACACATGTACAAGCTGGAGCTACAGGGCCTCAGATCATTCAATACAATGTGCAGAACTCCATAAAAAGTCAACCAGTGTGAATAGTTCCACATTTTGGGTAATATGCTCTTTTGCTTTCTTGCCCAGTTAGGTGAGAAGATTGATACGGCTCTGTACAGCAGGCCTACGTATATACAAAGCTACAGTCAGCAGCCGGCTAGCTTAGCTTAGCATAGAGAATGTAAACAGGACAGGGGGAAACAGCTAGTCTGGCTCTTTGTTGAATCTGTACAGAAAAAACAACATCAAAACAAGTTTTGCCTTCACTTTTGGGGGTTATGTGCCATTTCTTGACTGGGCACAGGGACTTCCTGGAGTCTCTACCGGTTGCCTGGCAACCTTGCAACGACGACAAGACTCCAAGAATTGACTGTGCCTTTCCAAGGAATAGAGGGGCACATATTCCCCGTAATATTACAATGTGTTTTTATACTTTTTTTTTTGTTTTGTACAAATTTAACAAACAAGATACATTGTGTTAATGAGTGAGCTTTAGAGGTCCTCATATGTTACCGTCTGACAGATCAAGGCTAGCTGTTTCCCCCTGTTTCCAGTCTTTATGCTTCACTAGGTTTACGGCTGCTGGCTTCGTATTTAACTGGCAGATATGAAAACTAACTCTCTGCAAGAAAGCGAGTAAGTGGATTTCCCAAAATGTCAAACTATTCCTTTAAGAAAAAGGTGCATTTGGGTTGGAGAGACTATCAAAGCTCAATATTTGTCAGAGCATTTGTGTGGACAAAGCTATCATCAGAAGAGTTTTTTGAGCTTGTTTTCTCATTCGAGACATCATGCTGCATGTTTCCTCTGTCTACCTGACCTTGAAGGCCTGAGGGAGCCTTCAGCAGCGTGTGTGTGTGTGTGTGTGTGTGTGTGTGTGTGTGTGTGTGTGTGTGTGTGTGTGTGTGTGTGTGTTTGTGCACACATGTTGTTAAATTCCCAACAACAACCAGCCTGGCATACAGCCTATTTATGTACCAGTGTGTAGTCAGGGGCCCCATGCCTTAATTAAATCTAATCTAATTCAGATGCTCCCCCCGCCCCCTGCCCCAACCAGGCACCAGCCAATAAAACAAGCCCCCTCGACCCCTCCCTTGTGATTTAAAATTGGCCAGTCTTTCACGCTACCAATTAATTATGAACTGGACTCTCAGCAGAGAAAGGCCAAAACAAAGAAGAATTATTTCCATAATTACCTAGTAAAGAAAAAACACAAATAAAGAGATCCCACCGCTGCCGCCCTATGCTGCCTATCAGGTTTCAGTGCAGTCCTCTGGGAGCAAGGAGAAACACACACAAAAGGAACTCATAATGCTGTAACATTAACAATGGGAGCCTTTTCGGTACATTAGTGATAGAGGCCTGAAGGGCTGTTTCAAATCACACAGGAGATGAAAAGACATAGAGAAAAAGAAAGAGAGACTGAAGCAAGTCCCCCCCCCTACTGTGTGCGTGATTGAGCTCTGCATTCTGTGTTTCACCATTTTGAGTAGTTAGTTGTAGTAACTGTACAAAGAAGGTGTGATTACCACATTAAAAGATAGGTGTGTGTGTGTGTGTGTGTGTGTGTGTGTGTGTGTGGGGGAGGTGAATCACAATAACAATGCTAATTCAGATTCAAATGAAAAGAGTCCTTATCCCACACTGGTACCTAACGATCACATGTACACACTTTATGTCCCGTGATGGCAGAAATTTCATTTCTATGACGTATGGATCAAAGTCCTGCATAGCTGAACCAGGGCCAGATGTTGCGTTTAAGGTACATCAAAGGAAAAAGGCACACACTCACGACTAAATCTTTACATTTTTAATTCTGTGGATGAACATTTCTGAACATATTGTTTTCTTTCAGATAAATTATAATATAATATTAGGTTCCAAACAGGTACATTCAAATCAATGAACTTCATTGTGTTTTACTGGATCTCAAACTTTTACAGTCACCCAAATGTTTTGTGATTGGTGTGCTCACTACTCGTACTTCCTGGTCCTGCTAGTCTCTCTGACAGCGCTACTTTGTACCAAGATTATTCAAGTTGAACATCAAAGTTCACTACGGGCTTTCCTGTCTCGTCTCGTCAAACTTGACATGAAAGTCTCAATAGGCTCCATCTGTGCTGTCGACCAACGGCAAAGCTGCTTGGACACTGACACGAGGGTCCAAAGTTAAAGAAGCTGTCCTTTTAGCTCAGTCAATTTCATACATAGACTCAGATAAACCGTTGAAATAGTTGGCTTAAAGTAAGGAATGATTATAAATAAACAGTTTAACATTCAGTTGCTTTCATCTTTCATCATTAGGAATTTCATCCTGAACATTATCCAACCTCAGGAACATTTTGGAGCATTTCTGAGTGGAGCTGCGTGTTTAAAGGTGGCTGCATATAGATGTACTTGTGTTCCACATAAGTAACCTCCCTCTGCAGCTCTCCCTGGGACATTGGCACCTCTAACAGTGCCTCTATACTGTATTCATAAACCTTCCATATGTGGAGGCTTGGGGAGGGGGCACTTACCCACTTTAATTACATCAGAGTGCCTTCTCTCCCCTCCCCTGTCCTCTCCTCCCCTTTGCCTCCTCTTTCCCACTCATCGTGCCTTTTGTTTCCCCCTCTTGCTTCTCCTCTATTGCCTCCCTCAGCTTTGTGCTTTCCATAGCTCCCTCCTCTCCTCTGTACCCGCTACTCCCCTCTTGTTGGTAATTTACGGTCATGGAGATGACATGTATCTTGCCTTTATGATATACAACAACTGTACTCAGCCTGGATTATGCACTCAATGGAATGCTTACCAACAGCAAAAACCTGTCAAATCTCGATTTTCAATCTCTCTCCACTTTCTCTTCCTTTCCCTTTACACTCTCAGCTGTGTTCCTGCTTTCACTGCCTTTTCTCTCTCCAATAGACTTTTTTTCACGGCAGACATGTTGACATGCCATTGTAGGAAAAGCACAAGTGTATTCAAAACCATAAATGATGGCTGCATTTCACTTAGGAGAGGCCCTGGTATTGTGCATGCTGACTCACTGAAATGGCTTACTGGGACACTTAATGGAATTGAGCCATTGTTAAGGTTATCAATTTCAGCTGTGCTTTTTCCTACTATGACAAGTCAAAATATCTGCTGTGAAAAAGGTCTGTAGTCTACCACTTTGTTTTGTTCTTTTGCATTTCATTATTTCCTGCCTGCATCAATCTTATTACCTCTGCATGAGAGGAGAGATTTATACTAGTGACATGGAGATGTCACAACAGTGGACAGAGGAGAAGAGCCGAAAGAGGACAGAGCTAGAAGGGAGAGGGAGGAGAAGTATCATGAACACACATATCATCTCCTCTACCACCGACTAAGAAAACTGAACTCCACACACTCTGCTCCAAACTAGCCTTACATCTATTACAAGAGACAGAGTCACACAGACCCCCTGCTGTATCCCTTTGGTACCAGGAACACACTCTTTTTGCCTGGATCACTTTTAGTGTTGCTCGCCTCTACATTTTTGTGCCATCATTTCTAAAGCTGGCTAACAAGCCTCATTCGACAGTGTCCTTATTTTTCATCTTTTGTGTGGAAACTAGCATTGGCATTATCACAGATTCAGGCTTGACTCAGTGTAGTCATGCAAGGTAAAAACTAAAGACCGACTGATATAATGGCGTGGCCTATTTTTAGCTTATCATATGTACCATATATATTGGAGTATATAATGGTGGTTAAGTAACACAAAGTGCCAAATACATGTTTCAGGTCATTTACAAACAGTGTTGCAATTACATGCTGTAGTTTGTCCAGCAAAAAGCACATACAAGGTTATCTTTCAACTGTAAAATGTCTCACTGTGTAAATAGCTTTGTCTTAAGGTCACAGTGAAATGGAAGTTAGAGCGTGTTTATCTTTAGTAATGTAATGTGGCATTTTACAGAGTGAAATGGGTATAGTTAAAAGAGGGATTTAAATCGAATCCTTCAGATTTGTTGGACCACTCAAAAGTATGTATGGCTGAGTGAATACAGTGCATTATGGAGCTGTAGTGAGATACAGACATATTTTAAAATGTTTTTGCAGACTGAGATCCAAACACACACTTCTTATGATTTCACTCTGCTAGCTTCAACAACTAACAAGCTAACAGTCACGTGTGGTTTGTATAATGAGCAGGGTTAGCTAGTTGTCCCCAAATCACATCATATGTATATGACCCCCAATTCACAATGAGTCATCAAAATATTTTAACAATTTACAAGAAGAGAAAAGAGAGCTTTTGATAAAAAATTCCCAAAAAATGATTTTTGACACATATTTAGCATATAACACAGGGACACAGGATTATAGCTTGGGATGTGTATGTTTAATTTCATTGTCTTAAAATAACCACATTGAAGAGATCCTTATCAAAATAGTTTACTTATGTATGGTTATGGTATACACTACGCGCCATAAAACCAATATCTACAGATATATCGTTATCAGGTTTCTTTTCAACTCTCAAATATCGATATTGGTATTGGCCTAAAAACATACCTGCAAACTCAGAAGGGCTGAAAAAGGTGACACCACCCCCACAATTATATTGTTGGCAGATAACAGCACTTACCTCAAAACTAATGTCAGTGACGTATCACCAAAGATATTTTATTGTGAAGGAGACCGCAGTAGGTTTTTGAAACTCCCGTTTATGGGAAATTGTACCCCCTCGACCCCCCAAGAAAGGAACCTTTCACATCAACAACATATCTTAGTTGAAAAGAAATAAAGACAGAAATCCATTGAGAGGTGCTACAGAACAAGATGAGACAGAATGTTGGTACACACCCACACATTTTGGGCTTGTATGCAGCTACTGAAGCAAAGTGAGGGCCGATGTTAGTGCACAACAGACTATTGAGCAAGCGGTGATTAAAACACGCTCTGAAGCACCCTTTTGTCTTAATCAAATTACTGTATGCAGCAGATCAACAGCAGAGACGCCTGCCACTGAATATGCTAACTAACAACTGTCAGAATACGCTCATCCAAAAATGAGTGAGGAAAAAAAAATTAAAAGAAAACGGGCTAATAAAAGACTCCACATATCTTAATTGCCACACTTAAAACGCCTCTGAATAAAGGGAATGGAGATATTCCCTCCCTCTGGCTCATTCCTGAGGGAAAAGTAGGGCCTGCACAGATGTGCTGTACTTTCCCTATGCACTGAAGACTCATTTCACATTCACAAAGTGCCATCTTTAAAAAGGTTCCAAATTGGGGGGGGGGGTGGGGAGGAAGTAATCATTCCCTTGCTTCAGCATTCCAGAGTTTGCAGCTACGTGTCGAGTATGGCTGTCTTCAGCTGATAGAGGTTGGTTACAGCAGTGCCTTCCCTTATTGCAGAGTCACTCTGTCTGACGCTAATTACAGGTGTGGGGCTTCTGGCTCATTTGGCAGCTCTGTTGCCACAGTTACGGCCACCACGACAGAGTGATAAAATGAGGTGGAGAACCAGTGACAGGTTTGGCCAGCTCTTAGCTCTCAGCACATTAAGCCCAGTATGAGAAGAGAAGAGAAAGATGAAACCACTAGGGGGCAGACAGCTCTCATGTTTACTTAGCAACATGCACATAGATACATAACACTCAAACACACAGTCACACTCCATCCGTTAGTATTGGGCGGGCATGCAGAACGGGGGAGTACATGCAATGGGTTGAGGGGTGTTTTAGGGGGGCATGCCATCCGGCTTCAAACGCCCTCGAACACATGAACACGTGCAATTAGCATAGAGTCCCCACATACAGCGTGCACGCCAACCAGGCGCATACATTAACAAGCAAACCATACAGTAAGTTCGTCAGAAAAACAAGTTCAAACACATCCACGCACCCACACATTCACACATGTTTTCAGATGCTCATACGGGCAAAAACAGCAATACAAACAAAATCCCTGAAATCCTTTCATTCTGGTCCAGAGCAAGCTAACTAAAACCCATGCCACATGGTGGAGAAATGCAAAAAAAAAAAAAAAAATGCAAGGGGGGGCAGGGAAAACTACAAACAGCAAATTGTGGGTTGTTTGGTACACTCTTCAGACTCCACTACCAGCAGAGAGGAATCTGGAGGGTGAAAAACAAACTCTTAAAGTGACTGTGATGGCTATAGTCGCAATAAACTTTGCTAAAAAGGATTATAAAACTGAAACTATCCCGCTTTTACCATCTTTCTGACCCAATTCACACCTGCTATTTAATATAAGTCTGCATTTGGAATACAACACAATCACTCCACTGCATTTACTACTCGCAATTGTTGTCTGCATTCTGCCTGCATTGCAATTCGGTCACATTTTTGATGCCCCCTATGCAAAGCAGGTGAGTAGGTGGGGAGGCAGGAGCTTCACCGACAAAAAACATGAGGGTGAGGTGAGGTTACTGTACACACTGTAGCTTTCGTTTCTCCACAGAAAGCACCCGAAAACCAAAAGTTGGTTTATACAGCAATTGTGTATGCAACAACTGTGAATGTTTCAATGTTATGTTGTTAACTTTGGAGATGATTTATTTTTTTGGTACATTATCTTGGCTAGCAGCAGAGCACAGCCTGTAGTGATTTTATTTCTATCTCATGAGCAGAAAATGCCCAAAGCCATCCAATCACTCTGCAAGCCAGATCAACTCCAGAGGTGGTCTGGCTGATCCAGCCACATGCTGATAGTGTTTGTGTGCCCGACATACAACCTTCTTTATCTAGATAAGACGTCCCAGATACAGATCAAACTTTAATTCCACACGTGAATGGGGTCCATGGCTCACCTCCATCCAAGCTCACATGTTTCAGTGTTTCCCACACATAGACTAATGTGTGGGAAACTATCAACACCGGCCGCTGCACATTGCGTTTTGATATTAATAAAAAAAATGTAAACGCTATTTAAAACACGTTCTTCTGCATTTCCTTTCCCTGCTCTCCTCTGTCTCTCTGTCACTTGTGTCTCGCTCACACAGACACACACAGCTCCTCCCACCGTGCGGTGTTTGGTGTTTTTAGCCCCCAACGTCGTCTTCCAGGCAGCGGGGCAATGGTTATAGTTAGGGTTAAGGTGAGGGTAAGCTGCCTGTAAGGCGACGTTGGAGGCTTAAAACACCATCGTGCCCACTCTCCATGAAGGAGAGAAGACGACTGGCGAAATTCACAAGTTCACAAAAGGTTGGTATCTATCTCGTGAACACCTTTACACAATCACATATTCACAATCACCGACCCGACTCTTAGCAAACAAGCGGTTGTGCCCGCTATAGCAAGTTAACAAGTCGCAAGTTTGCGGTAAAATGCAGTTGGGTCGTCGAGGTCAAAACACTATATAGCAGCTGTGAATCAAATAAACGTATTATAAATAATGTAATTTTTTTACTCTTACACTGAATGTTTGCTGCTTCAATCCAGATCACACGTGTCAAACTCAAGGCCCGCGGGCCAAATCCGGCCCCTTGCAGATTATGATCCAGCCCGCATATAAATTTAGGTTCACAATAGATTTTGGCCCACCTAGTTGTGCACCAAAACCAAAAACAAGATAAAAAGTGTTTTTTTAACTGCAGTTACGCGACACTCAAAGCAGAATTTGGCAGATTTGCCGACTCTGAGACTCAGAAATTCCATATTTAGGCAGAAAGATTGTTGTAAAAAAATTGTTGTTTGCTTGATTTGCTAAATTCTATGATGGCTAAGGAACATTTTTGCTGACTTATGTAGGGCTTTATGTCGTGAAAAATACAACAAAAAGCATGAAAAAATGTCAGAAAAGGCAACAATTTAAACGTTGGGGGGGAATAAAACATACAAAAGTGAGTACAGCGCTACAGCAATGTCAAAAAAAAGTTACGTGCAGTAATACAGTCAAAGATATTTGACATTTTCAATTAAACAAAAGAAAGTCAATAAACTCTCCATGTCTGGCCCTTGAAGTGATTCTCTTTTTCCAGTGTGGCCCTCTGGGAAAATGAGTTTGACACCCCTGATCCAGATGATTATTGAAAAGTATTTTCCGCGACTGAAAAAGGCCCGTGTTGAGGATGAGGACCAGCCTGAACCGGAGCTATCAGTCCAAACAGAGCTCAACAGTCCGACCAGTGGAATTAGTTGTGTTATTAATTTGTTTACAATATTTTCAGGCTTCAGCCAGTGAAAGACAGGGTCAGGGAGAGAAAGAGATAGATTTGTTAGGCATTGAAGTAGGAGAGGAGGACAGCATCCAACAGCGTGTCCGAAAATAAGTATCTCCCCCCACACTGTGACACGGGGCGACACCCCCGCCGCCACAAATTGCTTTCTAATCTGTGGGAAACACTGTGTTTTCACTATTGCACTCGAGATGTATAGTGTTTGTTTGTGTGCTGAACCTTACAGATGAGAAATATCCACTCACGCAACACAGATAAATGGCTTTTGCTACAGACATCCTTGCGAAGACAGTGTGAGACACTAGGGTATATTTCATCCAGCAGAAACCAGGAAACACCTGATGTTCTCACTGCATGCTAGAACAAAGTCTGTACAGGTCCAATGTCCTCAGTGAAAGGACGTAGAATTTTTCATTAGGTTGCTGCTTGACACCATGTACAATATTTGCGGCAAATCAAACACTTTATCGCTCTGACCTGCCAAAGCCTTTTGAGCAGTTGCCTTCATGCAGTCATTTCCGGCTGCCTGCATATTACCGTAAACAATATCCTAAGAGCTATCAGCACACTGGTTGTAAAACCTTTAAGACGTTTTCACTGCTCTCTACCTCACTCTCTGTCTATCTCTCTCAGGGGTTTTGCACCCTTTACCTTACACACTAGTGTGTGATCACCCTCGTTGTCCTCTGTTCTGTGTTATTGTTTTTTATAAACCTCCCTGCCAACAACCCCCCCCGCCCCCTCCCCATGGTGGGACATAAAAGATTGATTGATTGAAAGCTGCTCGCAGCCCGCTGGGAAGCAAAGCATGTTAATTCCTCTGCGACAGAACTGTTCCAGATCCCTTCAGCATCCCAGTATTAATATTCATGTCCCATGCTCTCACCCTATTCCTGCTGCTGTGCCCTGTCATGTACTATATGTCTGTTCTTGTTAGCATGCACAGAAAAAGAAGGAATTAATGGACAGGCTGTGTGTGTGTGGGGGGGTATGTGTGTAGTACACTATGAGTCATCCTGTCATTAAGAACTTCTTTATGTCTTCATGGTTATATTATGGAGGATAGCCTGTGTATTTGTGTTAGCCTGTGTTTTTGTCTGTCTGTCTCCAACTCTGTCCTGCTGTCTGTATATCCCTGTGTGTGTGTGTGTTTGTGCGTGTGTGTGTGTGTGTGCGTTTGCGTGCGTGCGTGTGTTTGAGTGGCGCTTTCGGGAAGGGAGGTTTTCATGCTTCATCGGCCCTCTATTTGCTTGTCCTGTAATAACTTGTCCGCTCCATTGCTTGCCACTATCAGACCCCCCCATAACACTCAGTCACAGCTTACTGTGGGCCACTAGAAGAGTGGAGGAAAGGGGTGTTAGAGTTAATGAATGACTTCAGCATCTGGAGAACATCCACAGAGGAGGAGGAGGAGGAGGATGAGGAGGAGGATGAGGAGGAGGATGAGGAGGAGAGTGGAGCGGTAGATAGGAAGGACAGGACAGGAAGGTTGAAGGGCAAGTGAAAAGAAGACAACTGACTGATACATTTAAGGAGAACCTATTGCAAAAAGGTTAGACGTTGACTGTAAAACAATAGAGAGCAAGGTTTGGGGTTAATAAAAGTAGCACAGCTGATAAATGAAGTGAGTACTCCAGCATTAAGTACTTGTAATAACAGGATGTCAGACTGATTTAATAACCAATAACGATGCAGATTACTGTGACTGCTTTACTATAATGATATCGGTAAGCTAGGCACAGACACAAAGGGGCTACGTATAGTTAATGCCTAATGTTTAACAATGTTGAGTATATTTTCTTCTAATCATTTTATGTATGGTGCATTTGGAATTTGTTAAATTGAGGTGACATACAGTATGTGAACATACTGTATGTGCATATACAGTAAAGTATGTATGTGCTTAGATACATTTCTGTATTATCTACTTGGATGGTGTCTTATAGTTCTAAAAACGGGTTGGTTGTTGTCTTGACACGAAAGTAAATGTAAGGAATAGTTTTGGGAAATGTTAGATGAGAAGAATAATACCACTGTCATGTCTGTATGACATGTTGTGGGTTGTTATGTGCCGGACTATTTCTTAGCTGGACGCAGTGACTTCACGTTGTCTTGCCATCACTGTGAGGTTGCCAGGCAGCCAGTTACAACTCACTGAGATTACTGAAAAGGGTCAAGGTCAATGTTATTTTTCACTTGCCCGGTCTGGTAAGTGGGTGCGAAATCTACTTGCCCAAAGTCAATTTTGACTTGCTCCAGTACAAATTATTAACAACAAAGACTAAAGTTAATTGTCATTTTGAATCTTGATTCAAGTAGCCTAAAAGAGCACACAACGAAATTTAGGAGCACAGTAAAATGATAGCAAAAAATTTTTTTTTCAAGTAACACTGTTCATTACCAAACAATGTATTACCTAAGCTACATATGTGTACATCATATGGATGTATAATAATTAGGTTGTCACAATACCAGCATTTTAAACTTCGATACAATACTAGTATAAAAATGGCAGGGAGGAGGGACTGGACTATTATCGTAAATGATTTTTCCGGTTCCGGCAAATGCGAGTGAAATACTCACACTGTAATGCTAAGGTATAGCAGTTTCCACAGCATTTCAACTGAAAGATTGCTCCACCAATCTGTTTCGATCCAATGTGTTTAATTCTTTTTTTTTTTTTACCAATTGCCTGCTCGAGTTGCTAGGATTAGGGCTGTGCAATTAATTGAATTTCGATTTCAATTTCGGCTCCCAACGATCACCAAAATAGCATAATCGAGAAAAAAATTATTTTGCCATGTTCTGTTTTGCCAGAACATTCTTATTTTGACACGCGCATGCGCAGATCCGCCCCTCCCGAAGCCAGTCAGGGAGGGAAATCGTGTGCATATCATCCGCTGGA
Organism: Perca flavescens; assembly: GCF_004354835.1. Taxonomy (NCBI): domain Eukaryota; kingdom Metazoa; phylum Chordata; class Actinopteri; order Perciformes; family Percidae; genus Perca; species Perca flavescens. The sequence continues at coordinate 14,985,100 of NC_041338.1, forward strand.
ATTTAAAAACTCAGTGTGGGTAAAGATGGCAGCAGCGTTTGGTGAGCAAAAAAAGGAAAAACCAACTCAGTTGTCAGCTAACAGCTAACGTTAGCTAACTCTGCGGTCCCTCTGACTTTGCCCCCCCGCTGTAGTAGACGTTGTATTCCCCCCTCAGCATTTAGTTTTGTTGTTAAACTGTATGTAAATGAGCAGGGACGTTAAATCACCTGTTTCACGTAACTAAGGTACCGTCTATGTGCTGGATTTTTCCTAAGGTTAGCTAGCAAATAAGCCCACTGATTATTATTAATATTTTGGCACAATGTTTCGTAATGACAGTAGTAGTGGTCATAGTGAGTGAACATGTGATGTGAGATGCACATTGTGTTATGTCTGTGGAACTGTTCATTAGCTGTGTAAAGTTATGTGTGATATCTGTAAAGCTGAACCAACTCACAGTAGTAAAACAGATCTTATTCTGATCCAAAGACTCTTTCTGTGAGATAAAGGACACTAACAGATTATACCCTGGACACTATCCATTACATCCAAATGTTAATGAGTAATCGTGTTAAATAATCGTGATTTCAATATTGACCAAAATAATCGTGATTATTATTTTTTCCGTAATAGAGCAGCCCTAGCTAGGATACTACCCAGATGTGGTGTTTTACTTGATAATTATTGCTTTAGCTGTGCAGGCTTGTGGTTTCCCCCTGCTTCCAGGCTTTATACTGAGAGGTAGCTTCCTATTTAGTGCGCAGAAAGAGAAAACAAGAACATTTCCACTACTGGATCTACAGTACTGCTACTGATTGGGGAGAACGGGAAAGCACTAAAAGTGGGACAAAAGACCTCTGTCCTGACCTCTGTAGCGCAGTGGAGAAAGACTCCAAGGTATGTTCATGAATAACATGCTTGTGTGTTAGTGAAAAGATGGGCTATGAATATCACTACTGCTTGTGTATCACAGAGAATCAGACTCAGTAAGAGCTTCAAAAACAAAGATGCGACACTCATCGTTCTATTCATAAGAAGCGGGAGTTTCAACTCTTTTTCAGTGGTTGTGAAGAGTAGGCTATTTTTTTTTTTCCTGGAGGAAAAGGAAGAATGGGCAGGGTGAGAGGTTGCTCAGGATCGCTAAAAGGCTTTGACTAAGATCCCCTCCTATCAAACCTAACGGGTACGGTCACCATAGCAACTGTTCTTTGGGGCCGAAAGGTGAGTTAGGAAGGGGAGGAGGAGGCTAGGGTGGGAGTAGACACAAAAAAAACAACGTGCATAGGCCTGACGCATGCGCGCTAACAGATAATGCCCCAGGCCAAGATGTGATGGAACAGAGTGATAAGACTGTAGAGATTAAGAGCCCTATTCAGGCCTGTGTGCATTTGCAGGGATGGGACCAGCATCCTCAGGAGGCGGAGGAGACTATTATAAACTGTAGCCCGGAGCTAGAGCGACAAAACAAAAGGCAGGGAAACATGCAGGAGTCACGGAGGAGACACAGACTAGTCTGACAGCCTTGGTGACAGAGGGCTGATGGGGGATGATTGACTGTTGAGGGGAAGATTGGATTTAGTGACTTATAAAACTTTCATACACAACAGAAGTAGCACCAGTTTGGGGTTGAATGTTGAAGAAGAGCTGTGGCTGACATTCACAGAGAATAAGGATGTTCATTAAGCTCAAATATGAGAATAAAGAATGTGAATATTGTATCAAATGAATGGATATTTTATTCTTCTCTGAAATATAATCCGGCCATGAGAGTGATTTTAAGTATGCCATAATACGTTAATACCAGTGAGAACAGAATTACGTAAGCACAGCAGTGCATTTAAATGCTGTCACATTTATCTACTGTGTGTCCTGGAGGACAGACGAGAGCTACACAAATATTAGGTAAGCACTGTGGATGAGCATCCTTAACCATAAAACAGCTGAAATCAAAGTTAAACACCACATTTTCTCCAGATACAAGGTCAACTGAAAAGGTAAATGGTACCATAGGCAACCTGACCATAAAAAGTTTGATGCAGAGGTGGATGAGGCTGAGTTGATCACATGGTTATTTGGAGAAAAACAACTATTTCAGAGGCACACAGTAAAGGAGAAAGACTATTTAAAACAATGTCCTATTACTGAGAGTCTAGCAGCAGCAGCAGCAGCAGGGTGTTTGTAACAGACTAGTCTTCTAATAAATGGGACGCACAGCAGTGAGGACTGCGTCCCAGAGTTTAATCTATGGTAAGACGTTTTGCTCTGCTCACCACCAATTTAAGTTTTCACTGTCAACTCAAACCTTTGTTTCGTAGCTCTTCGAAGCACTCAGAGGTCTATGTGTTATCAAGAGCTTGAACTGAAAGGACATTAATATTCAACATGAATAATGTGCTCCTGTCCTAAATCAACAACTAAGTATGCACCTCTTCCCAGTTGTGAAAAGCATATTGAGAGCACCTTACTGGTGGTTCTGAATGTTTTAATCTACAACATGCTTACAAAAATGGTAAGCAGTGATGAGTGGTGTGCAGCAAAGGTAAAAAAACTAGTAAAAAAATAAACATTGTTATAGTCCTTTGATAAAACATTTGCTGTAATGTACAAACAATAACTGTCATTCTTGTCACAAGAGCCTTGTGTAATTTCCTGTAGTTAGACTGCGAGTGCGTATCCATCTATCCAAAGGGAGCTATCCCCACATCCACATTTAGTGGCCATCAGGTTAGTGCATGGTTATTGCGGCTTGCTTTAAGTTGAGTGTGCAAGCTGCCAGTGTAGATGTCAGTTTTATTGATCACATAAGTGGCAGTTCAAGCCATCATCGTCTTTGCGAGCTTCCACTCACAGGTTCACCTGCTGAGTTTGTCCCAAAGTGCACTGGTGGCTGGCAGGTCTACAGATGAGATTAAAGCTGGTTAACAGGGTAGCTGTGGTGCAGCTTAATGTATCAATATATACCTGCCATCATGTGACATTATGACACACAAAGTACAGTGTCTGCCTGCTTTTTAAAGTCCTCATCTATAGAGGGGAAGAAGAAAAAAAATGTTTTTCTTTCTGTTTGTGTGAAAAGCTGCACTGGTAGTTAAAATCCAATTATTTTTATATTCTGAGTAAATCAATGTAAACATGTGTCAAAAGCCCAGCATTTAATGTTCCCTTTTCAAATACACAACATAATGTGTAAATTATTATAATGTATATTTAATCAAAACATAAACAGCAGCAACACAGAATAATTAGGACAAACTGTCAAACTGAATTTTTAGGTTAGATTTTTCATAGCATTGCAAGTAAATGCCTGCAGCACTCTGAAGTTTAACTCTAACACAAACTGTGCACTCAAGAAAAAACCCCAACACCACCACCCTAACCCCCCCACACACACACACACACACACACACACACACACACACACACACACACACACACACACACACACACAAAAGAACATGCATGGGCGCATAAGCAATACATTCGTCTTGGTAACATTATCTGCTGAGAGGTGGTGGCAACAGGAGACTTTGTTTCAGTGATTGAAGTTCCAGTTGAAAGCATTTAGTTAAGTTCTCAGAGCAGAGATCATAGTCCCACAGACAGGAAATAATTAAGGTGTGTAGAGACCTCTTTCTTAATTACAATGTATAAAACAGACAGTTGTAGAATAATTCCAGGTATTTTCTAGCTACATTTATTTTCCAACTGATTTGAGTATAAAATTTGCGGGCCAGTCAGTGCTGTTCAAAGCTGAAGGCTCGCCTGCTCAAGGCTTATCTTTTAAAGGTACAGTGACCAGCGGCTCCCCCACCCGCAAAGGGACAGGCCCACTTTATCCTGGCAGGCCACGCTACGATAAGTCCGAGCATAGTGAGGCGAGGGGCGCAGGGAAGTCAGGCCAGGTTCTGGCTTCAGATCAAGAGGGATAAACCCTCTCACTTACACACACACACACGCGCACGCACGCACGCACGCATTCACGCGGCAAAAATGTTATCTGCAAAAAAAACAAGCAGACACACACATGTATGCATGTGCACACGGACGCACCCATCCACACACCCACCCACACACACACCCACACACACACACACACACACACACACACACACTCACACAGAATATCAGTGCCCACATACAATGCCAGTCTTCCCAGGGCTTCAGTTCCTCCCTGTTCTTCTCCTGGTTAAGAAACAGAGCAAGACCCCCTGATGCCCATTCCACCATCTAATCCCCTCTACTTCAACAATAGGCCTGGTCAGGCTGGTGGAAGCGCGAGGAGCCCCTGCGTCTTTTATCAACGTCGAACAACAGAACAACACTGAAGGTTGCTGAAGGTCTATGGCTCCTGTTCATATCTCTGTGTTCAGCTAGAGTGGAATCAATGGCCTCTGTCTGAGTGATAAGAAGTGGAGCATGATGATCAGTTGTGCACTTTGTACACATTTGCTCAGAGTGTGACAGTGTGGGTTGAGGATGCATGGAACGATTGGGGATCAGTGGCTATGGAGAGGCCTGGTACCTGGAGGTCAGAGATAAGGCTGGACCCGCAGCGTTCTCTGAGATAAGTGTTTGAAATGGTGACCTTTAACATATGAGAAGGCAAGGTGGAGCCAGCCAGCGAAGAACGCTGACCATGCATGCTGTGCGGTCCCAACGAACAATGAGGAGCTGTTCTGACGGAAATGAGGACGGGATAGAAAAAGAAAAAAAAAAGCCCAGCGGGAATCTTGGTTTGCCTCATAAGAAGGTATGCTATGTGTGTCACCATCTCTGTATGGTCTTTTGCATACTGCTCCTTGCATGTCTATCTTGTCTCTCATCCTCTTTCTCTCTTTCTGCACATCCATTATTTGCATCTCCATGCACATTGAGTGAAGCCCACAGCTGGAAATAGCTGACTGGCATCTCCTTGAAGACCAAAAAGACTGAAAAGGAGCGTTCGTTAAATTGCGAAGATGTGACAAACAAGATCCTTTGGCACCTCTTCCCCTGGCTATTTACAACACCAAAGCTTCATTAACAAAAATAAAATAAAACCCCCGTTGCTAAAGGGGAAAGACTTTACCACAAAGCAAAAAATTGGGATCAATGATTCTAAAATCAATTATGCATGTACTATAATGTATGTGCTATATGCACAAGAGCCGGTGGCATATTGGCAGAATGGAAGCAGTGGGGCTCAGTGTGTGTGTGAAAGGAAGATTTTTTTCTTCAATGGCATTTGCTCATTCCTTCCCTTGCACACCCGTTTCCCCACTTTAGTTTTCTGTCCATCTTTATCGACAGCATTCTTTTGATCACCAAAAGCTCAATGAATGTTTGTTTTGCTTTCTCCCTCCCAGATGCCTTTGTTTCCCCGGCTTTTATCAAACAATTCAGTTTCTCTATGCCTGTTGGTCCTTTATACGCCTTATTCTCAGCGGAGGCCTCTTTTAATTGGTTAGACAGCTACATTAATGGGTTCCTCTAAATCAATACTGGGCAGCCGCAGTGTATGTTAACGCACACTAACGCTGCCTCATTTCCAACGCAACTGATCCTCGTCCATGCACACACACACACACACACACACACACACACACACACACACACACACACACACACACACACACACACACACACGCGTTTGTTTCGTCTTTGTAATTAATGCTTTTGAGATTGTGCACATTTAGTCATGATCCCATCCATCAGCACCAGGCGCAGGCATGTATGCACATATTCTGTAACACAGAAACACAATCTCTAGCCCACGCAACCACAGATGAGACAGACCACCCATCAAGCCGTGGCATACAGTGCAAGTGAGTCAACTCAACGGCGGTCTAATTTATAATGCAGCTTCCAGCTAAGCATCATCAGTAGCCTGGGGGAGTCGTCTGATACTGTGTTAGGGAGGGTGAGCATGTACTGTAGTTTCTGTGTTGAGGCGCAAATTCCGCACAAAAATCATGAAAACGACTAGAACCGAGAATACTGTTTCTATGCTTCAACTACACAATATAAACAAAAACGTGTCTTCATAGCAATGTGTTTTTCCAGTAAGTGTACTTTTAACTTAGGTACTTCTGTTTTTTTACAAACAGCAAAAATGATTACATTGATAATATTAAATGTGTGCTAACAGGTGTCAGTTTGATACGTTGGAAAGTTAACACCACTTAACAAAGTGTTTTTTCAAATATTTAACACTTGTTCTTTGTGCTTTCCCTGGAGCTGTCTCACCAACATCATGCATTTTTCTTTCCACCAGTAATAGACCTTTTTCACGGCAGACATGTTGTCACGTCATAGTAGGAAAAGCACAGGTGTGTTCAAAACCATTAATGATGGCTGCATTCCACTTAAGAGAGGCCCTGGTATTGGGCATGCTGACTCACTGAAATAGCTTACTGGGACACTTGATGGAATTGAGCCATTGTTAAGGTTATCAATTCCAGCTGTGCTTTTCTACTATGACAAGTCAAAATGTCTACTGTGAAAAAGGTCAATTTTCTCCTCCGTTTCCTTTGTGTAAGCTATGTGGGATCATTTTAAAGCTAAAACCAGGAACTAGTGCTGTCAGTTAAACGCGCTATTAACGGTGTTAACGCAAACCCATTTTAACTTAATTAATTCAATTTTTTTATTGCGAGATTAACGTTCTTTTTGGCCTAGCAAACTTTGTAGTTTTTTTCACATGCTGTTGCAACAACTAGTAACGTTAGAAAAACTACAACACCACACCGGATCTAGATAGACCAGAAACAAAACAGCTTGCGAGCCAGCCAAAGAGTAGTAGGCTAACGTTGCGTTTTGAGTGGATGGCGAGTGAAAGACGCCGAAATGGATGCCAATAAGATTCTGAATGGAAAGTTTACTTTTAAAAAGTTGCCAAATGGTTCCATTGACAAGACCAAAGTGATCTGTGTATTCTGTCGTTGTGAACTGAGCTATCATCGCAGCACGTCCAGTCTGAAATACCGCTTATGGCCAAGCACACAGCTGATGCCAATTCTCCGCCCACTCGTCAAAGCCAGGCGACAAAAGCACAACGCAAGCCGATCCACTTTTCCATGTTGATAAAAGCATTAAAATGAGAAAAAAATAATGGGGCAAAAAGAAATCAAGGGACATTTATAATAGATAAAAATGTGTGATTAATTGCGAGTTAACTATGACAATAATGTGATTAATCGCGATTAAATATTTTAATCGTTTGACAGCACTGCAGGAACACATCCTCAAAAAAATTGTATGGATGAAACTGAGACGCTGCAGAGCATACAAACATGGCTGTAGTGCTTTTTAAACACCAGTAAAAAAAATGTTGGATGGATAAAAACAGTCTAAATTGTCTGACTGGGATTAACTTTGATGTTACACGAATGCTACTTTCTAAAAGGTGAATAACCGACATATATTTAGACCGTTTTTCTTAGAAGCCATAGAGACCATTAAACTTAATAAAAGAAAATGAAAAACAAGTCAAAGAAAATCCCAGCTTTGAGTTGTGATGATATGTTTGATGATATTTCTGTGAATACAAACACAGCTAAAAGGTTTCTCAGTAGACTGGCAGAGCTGCAGGATGTTGCTTTGAGAAACAAGGATAGCAACTATAAAACCTTACTTGAAAGACGTCCCTCAGGAATACACTCGGTTAAATATAAATAAATATAAATTTCTTTATTTGATCAGGGACAATGCACAAAAAACATTAGTCTATAAAAGAAAAGATGTCATGTGCCAGGTTATAGCAGAAAATGCTAATTTCCACCCGCAGTCTGGACAGGTTGATGTTATACTTACAAAAATTCATAAAATATATACACAATAATACATGAAAGCATTACTTCACTCACATCATAGAAACACTCTCCACTTCAGGAATCTATCACTCACTCACTCACAGTTTACATCATTCATATCACAGTCATTCAGTGCGTACAAATTTGCTTTGATAATAACCACTGTTTGGTAAAAGTACTATAATTTGTGCATGAAATAATTTCGTTTGGAAGAGTGTTCCAAAGGCTCGTTGCTTTATAAGAAAACGATTGTTGACCATATGTGGTTCTACGTCTTGGAACGCTGCACTCTCCTCTGACTGTCGACCGTGTGTCTCTAGAGATTCTCTCCGAATTCGATGTTTTACACGCCTGAGACCAACTAGACATGCAATACAGAAGATGTGGAACAATCATAGTATTGAGGTTGGTCTAAACATCCACATCTATAGTGTGTGGTCTACAAGGAAATGCCTATAGCTCAGCGCATGCAAAGCCAAGGCACATAAAGGAGTGTTTCACAATTAAAAGAGTAAATAAATGTACATTATAGCCTGTGTGAGGTGCTTTTACAGGCAATACGAGTCAAACAATAACCCTGATGAAAGAGTTCTCCAACTATGGAGCTACAATGTGTGTGGTTGTATACATTTAAAAGATGGTCATTTTTCCAAATGCAATAATCCTGCAGTTTAAGAAAAAAAGAGAACTGATGTTTGGGTTCAACTTTCATATAAATTACATCTGAGATTCATGTTTGCAATGAGGCTGGTTTTGGGACCCACACATCTGGATGACAGCTTTGACAAGAATTTCTCACAGAGGGCAGTTATTTTACTCTATTTCGGTATTCCCTTGCAGAGCTTGTCACTTGTGCGGTAGGTTCTTTTCACTCAGTAGTATTTATATTGTATAAAATGGTTTTAAAAATGCACTACTGCAGCCCTGCTACTCAATCTACTGACAGACAAACAACTGACAAAAGTCTGGTACATCAATTGCTTAAAAGCACATTTACAATTCCCAATAACGCGAATCAGAGCAAGTAACACTTGAAGTGCCATCCACGTCCCATAACACACCCACACTCCAAAACATGCACACAAACAGAAACACATCAATATCTTACCACATCTACAAGGCCAAAAAGTGTCTGTACACACTCATCAACTGACTCTGATTGTGATGTTGCTGATGGCTCTGCTCCACTGCTGCAAATTAGAATAAAAACATCCAAAACAGTTAGATAAAATGTAGCCTGCCAGAGGTTGGTAGAAAGGCCAAAGTTAATTTGCACATCAGCCAAGGAACGTCAATATCTTTAATCAATTCGGTATCAAACTGCAAACTCAGCCGATAAAACGTAGTAAGTGATCAGAGTGTGTAGTTGTTTAAGAATTCATCCATTAATCGTGTCTAAAATGTCACGCACAACATTTCACAGCTCTCCTTCTGTCATTACAAGCCAGGTTACAGTGCTTCAAACAAGGCAGAACATTTATATTAAAACTACATGCATTGGGGATCTGAGCTTATCTAAGACTTGCAAAAGCTTGCGATGTATTTTTCAGATAAGAAATTGAAGCAGTAAGGCAGATTATTAAAACCCCAGACCAAAATATAACTGCCATGGCATACTGATCAATGATAAGTAATCACTGTTAACCATTGCCTCAAGTGGCACATATATGTTCAGCTTCATGCGAAAACCTACTTTTAGAAGATGAGTCACACCATAATAATGTCAATAACACACACTTGCTGTCTGTTCCGATGTATATTAGACTGGTGAAAAACAGAATACTCATTTAAAAGGGGGACAGATGTACACTGATGGACTACTATATACTGACGATCAATATCACTTTTATAGAGGCTGATGTTGTTTATTATCGTTACATCAATCAACAAAAAACATGTTTTTTTTATAAAGTACTGTTCAATGTAAAACTCTGTACTATTTTCTCTTTCCATCTCTGTCGCAACCGTAATGTGAACTGGTATAGCACAGATGTGTCCACATCTTTGCCGTTTGTCTCCCTGTCCCCCAGCTCTCTCTAGCTCCAGCATGGTTTTAACATGCCTCTAGCATGTGGGTGTCCATATGACAGTATCAAAAACAATGAGAATAAAGAGGAAGAATGGGCGAGGCATAGCATTCACACAGAAAAAGGGATGAGGAGGGTGTTAGAGGGGATGGTGAAAATAAAAACAATAAATAAACTACTGCAGGAACAGAGTCGTATTATCATCTCAGGCATTAGGTTTAAGCCTTGCCCATCTGAACAAAGGGACTGCAGACTGCCAGAGGAAGCTAGAGCAAGAGAACAGAGGCGGGAGGAGAAAGCCCATGGTGAGAGGACACGAGACAGTGGGGCATTAGGAGGTGAAATGGTAAGGAGAAGTGAAAAGGGTGGCAATGAGAGCCAAATGCCAAAACTGAGAAAAAGTAGATGGGAGGTTAATGGTAAATATGTCAGAAAGACGGAGGAGAGAGAGAGCAATATGAGAAAAAATTACCATGAATGAGAGCATTGTTGCATGTAGTCTAAACTGGGCCCCTTCTTCAGTCTCCGAGCTTCAAGTATGACCTCCTTCAAAATCTCATACCCTGTGGTTTTTTCTCTCCTCCCTCCACTCTCCTCTCATCACTCACAGTGCTTTTCTCCATTTTGTTTGCTGTTTTCACCCTGACTCTCTCTCTCTCTCTTCTTTTATCTACCCTCCTTTGTTTCATCCTCACCTGACCACTCTGGCTCGACATCAATCCACTCATCGTCATCACACACTGTTGTTTCCTCATGCAGCGCTCCTCTCTGTTCTATTCTGCTCCTAGCTTTGCTTCCTGCACCTGTCTCGCAGGTTTTCTGCCTGCTTATTCCCATCTCTGTAGATAGCGCATTTCCTGCTTACCTTCTAATCTTTTTCTCCACTCAGTTCCTCTCTTTAGAGGTTTTTCTCTCTCTACCAGCAACCATGACCCCTTCCCCAGCTACCGTTTCCATCTCCCTGTTCTTTGTCCTCCCCCTTGATTCCCTGTCTGTCTACACAATGAATCCAAAAGGTTTTATCGGGGTTTTTTCTCCCCTTGATGGCTTTGCCACTCTCCCTAATCCCTCATCTCCATCAGCTTCCCTCTCGCTTTCTATCACTCTCTCCCTTGTGCTTTCCTTCCTTCTTCCGGTCCATCATCCTCACACTCACATTTTTTACTTTTTTTTTTTCAACCCATTTTCTACTTCCTCAACCCCTCACCCCCACCCCTCACCATCCTCTCACACGATCTGACATGCAATCCCTCTTTCCTCTCTCCAGGGCACTTTTCTTTTTCCTCTGTTCCACTTAAGCCTTCCTTCTTTTCGCATTTCCCTGATGGATACATGCACACCAAACACATATATGGATGCTCACAACTCACAAAACACACACACACACACACACACACACACACACACACACACACACATGTTGCACCCTCACCAAACACACATCTGCATCCTATCACACCACATATAATTGGTGTGGCTCCTTGTCTGTCTATCAACAACCTCAGCTCAACCATATCATGGGTGAATGCACACTAACAGTACTGGCAGAAAACACATTTGCTGAAAATAACCCGGCCCATTATAATGAAAGCTGACTGACACCTAATGCAATCTGTTTACTCCATTGCCACTTTAGTAGATGCATGTGGGGATAATGATGGCTCTTAGTAACATTTAATACTGAATTAGTTACTGTCTGGTAACCATGGAGAAATCATGCATGAAAAGGTAAAACGGTATTGAGCAACGATACGAGAAGATGTGTTTCGTTATTCAAACCCCATGCGATGTGACAGCCAATCAGTGGGAGCGTAAAGAAGTGGCATTTAGGGAGCCTGTTGTTTTTTTCTATAGGAGAACCTGATATCAGTTACTATCATTTTATATTTGTATTTCAGCTTCTGTTATTTGCTTTACAGTAATACACCAGTCTTTCTGCAAAACTGTGATGCAGACTAGAGTTGTAATGCTATTAAGTGACTCTGCTACTTATGGATGCATTGGACATGCCAGAAGAAAAGATAATGTGGTCAAAGAAATTGTGTGGGGGGAAATTAAATTGAGCTTTGGGCACATAACCATCTCTTAAAAGTACTGCATCTAAATTTCCCCGAACATTCATCAAAGCTATCCAAGAGAATGAAATCATATTCGGTGCACCTCTTTGCTCTGGTTTCATAATTTTCTCCATTTTTAACTTAATGCAATTTAAAAAATGCAAAACAGCATTTTTCCTTTCCTTGTAGGATAACAGAGATAAAAAAAATAATATATAAGAATTTATTACATTTTCCTTTTAAGTTCTTTTATTGACTTTATTAAAATAAACTTTTGCAAAGAAGTAGTCAACATACTTTTCAGCTATTGAGGATGACTAATGAGCAGTCAATACGTAGTATTGGTGCAGCAGCCTCAACACCTCTTAGTCTTCCTTTAATGTGATATTGTTCAAGAAGGATAATGGCCTTGTAAGCCTCATTGGAATTGGCACAATGCAGACTAGGCAGGTGCAATTTTGTAAAATAGCCAGTGTACTGTGAAAAGAGTGGAGGTACGGTAAATGACTGAAATGATTTAGATGCAGAGATTGAGAGAAAAGGCTTAGGGAGAGGGAGCCCCATTCGAGCGCCACACACTTTACATGGAGATCTCACCTCCTTTCTGCTGTCAGCCAACCAGTGAGTGTGTACTAAGGGGCCAGAGAGGGGCACGTCTCTCAAGCCAAGTGTCGATGGAGCAGGGACATGCTGAAGTTGAGGCCAGGCTTAACACACTCTAATGAAAATGTGATGCTTGTAGAAAACACAAATCAGTGAGCTAATGAGCTTGTTTTTGTCCTTTTTGAGGTTTTACATTTTAAAGTGCTACTTTATTCAAATTCAGGTTCAAAATCAGATCATTCATCATAATTCAGTGTTTTTGGCTGGTGCATGGCCTTCATGGACCAAGGTAGCGACACTTGTGCTATATTATTACGTAATGGCAAACCTGAACTTTCCTTGGACTCATCCACGCAGCTATTAAGGGGAAACACTACATGCAAAACCATCACTTTGCAATTTCGAGTTTTTGGGCTATTCGGCTTCCATAGCATGTTTTTACCCTATTCAACTGTGATGTCTTGCAAAATGTATAATATTTTATAATCCATATCTTTAAAGGCTGTTTCCTCAAAATGTTTTTTTCTCATACTCTGAGCCAGAAATCTCCACTTCAGTAGCACTTACATGCACCAAACTTTCCAGTTTCATTTCTATCTATATTCTGAAGGGTTTTAGAGAGGGATTTGTTCAGATATCATTCATAGCCTGATTTATGTAACATTTTATACCTAAAACAAAACGTGGCAAAAATGGATTTTTTTTTATGGATGTTGATGCCATTTTCTGATTTATGTTGTGATAAAAAGATCTATCCAAAATTCCCTCTGTAAAAACCTTTGACTCTAATATGTCAACAAAATTTAACAAGAATTTTGAATCTGGCTTTTTCCAATGTTCAGATTTTTGTTCTGGAAATGTATGCAAATTAGCGCATAGTTAGCAAGATAATGCATTTGCATATTTAAACATAAAATGTCAGAAAACTTAGTACCCCCCCTATTCACCTGGGATGTCTCCCCTTAAAGTGTAAGTTCAAGTGTAGGAAGAATGGCAACAAGAAGTGATGGAAAAGAACCAAGCACACATGCACCGACATACATGAACACACACAAACAACAAACACAGCCCCCCCCACACACACACACACACACACACACACACACACTCACACTCACAGTACGGCTCTACCCAATAGCAACAGTAGAGCTATTGTTCGGAGCGAAATTCCTCCACAAGTCTGTGGGTGCAGGTCGTCACTTGACCACCATCACCATGGTGACTGGACGAGGATAGGTTTAGGAGGGAAAGCTTGTTAATTTACAGGAGCCTGAACAGCAACGGCTGACTGGTCCTGATTCAAGGGCGGCATGATTCATGCAGACTCTGGTCCCGGGAGTGACACCCCCACCCCCCCACCCCCCTCCCTGTGTGGCCATAGCTAAGGGCAACGGGGTCCTTAAACAACAGGAGCTCTGAAAAGACTGACACTTACTAGCCTTGGTGAGTGGGGGGGAGGGAGGGAGGGAAGGAGGGAAGGGATGACAATAAATTAAAGAAGAAACAAGTGAGGATGTATTCTCAGATAAAGCACAGAAAACACGCACAACAGATGGGTGGACGAGCATAATCTACGTTATCCATTTTCACATGACAACCCATGGACAACAACAGTGCTGTATAGATGCTAAATGCTTCTGCTAGACTTCCCGATTTAAAATGCACTCTCACTATACTGGAAAACAACTTGATCTACAATTTAAATGACAAGAAATAGGAAGCTGCGCCCCCTCAGCTCAGTTCAACGTTGCCAGCAGCAGCTAACAGCGTCTTGCCAGCTGCTTGGCCTTCGTCTCCTGTGGACCAAACAGCCGAGAGCTCCTCAACGCTTCTTTGTGAACATGCTTTAGTCTAACAAAAGCAAAAACCAGAAACCGACGCAGAGTTCAAATCCATGGGCGGCGACAGTTGCAACCTCCCCTATTTGTGCCTGTCAAGTGTGCGTTGGCTCTGATAAACTGGCACTATTACATTCCACTCCCACACCTCAGTCTACTGCCATTATATTCCCCTACGCCATTTCACGCTCCCTCCCACACCTTTCTCTCTGTGCCAGTGCTCCGAGTGCTACTGACAAAGGTAATGAACAGACCAACATCTCAGTGTCGCACGCGTCTCTACCACAAAAAATTGCACATGGATTAACTTGTCATTTTTAATCTACAGCACCTGTATTATTCAGCCCCAAAGTCTGACAGCAATCAATAGGGGAGGACGTGGCTGTGTGAGAAACTATTAGCACGCTAAAAGGATAGCAAAAGTGAATACATACTGAGGGACTTTAATCACTCTGACATTCCTTATTCTTTCTACAACAGACTGACACTATATATTAATGTCAAATTTACAGGAGAAGCCAATGGTGAGGCAGGAGTTACTGCTGGATGTCACTGTATATACTGGTCCGTCTGAATTACGGGTGTTTATTGGCCCTGTAAATGGCAGGGCTGCGAAGACAGGTTGTTGAATACATAGTGCTTATGCAAAACAGCGGATGCAGTGCTGGTGGATGCATGGAGTAGTTCTTACACAGCCTTAGGAGGATATAACAAATAGAAAGCTGCAGATTACTCTCTGTGGGAAGGAAGCATCCCTGGAGTTTAAAATGAGGGATTTGACTCCACACAGAGCAGCGCTCCACAGACAAACCAGAAGGTTAAAACTATTTATTTTACTGTCGGTGGGAATAGAGAGGGTTTGTGGCTATGTGGCGATGGTGGCCGAAATTAAGCTTACATTAATGTTTTAGTCGGACAGACATTGTTAAAATAAGCCAAAGTCCCTTGACAATCACTGTGAAACGAGTGATCCTCAATGACGGGCTTATCAAAGTGTACAAAAGAAACTGGCAAGTGTAATTACACACAGTCACGTTCCCCGAAGATATCTTGCTGACACTTCATTTAGAAGATCTTGGACCGTGTTCAGTGCATGGCTTAATTTTCATCAAACCAATCAGGGTCAAGGGTGATGTCGACTGCCAATGTTTTGACAGTATACTCGTGTAGCAGACTAATGGTATATTGTCAGCTTGCTGCACAACATCTCACTCTGGCTGGCAGTTCTCTGAGGACCTGTAGGCCAATGATTACTCTGATGGGGTCACTGGAAAAAATATAATTCAACTAAATGTGTTGTGGCAGTTATACTTCCTGGACCATGCAGGATAGTTTGCGTCGGCATTCTTTAGTTTGCTGAAGGACTTACTGCCTGTCTCCAAAAAAACAAAAAGGCAGACCCTTGGGTGTGATTCATTCAGTCATTGCAAGAGTAATACAAGATACTTTCAAGCAGACAGACTATAAATAATTTTGTTTACAATGTATTGTAATTTAAATCACATGTGAATGGATTTATCCAGCAAACAATGTAAATGCATCCCAAGATGTCCTGAATGTCAACATTTCTGAACCATTGTGGTCTGCGCAATTGATGTTACCCCCTTTGTTCGAAGAAGAAGCCTAATTGATGTTTTTCAAAGTGTTTGTGAGCCACAGGCGGGCAGTCTTCATGAGTTAAAGGATTTTATTTGCCTTTAATTTCTCCAATTATGGCATATGGCTGATAGTAAAATAAACAGTCTAGAGGAGACGCAGCAGTGAAAGCATAAATCTTCCTCGTGATTTTGGAAAGCTACAGAACGTATATCATGAAACCTAATGCAGGACTGAAGAGCGTTATTAGCCACTTTCTGACCAGGTAGTTCCGACAGGAACATATTATAGGAAAAGTCCACTTCTAAGCAGTTCTACTAACTACTCTCCCCCAAAACCGTTTTTTCAATTTGTATTCGCACTGGCCAGGTGGCCATAGGGACTATAGGCAAGCACGGCAACGGTCTCTGTAGCGTTAAAATCAGAAAACAAATACACCAAAAAAGTATGAACTACATACTGAATCTAATGTATTTACCATATTTGTCATAATTTAAACAAGTCTCCCGAAACGGGTATCTCTCTCTCCCCCGCCTCTGCCGGCTGTGGTGTGTGTGTGTGTGTGTGTGTGTGTGTGTGTGTGTGTGTGTGTGTGAGACGGCCGGACAGCGAGGTTGTCAAGCCCGCAGGGCACGCTTGTGGAGTTTAACTCCGAAAAGACAGCTAACCACAGGTTTCCGTTAATCTTATGATGGACATGTGTTGTGATATTTAAACAAACAAACTGTCAACGGCCAAATAAAAGCCTCTTATTTACGAGAGCGGTCTGAGAGACCACCAGCTGACAGCAGGGTTTCTGAGCAGGACATGGCCTCACTTCATGGAGCTTCTCACCTCCGAAAACGTTGAAGCAAATTGTCAATTTGGCATCAATTTTCGTAAGACTGCCGATATTCGAAATGTTAACAGTTCATTTCTCTCCTAAAACGTTGTCAGAAGTGAATTTACTGATGAATAAGATGGCGAAAATTGTTAAAATTGTCCCGTTGTTGGTCTGTCTGTACCGGAAACTCGACCCTCGTTCATCTAGGTCCCTATGCTGAAAAGGGAACAGCGAGAAGACCCTGCCCTGAAGTAGGAGCTGAAAGAGTTACAGAAACTGCAGCCAGAGGGACTTAAAAATCCCCAAATTAGTCCAGTCGGAACACAAGAAAAAAAGAGTTCTAGGAATTTTATGTTCTAGGAACTGCAAAAATCCCTCCGGTCGGAAAGCGGCTATTGTCACAGCTTCACGTAGTTCCTATGTACTGGAACATAACAAAATGTGGACATAATGCGTGTGCTGTCGACTAAGAGAACAAATGCACATTGAAACACACACACACACACACACACACACACACACACACACACACACACACAAATGTATTTGATGCTTGTGACTACACAAAGCATACCTTATCTTCCAAAACACACAAAGCCATTGGGAGCTTTTGATGCCCTTAAACCATTCTCTGGCCGTCTGTTCCTACCTTCACATCACTCACACTCCTCCTCCCTCGGTTAACTTGTTCTCTCTCAGAACAACTTTAGTTAAGAAAAAAGGCAAAGATGAAGCTTCTTTGAGGTAGAGGAGATGTGAAAATTAATCACTATCACACTCTCCCTCAGTCACTACACCATCTGATACTATTTTGTCAACTTGTGTTGATGAATGCATAACGAGAGACGCTGATGTGTGCATTTTAAATCAATTACTGTTCTTAACCGACTCTAAGGGGATTCTCAGCCACTTTCAAAAAAGTGTCAACTTCTGTGCTCATCACTTTTGTACCTAGTCTTTAAACTTGTCAGTGCCCGTGGCCTTGAGGAAGTTTCTTCTGGAAGTTGCAGAGTGATTTTTTTGCAATTAAAATATGCAAAACAATATAGTGTCAGATGCACTGTGACTCAGTGTGTGACTGCGTGCGACTGTGTGTGATTGTGCTCATGCTTCCTTGGATGTGCAGAGTGGCTCTCTTGTTCTCAGCGAGGGCTCCCCCAGCATCTGGCCAAGTCCTGTGCTCCCTGCGGCGGTGTTCCAACAACAGTTCGTTGCGGGGGCAAACATGCGCTCCATCATCGCGCTCTCTATCCCCTGCTGGGAGCAGCCCGGCAGACTGGTGAGAGCAATGAGAAGCTCAGCTTTGCTAAACTAGCTTTCATGTCATTTCTGTTTCCAGAGTTACACTGCTCGGCCCGGGGCTCGACTTGAGATAGATTCTGTTCTCATCTTTCCCGGCTTATCGCTGCCCCTCGCTCAGTTCTATCCGAATCCCCGCCTTTCTCTACCAAATCACCTGTCTCTCTTTGCTCGCTTCCATCTTCCTGCACATTGCTATTCATTGCTCCTCACCAGTCCCTTTCTGCTTCACTCTATTATGTTTATGCGGTGTGCTTTCCATTTCTTTATCTATGTTATCCGTTACAGGTTCCCCATCCCACTCCTTCTATCTGACTGTGCGATGATTGCACCAATGCATTTATAGAAGATTGTGGGTTGTTACATTGCACTGTTTGCCACTTTTCCACCTCTCTGCTATTTCAAAAATCAATTACCCATCAAATAAAACGATACACAGTAAGAACGGCCCTGTGCTGCTGTTTGTGTCTTACTGTGCCAAATTGTTTAAAATCACTCTGATGGGAAATAAAAAACTGGAGGCATAAAAAGAAGCTAAGCTTCTGTAGATCTAATTATCTGACACCTCTAAGGCAGGATAACCAAGCGCTACTCTATATATATGCCATGATGATCTCTCACTAGACACTAGACTATTCAAATCAAGGAACCAAATGTGGAGACACTGGAGCAAGTAATTATGGGTAAGGAGAAAGAGGCGTTGAACAGAGGAGGTACAGGGGAGAAAGTGAGGAAGGAGATGCTGTGCTCAGGTGGCTTAGAGCAGATATTGTATGCCTTATCTGTCACCTGCAGGTCTGCGCTTATTACAGTTTTTTTTTCGATTGCTAAACGACAGTGGGCACAACTGGAGTCACATGTGCATAACGCTAACTACAGTCTGCACAGCAGCAGTTCATGTGGACCAAACTCTAGTTTGTTTTTCATTGATTGAACACAGTTTTCAAAACTCTACACACTTATCCCATGACTTTAACCAAAACGTGCACAACACTGTAGATTTACAGCACTTTGTTTAAATGCTAACACACTGCTGTCAAAACTGTTAACCACACATTCAAAACAGAATAGATTTCAGTCTGGTGCCTATCAAACACTGCTGATGGCAATTTTAGCTGAAAGCCTAAGCAGGTGTCTTATTTTAGACTAGTTAGTGAACATATGCTGTATTTATATAGAGAAAGCTCAGAAAGCCTTTTTTATATGCAAACACCAAATACTGTATATGGAGAGGCAGAGTCAGAGCCGAATGTAAGGTGCCTGTGTGTGTGTGTGTGTGTGTGTGTGTGTGTGTGTGTGTGTGTGTGTGTGTGTGTGTGTGTGTGTGTGTGTGTGTGTGTGTGTGTGTGTGTGTTCATACAGGAAAGAAATGCAGAGAGTCATGCCTTCAGTCCCTCTGAAGCACAGAGGCTGATGATAAAAAAAAAGAAATAATAATAAATAAAAAAAACAGCAAAAAAAACAAAACTGAGCTGCTCTTCCTTGAAATGTTCTGAAGGTCACAACAACATGGAGCTTACAACTTCTCAACCACGTGCGGCGCAACACAAGTTTTCAGCAACAAAATAAGCAGGAGAACATTTGGGTCAATTGCGCTTCGTACATACAAATAAGTACTAAAGAATCAGTGCTGACAGGAAGACTTTGGTAATACAACAGTACCACACTCTGGCACTGGTACAGTTCTGTGGAAGCTGAATTGAAAACATGGACACTACTCTGCTAGATAGTACTTGGTACTCTATTATCAGACACCTGAAAACATTTCAGAGATGGTGGCAGTCTGAGAAGCCTCTCAGTCAACCGCAGCAGGCCTTTTAATAAAATCGCTGCAAGGCAGAACACTCTCTTTTTGTAGGGAATGGAGTATAATAATTGTACTCCGGAAATATTATGCATCATAAAGCACTCCTTAGATCTTCACTCAGCCCCTACTGAGGTGCATAAACATTTTATGATATAGTACTATATTCAAGTTGTTTTCTGCCAGGTAATTATTACTGAATGTAATGTCTGCTTTGATTTTCTAGTTGTATATATAACATAAGCAAGATAAGAGATCTTATATTCTCAGACCCCATAACAACACGCAGCTACATTCTGCCAGCACCGGAGTTGGTATTGTTCACTTGTCAACAAGGAAATGGAGTGCATGGGACACAAATATCAATCAATATTTCTGCATCATTATACAGCTCTATTCAGCATTGTGTGGCTCTGCATTCAGTCTGAGGACAGGCTTGAGATGATGGATGAACTCTTCTTTCTTTCTTTCTTTCCTTCATTCCTTCCTTCCTTCTTTCCTTCCTTTCTTTCTTTCTTTCAAACACACAGGTAAACAAAAATAAAAAGATTGATTAATTCTAGCTTATCAAATTTAGATTTGTTAGGTGAAACCTTAGCCTAAATTATAATGAGCAAAAAAGTTTGTCAATGCTGTCAGATCAGAGCCATTTTTCATAGCCGAGGAAAGAAATGAACAGTTGCATTTTATTTCAGAGAATAAATGGCGTTGAAAGGTTTCACCAGCATTCACTGTGTTCATATTCTAAAGTTTAATGTGCAACTGCCACAGAACTCCTTTCCTGTTCATCAGACATATTTTGTTCAATCAAGTTTCTGCTGACTTTGCCTATCTCAGAGTTGGTAATAACATTACTGTCTGTGTGTTACAGATACTGACTTATTATCTTGTACTCTGCACGTAGCCTGTATTTTGTTTTCTTTTTCTGACAGACATTTTTTTATTTACTATAGAATAAATCAATGCGACAGCAGCACCTAGACAGAAGGATGGGAATACACAGGATCTTTTTTTGAACAGAAAAGAAAACAGTGACACTGGTCCACATTTGGTTGCCTGGGGCTATATGCACATCAGGGTTGGACTGCTGGCAGAAAACATGTCGGCGTGCCACTGCAAGTACACCTGAAGTGTTGACAGAAGGCGACTGGTGTGCCATAGTGACAGCAGCTGCCTTTGAGACGTGAAGCTGCCAGTGGAATAAGAATGGCATGCCATATGTAAGTGGTACCTGCCAGTATACTCTATACCAGCAGACGCCAGACTCGCTCTCAGGGATGATACTACTTCTATTTATGTTACAGTAAAATGCAACGTCATCAATAGAATTCAATTTCACATTACGCTAAGGATGCCTTGGTGTGTTTTTGTGTGTTAAACACACATAGTGAGGAATGATCACATCATGTCTTCTTTGGCAGAAAGTTGAATCTGTCAGTGGCTTCCCTGTATCTTTATGAAATGCCTGCAGTGATGAAACCCTAACCCTATAAAGATCACAAATGATGTGACATATTGAGTGACGGAATCTTACAACTCTATCGGCATTTTATCCAGTTTGATAGAAAAGCTGTAAATACTGTATCTACAAGCTTCCATCTGTTCTGAAATCTGCTGCAAAGTTCGTTGCCAATATTTCCAACAATTATGGCCTGATTCATCTATCAGGTTCTATATCTATTATCTATTCTAATTTGTCAAAACGGATGAACGTGGCTAGACATTTTTACATTCAGTCCTACAGTTCCGCAAGCAAACTATTCTGTCTCACAAGCTTGTTTCATGCAGTAACTTGCGCATATCTTCGCACAACCTTCACATTTGTATAATATACTCCTTCAAAAAGTGTAGTTTATCTAAGAGATAATGACATCAAGACACACATATTGTTTTAGTAGTACATGTTATTTGTAGTACTTGTGTTCCCTCCATCCAATGTTATGAAGTAGACAACCTCTAATTGAAATCTAAATTTTCACATCTTCTTTGCACAAATGATCTACTTCTGTAGAGTAAATGTATATTTCACTTTTTATTATATAGCATTGTGTTGCATGTTATGTGGTGGTCTACAAAGTTTTAAGGATGTCCTGCCTCTTAGACTGTAAACCTAGTTTATCTATGGCTACCGATACCTGAACCTGAACCTGAGCATTTATACCACATGCAAATGTCTTTTTGCTTTCTGACACAGAGCTCTCTATATAACTCAGAAACATTGTGTCATGAATTATGGCATTCACATACTGCCAATTTTTTGGCATTAATTCATTTTAGTCCCACTGCTACTTTTGCTTCTATCAAGCACATCCTTCCAACTAAAAAAAAGTAATACTTTACATGTTCTGGTTGTAGCTTTGAGATGGAATTTTCTGTATCCTTTCACAATTTGCATCTGCAGCAGTTCAATGTGCTCACAGGAGTAATTCAAGTTTCTTAGTATTTTATCGCCTATTGCCTTTTTTCTGCTCTTTAAATGTTGGTGAAATGTGTCAGTTAACCAACAAAACCCCCAATAAAAACTGTTTGAAATGTGTGAGTTAGAGGCTAATCAGATGGAACAAGAGCATCTTTCAAATCATGCTCAGCCTGCTCCTGTGTCCGACTCTCAGTTCCTGGATAGCTTTTTCATTTCCTCTTTCTTTTCTGCACACATCGACCATCTGACCTGCTGTAGTGAGGCAGAGCTCCTCGTCGCTGTTGTCCTGACAGTTGTCCTGGCCGTTGCACAAGAAGCTCCGGTCTACACAGTGGCCGTTTCGACACTTGAAGCGAGCCTCCGAGCACACCAATGGGTTGCCTGCTGTGGTTAGTAAAGGGCAGAGGGTCAAGGGTCAAGTGTTGGCTCAAACAGGGTTCCAGTGAGAGACTTCAGAGCATGAACGCATTATTTAAAAGCAAGTTGAATTGGTATTCTGTAGTGGTGCAACTTGTTAGAAGTTGTTTTTGTGTGCTTGAGCCCCACGTCTACAGCACTTTGATTTGATGAAAAAACACGGGGGTTACATTTTCATGGGGATTTTCGGAGAAGAAATGAAACATTAAAAACAGTGTGAGTTACAGCAGTAAAGCGTCTGATCTGGGGAGTATGAGATAAATATCATACTGACAAAAAGAAAATGTAAAAAACATTCAAAATCCTGCCCAGCACTATCACTTCCTTTCAGCACATGTTCTGGTTTTGTCTTTAGCTTCTGCAAGATGAGGCCGAATTATCTTGTGAGAAGATCCGGACAATTACACAGTGGTGACGCAGTATGTACTGGGAGCGTGCAGCAAAGCTCCATTCAAATAGCTAGATTAGATTTGTGAGCGTGGTGCCCTGCAGGCGAGGAACACTGCCTCCGACAATGGTGAGTGATCGGCTTGATGCACGCGCCCCACTGGGAAAGCAGGGATGGGGTCATGTTAGGACAAAGTATATGCCCAATAATACAGGCTACACCTGGGTCCTTTATTTCTATACAACATGTGTAATAAACTGTGTAAAAGGCAAAGCTAGGCTCAGGAGTTACAAGCGATTCAAACAAATAAAGATGACTCAAACCTTTTTGAAAAGGGAATAGAATTTGCTACGTTCACCATTCATACCTTGTCGCCACTATTATTATCTGCTCTAAATGCAGGATTTCATAGTGAGTGGAGGGGACAGCAACAGCTCAGACATTGCATTCTTTATAGAACAACATCTCTTTCATTTTCCTTTGAAAGGAAGGGACGTGCAGAATACCTGCTTCACACTTTAGAAAGCATGAGCAATACTGCTTTGGCATTACACGAATTAAAGCAGAGCAAAAGTACCAAGGTTGAATTTTTCTTTTTCTCATGACAATCTCTGAGACAAACCCATAATCAAATCAAAAAAAAAAAAAAGGCAACTGTTACATGAAATTGTGTTCTGTGCCTCTGGAAAAACCCAAAGATCTTTGCTTTTAAAAATGAATAGTTCAACCTCCAGTTTAGTTTTTTATAACAGTAGAACACGATGCAGGGTTCAACAATAAGGGTTTCCTGATGGCCCGGGGCAAGGAAAACGGCAAGTAAATATAACAACCCACTTGCCCTTAAAAAAAAGTTTCATTTATTTTTTCCGATCATCTTTGGATCATAAATTACATTATTGTTCTCTATTGCCCTACAATGTTTTGCGAAGTTTGCCGCAAGTTTGAGTCCAGGGCAAATGAAATTGGATCATTTTTCATTCAGAAAACAAATGCTGGAGTTGCATTATAAAAGCAAGCAGCATCTCACTGCCAACAACCCATCCTGCGGTGCCTTGCCGGTTCTGTTACGTAAACTGAACGCTGATGCAACGTTATTTGATAACCACTAAAAAAAAGAAGAAATTGTAAAGGGGCCTGTCAATTTTGACTTCGGGCATGCAGAATTTTTCTTTTTACATGCCCGACCGGGCATATAATAAAAAACAACCTTAATGTTGAACTCTGCAATGAAACATTTAGATAGGAGAATGAAGTGTGGCGATTGTTATCTTAATTGGATATCTTTATTTGTCCAACTACCTTTGCTGCTCCTAAATTAAATGAATAAAAGCAACACCAAGTGTTGTTGTTACAAATTTTTTTGCACTGGCCCATTAAAACCTTTTTTTTTTCATTCATTGATGAGGCATATTTCAAGCTTAAGAAGAGTATTCCCGTGGTGTAGTATTGCACTAACATTCATTTTTTCCCTCAGAGTTAAAAAAGCTCCTCCAGAGCCACAGACTACACTACAGTCATAGTAGTAGTAGTGGTAGTAGGAATAGTACATGATGAGGAGACTGCTGGACTGACCCTTTAATACTTTCCTCAGATTTTACAGGAATAATTGTATTTGAGTAAAGTACATGTTCAGTACTCAACCCCCCACTGGCTATATATATGACCAGTGCAGTAGCTGCAGTGTAAACTGTTATGAGTGAGGGGCAGTACAACAACACAGACGAACAGACCGTGACTTCTGGTGGACATGGCATGAGACGCTATTGCTATTCCAGTAATTGGTTGTCGTGCGAGACTCACTGCAGTTCTCCTCGTCGCTCCCGTCAGGACAGTCGCTGAAGCCGTTACAGCGGAAGCGTCCGATGATGCAGTGGACGCCATTGGCGCAGCCGAAGAATGAAGGGGCGCACTTTGACTTGACCTTAGCTAAAAAAAAACAGAAGAAGGGTTGAGGGGGAAGTGTTGGAAAGAAAAAAAAATGATCTATTAACAATCGTACAATTTCAAACAGTTTTTTTTTTTTTTTTTTTAAAGAGACCAATTACTCTGCTCATTTTTTGTTCTGTAATGCTTATCTTCACGTTCTCGGGAGTATAACAAGTAAAGGGTAAGATACTGAGCACAAAGTGCTGATAGGAGAAGAAAACAAGTTAATGACAAAGACAAAGAGGGCAAATGGTGTGGGAGAGTGTTTGTATGGATTCTCCCATTGATCAGCCTAAGCAGGCCACGGGTCTTATCTCCCAGGACCGGCCGGAATGAGACTGAGTGACGAGCCCGCAGAACATCAATGCCTGGCATCCCCCGTTTAGCACTAGCCCCAAGTTTTAACTCAAACACATTGATCTTCCCTGGCAGAAGGAGAAAAACAAGATTGCAGGTAGATGAAGGTAAAGACATCAGAAAACTAAAGACCTCACTTTCACCGCGAAGATAGAATTTTAAAGCCTGATGGCAAAAAAAAAAAAAAGACATTGCACTACAGCGATACATATTTACAGTTTATAATAACAGACCTATCTCTGACCAGCTCTACTCTGACCTTTGTTAAACTCGTCATGGATTATTCCCTACCAGTAGTTTGCATTATAATACAAAAGCTTAAAGTTTGTGTGAGCACTACTCTTTTTTTGTTGGAGACAGAGGAATGAAAAGCTACTGATTACAGCTAAGACATTATTATGATACTAGTCTAAAAAAAAGACTAGAAGTTGATGGCAGCGAGGAACAACATTATAAACATTTTAAACAGTACAGAACAATAAAAGAAGGGAACAACCCACACACTCAAACACACAGGGCGGAGGAAAGTGAGTAGGCATACTAGACATCTCGAAGCAAGCCACCAAACAGTCTTTCAGGGTTGTTTTTTTCTCTCCAGTGAACACAAAGGGTAGACTTGTCTTGCTTATAGGTTGGCATTGTGCCGTCTCAAATGCCAGGGGCGCACATTTTTCCCTCTACTATATATTGTGGTAGGCTGATTTATGAGCTCTTTCAAGCTGCTGCGATTATGTTTAGCGAGGGGGGGGCTAACAACCACGAGGGATGGAGCGCCCGTCTCCAGGATGAAATGTAATCCGCTAAACGCGGGGAGGAAGCTGGGATAGCGCCCGATCTCTGTGTCTGTAGTCTGTGAAGCCTTTGTTTACCTGGACAACAGAAGCACAAACCACCCAAAGCTCATTTTGCACTGTATATCACATTCATTAAAGTCCAGGGAGAGAAAAAAAAGACTTGGCTTCAAGCTGTAGCAAAACAGAAAAGATAATTTTTTTTTTTTTTTTTTAAACATGCTGCTGTGGAGGCATGAATTGAAATTCATTCAGCTACAAACAAATGCAACAAATTAATGTTAATAATAATAATACTCTCTATTTCTATTTATTTTACATGTCTTAGATGTTGCTTCTATTTCTGGATTCTTCTGTTGTGTACCTATTGTGAGATATAAAGGAAGCATGTTTTGGTCCCGTGGAGAAATATTAAGTTACCTTTTTGGAAAACACACCTTCTATCTTCTTCTCTGCATGGACATGGATCCGCTTGTCAGGCTTGGCTTATTAGGACAGCGCTGTTATTGCTCTGAGATTCCTCATTTGCTCCCTCCCTCATCCCAATCCTCATTACCCCTTCTACTGCTGGCAGGATTCGTCTGACCCAGTGTTTGTGTTCCAAATTAGCTCAAATGCCACATGAAGGGAAAGCTCATGAAGGCTGAGTCGTGGGTGGGAGAGACAGCACTGGTTGGAAGGATAGAGCGGGTGTGCTCAGCTGTATTTTGGGGACTCATGGTTCTTTATAGCGTGAGTTATATCTGAGTTTTCAGAGCAAGGGAGAGCACAAATTAATTAAAAGGAAGGAAGTTGAAGGTGGAAGAAATGGTAAAAACACAAACTTAATATTATGCTTCCCCTATGAAGATCCTGTGAAGTTGTCTTCAAATTCAGGTAATGCTGATGTATTTCAGCACCTCCGACTCTGCAACATATAACCATCCATCTTATCCGGTC
This sequence comes from Perca flavescens, assembly GCF_004354835.1. Lineage (NCBI taxonomy): Eukaryota > Metazoa > Chordata > Actinopteri > Perciformes > Percidae > Perca > Perca flavescens. The sequence continues at coordinate 15,012,156 of NC_041338.1, forward strand.
TTCATCCCTCCTGTCATCGCTCTGTTTCTAGGTTTGCACTGCATCGGTAACCTGCCAACTTTTCTTTCTCTTCTCTGAGCCTTTGTAGAAGGTGTTTACGAAAAGCGGGCAGGGTGTTGGGTGGCTTCCAAACTTAGTTGCAATGTTCAGCCGAGCAGCACAAATGAAAATGAATGAGGTTAGCAGTCAAGCTCCATTCCTTGAGGTGAGACTATCTCTAGCGGAAAAGAAACATGGTTGGATCACACCGAAACGCACAGCTGGAGGACACACAAACAAAGTCGCAAAAAAACACACATATAAACAGGCACATCCCCCCCCCTCTCTCTCTCATTTGTTTTATTTTCATGAATTTTGAAAAAAATAAAATAAAAATCTTCCAAAAGGAAAAACAAAGTTCAAATCTAGGACAGGGAGTGTAGCACCAAGGCATATGGGTTTAAGGGGAAATCATTTGCTCTAAAATAAAGTTAACATTGATACTTCTTCCTTGTCTTGATCTCTCTTGTGGCATTCACTCTGCTGAATCTGACAGCAGAACTCCTGTTGCAGATAGTGTGCTTTGCTCTTCCCCAAATATGCACCTCACATGCCCCTCTCTACACTTCTCCCCTTTTCTCCCTCTCCTCAGTTCCCCAGAGAAAAGAACAACTTGTTCGGCACAGGTAGGCTTGGTCGTGATGGGCATGCATGATTGATAGAGTGAAGAGAATGACTGGAGGAAGAGACTCACAAGAAAGAAAAAAAGGAGAGAGAGTGGAAGAGAATAGAGGTCGGGAAAGAGTGGAGACAGCTTAGGACTTCAAAGGTTTCTGTGACCGTGTTGAGCATTTCTTAGGGGAGGAAATCAATAGGTAATGGAGTTAGGGTGTAAGCAAGAAGGGCATAGGGAAGTTTCAGTCTAGAGGGCTTGGGGATCAAAATAATCATTCCGTACGTTTCACTGTCTAAGCCCTGCGCACTAGTTGTACAATACAATAACCTTCCGTGTACAGGAAGAGGCATTGCAACATTATCGAGCTGCCTTCATCTCAAGGGCCAAGCGTTTACGGGCCACTGGCGTTCTGCAAAGCCATCAAACTTCGTGCAAGATGAGGAAGCAAGTGCGGCTCGTATACCATACTGCGGGCGCATGTGCAAAAGTATCAGAAATATTTCAACAACTCCCGATAAAAGGGGAAGGAAGCAAGGGCAAATAGCGAGAAAGTGGAGAGTGATCTGTCAGATAATAGCCCTGCTGCAATATTCATCATAGAAAGCAACATACTGCTAAAACTGCATTGTTTGAACTGGTATGGCCCAACATTCTATTGTAAAATGACAAGGCTGCGGTTCTTATTCCTTTGAAGATTTCAAAGCAATCCTTTTGCTTAATTTGTGACTATCGATTGGACAAGGATAACTTTCAATCTAAAAGATCAAACTGGAAGAGGAAAAAAAGATAGCAGGAGGCCATATCAGAGTAAGAGACTGCATGCAAGACCCTAATCAATATTTCATCCCTGTTCCTTGGTATTAATTACAGCAGCTCATTGATCAGTCAGCCATTAAGCACATGGGATGCACCAGACTCAGTCCCATTAAACCTTCCTCTGCTTTTCTAACTATTCAGGCTATTAGTGCTCCATATTCTCCTCATTGTCTTCTCTTCTCGTTTTGCTCTCTTGGCAGTTTTTGTTCTTCTGAGCTGGGTTAAAACAGCTCACACCAACCGAGACATGCTCCAGTCTTATGCCGCGTTCTATTTACCTCGGAACTCGGAAGCCGCAACTGGGAATGACGTCATACCTGAGTTGAATGCGTTCTATTTAAAAGTCGGATTTTCATTGTTTTCATTAACTCTAGCCCGGTTAGCTATTGTTAGCAACCAGTTGATAACAACGCATTACGCTGTTTTTTGTGCATGCAAACAGCGTAACAACATGTCCACAGATAGAAGTTGGACATGCCTGTGTGAATGACTGATTTAGTGAGACACAAATGAGACAGAAGTGCTTATAACTTTATGTTACTGCAGCTTTCACAACTTTTGATACAGCGGGCAGCCATGTTGGATTTTGAACTCGGGCTACTGCGAGGTTGTACGAGTTCCGAGCTCGTAAATACGAGGTCAGGGGGCGTGTTTCCAACTTTGACCTCGTAAAAAATGAGTTGCGAGGTAAATAGAAAGCGGCATTAGTCCCCCAAACTCCTACAATCCTCCTAAATGTCCACACCCACACAGAGAAAAAAAATACAAACACACTCTCGGGGCAAAGAACACATTCACAATGAAGTACAGTGTAAAAGAAGACAACAGAAGAACAAAGACATATCTGTAAGCAGTATATGGCTCTTTGTGCTTGAGTCAGTGCATTGGTCACTGTTCTTATCACATAAACACACACTCCTAATCTTAGCAACCCCTTCCCTACACATGGAATGGAACTGGCAGAGTGTGAGCCTCATTATCTAAATCATAACCAGTCTTTTTTAGCTATTTCAGCCCCCTACTGTCAAGAAGAACTTTGTTGTTGATAAGCATTTACCGGTTCTTTTGAACTCGATATCTCGTGGCCATTTTGTGATGTCAGTACACAGAAAACAAAAAAGCACCATTCATGTTGCTCCAGGCTTTGGCTGTGTTATGACTGCGGAAAGCAATAATGTGACAATATTCCAGTAATCAAATGACCTGAATTCATGTAGCTTCTGAATGTTGTGAAGAGCTAACAGGATCAATAAACAGTGCATTGGGTAATGAAAACTAACAAATGGTTATATCCCTAATTGTTATCAAGTATTAATAGACTTTTTAAACTAACTTACAAAACATCAGCCTGCTTGTGTAGGCCTCTAATTGGCTGGCTATCCTGTGTGTCTCCCAGTGATAAAATAAAGCAGAGTTGCTACTGGCCTGTGCATTTCACATAATGTACAAAATAGGTGAAGTTGCAGCAAATCTTATTGCATAAGGAAAGTCTGCTTAGTGGCACAGATCACAGGTTTAATATCTCATTTTTTGGAGATTTTCTCTTTATTACAGCCACTAGAGCCAGTCCCACAATGAGCTTTCCTTAGTATGTGCCATTTCTGTGTCTGTAGCTATTGAGGAGGAGAAAGGGGGGGCAAGGTGGAGGGTGGGGGTGTGGCCTTGACCAACTGCCACTTTGCTCGTTTGAAAGCCATGATGTCTCTCTCTCACGGGTGGGCCAAATTCTCTGGGCGGGCAAAGCAGAGAAAGGGGAGGTAACCAGATCGGCCCATCTGAGCTTTCATTTTCTCAAAGGCAGAGCAGGATACCCAGGGCTCGGTTTACACCTATCACCATTTCTAGCCACTGGGGGACCATTGGCAGGCTGGTGGAACGCATATTAATGTTAAAAAGCCTCATAAAGTGACATTTTCATGCCATGGGACCTTAACAAAAAAGGGGGCTCAACCAGCAACATCCTGTTTGTGACTGAAAACCCAGTATTACTGTATGTCATGTAATGTCATTTAGATATTGAGCAAGTAGCAAGACATGTTGAGCTGAATATAAGGAGATGAGCAGCCATTCTGGGAAGTTGATGTTCTCTGATGGTTGTTCTTTAATACAGTAAGAGCCACTGGCCCCGCTGATGGCCCTTGTAGTTAAAAGCAGAGTAAAAGTTGAACTTGCACAGCCGTTTGCAAGTGTAGAACTCTGAATACCTAAATTCCTCCACACAGAGAGATCACGGCCTCAGCCTGCAGGAGCGCTACTTTACAGTCATTTCTTTTAAATGAGCTACTCTGTCTTTTCTCTTTCTCTCCCTTCCAACTGCACGTCTGTCCCCATGTCTTTGATTCCCCACTTCTTGCTTTATACATCATGTCCACTCACTCTTTCGGCCCCACTACACATTTCTCCTCTCTCCACTGCTCATGCCCTGCCCAGACAAGGGCAAAGAGGCTAATCCTGGCTCTGAGGCCCAGTAAGCTCAGTCAGCTCTCCTCCTTCTCTCCTCTGTCAGGATCCATTTGGTCTAACACTCTCCCAGGCTGTCGTTATGGACACCAGAGAGCAGGGTGGTACTTTTGACCTCTTTGTGTGAGGAATTAGTCAGCAGCCTGTCTCTGAATCATTTCTTTATGCCTGCCTACCTGCCAACACATACAACAACCTACATACAAGCACACCCACGTAGAGCATCTGCTCAAAAATTAAGATACTATTAAAACCACCGATATGGCTTTTTTAAATCTAAAATCCAGTTGTGCGGTGCAAGATGAGGGTACACAAAAAATTGACTTGATTAAAACGATCTGTAGGGGGGTCCTGGCATCGCGCAGCAGGACAGTAATACAATAAGCTGCATCTTTAATGCAATAAGACTCAGGCTGGAGATACTGTCTCTTCTCTCAGCCCAGACTGTTATTTAAGAGCCAGCAAAAAGTATTTACATGACTCAAGTTGACCCTTGTGCTAGAGGGGACTGGAAGAACAAACAAACAAGAGAGGCGCAGGAAGGGAGAAGCCTGCCTTTTCTAGGTGAATAAACATTCCCTTGACCACTCGAGAGACAATTCCTGTCCTATGAGGCGTAGCAGACTGGGACACATCTACAGTAAGTAAATAAAAAAAAAAGGACAGAGGCAAACAAATGCAGACCAGCTTTGCATTATTCGATTCTGAACTTTTTAACCCACTGACAGCACTGCAATACAAATATAGTCAGGTCAACGAAGAAGGCAGAAAGAAGTTTATTTCTGCTGCTGAAAACTGAAAAGACAGTGTCATCGTAAGTTCACGTGTGGGTGGGTGGTTGGGTCTTGCGAATGTGCAAGTGAGTGTGCTTTGCAGAACTGTGCTCAAGTTTTACGAAATGTCATACAGATTCAAAAGAAAATTGATCCGTCCATGTTTCACCAAGTAATTTGCAAGTCCAAACTGATTTGTTCCTCTTTGTGTTTCCCCACTAGCTACATGGTTTCCAAAAAAACTAAATTCTCATTAATTAGACACCAGGGAGATGTCTCCACATACAGTATGACCTTTACCTCAGGCTCTGCGATAGTATTCCTTGGATCATCAGAGACACCCACATCAGCACAATGTGCTGGCTGAACAGCGTGGGCTTACAGGGGATCTACTCTCCAACTACAGCTGTCTTCTGGTGCAAATGGATGTGGTAAAAATAGAGTTTTATAGGTTCACACACACATAAAGTTATAGTTTATATATATATATATATATATATATATATATATATATATATATATATATATATATATATATATATAAAATATGTGTTTAATCATCTGGTCTCATCCTTGGCCTCTTGAAAAAAAAAAGTGTTATAAACAGCTACAAACATACATATTGTTGGAGAATTAAAACAAATGTTCTCGAAAACCTCCTGAAAAGAGGCCACCTGCTCACATTACAGACGGGAGGACATGTTATATCATGTGGTGGTCAACACGGCTCTGCCTCCATGGTAATGACTGTGATTGAAAAGGACAGTGGCCAGACATCATCAAATGTAACACTGTGTAATTTCCTACTTGGTTATATACAGTAAAGGTAAACTAAAAGTCAGTGTCATAGCAACATTTCACCAAATAAATATATTTTTTACTATATTCTGAGGAGTCTGCATTAAAACACACTATCCTTCATGTAGCTCAATGACAGAGGGAGAAAAAGTTAAGTCAACAAACTGTCTTTCAAGTTAGTAAGTTTACCATCTCCCTCTGTTAAATATATATATATAATAATAATAATAATAAATATATAACCGAGTGTGTGTGTGTTTTTTTATAGGGGGTGTCTAATTATGATTCTACTTGCAGAGAATAAAGTACTGCAGTCTCAAAGCTTCCAGGCATTGTGTTCTCCTCAGATAATAGACAAACAGACAGAACTCTTACTTTAGCAACCATAATGAGTCCTCCTTTCTTTCGTCTCTTCTTCCCTAGTCTCGCATTGCCAGACCTTAAGGCCCTGACACACCAACCCGACGGCCGACCCTCAGCAGAAAAGGCGGTCGGACTGACTGCCTCCCCGTTGGTTAAAAAAGTGCCTCGGAACACACTGAAACAACACAGACTTGAGTGTAGGTTCTGTGCGTCTGTGAGACATAATACGTCTCCATAACAGCAGGCGGCGCTAATTTGTATTGTCGCCCAAAACATGAAAACTGGCAGCTGATTGGACGAACGCGTCACGTGGGTCTAGCTTCTCCCGAATTTGAAAACTGACCTTAATGGCGGCTCGTTCGGAAAATGATCTCGTATTTTTTACGAAGATAGTTCACCGAAACGTGTTTCTGAAAACATTTTAAGCGAGAAATAGGCCATGCAGTTACTGAATCTCTCTTCATTTCAGATCGACAAAGGTCTAAAAGATTTTCATCATGATTTTGAGAGCTGTTCGTCACGCTCATCCCACTCGTCGTTTCCGGGTTAGCGCTCCACCAATCAGATCGGTCACTGAGTCCGACTGCCCGCTGAACGCCGACGAGTCACCGACCTCGCCAGACTGTCCGATGGCCGATAATCGGGTTGGTGTGTCAGCGCCTTTAAAGGAATCGTCGTTGATACAGACTGTATCCTTCCCTGACTCTCTTGTCTCCCCCTCCCTGCGCCTGTCTGTCTGTCCCTACAGAGCCCCTAACGGACCCAGAGGTTTGTCTGGGAATTTTTGTTGAAGCATTCGCCGGAGATATCGACTGACAACTACCCATCTATTTGAGGATAATAAGGCCCACTTATGCCAGAGCAGATAATGTAGATGTCGACAACAAACACACAAATAGTCCTCCGACAACCGGAGAGGCAGGCTGAGTGTAATGCTTTATGATAACTTTTTTTTTTTTATCTTTGGCTGGTATAGCATGTAGTGTCATTAACAGACAAAAAAGTCTTGCTTGTCTGTAGGTTCAAAGTGAAAGTACTCAATGTTAATGTGAGTGTAACAAAGTGACACACAGACAGCGTGATTAAATTAATCAGGAGCACTTAATGATTGTAGTTCTGAAGCAATTAGTCTCAATGCACCGGAATATTCTTTTTCCAGGTCTGACACTTGCTGACAGTATAAGGCCATTGAGTGAGGAGAATCTGGGGCACAGAACCCATCCATCTAAGTAGTGTAAGACTTTCTTAAAGTCACAGGGATGTCAGTAGTAAAGGTTTACTAAAGAACACAGTCTGGGACATCTCTTGAAATTGTCCTATGTATATATAACTTAAGATGGCAAAGGCGTTACAAACTAAGAAGATTGATGACAGCAAAGTTTGGCTATGTGGGCTGTGTGTGTGTGTGTGTGTGTGTGTGTGTGTGTGCATGTGCTGGCATGCCATGGGACACAACTTTGTCAAGAGTAGTCTGCCTGTTCCCCGAGCTGCCAACTCTTGAGAACAGTGAGAGAAGTGACTGCTGGAGGAAGAGAGGAGGAGAAAGAAGAAAATGAGAGACAAACCATTAGGGCTTTTTTTTTTTTTTTTGGCAGGGAATTACCTGGGTTAAAAAAAAAAAAATACTCTGCAAAAGGAGGGTTATGCTTTTCTAATTGGAAACAAGCCTCTGTGAAGCAAATTACAAGCCAAAAGCCAAAAATTATCACATATCATAGGCGCAGAGAGGAGTGAAAACGTGAGCGCGAGACAGTTATAGAGATTAATACATGGGGAGATGGGGTTTTTCCATTCACTGTGGTGGGGCCTCAAAGTCAACCTTCATCAGCAATACCATATTTGTGTGAAGCTGTGGCTGAGACGGGAGGGGGAAGGGGAGGAGCAGCAGACCAGATAGATCAAAGCCAACTAAAAGTGAGGATCAAACTGAACTATTACTGTAGCCTAACAGTAGAATTATGCATGCGCTACTATTCCTGCGCGCACAAGTAATCGGCCTTTGCTTTGATGGTATTTAGTTTTGCCCTGGTGCTAAACTGGGGCCGTGGGTCTGGCAGGGAAGAGGAGGGATGCACGCTGTGGGGTAGAGGATAGGATTGAGGGAAGAAGTTAATTTAAGTTGGTGGAGAATTAGGTTTAAATGGCCCTTATGGCTCATGGGTAGGGATGGGAGAATGTTGGCTAGCGAGAGGAGTTCAGGAGTTGAGAAGACATGACGTGACTCTAAATAGGCTGTCTGGCTTCATTGCTTTAAGGCACAGCTAAAGGCTGGGGGAGAGATTTGATAATGGAGTCTGAACTGGACTTACGACAGCCTTTCTCGTCGCTCTTGTCAAAGCAGTCGGGCAATCCGTCGCACTGCCACCCACCTGGGACACACTTCCCATCCCCACACATGAAGATTCCAGGGATGTTGCACTCTGTGGTGAAGTTATTCCCCGGGAGCAGCTGGCTCTCTGATTGATAAACAGATAGAATGACAAAGGGAGAAAAAGAGAGAGGAGAACAAGAAAGAGAACAGACAATTACACATTTGAAGAAGATATTCATTAACACAGTCAAAATAAAAGACCGTTATTGTCTCCATTCTCTAAAGATAGAAAAATAATAAAGGCAGTGTTTCTCTTTAAAACGCTATATAAATGTCCGGGCAAATAAACAGAGGACGATCTCATGAATACAAAAGCAGAGGAGGTCATTCAGTGTTAACAGCATAGTGGGTGTAAGCGTCACGTTTAGAGCTGGGCAGTATCATAATCAGGCAGATGAGGAAACAAACACCAAAGAACGCTCACATACAAACAAAGCACATATTTATGTCTTGGACACAGATGCACAGATACGCACACACAGTCCAGAAATAACCGCATTCAGGAGAAACAATGTGCCCTGAGCTCATTCGGGGCACTTCTAGTTGACGCAGTGCAGCTGCGGTATAATGGGCTGGAATGTGAAACATGGCCTTTTGGCTCAGGTTTGACACTATGCGGTGAACAGTTTAGCTCGTAAACAAAACTATAGGGCGGTAATGAGGAGTTCAGGACAGACCGGGTAAAACATTTTCATGCTGCAGTGCAAGAACTGGGTTCAGCTGGTATGGGCCACTTCATTACACTTGAGAGCAGGACGCAGGAGGTGTACCTGCTGCCAGGAGGTATGGACCTTTAAGCCTTAAGTGACGGTGTTGTTAACCAGTAATGTGACTGATTGGGTCACACTATATATCTCTCTTTCTTACACGACTCCAATCGGGAAGAGCAGTGCTGTGAAAACGATACTAGGGTGCTCAACTGAACAGTTAACTGAACATTTAACACACACACACACACACACACACACATACATATATATATATATATATATATATATATATATATATATATATATATATATATATCATATTTCATAAGGATGCAAAGAGATTAAATATATTCTATTATAATGCTGTTTCAAGAAAGTATGCTGCTTCTGTTCTTCCAATATTTTAAAATAAATGAATCAGATAAATTAATTGACTTTGTGCAGGGCTTGTTTTCTCTGTGTAATCATTACATTCTCGCCAAGGCAGCATTCATTGCTGAGGGATCCAGTGTACTACGGTACAAATCGGAAACCTTGACCTTTGAGTGTTTCTGAATTCATAACTAGAGCTCACAGGTTCACAATTCAGTTAATATCCACGTCGTAGACGTAGCCAGTTCCCAGAGCTACAGCTGAGTAACTGACACATAGAAATCATGTTCTTACATCATCCCTCTCCTGCTTTTACCGCAGCAGGTTTCGGAAACCATGTATAGATCCTCTTTTAAATGAGACAGCACAACCCTTCTGATCCTCTGTGGGGATGATGCAACCCCTTCTTTTGTCTCTTGCAATATGGAGAAGAGGAAGTGAAAGATAAATAGGAAATGCTCTTGTAATTTCAGAGGATTGGAAAACATTGTAATCATAATTTTATTTATTAATTTTATTTAATTTACAAGGTGTCGCAGAGAATATTTCTTTTAGACAGCAATTTAGAGTGAGCCTCGTGGATATAAACAGCCAACCAAATGGCAACTTTTTTGTTATCTATCTGAGAAAACACTACCCTCTTCACACAATCTCCCCTGGCTCGTCCCCTCCTGTCCATGTTTGTCCGGCTCTTCTATTGACAAAGGGACCAACACAGAGATGAAGACTTTGGCGAGAAATAGAGGGAGAGGAAGAACGACAAGTTCAGGTCACACATAAAAGGTAAATAGTGCCAATCCGAAACTACACTCTTGTTTACCATCTGATTTGTTCTTCATAATATATATACTTGTCTCACTTTGTTTGCTATACAGTAGATTCCTTAGCAGCCAGCAGCCTTCATGAAGGTTTACAGACTGACAAACTTACACACAGATACATGTGATTAGTCCACATAACAACTAAACACAATACTATGTAAATGTCCATTTTAGAGCCCGACCGATACAGTATATAGGCGTGCCGATATTATCGGCCGATAGTAGGCATTTTCCAAACTACCGGTATCGGCATTTATAATGGCCGATAAATAAATATTTTAAAAATTAAATAAAAACGGACAAAACACCCTTCGACCATGTTATGAGTGTTGGCGTTGTATAGTTTCTCCACCAGAGGGCGCACTACAACCTCCCTGTTGGCGACACTCTTTGATTTTTGTTGTTGTTATTGTGTTTTTGTTCAAAGGACTTTTAGTTTCATATCTTAAGTTTGTATTTTTATACATTTAATTTATCAGAACTTTAATATATTTTGATGCTCCTCTGTTCTGTTGTGACATAAATCAAACAAGTTTATTTTTAAACTGCATTATCATATTATTTTAGTGAGAACTCATAAATAACTACAAATAACTAATGTTAGGGGAAATTTGTTTATGTTTTGTTGCGCGTTTCTGGATTATTTTTTAAATATATATCGGCCGATATATCGGAATATCGGATTTTTAAATCACCAAATATTTGTATCGATATCGGCCTTAAAAAATCCTTTATCGGTCGGGCTCTAGTCCATTCAGACCAACACAGAACAGGCGTAGGAGGAAGCCAGGTAAAGTGACTTCAACGAGCTGGCAGTTCGAGAGGCATCAGGTTAATTGGAGAGCTGCTTTGAGAGCATGGGAGAGACCGAGAGAGAGCACAGAAAGAGGACTGGATGTGTTGTGTGTTTGGCCCAAAAGAGTGAATGAAGAAGGTTAACAAGCAGCCCATCTTTTCCCATAAGTCTCTGACACTGCAAATAGCAAACCTTTGCAGCACTTCTTGCATCCATGTTGTCAGTTCCTCTTTTAGCACACACACCCTATAGATATACCCGTCATCGATAGAGTGCAGCGGTTTAACGTCGAGGTAGCGAACATGCCCACCTCATTACCAAAGTAAGTGTGGCTACACAGTTCATTACAGACTGCTCTATGAGCTTGTTAAGAGAATAATAATAATAATAATAACGCCGTTGTTCACCGTGGGCACTCCAACACTCCTAAGGTCACCTGGAGAACTTTAGTGGACGTGATGCTGTCCATGAACAGTGGCTCACTCATTCATCTTATATGCTTTTAACCATTATGTTGTGGATATTTTCTGCACAGCTGCACAACCCCGCTGTGTGCAACTGTGGTCACACAGTGGGTGTGTGAGGGAGAAGGGGAGGAGATAAGGCAGGGATGATGCTGGACGTCTGTGTATCTTGCTGGGGAAGTGTTGGGTAAATATTGACTATACTATCCTTGCCTCTGCACACCTATTCTCAGCCTCCCAGCCTTTCCCACCCTCCACAATGCCTGTGTCCATTTAGACGGTTAAACCATAGAGTGTCGAAGCTTTCCGGCATCAGACGGATACTTTTTTAATTAGCATTTCTATTTGCGCTACTTCCAAGAAGTTTCACCGGTTCACCCAGGGTGAAATTGTCCCTCTCCATGTTTTTGCACAGCTGCTGTTGCTGCTACTGTATATAGAGTTCACCTCTCTTACCTCAATTATAATTTGAATCAAAAATGAACTCCCAGCATAAACACAAGTCTAATTTCCCAGTGGTTCTGAAAAATAATGAAATCACATTTGGACTATTTTTTTTTTTTTTTTTTTGGCAATATTTTCTAAAGGCAAAATCATGCCTAATGCAATCTTTCCTTGTTTTATGTTGAGTCATAAGTGCATGCAATATGAGCATGACTGCTGAGCTGTGTTACGTTTATATTCAGAACATGAGGGCACTAATGAAAGAAAACATCTTTTACATACAATTAAAATATCCTTTTATATTTTTTAAGACCCATCAAAAATAATAATAAAAAAGAATCTTTACGCTATGGTTTTCCCCCAAAACGTTCAAGTACCTTGTTCAAAATTCTAAAAATGACATGTACTCCTTCTCCCTCAGAAATCCAGATCTATGAATATGCAAATATGTCAAAAGTGTAATTGCAAAACAAACACCCCAAGTGAAGGAGTTCTACCTTGGGGTTTTAAGTGAGGGGACAATAGCAGCGGGTGCGGTATTGCATTCAATCTATCTTGTGACGAAAAGAGAGCTGAGCCAGAAGGCAAAGCTCTCGATCTTCAGTTTTCGTTCCTACCCTCACCTATGGTCATGAAGGCTGGGTCATGACCGAAAGAACGAGATCCAGGGTACAAAGCGGCGAAATGGGTTTCCTCAGGAGGGTGGCTGGCGTCTCCCTTAGAGATAGGGGTGAGAAGCTCAGTCATCCGTGAGGAGCTCGGAGTAGAGCCACTGCTCCTTTGCGTCGAAAGGAGCCAGTTGAGGTGGTTCGGGCATCTGGTAAGGATGCCCCTGGGCGCCTCCCTAGGGAGGTGTTCCAGGCACGTCCAGCTGGGAGGAGGCCTCGGGAAGACCCAGGACTAGGTGGAGGGATTATATCTCCAACCTGGCCTGGGAACGCTCGGGATCCCCAGTCGGAGCTGGTTAATGTTGCTCGGGAAAGGGAAGTTTGGGGTCCCCTGCTGGAGCTGCTCCCCCCGCGACCCGACACCGGATAAGCGGACGAAGATGGATGGATGGATGGATGGATTTCTCCTACTTCACTAGAAAGTGCATTCTCAGTCTTTGTGCACTCCACAATTTTTCGCATCACACTACTATAACGTGCATATTGAACCATGATTGGCTTCCATACTACAGTAGTTATGATCTCACAAAATCCTGCTTGTGTGTTATTAGATTTAAGGTGAGCACAGCGAAACTTTCCTCCCTCAGTAGAATGTAAAAAGAAAAACAGCCTTCTAGTGTCAAACCCTGCACAAACATTATTCTGCACAGTAAAGGTCAAACATCCAAGGGAAGTAATACAAAGCAAAGTACATTTATAAAGGTACCCTCTGCAGTTTTTGACCACTAGCAATGTTTTTACCAGAGGGGATTTGTTTGTGCATGCACACATGGGTAGTACAACACATTCTCACTCCCAGCGCATCAAAAAAACTGTCTAGCCCTTCGGCGTCATATTTGGACACGCTTGGTCAGGACGTATGTTTAACTGACATGTGGCACAAGAACAAGACAGTTAGGTTTAGGAAAAGCTTGTAGGTAAACCTAAGTTATCTTACAGCGCCGCGGTCGAGCTGCTGCTATGCCCGGTACTTTCCATACAGACGTTAAAGAGCGATTTCTGCTTCGGTATCTGATGACGGACCAAGTGTCAGTATTTCAACAGTTGGGAGTGAGAACAGGTTGAGTGGTACACTTGTACGCTTCTAGTTTCAAGCTATTCTTCTGCTTACAGTAACTGTTGGTGGTGGGAATGCACAAGGAGGCATAGTATATGTGCCTGCAAAGGCAAGGAAGAAGAAGAAGACTGGAAGCTAGCAAACATAGATGTAAACAATCCAGGATTTAAAATATTAAAAAAAATTGGCTTTGCTAAATGTTTTGAGGAAGCTGTTCATTACATTTGTCAGGTGAGTAACAACAACAAAAATTGTTTATCAAAACAGGCATTTTGGGGTTAAAGCGAGGAATATATTCTAACTCATCCAATGTTAAAATAAAGTCATAAAATTAAAATGTTAGGGACAAGTCTGTTTCTTGATGTTTAAGTATCTCCTGAGTATATGATTTTTATTTCAAAAGGTGATTACTTTTTTGAAAAAGTGGCATTGGAAAGCTCTGTGTAGCCACAATCTCTTAAAAGGGTTGTCAATAATTCAATATCTTTGACCACTGTTGCCCATTTGAACATATGCAAATCAAGTCAATGGTTAAATGGCAAGCTTCCAACTGTTATTTCATGATTTTCCATGGGTAGCCTACACTTCATACATGATGATTCTGGAAATGGCAGCCTGGGGACTTCAGTACACACCAAGCAATTTTCTGAATATGAAAACACTGGGATGTGCAAGGCAGCCTATGGTCCAGCCACCCCACATGAATATTTTCATACCAAATGTCAGCATGCTGCCCCAACACTGGCTTTTCGTATAAGTCTCTTCTGGGTATGTCTGGACGTAACTGCTGCTACAATACTCAACAGGAAGACAGAGAATAGTACTGCGTGGTGGGAGGGGAGAACAAAAAAAGATGCAATGAGGAGTTAATACAACAGTATGTAAGGAAAACATGATGAAAGATTGAAACCTCACTGAGGAAAAGGAAAGGTAAAGATGAGTAGATGAAGTGGAACAAGTATAGAAGAAAAAGGTAGAGGAGTAGTAAAAAAGAAACAGAGAGGTGGACAGTAACGGCATTTTCTACTGTCTGATTCCTAGTAATAGCTGCCCTAAGCAAGTTCTATTCCCTCTGCTCTGCGCATGAAAGGTCAGTGATATAAACCCATGTGTGGGATGACTATTGGCTTGGCTGTTAGTGCTTTAACCCCATCTTCCTCAGCAGGCTTAGATATCTGACCTGCATTGATCAGACCTGGGTGAAAGGTTGAGCCTCGGATTGAAACAGCACCAGAAAATTGATTGAGCAGCTTTTGTCCTACTGTACGTTTTTAGCTCCAGTAGAAGTGAAAGTAATACTAAGGCTATAGGAGAAGTGTCGCAATAGCATCTTCATAGATGGCAGATGTTCTCCAACGGAAGGTTTCTGTCCTCAGAAATAATCCCACATTCGCATCACCATTGCCATCATGTAACCTAGGCGTTTTGTCCTAAATAATACACCATATTGCGTAAAATAGTCTCAAAAGAGCAAGTCAAGTCCACATTACAGCCTGATAATGCCAATAACAACATGGACGGCACGGTCTGCTTGTGTTGGAGGATAAGGGAGGAGTGAATCGATAAGGCCCAGCTCTGAAAAAAAAAAAACTATTTTTTTCAGGTTCAAGGATAAAAAATTATTATACACCACTCTTCATGGTCTTAGTATACAAGCAGGCTCTGAGGCGCAGGGGGGGTAGAGGTGATTTGACTCTTCCATTGTGTGTGTGTGTGTGCGTGACAGAGAGACAGAAAGGAAAATATTCTCCATCCTGTTCCTTCAGCTCACTGAAGCATCCAGTGTAAATAATGCAAATAAGTGTAAAGAACCTGGTCTGCATCATTTAAAGACAGATAGACACACAGGCAGGGCAGCACAAGCACAGAGCAACATGGCAAGCAGAGCCTTAATGGGGAGAGATGGAGTCATGCATGAAAAAAGACAGTAAAACCTGAATAATACTAGCCACATTTAGGCCTGTGCCTTTTTCAGCCTCTAACAGCCACATATAGGGTTGGGTTTTGTTTGGGTTTTTTCCGATACCCGTGCTAAAGCGATACTTTTAAAACGGTGCCTGAACCGATACTTTTTAATAAAAAAAAAAAAAAAGAAGGGTACTAAACAACAGTCAGCGACATTAAAGAACGGCTTGTTTATTGCTAAAGCCGTATGGTCAAAATTTAAGATTTAATAATAATGTAATAACTATAACTTATGACAAAAATGTATTTCACAAGTAAATTGCTGTTGAACAACAAAAACAAGGGTATTTTACAATAACTTTGAATGCACCACAAGGCTACCTGTTTCAAGTGAACGCACCATCTGTGTTATTTTTCCGACAACGGCAGCTGCAGAGCAGACTGTTACGTCCCGGTGTTGGAATCCTCTACAGTGAAATACAGTCACACTTTACACTGTTTAACGTTAGCTGTCAGCATTTTAACCATGTTTAATCCAGCTGCTAGCTAAAGGTAGGCTTACGTTACCTACTGTCGAGTGTAGTGTAAAGTCAGGCACCGAAATTTTCTCGTTACTACCATTTACGTCGGCACCGGTGCCCTATTGGCACCACATTTCGGTACCCAATCCTAGCCACGTAGAAAGTGAAAAACTATGTTCTGTAAATCTGTGTGTTAGAGGGGAAGGGCCCACAGGCTCCATCACCTGCTACGTAGTTACTTTATTTGTAGTGTCAACTCTGCACAGTTATGGAAACTGAGTTTTTTCCAATTTCCTGCCATTAAAATGACAACTTACTGCAATGGAATCTAGCCTCAAGCTAAAATAATTATTTACAATAGGGCCCTTTATAATTTTAGACAAATGTGTAGCACACTCAAAAAATAAGACTTCCCCAACCAGAGAAACATAGGGAGGGGTTGATGTGAGTCAGCCTTTGTTGTTCCAGAGTAGAGGATTGTGAGAGGCCGAGACAGCGGACGTCTTCCCTGCTCCATATCCTTCTGATGCACGTCTGGCATCAACATGCCAACACAACACAAGCCCTAACCACAACTTCATTATTAAAGCATTCTTGTACATTTTAATTCCATTTTCTAGTCTTTTTTTAACTTTGCATTTATAACACTTTTCATTGTTTTGACCATCCGGTCTACAGGCCAGCGTCACTGACACAGCTAAGGACAAAGCAGCACTTGTCCCAACAAGGCGACCAACACAAGTAATCCTACTACCAGACAGGTTTAAACAAATCCCAGATTTACCTGGTTGTATAAACCATAATATCTGGAGGTGAAAACAAAAAAAGCACATGCACTTGCACTTGTAACAACTCTAACTTTCACCTTCATTTTCACTTCCAAATGAAGTGCTTTATATAATATTGTTGAACTGTTGACTTGTTTAAAACCATCACTGTACAAGAGCCCAGTAATAAAACTGGTTGTGAACAGTAGGAATGATGGCCAACACTGTGAAGACCACCATTGGTCATCCTACCAATCTAAAAGTAACGAGACCCTTTGCCTCTGCTACACTAGATAGACACCGTCATCAGCAGTGACAGCTGTGAGCATAACGTTTGTTATGTAATCCTGATCAGCAATATCCTAAAAGTGAGAAAATGAGAATGTGATACTGTTCCAAGGCAGCATGGTCTGTCATTTTTTAAGCACGTCATATACGCTGCAGGCTTTTTTAGGGGATCAGAAATAGAGACATATTGATCTATCATCGGGTTATCATCCCTTGTGTTTACTAAGGAAGTAAAAAGAAGTCAGTCAGTTAGACAAACAGCTGAAGTTAATTGTGTTCTTAATTACTAGAATTTTTCGACGGATGAGGATTCAGATTTTGTTTATGATTTATCAGTTAGGATTTAATAGGCAGGTCACAGAGCGAAGACAAACAACAACCATTAGATATCTAAACCTTAATGACTGAAGACAGATGAGCCCATTAAGTGCTTGGTTCTATCTTACAACATGGTGTATCTCAGACTTTCAAAATCAGCTTTAATGCATAAATTACTGTAATCTATGCTATGTAATCAACTCAATGCACTGTGTGCAGCTATATCCAGTGAGTATACAGATATATAGACTTAGGCGTGACAATTTTGATAGGCTTACATAATACAATATGGATGTTTATGCAATAAGAGTGCAACAGTGCCAATGAAGAAAACTAACAACAATTATGTTTTATTAATTATCCATCATTTTTCTTGCAGTTGGAACACCCAATTCCATATGCACGGCCATACCAGCTGACCATACTGTTGGCCTGGAGAGGGCTGCACACCTGTGACACATCCATGAAACATGGTGGTGCTCCGCTTATTTAAACTTCCAATGCACTGATACAATGTATGGAAATCAAAACTGTACTGTTCTCTCTCTCTCTCTCTCTCTCTCTCTCTCTCTGTTTTTGTCTCTATAGAGTGTTCTCTGTCTTTTTGTCTAAACTAAGCAGGGGCACACTGTAGGTATAGACACATAGGTAATGGTTTGTGTGTGTGTGTGTGTGTGTGTGTGTGTGTGTGTGTGTGTGTGTGTGTGTGTGTGTGTGTGTGTGTGTGTGTGTGTGTGTGTGTGTGTGTAACCCATACTTCATAGGTGGATCTGATTATGTTTATTGGTACAATATCAGTAATATCAGTTTAATTATTATTTTCTCTTCTGTTTGACAGAGAAGTAGAGTTTCACGTAAAATGAAAATTGTTACATTCATACATTTTTCATACATTTTTCCATATTTATTTCTATCGGGGTACCATAGCCAGAGAGATGCAGAGGAGGAGGCATACTGAGCAAGAAAGTTAAACAAAAGCAGCTGCTAAAAAGAACAAAATAATGTTTTAAGAATGTTGAACATGCTGGAAAAACTGACGTTGATAAAAAAGCGACTTTCTAAACCCACCTAACTTGCTGAGTTTAATGCTAAACAATCACAGACCACATGCAACACATGCTTAGAAGTTAAACTTCATCTTTGAAGTCTTGTTACACATGTTTACATGTATTAAAAGGACTATGGAGTGGATCTTAACCAAGTAGATAAGTTGGTCTCTTCTTAGGGCTGGGCGATATGGAGAAAATCAAATATATTTTTTACCAAATACCTTAATATTGATATTGCAAAAGATATTGAAGGGTTGACCATTGGTGCTTTCGCAAGATCTTTTACAATGAGATTTTTGTCAATAATCTTAGTAATGTACT
Organism: Perca flavescens; assembly: GCF_004354835.1. Classification (NCBI taxonomy): domain Eukaryota; kingdom Metazoa; phylum Chordata; class Actinopteri; order Perciformes; family Percidae; genus Perca; species Perca flavescens. Next base: position 15,030,893 of record NC_041338.1, read on the forward strand.
TTTTTTGCACTATCCCTTGCTGCTGTAACATTGGGAATGTCTCCGTTGTGGGATTAATGAAGGATTTTGAATCTTTTAATCTTGAATGGTTAAGTGGGTAAACAATCTGGTAAGTTAAGAAAACTACATTCTTTACTATATTTACTTTACTGTAATGCAGCCTTTAAACCCAGAAAAGTATCTATATAATAATATATATATAATTATATCAATATATTGCCCCGCCACATCCCTTCTCCATGTCTAGTCCAAGTTCGAAACTGTTACAAAAGGAAAGAAAATTAGACTTGAGCTGACTTCACCACCCTGGGAAAAGGAATTAGAGTCCAAGGACATCCACCCACTGTCAGACCAAATCTGAAAAGTCTTTGGCAGCAACCTCACAAGGAGAGAGTGGTTAATTGTCAACAGGATCGGCCACAGGACTGGTCAGCTCTCACAGGTGGGGCCCAATCCTCCTGTGTGCATCTGGAGAGGAACAAACAATAAACCACAAGCTAGCTAGGCCAAAGCAGGATTAGTAACCATCCATGCAGCTCGACAAAGAGGCAATTGTTTGTCTTCGGGACTTAGCATTTGCTGTTTAATGAAATAAGGACACTGGCTCCCAAGGCAGAAAGTCAGAATAAATTCCTCGTGGAAGAAGGTCAGAATAAAAGCCTAGTGATGTGCAAAACATTCTCTTCTATAGCATCTCACTATAGTTTGTTTCTATTGTAATCAAAAGATGCAGAAGACAATACAAGTAATTTTACATAAACTCACAACATATTGCAACCAACAAGCGTGAAGTTTTATAAAATGTTCCAACAAAAATGGCAACCCATGTACAGTATGTTAACTATGAAGTACATTTAAACTAAAAAGGACAAAACGGTTGTGAGTTTTGGCAACAGACACATTGCTTTGATGGCCTAAAAAATGTCACTGGCTTTTCGTTCTTCATGTTCTGATTTTCAGAAAACGAGGATGATGTGGCAACATCCCAACATAAACATTATCTCCAAGGGAACGTTATACAGAAGTTACTTCAGTTTATTTTCATTGGATCTACTCTTTTTGACTCACATCAAACACAGTGCTGTGCCTGAATACGTGGAAGTTTTCTAACCTCGTATGGCTTATGGCATTATCACAGACATTGAGGGATAACCATGATTTCAGACAGTATTACTCAGAAAACAAACAGTCTTTATTTCCTCAAACACCCCCCCCGTAACTAATCCGAACACACATACACACACACGCTCTCCACACAGAGTTAAGCAGGCTGCACCACATGGGTTTGCCTGAAGATAGTTTGCTTACAGAGCAGCATGAGGCTGTGTGGGGTTTGCAATGCCTTCCAAGCCTTCCATTGTCTGCCTAGAAATGCAAACCAACAAAGTATGTTCAAGTAGAATATGAACTTCATAATGTAATACAGTGGCTGTTTCCTTCTTGCTTTTGCTACCATTTCATTTTTGCCTCCAGCTATGCAGTCAGTGCTCAGTTCTTTACTTCCCCAGTGAGACGGTGACCTCTTGCCCTGCCAGCATTAAGTGCTTTCCAGCATTTGCGAGGTTCAGAAGAAAAGCCTTGGTAACAATATAAATTATGTATAAAATGTCTGTTAAATCAAAGATTTTTTCCAATGGGATGTGGCCACCCAGCGACTAGCAGGCATCTGGAAGGGAGGGGCACTGACAAACCTTCTTAAAAGCCTCAGCCTTGTTAAAAAGGCAGCATTATTGATAGTGCATCTGTGGGCTGTAATAGCACCAGAGCCAGACGCAGAGAAACAGTGTAGAGAGAGAGAGAGAGAAGGGGGTACCAGTTTGAAGAGACAAAATGTCAGAGAGAGAAAATGGGATTTTGAACAAAAACGGGATTTATAGATGTGTATTCACACACAATAGAAACATATCTAATAAAGCAAAGTTAATGACTCCGATAATCTGTACACATACAAAAAGCAATTTCTATCCAAACTTAAAATATTTATAACATATAATACTATTATTAAGGAAAGTGCCAATATCAACTACATCGGTACGTTTAGATTGAATGTTTACTACATTTAAAACTTAAATTAAATTGCACTGCTAAGGGATTTAAAAAATGTCCCAATTAAGCATGCACGCATACTACACTCTAAGGTAAAGGTTGTAGCAAAGTGAAATGTAAACTCATGCAGGGTAATGGGATGGTAGGTAGAGCAGGGCAATATATCAATATTATATCGATATCGTGATATCAGACTAGATAACGTCTTAGATTTTGGATATCGTAATATCATAATATGGCATAAGTGGTGTCTTTTCCTGTTTTTAAAGGCTGCATTACAGTAGAGTGATGTCATTTTCTGAACTTACCAGACTGTTGTAACTGTTCTATTATTTGCCTTTACCCACTTAGTCATTATATCCATATTACTGATGATTATTTATCTAAAATCTCATTTTGTAAATTGTGTGAAAGCACCAATAGGCAACCCTACAATATCGTTGCGGTATTGATATCAAGGTATTTGGTAAAAAATATCGGGATATTTGATTTTCTCCATATTGCCCAGCCTTAATGGTAGGGGGAAAAATAAGAGAGTGTTTCTCTTCTCTGAATGGAGCTGCAGAAAATAGTGGCTGTATATAATAATAATATGTTAGTATAATATACAAATTACAGAGGTCTGTTCAATCCCCTGCAACTGATTCCCTGGAGCTACCTCTGTGTTCAGTGGACAGATAAAGGTTAATGGAAACATAAAAATGCATACTTTGCAAACAAACAAGCTCTTTGGCAACATGAGCACAACACTGATTGTGTCATTGGCCTCTGTCTTATTATTATGTATTCATTTAGCAGGCTCTCCTTCACCTCGCAATGATGGCAATACTGATTTTGGATTTTTGGAATGGACAAACTAGCCTGCTTGATTTAACAAGGCCATATTAATCACACGCTTGTCTCCCATTAATCTGGGATTACAATGAGCCTATAATCCTATACCATTGGTTTATTTTGGATGTTTGTGAGTAAATCAGAATATAAATGCATTACAATGCAAGCTCAATATTGAGGACATAGAATCCAGGCGGTTACATTATGGTACAACAAAACACATACTCTCACACTTGCGCTAGGCTGTAGGGCACTTTCAGAAAAGTTGTTTTGTTGCAGTTTTCTTTTAACCACTTGGCTTGGGTTTCAGCAATTGTCCATCTAATCCTCTAAGAGATGACAGTGGGATTTTCAACAGCATCCCAGCCTATTAACATCACCTTGGGCTTACCTTCACAGAGAGGAGGAGCTGATGGAGACAGAGGGGAGGAAGGATGAGGAGTAAAACGATGACAAAAATTAGATTTGCGGGACACACAGACATACAAAAATAGACATAAGATAAGAATGCACACATAGTACGACCACAGAGTACACACAAGTACACACATGGCCAGTCAGACAAATATCTTCTAATGGGCTTGAATTCATCATCAATCCCAAGGAGGAAGCTTCTCCTGTCAAACAAACACATCTCTTCCATTCATTCTGATTCCCCACACTGGAGCGTCACCGGCACAAAACTAAATGTCAACACCCCCCCGCGTCTCTTTCATTATGCAGTCGACTGTCGCAGAACACACTGGTAAACGGCGCACACCCTTCATCCGCTGCTACGCCGCGAGACCCCTTACTGAGCAAACTGGCATTTCCGCAGAGCCAGCCAGATAGTAAGAAATGATGCAGAGTGACACAGAGGGAAGCTGCCAGGGCTGACCTTGTGTTACACCTGTGAGACTTGTGTCTTGCTTCTAGTCACACTGAGCTCTGAACGCGACATAAGGAAAAACATCTGCAATTAAATTCTTAAAAAAAGACATGGCTCACCTTGGGCAAACAACATTTATAAAGCAGTTATAAAGCATAACCAGCTTTATATGTGTTGAATGAGCTAGAAAATGACATGCAGAAACTCAAATGTCATAGGTATATGAGTCAAGAGTACATTTAATTTTATAGAAACAATGCTTGAGAGATGGAAATTAAACTATTAATTCTTCTAAGCACACGCAGGCTCATTATGCACTGTGGAGAAGATGTAGTGTAGCAGAGGGTTTGATGAGAGGAGTGGGAAGAAGGAGTAAGAGAAGTTGCACCCTTTTACTTAAAACGTGCCTTGGGAGAGAGAGGGAGAGATAACGTGATGGAAGCAGGGAGCGCTTGAGAAAAAAGGAATTGGCTGCCTTTGTCTGTCTTCTAGTCTGTGTATTAGCAAGTAATGAGCTCCTAATTGTGTAGCCAGACCATGGAGCCACTGCAGGGGTTAAAAAAGCAGTGTGAACTATATCTGTCAAAAAACGGTGGGGCAAAGAGCGCGTTGGAGGAACAGAAAGAGAGAGCACAAGGTGAGTGGGAGAAGAAATAAAGGGACGTGAGATAGAGACACCAGATGAAGACTGACTGAGGCATTACAATGGAAAAGTTTATTTCAACAGAATGCAGATGAGGGAAAGAAGTGCCAGTGGCCGTTGCCTGCGCTCTCTGTCTTTATATCTGTCTCCTCTCTCTTTTTCTCTGTATAATATAATATCTAATCAACTGAATGGTAATGAGCCAAATGGAGGGCCTTAGTTTAAAAGGTAGAGGGTGTGTGAATAGTTCTCACTTTGGCAGCTGATGTTGTAACTAAAGGTCAGTCTAATAAGATTTCAGTCTATGTGCCGTCTGTAAAAGGCCAACTTAGACATCGAAGCAACGTGACAGGAAAAGACATGAATGGTGATGAGAAAGGTCACGAGAGTACTAGGTGACCAACTTTTCCCAACTGGTAATTACAGCCGGGCCAATGAGTTCACAGCTTAGGGGTGTCTTATTTTCTCATGCTCTCTCTGAAGCATTTCTCTCTCCGCTGTGTGATAGAAAGTGGATGCGCCACGGGAGACGTTTGTGGGTTTCACTTCCCCTCTGAGAGATCAGCTGCATTAAGGCTCTTATACACTGGACGCAGCCCAGCTGGCGCGTGCAAATGTGACATCATGGGATCGCCGTGACTATTTATCTATTACCGCGCTGGTGCTCGCGACACTAGTTGCAGTCTTCTCCTGAACAGAGGTGGCGCTAACGAGCAAAGGCTACAGACGCTGCTCTTTCTACGGACTAGAAGAAGAAGAAAAAGGTAAACAATGGCAGAACTGGCAGCAGCGTTGCCGTCAATGCTTCGATTCGATTCGATGACCTACTTCGTCTGATCGAGCCTTTCATTCACCATAAAAGAACTCATCTTAACCCAGTAAGTTTACATGAGAGACTTGCAGTCACTCTGATAGTCCTGGCATCCGGTTGTCGGCGAACTCGTTCAGGCCTTTCCGCTTTGTCGCGCGCTGCTGGAAAAAAAAGAGCCATGCATGACCTCTGCTCGCGCGCCATAAATCGGGCGCGCTGGCAGGATATTACGTCATTTTGACGTCACGGTGGCGCGCGCCACCTTGGATGCGTCTAGTATAATTCACGTGTTACTCAGACCACTCACACACAGAGCCCCAGACCTCTATGTTGTCATGGTATTGGCTAAAAGGTACTCTCACACTTCATTGAGGAAAAAAGCTTCATGCGCTCATAGGCTTACGAAGGCTTACGAAGGCCAACCATTATCTTTCTCGCTGCAAAACATAGCAGTGCTCAATATCACAGGCAGACTCACGCTCAGAGCTGCAGCACCTCGACACATCTATAGCTTCTGCTGGGTCGACATCACTCTACCATTCGCCCACTTGCTATTGTTTCTGATGCCTTTTAAAGCTAAAAAAAAAAATACTAAAGGGTTTTGCAAGTCAACTCTTACTCTGTCCTGTGTTCTGAATGGAGAGAAAAAAAAGCTCAAATGGGAAAAGTATTAGAGGGAAATTTCACAGTTCAAGGTGTTTTCACTGTTGATTTGTTTAACTTTTTTTTCTCAAATTCAATAATTACAACGTCCATTTCCAAAAGTCAATGAGTAATTGTGTAAAATAACCTTGATTTCGATATTGCCCCAAATAATCGTGACTATGATTCTTTCCATGATCGAGCAGCCCTAATTTCTCTTCACTGCAGCTACACCAGTGCTCTCTGTGGTAATGGAACGAGGTCGGGGGGTGGGGGAGGTAGCTGGTCTGACAGAGACACACCGCTTAAAGTGCTCTGCACGGCACCGGTAAAGACACCAAACCAAATGAAAATAAATGGCCTTCCTCTGAACAGCTCCCATTCTTTGGGCTTGGTTTTAGAGGGGTTTTTTTTTGTTCTCTTTTTTTTCCCAGTGAGTTTATTTGCTTTCATGTGAATTTGTGGTGAGTTAATTGGGTTTGGTTCAAGACTCTCACTGGTGCTGATCTGAGCTAACCTGAAAGAGGGCCAGTTACAAGATGGGGTGGCTGTGGCTCAGGTGGCAATCAGAAGGTTGGGGGTTCGATCCCTGGCCCTGCAGTCCCACGTTGAAGTGACCTTGAGCAAGATACTGAACCCAGAATTCCTGTGTGTGTGTGTGTGTGTGTGTGTGTGTGTGTGTGTGTGTGTGTGAATGTTTATCTGATGAGCAAGTGGCACCTTGTATGGCAGCCTCGGCCAATGTGTGTGAATGGTGCCCGTAATACGTAAAAGTGCACTTAGTAGTCGTTAAGACTAGAAAAGCGCTATATAAATACAGTCCATTTACAAGCAACGCTGCATGGCACTGTGTGGTTTTATGTATGTTAATGTTACTTAACTTACAATGTGTATGTGTGTCATGTGTGGCTGACTGTATGTCCTGTTTGTCTGTCCTTGGATGAATGTGCCTTCATTCCGCCTCCCTGTGTCTTTGTAAGTGTGCACACAATAGTTATGTGTGTGTTTACACTTCTCTGTGTCCATACATGTGTGTGTGTGTGTGTGTGTGTGTGTGTGTGTGTGTGTGTGTGTGTGGCTGGCTGCAGAGGTCACTCAAGGAGGAATCTATCATAATCCATCATAATCAGCTGCTGCGCTGTTCCTTCGCGACAGATGAGCTCCTGACCCATGGCGTACGCGGTGGAGATGAGAATCACATGAGGGTGAAATGTGATGTTTACCAGCTTCACTGGTTTCTGTAGAAGACATTTTCAACTCCACCGGGGGCGGGGCTGCGTACAACGTTCCGACAACGTGAGCAGGTCAAGGCATCGACAAAAGCCTGGGGTTATTGAGGCAGCATTTTTTTGTCCACTGGACTTACGCTTATCATTTTGGAAATGTCACTCGGGAAATGTAGCTGCTTCAGAAAGATCAGATCAGCTGTTTGATGTTGTACTGATGGAATGATGGACATGCCATTGTCTGTGTACAGGGGCATATAATATGTGCCTTTAGCAATTTCGTTTTAGTTTAATTCCCTTTTAACATTTTGCTCAAAGTTATTCTTATTTGCCTCAAACAAACAAGTCTTAGATTTGGAGGAAGATTATGTTGTTTTGCTGGTTGCAAAGTTTTATGCAGAGACTGTCCGTTACATCTTTAAAAAGTGAAAGGCTAGTTGGTCTGGCATCTTGTCTTCATTTAATTAGAAATATATGACATAGTAAATGATGAGTAAATCATCATTTCCTGACCTGTCATGGAACAGGTCAGGAATCTTTAAGATATTTACTTGAAATACACGCATAAATATTACAAATATATACAATACACACTGCTTGTGACCCTTGGCACATCAAAAGCCTTGGAATATCATTACACAAGTCTCCAGAGTGCACTAACTGTTGAAGTGCACTAATACAATGCTCCATCAGAGTCTTTGGAAATCCCACCAATCCTTCATTAAGTATCTGCAGTCATTAGGCACAGGACGGCCGGGCTGACATATCGTCCTGGGCATAGAAGAAATTAGTCAAATCTAAAGCCTGCAGCTTCTCATTAGAGAAGGCTGCACAGAGACGGACTCAATTACCATCTCTGACACAGTAGACCCTGGCAAGACTAATGGCTCTGGCCCAATAATGATGGAAGCCAGGCTTGAACCTTCTGCCCTCTCCCCCACTACAAACCGAACCCACCTCCACTTTGGTTTGCCCTCCCATACCTCTCCTCTGCTCTCCGCTGTTCAAAATATCAGTAGGTAAAAAAAATGGGTTTCTGCTTTTCATTCCTGAGGAGCAGGGGCCCCCTTTCGTCTTTGGTGTTCACTGAACAAGTGAAAAGAATTCATTTTGTTGCCTAGGGCTTCTGCCGAGCCACGGTTGACAGGGAAGCAGCATTAAGACAATTAACATGGGTTTTGCATTTGATTTTGGCTGGCGAGACTGCCTCTGTAAACAGCAGGCGGGACCAGGTGATTAGCTCCTGTGAAGATGAGCGCCTCGCCTCCCCTGGTCCCTGTCCAAGAAAGGATTACCCTTTGTATACACTGCACATACACACAGCACCTTACACATATACACAAGCACACACTGCTGCACATTGACTCTGCTAGAGAAGAAAGAGAGCACGCACGGGGAATCAAAGAGAGTGCACACCTGAAGCAAGGGGCTGACAGCTCCAGGGGTTAAGTCATGTTTGTGACTTGACAGGGGTGGAGTCATGTGTCCTCCACACATTAACTCCCTCCTTCTGCATCACTTCACCTCTCCTCCTTCAAATAGACAGGGGAAATTATCCCTGCCTGCCTTGACCCTTTTATCATCCATTTAACACAGGGACTAATTCTTTGAATGCGGCTCCATTTAATGAGCGGGTTTAAGGTTTGTAATAATGGGAAATTCAATATCAATATCATGGGGTCTTGAGTCAAAGCTCTGAAATTAATTGTGACAAATAGGCAATTATTTCAAGTCAGCCAAATTGAGATTGATCTTATTTGTTCATTTATCCACTCGCCTGGAGGAGTAGCCTCGAGTGCAAAATAGCTTTTCCATCTCGAGATTGGAATTTCACCTGAGAGGTTGCTAAATGAGACGTGTGTCCGTGTGAGTGAGCACGCGTTAACAGGTGAAGAGAATTCCACTGGCGCTGTCAACTAAATGTCAATCTGGTGCGAGGAGAAGGGCGGGTCCCATCAATCCCTTGTACTTTTCCACATGGATAGGGGTGGATATCAGAGGAGCTGAGGGTTGAGCTGTCTTCTACTATCGCTCCGTCATGCCTGGCCAAATACCTTGGCTTACTGAAATACGAAAAAATGAAATGAAATAATTTGGCACGCAATCTTCACACTTAAATCTGTCAGATTACTATCAATAAGACATACGGCTATATAACGTTCGGAGGGGGAAAGAAAAATTCAGTGCAGTCTGCATATCACTGAAATTTCACACTCGACGGCACCTCAATTGTAATTGTGACTTTCACTTCGGCAAATGGCTTGTTTGATGAGCCAGCGTCTCTCGCGTGCGAGTCTCGGACTTGGAGTTTACCCCTGACCTATTAATAAGCGATCCCAAATCATTGTGTTGTGTAAGAGAAGGAGAAAAAGAGTTCCACAAAAGGTCTCTATAATCCTGAAGTTTAATCTAAACCTGCAGATGAATGCATTAGCAGCAACCCTGTGCCTCTAAAACAGGGCTCACCTGCAACGCTATTAAGACAATTTGCACATTTATCACACAGGACAATTGAATTCTCACGTAATCACACTCGGCACGCAAAAGAGAGAAACAGGGAAAACAAATGTCTGTGTGATTGCAATCAAAAATCTATGTCTAGTCCAAATAACCTTTTTACCTATGATTAGATGTTTGGAAAATTGCAACTAATTACAGCATCCAAAGCTAGTGGATAGAGTTGGGCCACTTACTGGAATGATGAAACTGTCGGAGCTGTATCACAATAACAAAACAATTATGCATGAGGCCAAAGGTACTGTATATATCGGCACGAAAGTTCAGTGCCGCATAATCATCACCGCAGGCGTTCGGCAGCTGAGATGTACAAACTCCTTACGCAGACGATAAAGCATTGGGCGGCAATGAAAATAAACACACTAAAAAGCACACAGATGTTCTGTAGACGTACAACATTTTAAGGACACATTTTGGGCAGCATCTCATATTTATTAGTCAGCAAACATTACAAATCTTTCTATTACTTTCCCTTAATCGAGACCTTTATCCTTAGTGTCTGATATATCAATGAGAGATCATTTATTTTGCCTGAATTAAAATTGAAGTGATTCTTTGAGTTGAATAAAAATATTGAGTACATTTTCAGGGCCATAGTTATCACAGTATCTCAAATCAAATTCAAGTCATAATGCAGATTTATAAAACACACTCAAATCACGTATATTTCCACACCGGTCGACAAACACACAGGGGATCAGCGTTTCTCTCTGGGGTTTTTGTTGACCTTTAAGGTAGCGTTTGTTTGGTTTGACAGAGGGATGCTGGAATTTCAGTCCAAAATAGCCTGTCAGAGTCCACACTGGCTGCCACGGTGGCTGTTAGACTGTTAGAAATGACTGCTGATCACGGGGGACAGCAGGAGAGCCAGCTGTCAGCCTGCCAGGGTCCGTTCCCTGTCTGACAGCAGGCAAAGCAACACAGGGGACACATACAGCGGCTCGTTCTCCTCTCAGAGGGGGCACCGGGGATGATGATAAAAGTGGGGAATCCAAGGTGACTGGCCAGGACTAAAATGAGCAAATGTGCTGTGTAAGCTCTAAACAAAACATAACTCTAGCCGGGTCCCAATGCAGGTCTGCATTTCTAGACTGAATACATCTTACCATTTCAACAACTTTAAGGTCAAACATTAATAAAGACTGACAGAAAGTCAGCCTGCTGCTGCTGACTCGGACTCCGCCAAGCCGTCTTTTCTTTTGAACTCGGGACAAAGTCCATAGAATCAGGTCCGGACGTTGTCCAGAGTCTCCCCTTTTCACACATGTAGCTCACAGCAGGACATTGTCCGTGTCAGACTTGTTCCCACTTACTGGAAATACTCCCGTTTCGGTTTAGGCGTGGAGTTGGCTCCAGGGTAGAGCGTGCAGGAGGCCGGACATGACGCAGATTACAGAGCGACTACATAGCCAGGTTCGTAATTTGGTCATAAACAATTGAGTCTTTTGCCGTTCCTTGAATCTGTCTGGCAATTTCTGCGTCGGCACGTAAGCCCCCAAATCTCGTCGTCTCTCAAGTTAGACATTTTTGTTGGCGTCTTTCGTAAAAATGGCCCTTTTTCTTTACCCTCAGGTGTTTGTATTCTTCCGGTTTCTCGAGAGCCGCGTAATAAGGCTCTAGACTCTGCTTTAGTTTCAAGTACTCAACATCAAACCAACATCATCAGCTAGCAAGACTATGTGTAATTACAGTCCACTGTGAGAGTCTTGGGCTAAGAGCTGCAAATCAACCTTAGGTTTGATGGGTTTCTCCCAGCTATAAAATGCAACAACATAATAAACAATTAAGTGTTCAATTGCTATGTTATTTTATAGGCAGAACCTGAGTATATCCAAAAGCTCAACTGCCCCTCTGGTGCATAAATAAAAACTTCTGTCCATTACAGTGATAGAATAAACATGCTAGTAGCAGAACATCCTCTGCACTTGTCAGGACCAGTTCATTTAACTTCTAAACTAAAGAAGAGTGGGTGTAGCAAGTACCAATCCGGTTTATCATGGTCTTTCTGTGGATACAGCTCCTGAGTTGGAACATATCTTATATGTCTGTTCAGTATCTGAAGTATTTGAAAGTACATAAAGTTTGTTATTGTTATTTAATTCATATTAAAACCACATGTTGGTGTTGCACATTACATAGTGAGGACATATAAGGGGTGCATGATATATCGACTCAATATTGTTATCGCGACATCACGTTGCGACATCACGTTATATCGAAAGTGTCGCAATAAGTGTTATCAATCTATTTTGATGCGTTTTCCCCATAACTTTTGTAATTTTACATATGTTTAAAAATATCAAAATTAATATCGATATAGCAATATTCATAATTGATATGGCAATATCACATTTTGTTAATATCGTGCAACCCTAGGACATGTACAATGAGGACACACACCAAATGTGGCCAAGCTATCAGGCTGCTGATACATCTCACAAACCTTCACTTGTGGGCAGATACATTGCGCAGTTTAGGCCTACTGCTTGCTTCCATGGTTGAGGTCAGAAAATCTCCATAACATTGCTGAATTTTCACAAATGACACCGATCAGTGCAGAACCTGCATTTGAAACTACCTCATTTCATCAGTACAATTACTCAATTTACATACAACATGCACAAAAGATCTCAGATGCGATTGGTTACCACATTGCAATTTCTCATCTCTTTCACTCACAGTTCATTTAAATGAACTTTTTCCTTCATCGTGCCTTGCTGTTTCGAGTGAGTGGTTCGCTGCTTGGCAAAGACAATGAATGGGATGCTGCAGCTCCACTATCTTGGCATGTACAGGGAGTCAATTATTCTACACTGTAAAACAATGGGATATCAGTTAAGGACAGAGAAGCTGTTTAAATTGATAGGAGGGGCAGAGCGATGGAAGTTCCAAAAAAAGAAAGAAGTGTTTTTAAGTTCCATCTCTTCTCCAGTGAAACTGAAGAGAGTTTACAATTTCCCTAGCTTACAGTCCACTGTAAAACTTGAAGGTGATAGGTAAATCTCATGTCCTCTTTTGGGCTGCTCTGCTTATCATACAGTATGTGTGCAGTGTGTGTGTATGTGCATGTGTTTGTGTAAAAATACAATGAGAGATGGCAGCAATCTTAAAAATGCTCCAAAAAACATTCTCTGCTTGGGCTTTACTTAAGAACAAACGTTTTAGCACATCTCAAGTTACCTTTCAGGTCTGGCACTGTAGACAGCTCGAACCAATGTCTAGCACAAACTGTCCTCTCAGTTCCCTCTACTGGGAATAACTATAGCTAGTATACAACGTGCTGGGTAGAAGTACCGAGTAAACACTATTTGGTAAACAGCAAGAGTGTCACATATCACCAAGTGTCCAAAATGCAAAAGCCTAATGGCTTTTCTCAAAACAACTCTCCTCAGTAATCAAGCATATTCGTCCAAGACTGACTTTTGTTCTTGGCATCCAAGGACGTGGTGGATCAATATAAGGCAACCGTCAGGAATTAACAAAGCTTGTGCATCACTGCATGGCAAATTAGTTAGGATCGATCCAAAATCAATATGTAATGAGCTGTCTTCTAACTTATTCCACTACATTTTACTCCTCTCGGTGTGTCTCTGTGTCTCTCTGTCTCCTTCGATTCCTTTATTCCAGGGTTCATGTAACATTTAGCTTCATGACTTATAGATCAGACGTGCTCAAAGAGAATGGACACCGAACACATATGCTTTACTGGTCATGAAACAGAATCGACACAATAGTGCTACAGCACTTAACGCTGCACCGTTATCATCAGTCTGAAACGTGACTCGTCATGTGGCTTTGTTTAACGACCATAGGACCTAAAGCCACGCCGGCCCTCCTTAATCCCTCGCCTTCTCTGTGCGACTATGGCTGGAAGCGTATCAGCCATGTCAGCCAGCACAAAAAAAACAACATCGCTTTCTCTTTCTCTCTCTCTCTCTTTCCTGTTCCAAAGATATGCAGCGATAAGCACAGACACAGAGGTTTATTAGGCCAACTGGCCAGTCTCTGGGAAATCACAGTGCAGAAATACAAAGCATAATAAGCAATGAGACAATGCAATTCTGTCTCGCTGTTCAGTGGGTGAAATATCCTGCATAGTCTGTCTTTAGTTATGAATAAAAATATCCGACCACCTGGCTTGCGTGTGTGGCCTGGTAAAGGAGCAGGTATGGAGCGCACATTTATGTTGCTTGAGAAGATACTTAAGTGTGGCGATGTCCGTTGGCTAACTGAGCCATTTAAGAGACGAGAGTGTGCACGGGATGGTCTCTTTACATACAAGACAACGCTGATATTAGCTTTGACAGTTGTTATGCAGATTGTGCTGTACAGTTGTGGTGGGCGAGCGGGTGAATTAATCCCTGAACTGTTCCGCTTGGTGAGCATAACAGCAACATGTAAAGCATCAAGGTTTCTCTTCAAATTCCTCATGAAAGCCAGAAATGGGCTTTAAGAGCTCTGTGAGATTACTTATTCAAAACGAATGGTGAAGAAGTAATTTTATGGAAACAAGGTAAAACACACTCCTGTGTTTCATTGGTGCGTTTAAATCAAAGGGAAATGGTCACATTGGCTGTCGTTAACACTATGTATTCATACGCACACATACATGCACAAAATAGCAGGCAAGAACATGCACTTTCAAATTTGGTTTGATTTCAAGGCTTATAAACTGTGGGGTTGCAGCGAGCAAGGATTTGAAATATGTCAACTAGTAAATTGTTTTAAAAACAAAACTGTCGATATAGTATTTGAACATCACACAAATATCAGTAGAATACCTCTGAACTAAAGTCTATTTGACACAGGCAGCCCTGGGTGTTAGAGCAATATAATCAACCATTTATAAGGTTGGCATACATATATATATATATATATATATATATACATATATCACAATGATGATCCTTAACAAGCAATAAACATCATTGGGTGTAGAGGGAAATAACTGAAGCAAAGCTAATTCCTCTTTCTGACGTACCTACATTCATTTCAATATTCCCCCTGGTGCATGGCCTAGCAGACCAGCTTAAATATGACTTCAGGCTGCAGACCACAATACCATGAACTTGCTTTGTTTGTAACTGCATTGCAACATTCCATGGTCAGTGGGTTGTGTGGCTAAATCTCATATTACATAATAGCACTGGTTTACCTCTTGCAGCGTTGAGAGTGAGTGCAGGGCAACAAGGCTGCAAGGCTAGGACTCCAGACCAGTACAATTTACGGTCAGCATCCTCTTAACATGAGTACAGAGAGTGGTCTGTTTTAGAAATGATATCGTCAGAAAAGCACACAGATGAAAAGTTCTAAAAGAAGTGAAACAAGGAGCGCCACTTGCTGAGATGACAAATTGGGAACTTTCTGAGGCTGTGCAAAAGATACTTGTGGCAAATTTAGTATAGATTTATTGAGATTGAGTTGAGCCAGCTGATACATGATCCTGTGTACTGTATGGCTAGTGTATGTAAAACAGAAGCTACAAAATATCTACATCTTGTTGAGTATCACATATAGGGCCCTATTTTAACCATCTAAGCGCACGGCGTGAACCGCATGGCGCAGGTGCGTTTAGGGCGTGTCCTAATCCACTTTTGTTAGTTTGACGGTGGAAAAAAGGGTCGCATGGTTCAAAAGGGTTGTACTTAGTGTCTTCATTAACTTTTGGGCGTAACATGCAATAAACCAATCAGTGTCATCTCCCATTCCCTTTAAAATGCAGGCGTGTTTGTACCTTGGCGCATTGCTATTATGATGGCGGATTTGCACCGTAATATTTTTATTTGTAATCTTTTGCATGTTTGTGTGCTGCTGCGCTTCCCTGTGCGTGTGTAACAAGCATAGTGTGCGTGCGCTGTGCATAAAGGCGCTGACACACCAACCCGATTATTGGCAGTCGGACAGTCTGGCGAGGTCAGTGACTCAATGACCAATCTGATTGGTGGAGTGCTAGCCCTTGACTAGCGAATCAGTGCACTTATGTTAAAACACTTACCGGAAATGACGAGCGGGATGAGCGTGACGAACGCCTCTCAAAATCTGACGAAAGTCTTTCGAACTGAAACTTTGTCGATCAAAAAAACAGACTGCATGGCCTATTTCTCGCTTAAAATTTCCGGTTTTCATACTTTTGGAGCGACAATACAGATAAGCGCCACCTGCTCTTATGGAGACGGAAATTAACTGCACACACATCTGCAACATTCACAGCTGCAATTATGTGTAGGTAGCAAAATATTTAGAATCTTCAGTGCACAAAAAAAAAAAAAAACTCTGACATTTGTGCACAAAGCATACGGACCACACAAATTCTACTCCAGTGATACATATTTATGTCCCTTATTATTTTTTAGCACAGACTTTGTGTGGGGTGGGAAATTCTGCCAATGTAATTTTCGGTTACCATATCTTCAAATGTCAATATTGAGATTATTATGTTAATAAGTACTGCAGCCAAGACCCAAATAGATTTTTAAATGTATTATACCTTTATTAATGTCAAAATGTCAAATCAAATGCAAAATATTGTGCACCCAATATAAGCCTAATATTATTGGTTTCTATGTAAACTAGAATATTAACCAATAGCAATGGCGTGGGCGCACACACACACACACACACACACACAGTCTAGCTCATATTATTATTACCCTGGTCAGGCCATGAGCTAATAAAAGGCTGAAGCACAATTTGTTTATTCAGGGCTGACAAGACATAAGCAATACTGAAGAAAACAAACTACCGTAATATTCTGGGAGAAAATGTCTGACATCAATCATGTGTACATGCTCCTTTGCTCCAATACAGCTAGGGTGGGGTTTGGCAGCCAACACTAAATCTCTGTTTCACATAATATAATGATATTTACACTTCACTCGCAGTGACACTGACAAAAACATATTCATATGCACATGCCTGCCATGTGGAAGAATATATGCACTAACTATTTCCAGTGTTCAATAGCAAGTGTTAAATTAATGAACTAGCCTAAAGGTGGCATAAATAAAGAGTTTTAGTGTTTGTTTACATTGAGTGCCTTTTAAAGCAATAGGCCTTGTTTTAATTAGCATGACATACTTGACATAGCAGGAAAAGCACAGGTGTTACTCTCATTGAAGAGTCCCAGTAAGCAATGACAGTGTGACAGTGTGAGCCAGCATGCACAATATCAGGACCCTGGAACCAACGCAGCATCAACCATCATTATTTTGTAATGCTTACACCTGTGCCTTTCCTACTTTGACATGTCAAAATGTCTTCCAGATATGACGATATCACGATGGACGTTTTTTTTATTACACTCCATCAAAGGTCTCATAAGACAATAAAAGTGCCACTAACATGTTAGATTAAAGGCATGTTCTCTATCTGATGAATTAGCTCTTAACAGTAGATGGATTACATTAAGTTTACTGTACATGAATGTGTACAGTGGGCATAGAGCCTTTTTATTCCTGTGCAGATAACTTTATCTTAAGGGGAAAATAAGAACAATGCATTTTCGCCATAGGCCTATTATAGGCTACATGTAGTTCATTACCTTATTGTCATGATCACACACACTTTGAGGTTGTTTACCCATGAATCACTGACTATCACGTGTTTCACATTTAGTAGAACCATTCACTGCAGGCCATCGCTGAAATGGACCGTTTTCAGCACACTATAATAACTAGTGGATAGCCTATGTCACTGATTGGAATACCAGCTAGGCTACAGCTGCATGGTTAAATATACTGTCTATGGGTTAAAGGGAGTAAAGTGCAAACTGGGTGTCCTTTGAATAAACTCTACTGGGCCCCAGCTGCCATGGCGGGGCTGGCGAACAGATTGCCTCGTCAACGGCGTCCTGTCAACACGGTCGCGGTCATCATAACCTAACCCGGAGGAGACTATATAACCCTATCTCAGTAAAACATACAGTAGCCTAGCCTAACGTCGGACGGATATGGCATGGAGGGCTGTCTGCAGCAAAAAATATTCTCACTCAGAAGTAAAGGGGACATGCACAAAAAACTCTGAACTTCCAGACCGAAAAAAAAAACGTTCAACCGATGGAAATGAAAAGTCGGAAAACTCTATGCTTAGCATAGAATCATATTGGTCGAAGTAAAAAAAAAACAATCGAACAGTAACAATATAGCTGCAGGCTAACCCTTCCACAACATTTTTACCACACACTTTAACATTGCCCCCCTATACTGAAGCGTGTCGGCGCCGTGACAACAACGTTAGTTTCCGTGTACTTTAAAAAAAATAAATAAATAAAACTTACCAACAGTTCTTAAGCCTGACCCCGAACCAAGCAGAAAGTACCAGATCCACATCATACGGTCTCCTTTCTCTCCCCCCCCCCACCCCCTCCCTGGCCAGCCCTTGCGGTCCTGCCTCACCGCGGGGCCGAAAACTGGGGGGCGAAGAACTTATCCGATAGCACAGCTACAACTTTAACTTCCTATTGTACTTTTCAAGTTGGAGTCTCTTTTTTTTTCGTTTTTCTTCCGGCAAAACTAGGAGTACATTTGGCGTGAGTGTGGTGGGTTCGCGTGGCACAGGAGTAGTATGGAGTCCGGTTTGTGGGTTGGCGAAGGCATACAGGCAGGAGCGGGAGGGGGCTGCGGTGTGGCGGCAGCCAGGCTGGCTGGGGTTCGGTCGCTCGTGTGTTGGTGCTGAGAGAGAGAGGAGGAGTCGGAGGAGAAGAGCCGGAGAGCAGAGGTCGGCCAGTCCGGGACAGCGGTTCTCAAACTGCGGGCTAGGGACCGCTAACGGTCCACCCCGGTAGTAGCAGTAGCTAGTTGTTTAATTGCACCGTTACTCCGGACACAGCAACGTTAGTTAACAGCTGTGTGCTGTGCTGTTATTGTAGCCTACCTACAGATTAATGCAGAGACGGCTCACACAGGCGGAACATTAGGCTGCTACATACAAGTGGGGACAGTTAGCGAGGACAAAAACCTCCAGCTAAAATGAAGGTCAATATACTGATATGGTTTTGGTTGATATAAAAGAAAAATATGGAGGCCTAAGGGGAAGCCTTGGCGAGGACCATTTACAAACTTATTTTCCAAGATACCTGATAAAACTTTGCTTGGGATTATTGTTTCAAAAGCTAAAACACTCTAATAAAAATGTAAAGGATAACCCTAAAAGGCAACATATATCAGCATTAACATTATGTGAAAACCATGCCGGCGATGGCTCTTATAGCAAATAGGCCTAAAAGTAGGCCTACAAATGGTCTAGTATGTAATAACCAAATACTTTGCTTAAGAAATAGTATGCAAACATATAGTATCTGGGACGCTATAGTCTTATTCTTTTAAGACCACAGTCATTCTTATATTCAGTCTCAACTACATGATGGGGCAAACCACTGTCATTTTCATTTTAAAATTCTCCATCATCATTTAATCCCCCTCCTTAATGGCTTGTATGAGGAAATATTTACACATTAAACATATATTTACAGATCACCAGAATGTGGCACAAAAAAAAACGATATTGCTGAGGTGAAATAAGGTTGAAAATAGTTTTTTGAAACTGTAAAAAAACTAGATATGGAGGCAACAGATGGCACAGGGGGAAACTATTTGGAGCAATCTTTTAACAGATGGTTTGCCTTGATGCAAGTTAAAAGAAGCAAATACTTATAGATTTTGCAATAGATTTTTAGTGTTAGCACAGAAAGTGAGAGATAGATGGACAGAAGAAGACTTCTTCTACTTCCCCAATTGTATTTCTGGTGCTCAGCTCTAGTAACTTCCACACAGTGAGGAATTTAATATTTAACAATCAAGATAGAGATAGAAAGTATTGTCATGCTTTATATTGCTTTTTTCACTGCAATTTCAGTTGAATTGAATTAGAGGGAGTCAGAGAAAGAGGGATGGAAGGACAGGAGACTTCACCTATCAAACCTCTCTCCTCTTTATCATAGAACTGCAGCTGTGTGCAGACAGACAGCCTCCCCCCCCCCCGCTCCCCCCTTCAAACAAACCCCTCCTTTTGATAGCATGCTAACCTGGAGGCATATGATTGGGATGAGTCCCAATATCAGACTCCTCCAGCTCACTTTATATTCATCCACACACTGCCTTATCAAGCCAAAGCCTCGTGCAGACTCAAACTACAGGGTAGGGTCTTGGCATGTCGGTCAGATCTGTTAAAACTTCGTCAACGATTCCAGCTTGATAGCTTCTGCAAGGGCCTGTTGTCCTCATACCCCCCATTGTTGCCTGTAGGGCCTTATGTATTTCAGTCTGTTATGATGAGTCCTGATGCTATGACTGTGCGTGTGTGCTGCATAACCACTGTGGAAAACGTCTACAGTTGGCAGATATGATATTTGAATGAGCTAACAAAAGCAGACATAAGTCTCCTCAACACAATTCCTGAATATAATAAACACTAATACAACTCAATGCTTGCTGAGGAGGAAGAAGATTTGTCAGTCAATGTTAAATGGATTTCATTCGGCTCCCCTGGAGTTATCATTAATGTTAATGCCGAGCTGTTTCACAAATTATACAGCCTGATCCATGAACCAGAACAGTATAATCTGTTTTTGGGGGGCTCTGGGCTGCAAGCTAAAAGCAGAAATGGGCTCAACTATATTACTGATTGACACACAGCGTTTCACTAATGCCCATCAATTAGTTTAGGCTATCTATAAACAGCTCAGACCTAATTAGCCGGTGGCCAACAAATGGACTCATTAGGGGACATTAAACTCTAATATGAAGGTTGTTATTGACTCAATCGCAGGAGAAACCCAATTAGTGGCCAAATTTGGAAAATGACTCTGAGGTAGTGAGACGATCTGATTGGCGAAGAGTGGGTGTAGCAACCTGGGATGACTTTGCCTGTGGGTGAGTGGTGGCATTGAGAGAAAGAGAGAGAGAGATTCAGCCAGAGATCTAGCGAGAGGTAAGAGAATGTGTACCAGGGGCAACACAAAGGGAGTCTGTCTGTCTGTGTGTGTGTGTGTGTGTGTGTGTGTGTGGGTGGGGGTGGGTGGGTGTTTGGAGATAGAAAACAACACACAGAGCAGTAGGGAAGGAGAATGAGTAAGGAAGCCGGCGGCAAGAAAAAGTATCAGGAGGTGGATGAGGAAAGCGAGAGATGAAGAAGGTGTGAGAATACAGTAAAGAAGAGAGAATCGGGGGAGATATTGTAATAGAAAGAGATAGCAAATGAGAGGAGAAACAAATTTGAATAAAATCTCATGGAAATATTACATGCAAGCTGTAGGGGTATTACTAAATGTAGATCTACTGCAGTGGTTCTCAACCTTTTTTGTGCCAGCGCCCCCCTATCCATTATCCAGGTCCCTAATGCCCCCCATCAAATATTATGTAGGCTAAATGCCCTGAATATTAATGATTATGCCCTAAAATAGGCCTATTATTGTTGTTACTATTGTTATCAAAAATAATCAAAAAATCAAATCATTGAATGACAAACAACACATGTATTAGTTTCCCAGGTATCAAAAACGCCATGTGAATAGAAATTATATGTTTACAGGTTTTAAAAAAAAATGCAACCATTTGACATTCAAATTAAATAACAGCAGCCAATCAGAACGACTATGTAACATTCAAACTATAAATAGGTATTATCAAAAGACCTGCTGCATGGTGTGAACCTCAGCACCTTTATAAGATGACTATAATTTGAATGTCCTTTTTTGTTTGTGAAGTGACCTGGGTGTCATGAAATGCGCTTTAAATAAAATGTATTATGCTTATTATTATTATTATTATTACAAACACAGTAGCCAATCAGAAACAGCTAGCAATTTAACATTCAAATCTATTTTTCATTCAAATCTAAAATTGAATTGTTCCAACGGAAAACAAGCTGGCACTTATCAAGGGGTAAAAGCAGAAGGATTACACACACACACCAAAGTATTTTGGTGTTGACAAACGACTTGAAGAACGACACCTACTGCCGAATGGAAATAAGTTTACAACCTTTGAAAGTTAGTGAGAGACGTTTTTTAATGCTTAGAAGAGTCTAGATAGGTTTGCTATCGCCTGTCTTGGGAGTAAATAGAAAAAAAACGTTTGGAGAAAACACAACCCCACATCGCGCTGTGTTTTGTGGAGGTGTGTGAGAGTCCCGTACAGTAAACGGTAACATCACTGCCTCTATTGCTTCCATAAGAAAGTTTTAAAACACCAAACACAAGCCCTGAACTGCCCGCGAGTTTATGGAACAGCTAAATGTTTGCCAAACAACAAAGCACAGTCGATATATCTCGCACGTCTCTTTTCTTTCTCTCTTTCTCCGTGAAATGAAGCTGCATTCAGGTACAGTATGAAACGTTGTGTTTAATAAACCATCTGACGAAAAACTGTTACTGTGAAATATAAAGTCTACTTGTGCTACATTGGGGGGGTTAAAGAATACAACAGGAAGTCGCGGCGATTGCTTTTTTTTCTTATCTGGACGCAGCTTCACGTAGTACAGAGCTCATTTAAGACGATGCTCTGACGTCCCGTTTCAATGAAGGCAGCACGGAGCTGCGCCAAACAAAGCTGACAGTAGCACAGAAAAGTTAGGATACCCGTCTCGTCCAATCGCAGTGCTGTAAACTGGCAGCTTTTAATTTGCAGACTACTTATTCTTTAGTAGTTTAAGTGTAAACATGTATTGTTATTGTGAATCTTTGGTTTAAACTAGCTTTCTAACAAACGCCCCCCAAGGGCACCTCAACGCCCCCCTTTCCAAAATATTGCTTCCAACGCCCCCCATCATCTTCTGAACGCCCCCTGGGGGGCGGTACCGCCCCCGTTGAGAAACACTGATCTACTGTAACTTTGCCAACAAGACCAGCTGAGTCCACCGTCAGCAAGAGCTATGCTAATACATCACAATATCTACGGGGAGTGTGAAATGAGGGTGAGAGAGTAGTAATACAACTCATGAGAGCTTGAGGATGACATGTCCTTGTCGTGTCAGACTGCCATCGAGGTAGCTGCAAAATGCCAAGGGCCCTTTAGGACTGGCTCATTCTCTGGTGTGAGTCTCTTGACATTCATCTTGCATTTAATAACCAGCGTACTGATGTGAAGGACATCTTTTTTTTTTTCTATTTATTTTTAATTTTCACACCAAATGACATACAACAGAGGCCATGGCAAACAAAACATTGTCACAACAGTATGTCAATTCTCCTCAATTAATTCCCTACCCCACCCGCAAACCAACCCAGTTCAGGTCCAAAACAGACAACACAGACCCATGCACACAGACAAACACACACCAGTAAGGACATACAACATCCAAGAGATAAAATCAAAAAGATAAACCAATTACAAAAAAAAAAGAAAAGCGGAGCAGTCCAGAAGGAGCTCAGTCCTCCATGTCAGGGGATACACTGAGGGAGTCAACAAGTTCTAGGAAAGGGTTCCATGTCTCTAGGAATGTCGCGATAGAGCCTTTCAAGTTAAAAGCTTCAAGTTGTCGAGCACCTCTTTAATCCAACGGTTGTGTGTGTGTGTGTGTGTGTGTGTGGGGGGGGGGGGGGGGGGGGGAGCCTCCAGTTGAACAAGATCAGTCTCCGGGCTAGCAGAGATGTAAACACCAGGGCCCGCCTCAGTGCAACAGGGAGGTCAGCGTCAGGGGAAATGCCAAAAATGGCTGACAGTGAGGGGGGATAGTGTGGTCATAGGCTCTGCTCATGGTGTCAAAAATGCTCATCCAAAAGGTTGTTCATTTAGATTTAGGGCAAGACCAGAACATATGAGTATGGTTGGCAGGAGACTGGTTACACCCGTTACAGGCGTCCCGGGACAGTGGAGTATATTTTAGACAGTTTTGCGTTTGTATAGTGGACTTTATGAAGGACCTTGCATTGGATTAAGCCATGACGAGCATATATGGAGGATGAGTGAACCATAGCCAGAGCAAGGTCCCATTGCTGGTCCCTAATAGTCATAATCAGATTGCCCTCCCACGCAGCTTTTATCAAAGTACGAGGGGTGAAGGACATCTTTGTGTGTTTGTGAGTGAGTGTGTGAGTCAGAAAGCAATAGATAAAGGAAAAACAGTGAGGGCATATTAGGGAACAATGTGCTTATGATTTCAGCAAATGTTTCAGTTGGCCCATTACAAAGTTGACTTTAGTTGCCAATATTCAGAGCAAAACACACCTAAAGAACACCACACACACACACACACACACATGCAGGCTTACAGTATTTGACCAATCATATTAAAGCAGACGCAAGGGCGCACATGGTTATATGTACATTCTCGCATACTTGCAGAATTTTGCCCACACTCCTGCTCACCCAGAGTCTCCTTCATGCTCCTCCAAATGCATTTATTACATTAACATTCAATTATGTGACCAATACCTTATTAGTTAGCAAAGCTGATGTCTGGTGGCGCTGCAGGGGCACCAGATAGGTATCAACAAACGAATCAGAGGGTAGTAGAGTAGTAGTGTGTGTGTGTGTGTGTGTGTGTGTGTGTGTGTGTGTGTGTGTGTGTGTGTGTGTGTGTGTGTGTGCGACTGTCAATCTATAAGTCCCGGGCTGAGAATCAAATAAGGAACATATATTGATTTGGGATTTCAGAGGCAGGGGCCAATAACAATTTGAGTGAGAAATGCCTGAAGCATCAACAATTACTTACTTAATTAAACGAGACAAAATGATGTGCAGATTGAAATCGGTTACACAGCAAATTGCAAAACACAAGGGTGATAATAAGTATAACAAATATAGCGTTAGCATAACATTATTGTTGTGACTATTAAAGAATAAGATCAATCCCTGGACTATTTTAGTAAATGTTAATAGCTGGTAGCTTCCATTACTATGTATGTCAATGGGAAATTCACCCACTATACACCATACACCCATTCACCCCACCCAGTAAAGGTAATAATGGACCTTAATTAGACCACGCTGAAAGCAATACTAAGTTATCAATTAAATGTAATGAAAACAGTAAAACATGAACAGGAACCAGGACTATGCACGGCCATTTAACCGGACACAAGCCAGCAGTTGTTTCTCACGGATAAAGAGCCACACGAGTCGAAGCATAAAGCTGGAAGAGGCTGGATTTACTCTGTGTGCTGTACCAGCTCTCAAGGCAGCAGTCGTCCATGATCACATCTGGTCTGCAAACAACAGGCAGTGGCATTTCTAAATAACAGCCTCAAACAGGGTCAAGTGGTCCAGCTGGGCAATGGCCAATCTTCTCTGACTTACGCATAATTAGTAGACATCGGTTAACTGAGCACTCATCAAGGTTTCATCCCTCGGATTGAGTCCCTCTCTTTAGGCAAAATAGAAACTAAACCGTTGCTTGTACAATCTTAGATGTCACTCTAAATGGTGAAATGACCGTAAATTGAGTTCAAGCGATGGCTGATTAGAGAGAGCTGTGCACCAGGGGCGGTGTGTCGGAATGAATTTTTCGGCATAGAGGTGCATTGAGCGTCATGCAACAAGTACAGCCGAGGCTGATGGGAATGCCATTCCTTTTGCAGGTATGAGGTCATAAACCATAGTATTGGACAAAGTGAAATCCTGACTTGATGATGGCATGAAATTAAAAGTCAGGGGATCACAGAGTTATCTCATATCATCATGTTGGGGAGCATACATGTCTGCACCAAATTTCTTGGCAATCCGTCTAGTGAGACATTTCACTCTGAACTACAAATGTCAACTTGCTGGTGCCGCTATATGAAAAGTCAGGGGAGCAAGGCATAGGATTCATCTTCTGGGGAACCTGAATATATGTAGCAATGCAGTTCAACCGTCCCATTCAACCATACTATTTAACAGCTGTGGAGCAAGCAGCAGAACTCATGACACATGACACTGTCATGACATAGTCATGACACATGAACCCTAACCCTAACCGAATAACACTTACTAAAAGAAGCGTTATGTCATAAACGTTCATGACAGTGTCATGTCACGCTTATGTGGATACCTTCAAGTAAAGTGTAACCAAAATAAACTAAGCATTATAAAAATATGTCTTATAAAGTAAATCAAGCATTCTCATTCGTTCCATCCATACAATTCATCTTTTTTTTGTTTTTAACATTGCCTGCTTCTTTGCTGCAAAATGTCAACCTCCTTAATTCCTTTCTTTCTTCCTCTGCTAGGTGTTGCTAGTGTCATCTTGCAAAAAAGGGTGTTCACATTGAAGTCAATTACTCTGGTTATCAAAGGTAACATTATAGTTAATTTGGCTCGGGATTAAACTGAATTTAAAGAACTCACCCCATTCACTCCCGATTGTGCATTCATCTGGGCGGGCTTGACCAACTTTACAGACAAAATCTAATCAAATGTTGAAGAATAGAAGAAGATCACGAGAGTAAACGAGAGAGAGAGGTGGAAATCAGGAGGAGAGAGGAGAGCATCGGGGCCAGAAGGTCATGTGATGGAGTGAGGCCGGGATGAAAAGAGGCACCAGCGCTCCCAGCAGGCTTGGCCTGTTTTATAGCAATCATTTTGGCTTGGCCCATTGCTCACACCCGCAGGCTGCCTTCGTTTAGTGGACCACCAACTGTCGCAGGTGTTTTTTCACGGGCCAAAGTGGGCCACTCATTTCGTGCCTCCCTGCCATGCCCTGGCCATATTCTGCATTTTGTATCAGAGTTCTTGGTGCTCCCGGGCTGTATTTGTGTTAGATACGAGCGCCTGGATTTGCAGGAGGGTAACATTGAGAGTAACCTTGAGAATATTACAGCAGCGCTGTATGTCTACGGGACGAACAAAATATGCAAAGCGCCGGCGAGTGAGTGACACGTTTGAGCTATTGCAGTGTGAATTAGAATAGAAGGAGCCGCAGACAACTGTTGAGAACAAAAGAAAGTTGGAGCAAACAGGCAAGAAAGAATTGGTAATACATAAGATTCAGCAGTCGAGTGCAGGAATATAGATGGGTGTGTGAAAAGGGGGTTAGGAGGGAGGGAAGCATGACATATCTTAACTAAACTGAAAGTTATGGGCGCTAAGAGAGGTTTCGTCAAGGGCGTGATAGAGTGGATCATGTGTGGAGTTCAAAACTGTTGAAAGACGAAACACAGGGGAGGCAAGAGGTGGCAGCACTGCCTAAAGCTTTTCTACACTGAAAGAGATTGTTGGAGTCTGTTTGCAGCTAGAGCATGAAGATTGACCATAACAGGAGGAAGTTGGGTTTGAACGGTCAGCACAGTGAGGTTTTACCAGTCGGGTGGGACCAGTAGAATCTGCTAGACTCGGGGATAATATGCAGCACCACCACAGGGTTACAACTCACGCCTGGATTGCTCTGAGCTCTGATTGGAGCAGAGAGGAGAGAGGAGAGAAGGGAAAATAAGGGGAACGGCGAGAGGGTGGTAGGGGGGCTTGCTGAGAAACAGGCCTTTGATCACAGAGGGAAGAATTACCAGCTCAGTGCCCAATGCTGTTGGGCCCCAACCCCAAAGCACCATGGGAACTGTTCATATTCAAAAATCAACCCCTTTCTCGCTACACAGCTCTGATTCATTTATTGGCAGAAATACACACACGTAGGCCACACACTGACAGACAAACACAAACTTATAAATGTCTTTGTTATGTTGCCTTGCCTTGGGTGAACTCTTGTTGGACTCACTGCTGAGGAGCTATGGGACTGTGACACACACAGTGACGTAGGGGACACCAGTCTGCACACACACACACACACACACACACACACACACACACACACACACACACAATAACAGTGGAAATGTGAAACATAGTTGCATAAAATAGAACATCTTTTGAAGCGTGAAACGGAGGGAGACATTCAAATTCAAAACAGAGTGGAAAATGTTGTGAAGCGACGCGATTCACCTTTAAATGAATCCACTGAAACATACAGGACATAGCAGTAAAAACCCACCGTAACATCATGAGAATGAATGTGCAGGTAATAGAGAGATTCTAAGCTGTAAATACCTCCCTGCCCTCTCGAGCATGCCTGAAGCCTACCCTGCTCGCTGATACAGAGGGGTGTGTGTGTGTGTGTGTGTGTGTGTGTGTGTGGGCTGATGGGGGTTTCCCACCTGCTGTGGAGGGAGGGAGGAAATATGAGCGTGGAATGAGCATAGCTTTGATCGTTTCTAATCCTCAAAGGAGAGGGAGGGGGCACCTTATCACGTCGGCAGGGAAGGCCAAATCCAGCGTGTAGGGGGGGGGGGTTGAGTGTCGGTGTATGTTGTGTGCAACAGCTTAACTACGCACACTTACGATGATGATTTACGTGTTTGCGACGGCGCTGTTTTTGGAAGAAGAAGGTGAAGAGCGATCCGTCCTCCATAACATTTGATGGGGCGACAAACTGCCTTCTATTGCTAAAGTGCCCTTAGGACCCAGCATGCTCTGTAAATGTCAGTTGGGAGCAGATAGCGCTGGCTTCCGTCTTTGTTTCCCTGTGGATAATTTAATTGAGAAAGTCTCATTAAATACCAGTGCTAGTGGCGCCTGGGCTTAGACACATGCCGAGCCTGACCTTTCCTCATAAGAACAATTAACATGACTGGATGCTCGTTTAATCAGACGGCCATTATTTTATCATTATCTTAATGGCTACCCATATTTCATGGTTAAAGTCAAACCCTGTTACTCAAGTTGTGGCCTTGGGTGCGGTAAGAGGTACACAGGGTTAAACGAGCATTCTGATTGACTACGGCAACGAGAGGCTTTAGCACATCTCGAAAGCGACCACAGAAGACGGAAAGTAGATGTTAAATAAGAGGGAGAGAAGAAAAGTTTTACTGTATCCACTCATTAATCCACTCAGTCATAGACAAAGCTTTTTCATGAGGATTCAGAGCAACGATGACTCGAGTGCAGTGTGTATAAACAGATACTTCCACTCAGAAACAAGATTATTTTCCTCTGAGTTATCACGTAGGGCTTTAAGAAGTGAGTGGGTTTGCATGCAAATTGTTGCCATCATTTTGCCCATTATCGGCCATGCAGGCCCATGGTAATGGGGATAGAGTGGCCACCTTTGAAGTGATTACATACATTTTCAGAGACTGACCTTTGAAGATGCAGTGCTCTCAGGGGATATGTGTGTGTGTGTGTGTGTGTGTGTGTGTGTGCACATGAGAGAGGAAGCACAAAGCAGATCGAAAGAGGGAAAGAGTTGTCTGTGCAAATACGTATATGAAATCGTACGAGCACACAGATGCGCATTTGGTATTCCACCCACAGGTAGAGATTGCAAGGCCATGCTAAAACAGGCCTTGGGACAGCTCCAGCTCTCACTTCACAGTCCTCCTGTACACAGCGAGACACTGCTGGGCACTCAGAGGGGTGGTTCAAATTGGAACACATTCATCTCAATCCCCTGCCTGCCAACACTAATGGGTGTTAGCCCGTTTTGGAGAGACAATGAAATCAAAGAAACGCTCCTGTGGTGTATGTGGACAGGAGTGAAAAAAACATAAACACATTTGATTTAATCCCTTTGTGCTACCGTGTGTATTATGCATGATTTGAATTCAACAGCAGCCTCTTTTTTAGCCTTGAAAGCAAAGCTCACTTCCCACCGTTGTTTCATAGTAGCCCCGACGTGTCAGTTCACTGCAATCAGTTTGGAGAACAGAATTACTTTTCATTCTGCTCCATCTCCACACGGGCTGCCCTTTGTTATAAGCCCCATGTCCAATTCCCCCTACTACAAATAAAGGATGCATCATAAATGCAAAAAGGATGACTGAACAGACTCCTCGGCTACCTACTGCAAAGTAGCTGCCTAGCTGGAAATGGCAAAAAAAAAAAACGGATTCTAAACCTCCTTGAATGCAACATAAGCTACCTCATGCCCAGTTTACAGTTTTTATTCCTCTGCTTTTTCAAACGGCAGTTGACACACTATTTATTATGCTTCTCTCTCCCCTCTGTCTTTTTCTGCAGAAAAATATCACCCCCTCGAGACCACACCTTTATTCTCTCCCTTTAAAAAAAAAGAGAACGTAAATCACAAACATACGTAACGGACTGAAATAACTACCCTGCCAATATGCCGCTCCAGTTTAGGAGAAATCCATCAAAAACTTTCAATTCTTCTTTTATTTCTTCTCTTGTGGCGTATACTTTAAAAAAATGTAGTGCACGGATGTCTGCTGGGAGTTTGTGGGCTACAGTACTAGCCATCCAGAAATGCTATCTAATATTATAGTGTATTGATTGTAGTCTCTCAGCAGCAGTATCGAGAGCAATGTCTGGACTTCAGTGCAGAGGAAGTGTTTGTGATTCTGCACAGACAGAAAGTTCAGCCTTTCCCCCGTGCTCAACAGAGACCATTAACACATCTGTGATAACTGTTGGTTCTATATGTGTAGTTGCCTCAGAGTACAAGCGTAGTCGCACCAAAGAGGTGACAGACACATCAACAGGAAACTGAGAGGTGTTAGTGGCTATGACAGAGACGAGGACGAACAGTTTTAAAATGAATTCATGTTTGTTTCATTTTTCTTTTATAATCGGTTTTTAAGAAACTTCCGGTTGAGAGGAGATTTGAGTTCAGAGAAAGACTTTTTTTTTTTGAAAATACAAAAGAGCCCGTGTTTCGTTAACGTCTTATCATCACTGAATCCAATTAGGACCTGGTCTTTAAGCCGCTCGTCATCTTGATTAAGCAGTCACCACAGGGAGTCCGCTGAAAAAAAACAAAAAAAAACGTGTATAGGCGGGAAGTACAAGGACGGACAGTAATACATCACGACAGTAAAGAACTAAATGGACAAAGTCCCGTTTACTGTGCAAATTGTTACTGACATTGACATTCCTGTATCTACATTTTCTTTATAGTTCTTCCATTTCCCTATCTAAACCGTTTCTTTGTTTCTTCCAACAAAGAAAGTCAGTATTCTGTTTTGATTGTATCTGTTTTTATCGTGTAGCCCACATTAAAGGGATTCACCAGATTTCGTAGAAAAAAGGGTTACAATGTATGTATTTTTCTCTCTCTAGGCGGTACAGGCAGCAGAGGAAGATGCTTGGGAGGGGGGGGCGGTAAACAGCAGAATGTGAAATAGAACAGATTTTTTTCTTTCTGAGCTGAAAATGGTTGGGACAGAGAACGATACTCCAAAACAATAGCTTCCTACATCGCTTACCAGAATGTATTTTTTATGACCATCTTTGAGCCCACTACTCTACTGTAAAACTACTCCTGGCAGCAACTCATACGACCCTGAAGACGAAAACACCTGTTATGGTATACTTCATCAGACGCTGAGGACATGTGTCCTCTGTATTTGACCCATTTAGCAACAGTGGGCAGTTGTGTTGCAGCCCCAAGGAACCAATGGCGCTTTTCCATTACATGGTACCTACTCGCCTCGACTCTACTCGCCTTTTTTGGTTTTCCATTACGAAAAAAAGTACCTGGTACCTGCTAACAGGTACCTTTTTTAGTACCTCCTCAGTCGAGGTTCCAAGCGAGCTGAGGCGAGCCGTGAAGGTGACGTGAAACCCTGCAGGCTACTGATTGGTCGGAAAGAATCGTCACTGATCACTGCATTGCTAGCGACAAGACGGCATTCTTAAATAGTTTAGCCAACGGCGTTTTTTTTTGCTGCCGGAGGCTCAAAGCAGAGCTTTCTCCGTAGCATACAAGTGGCCTGATGGTTATGTGCGCTGGTGTGTGTGTCGAGTTGCCGTGTGTGTGTGTGTGTGTGTGGGGAGCTGGTGAGCGAGGGATCAGTGAGAGAGTGCCGGCGATTAGCTCCGCAGCGAGTAGTGACTCTAGAGTCCTAGTGAGAAAAAACAAAGTGTCACCCCGGTTCTTTCTGACCACGGTGGGAAATCTGGAGCAGGAAAAGTGAACTATCTTGTTGATTTCATGTTGTTTATGGAGAAGGAGAACCAGGAAATGAGTCGGGGGAACTGCAACGCCACCAAGCCACGCCTACGGCAGTCGCTATGACGACCAGCCACGCTGAGGCTGTACAAAAATCTGCAATGGAAAAGGGACGCACAGTGCGCCGAGTCGAGTCGAGCAGGTACCATGTAATGGAAAAACGCCATAAGTCAAGGTCTGAGGCCAGTCCGTTAGTCAAGGGTAATGTGTGCATTCCCAATACATTACATGACAGCGTATTTTGCGGTGGGAGGAAAACTCCATTAACAAAGCCCCCAGCTGGGGTTTGAAGCCAGGACCTACTTGCCTCCACTTAGCCAACTTGCCAGGTTTTGGCCTGTTAATTGGATTCAATTCTTGTGCCTTGATTAGTCGTCTTTAGGATCGCCTCCCTTCTCCACTGATCTTGCAAGTGAGGGAAATTGTGCCAGAGCCCCAACTCGACCACAACCATACCACACACCATATTTATACTGTATGCCGTATCTGTAGTCTAATCAGGCAAACCCAACGACGACAGCAGCACAAGTTTGATGTTCGACTCCGTCCCTGATAGAACTGCTAATGCTATCCGTCTCATCAAACATGGAGGCGCGTATCTCATCTTGTAGCCTTGGGGCAGACCTGGGGGCCAGACGGCTGCACCCGTCCTCACCTCGGGCCGGGCCAGAGCAATTACTACTGCTGCTTCACACACAGACCTGTGTCACCGACGCAATTAACAAGCTCCGGAGGAGCCTGGGCAACCAGAAAAGGGACAGACTGTGTACACAGCATGAATGATGAGAGGCATGAGCAAGGATGGGGGAGTGAGGAAGAGATGGAGGGGAAAACAAGCCGGGCTGCCAGGTTTTTGTGAACAGTTAGTGTGTAGGCGGGTGTCAAACTCTGCGAAAAGAAAACCATCCTAAATACACACCATTTTTAGAATATTTTGTTTTGATATTACAATACAGACGTACTGTATGTTATTTCCTCTTCCGCGTACCTTTGGGCAGAGATTTTGGAGAGTGAGCCTGCAATTGCTATAGTTCGCCTCCTACTTTTCCACATTCTAGGTTCATCCTTGTTGCGAGGATGATTCATCACAGCTGTGACAAAGAGAGCATAATGTGTTACAGCTCCCAGAAGGAAGAGCCCTAGGTGTTATCTAGGCGGGATGTTTATTTTATTCAGAGGCACGTTCCATTATCAGCTGGAGGAAACCAAGCATCCCTCCTTTCCACTGCATCAACGCCTTG
Organism: Perca flavescens; assembly: GCF_004354835.1. NCBI lineage: Eukaryota > Metazoa > Chordata > Actinopteri > Perciformes > Percidae > Perca > Perca flavescens. The sequence continues at coordinate 15,063,594 of NC_041338.1, forward strand.
TGACCAGTTCTATGTCTCCCCATTGCAAGCTTGATTCCAAAACTCTAATCCTCATTCTAAACCCTGGTATGAGCCTGCTCATCTGCTGTCCTTTTGATCACAATATCCCCTTCAGTCTCATTGCCCTTCCTACTAGAGATGCACCGATAGACCGGCCGCTGACCGGAATTGGCCGGTTTTCACGTGCTCGGCCATGACCGACGACCGGCAGCTCAGTCTGACATATGCCGATTTCCTGCCGGCCTCTTTTTTTCCCCTCTTCCTCTCCTCGTGAATTAACCTGCAACATGTCAACGGTTTGGAAATTCGTCAGCGTGTGTGCAGAAGATAACAAGTTTGCAATATGCAACACCTGCAAGGAAAAAGTAGGGCGCGGAGGGACGACACCAAAAACCAAAAACTTTAGATGTGTGTGAAATGTATATAGTTCTATTTTATAGTGATCCATTAGCTGTTCAAAAGATGTTCTATGTTCTGTGCAAAATGTTCTATTAAAGAAAAGATAGAAAATAAATATTTGCGTGTGCTGTAAAGTGGTTGGGAAAAAATGAAATCGGAATCGGCTAAAATCGGCGTTGGCTGGCCTAACTCAAAGAAAATCGGAATCGGCCTCGAAAGTTGTAATCGGTGCATCTCTACGATTCATTCACTTGTCCAAGAAGGATGCTCAGACAGGTAGAGATTGCGCAAAAGGTTAGAGACAGAAGCCCTGCGGTGTCTTTACTGACTCGGGGACGGAAGAGTGATGGGAGCTGTCGAGAGGAGAGATGGATTCCCCGGTCATCTCGTCTCCACCCGGTCATTGTTCATGAGCTATGGCTGCCAGACAGCTGTCGGTACCTGCCCCGTCTGACAGATGCCTGCTGCCAGTCAGTCCGGGAATGGTCCACAATCTGCGTCACCTTCTCGCTGGCTGGATCTCACTGTGAGCCAAAAATCAACGACTGGGAAGAGATTGATTTATTCCCCGTTAGCATTTCTCAGAGGTGCTTCAGCCATTTGTTGAACACATTACATTAAAAAGGTGCCGTGGGTAGGATTGGGAAGATCCAGGACTTAGCCCAAAAATGTGAACATCAACAACTTCTCAGTCCCCTCCCCCTTCCTGCTAAAGCCCAAAACGGTCTCCTAAGCCCCTCCCCCCACAAGGGAGAATGAATGTATGTGCATGAGCAGAGGTGTAAGTGAGAGTTGGGACTAAGAAATATGAAACCAAAAACATAGAGAGCACTTCCCTGCAGAAAGAAATGTCACTTATTTGGTTATGTGCATCTTATGTGCGCCACGTTCTTTAGCCAATATGACAATTCTGTCTGTTCTCCACCTCCAACTTATATCAAAAAAATGCATAGTAACCACATTAGGGACGCAAATGTTAAACTCAACAGGCTTTTACAACACCACGAGTGGGGTCATGTGTAGTAATAGTCATATCTGGTTTCAGTGGGTGGTTGAACCAAAAGCAAACGGTGGAAAATGTAAAAATCCGGGCTAGCATCGCCTGACTGATGCCTATTTCCTTGTTTTTGTGCGTTTGTGTGTGTGTGTGTGTCAAGAGGCCGGGGGGGCGGGCGGTGTACTGTGAGACTAGCAATAGATTCTCTTGATACAAGAATACAATCTCTTTTGGTACAAGAGGTGTGGGTCTCTGCAAATAAACTGTCATTTTTCACAGGCTAATGCGCATCCTCACAAATACTTAACCGCACACACACACGTGCAGTGGGCACACGCATACATCTCAGGGCCATGTGTGGTCTGTTATTTAGAGACGTTTCCTATTGCTCTTACAGCTCTCGTATGCTAATAAACAGAATCATTAAGTCATGGCGGGTGGTGGCTGGTGGAGCTGATCCATTACCGTCTTTTAAAAAAATATGATGGCAGAGAGAAATAGGATCTATTAAAAGGCGGCAATCAAAGCGGCATCACCACTTGCAAGCGTGTCACGTAGCCCATTCAATCTCACAACCCATGAAGCAATTAATTCATGTCAATACAAATACACAAATAGTTTCCTTTTGCTCATCAGGGCCCCGCGCAGGTCCTACGGCTGCGCTTGTGTTTATTTGCGTCTTGGTGCCTCTGCGTGAACATGCTCAGTGAGGTGAACCTGGAAGAGCAGGTGTAATTGGGTGTGGGGGGGAAAAAAAAGGGAACCTCGTCGTCTCCCTGGCTAAATTAAATCAGACAATCTTCTCCTCTCCATTTCCTCCCCAAGACAACAGGCACATTGTCTCCCCTCAGGTTTGTTATTATTTCTCTGATCAGGTTGGACGGAGGGTGACGCAGATGACGGGATAATGATTATTCTCTGAAAACAGCCTCCCTTTGAAAGCACAAGGGGGTGGGGTGGGGGGGGGGGGGGGGGGGGGGGAAAGCCTGTATCTGGCTATGCCTCCTCCCAGCTAACTTCAATTAATTTAACCGCAGAAACACTAAAAACACACCCAAGAAAGAACAAAATTAAATCTCTAAAAGGGTGTGAGTGCTCTGGCACCTGGTCAGTCAGCATTGGATTAGTGAATGTGGAGGATCAATGCCTCATGTGGTAAATCATTATTTCTGTAAAAGGAAAACTCCCAAGAGAATGCCAACCCAGATGTGTTGCCGCCCAGACAGCAACGAGCAACGGCTAAACGAGTTTCTTCGAGTCAATATCTCAATGCGGAGGGATCCGACCTGCTGAGAAAGCATTCTCGGCTTGATGGAGCCGCTCCGATAGAAAGCAGCTGTGAAGCCACATGGTGCGATTCCGAGGAGGTGAGAGAAGTAAAGTGTGGGGGGGGGAATTGAGCAGCGGGAGAGACAAAAGGCTTTCTGATTGTGGCTGCGAGTTGATGAAAGTGGGTTCTGGCTTGTCTCGATTCGTAGGAATGAAACCAGTCTGCATTTAAATGCATCTGTGGAGCAGCACTGCTCCATCACACGCCTTTGTTTCCAAAGCTACTATTCCCAGTCCTATCTACGTAGATGGGTTACTGCTTTGCATTTTGACGAAGGAAGACTAGAAATCCTCCTCTTCCTGAATCCCCTCCTCGCAGAATTTCATCTCTCCTTCTGTTTTCATCCAAGTGTCTTGGATGACTGATAGTTTTCAGGTGTTTGTGGTGTTTTGCAACAGACATAATGCAGGAATTGTTCCTAAAGTGAAAATACAAATGTCATCTTCAACATTCAATATATATATATATATAAAAAAAAAAAAAAAAAAAAAAAAGAAACTGGCTGTTTATTTATAGATTTAAGACACAAATATTAGACATTAAAACCAGGAGAAACATCAGACTTCTGTTTGTTGTTAGACAAGAATCAAGAGTGAGCCGAGTTATTTCAAAAGGCTGTTGACACACCGGCATTTCCCTTGGGTGGGTATACGACTCGCAGTGCTACAGCACAGTGAAGTCATGTTGTTGTCAAACATGCCCCACATATTACGGGTGACGCCGCTTTCAATTTTGAATTTAAGACAACAGAATCAATCACATTAGAAACAAACCGCTGACACAGACAGACTGGCGGCGGTATATCATGAATGAAAGCCACGGCTGAGCGGGTCAAGGTAGAAAGTGCGTACACTCGTCGGGAATGCAATCTGTCATGCGCTGCAGATTGGCCAGGACTAATGAGCCCTTACATTACAGTGCAAAGAAAGCTGATAGTGCTGGAGTGCTATTTTTGCACAGTCAAATTGCAGTTCGATTTTCACCTAACAAAGACTCAGCAACATTCACCAATCAATACGTGTCAAAAAGTCCCCCCGCTTCTGATAATAGACAAGCACACAAGGAAGTGAGCGCAAATCTACAAGCATAAAGAATCAGCGGGGAGGGAGGAGGGTGTAGGGGACAGGAGGGGGTGAAGGCACCAGGATGATGGAAAGTGCAAGAGACAACATCATAGAACAAAAGCTACAAGACACTTAGGTTTTTTTTTTTTTTTTTTTTTTTACAATCAAAATATAACATAACATATTCTCTTGAAGACGTAAGGCATTTGTGGCATCTGGAAAAGATTCCCTTTCTTTGTCTGGGAGAGTCCAGAATGTTTGTCAAAATGACAGAAACAAAATGATATTGTACATAAATGAAGTGTGAAGCACACTGCGTCAAAGAATTTCCCATTTCTGACATCTGTCGGGCTTAACAGATGCTCCGCTCAGCTGCCTACCCAGGCTCCTCTCTGAGTCAGCCCGGCTCGCCACTAAAGCCAAGGATCTGACTGGCTGTGGAAATTGAGCCTGATGGTAATTGATTGCACATAACTTTGTGTGCCTCAATTAAAGAAAGTTAGTAGCTAGTGAGGAATTCAAAAAAAAAAAAAAAAAAAGAGTTTGAGAGCAGAACAGACGTGGCCATCCATATTTGTCACAGCAGCCCTCTTCAAGGTCAGCTCCCCGGGAGAGGGGGAGGGGGGGAAGGGGAGGGGAGCAGGGTAAAAGAGATGGCTGACAGAGAGAGAGAGAGAGAGAGAGAGAGAGAGAGAGAGAGAGAGAGAGAGAGAGGAGAGAGAGAGAGAGAGGGCCAGCCTGACAGCTCAACAGGGCTGACGGCTGGCTGAAGCCGACACTGAAGGCCAGGTGGATGTAGCAGGAGTCTGGTCTGCTGGTTTTAGGGGGCGTGGTCCATGGATGGTCCAGAATTATTGTCGTCAAAGTCCCGTTGGTCCATGGGCTCCGCCCTCGGCTCTGGCAGCCTGGAGAGAAAACGAGAATCAGAGACAAATTAGGTGACCGCAAGTCCTCCAGCTCTTCTTCTTCTTCTCCTCTTTCACAAACACCTGCATGCGGCAACACAAACACACACATCCCACCCGCACGCACCCTCCCAGCATGCGCGCATATTATGGAAATCTAATAAACCTTTGTGAAATGTAATCAGCTTCAATCAAGCTACGCCTTAAGCAGAAATCATCCATTCTGTCGGCGTTACATTAGCAGCTCTGTGGTGACAGAGACAAAGTGATAGCTAAATTGCAGGGACCTGTAGCAATCCGAGCCTGGCTGATAGATTCAATTTCACCGGAGACAGTCTACACTAATCATGTGCTCTAATTGGACAATGTTGTAAGGGTGATAGAGCACTGGTCCGCCCTAAGACGCAACACTCTTCTGTTACTTCTCTCATTCCACCCTCCATCCCCCCCCACCATCATAGCTACAGTATATCCATTTTCAGAAGACTGCGTCTCAGCATGTTTTTCTAAACACTTTATGGGGGTGCTGTTCAATTCAATGAGATTCAATTCACTTTAGAGCTAAGCCATCTAATTTCACCACTCAAATGTTTCCTTTGAAACCATCACTTTCTAAGATCTCGGGCCGCTAGTTTGCATTTATATTTGTGAATTTACTGCCATCTATCGCGGCAAGAATCAACAACGATGATGCTACTCAAATCTCTGATGTCATCCTGATGTTCTGGGGGGTTAGAGATGATATAACTAACAAGTTCAAGGTTCAAAACCTAACTTGCATGTGGCCGTCTGTTTTCACTGTCAGTTGAGCACCTACATTAGTATGTAAGCTCAGTGCTAAGCTCGGTTCTCTAGTTATTACATTTGGAGGGAGAAGGGTTCATAACAACAAATTAAGCAACGGGTAACAATAGTAAAACAACACAGTAAGCGAAACGAATGACTCATTTCCCAGAACAAGCACAGCGAGCATAAAATAAAAAAAACAATGATACAAACACATAGAAGTTACTGTAGCAGGAGCAATAAAATCAGACGGCCAGTCATGATGCGAAACCCTCGTACAGTGTAGTTGTACAGTATACCCAACGTGGTCATGGGAGAAAGGGGTTCACTTATAGTTAAATGTACAGCGTCCTGTTTAATGTTCTGCCTGTCAAGGTACAAAATTAAATTGTTTAAACTGTTTTGCGTTCAGTGCGTTCAAATTAAATATTGGTTGAATGTGGTTAGCAACTGGTCAGGGTCACCACATACTGCTGTGATGTTTTAGCAGATGCTATTATTCATGGCTAAAAAGAGTTTTCAATGTTGTTTAACCTCACATGCGGTGTTTGGTGTTTTAAGCCCCCAACGTCGTCTTCCAGGCAGGCACTTGGATTAGGCAATGGTTAGGGTTAAAGGAACACGCCGACTTACCGGGACTTTAGCTTATACACCGTATCCCCCAGAGTTAGAAAGTCCACACATACCCTTCTCATCTCCAACTAGCCTACTGCTCCCAATAAGTGACAAAATAACGCCAACATGTTCCTGTTTACATGTTGTGATTTGTATAGTCACAGGGTGTACAAATAACAACGTCACATGAGACACAGCCGTCTTCAAACTGGGAACTATATTCTCAGAAAGGTGAAGCACTGCTACTTCTGCGGAGTGATTTGCTCGCAGCACCTGAAGCCCTGTGGTGAGGAGCAGAGAGTTCGCCTGGAGTTGACTCAGAGTTGGAGTAATAGAGTCAACAATTACTAGATAGTAAAAGCATATGACCTTGTTATTCGTACACCCTGTGACTATACAAATCACAACATGTAAACAGGAACATGTTGGCGTTATTTTGTCACTTATTCAGAGCAGTAGGCTAGTTGGAACCGGTTACCTCCAGGATCTGTGCTAGGCTTAGTTAGCGCTGGGGTCGTCAGACAGAGTTACAACACGCACGGAGATGAGAAGAGTATGTATGGACTTATCTAACTCTGGGGGTTACGGTGAATAAGCTAAAGTCCCAATAAGTCAGCGTGTTCCTTTAAGGTTAAGGTTAAGGTTAGGGTTAGGTGCCTTGAAGTCGTCTCTGGGGGCTTAAAACACCATTGAGCCTACATTATACCATGCAGTTGTGGCTGAACAAACATTAAACTTATGTCTATAATGCAATATCTGCATTAGACAGTCGTGTTGTCCAAGATATGAACACATTTCTGTATAGAATCCTTTATACAAGGAAGCAGCTAATGAACACATTATATATTGACGTAGTGTTACTTTGTCATCTTCGTCTCGTACCACTCTGTCAAAGACACATTTCCATCCATCTCTGCTTGTCTACCTCACTTGCTTCAACACTGTACTGTTCCACCCGTTTTACTGCCTTTGCTGTGTGCAGCACAATCTTTGAGAAAAAAAATCGACACGTTGTTTAATAGGCTGCGATATACGAGTATTCCTGTCTGACACCCTACTGCTGGCAGAAACAAAGAGCTGCTCCCTTTCCCTTCCGTCACCTTCTCGAGGAGCGACTCATCAACACGCAAACTCACAACAGGGAATCTCATCAAAGAGCAGCCACAAATGTAGTTATGTAATGAAGTTATAGACAACACTTTTAGGGTTTAACAAAGCAGCAACAATTACACACACAGACACACACACACACACACACACCTCAAGTGCCAACTTACTGACTGCCAAAAGAAATGATGTTGGACAGAGTGCATACACGTATAGTTATACCATCTCCCTTAAGTATACTGTACATCTGAGACATTCATTATTCAAAAGGGCTGTTCCCGTTCAAATTTCTAGCGAACTTACCACTTGTGCTATCTGTACCACCCCAATTTTACTCAGTTTTCAAATTGTCTACAGCGTCTCACAGGCTGTTCACTCTTGTATTGTCAGCACAACACACACAAGTCTGCACTGAGCTAAGCCCTGCAACCTCACACAGCTCCCTCCTGTCTGACATGGTGTTTGGGGTAAAACGTTGGCAGACTTATTTTGTGTAAGGCAATTTCATCTTGCATCTCCAGTCAACCAAAACATTCATCCCCTGCTCTTGGTGTAGTAAAAAAAAAAAAAAAAAAAAAAAAAAAAAGAAAGTAATTACAAATATATTTTATATGGCACAAAGCGAGCCCTCCTCTATGGAGGCAAATTAACTATTTATATTCAAACAGTATTTGCTAAGCCTTGGGACACATGGATGTAATAACTTATTTATTCCACCCGCAGGAAAAAGGCCATTACTTGAGAGAAAGAGAGAGAGAGAGAGAGAGAGAGAGAGAGAGAGAGAGAGAGAGAGAACGGCAGCGATTGGGGTGGGTGGTAGAGAGGGAAGACAGAGTGGAGCTTCAACATGCAACAAAATGTCAGTGGGTGGCTGATAAATTCCCTACGAGTTAAAGCCCTTGCTTTGTTCTCTTTTTCGGTCTGTTCATCTTCCCTGGCCTAAGTAAGAGATCACTTTGCTGTGTGTGTGCGTGCGTGCCCTGACGACTGGGTTCTTTCCACCCATGACTTATTCATACGCTTTAATGCAGTCGATGTATTATTGATCAGGGACGATCATTGCCTCCTCCCCTTGGTGTGACCATGTCCTGTGGACAGGGGCGGGCTGAGGGCTGGGAGGCCTGCTGCAGAGCTCACTTTTTGGGCTTTAGTGGAACATTGGCTGTGCCTCCTGGGTGATGGATGGACAACAGCTTTTGTGTGTGGAAATTTGGAACATTTTGTGTGTGTGTGTGTGAGACAGAGAGATAAGATTTTAGATAGGACTGGTAGACTAGAACAAAGCTAATCTTACTAATGTCCCCTCTCTGAGTGAAACAGAAAAGTTTCTCCAATAGCCCTAAAATGAACCCATCACTCATGAGAGAAATCCCCTGGCTCCGTACGAGGAAAAACAGAGAGCGGGAGCGTGCAGGATGTAGCCTAGACTTTGACTTTTGTCTCTCGCATTCTATTCCTGTTTTGGCCTCGCCCCCATGCAGCTCTCTGGGAGATAGAGGGAGGGAGGGGGTCCTTGCCCTGATCTAGTTTGAACTCCCTGCTCTTGGCAGAGAAGCTGCAGGACTCTTAAGTCATCATTCCGGAAACACTCCCATCCCGCCGCGGCAGCCTTGCCAGCTTTCCTCATTGCCATATGAATAATCATACTGCAGTAGCTTGGATATGCTCAAAGGGTTTGAGGTGTGTGTGTGTGTGTAAAAAGATGGAGAGACGGGAAAAGGGAGGAGCTGAAGAGCAAACTGGGGCTTGCTGATAGGAGGAGTGAGGTTCTTCTTGATTAAGCAAAGAGGTTGAGTGAGAAGAAGGCTGTGTACACAGCGCTGGTGGCAATCATCTTCAGGGGAACGTAACTACTGCAATTTGTATTTCCAAACAGACCTGATGCCATCTAAGCATACTCCATCACATTACACGGCGGGGCACATTTCTCAAGCCCTGGAGGTCTATAAGGTTTGGTCTAATGAGAGAGGATCCTTAATGGTTATTGATAGAGCCCACGAGGACAGACTCCTACCCTTACTCTCCAGCGAAGCAGTGCACTCTGCCACTACTTAATGAAGTAAATCCTGTCGCTTCTGCAGGCCAATTTAACACTACAAACAGCTATGCGACAAGAGATGACTGCGATATGGAAAAATAAATCAAATAAAAAGGGGGAAAGAAAGGAGTGCGGAGCATTAATGACGTGAGAAAGGGAGAATGAATTTACAAAAAAAACAAAACAGGTATTGATTTGTAGATGGCAATCTAATGTAAACAAAGAAAAAAGAAGAAAAGACATACTTCACACTATTATGAGTAATTGACCTTCTCTGTGCTAATGCTCCGCTGGATCTAACTGGCCATTATCCCTCTCCTCTCTCTCTCTTGCCATCTTGTCTGCCGACGTCCCCTCTTCTATCTATGGATTTATACTCTTTCCTTTCATCCGACAGCCCTGTCAAGGGTTGTCTAATTTAGAAATAGCCCCTGCACATGCCTTTCATTAAGAGCACCCCTGTGATCTCCCCAACACTCTGCACCGCGATGATCGTGTGCCACCTAGAATTTGAGATATGGCTGTACCCTAATGAGAAGAAATGTGTGGGGAAAACCCTGAGAAGAGCAATGGGGTGCCATGGAGAGGTGGAGGAAGACTTAAGGAAGGAAAAGACAATTTATCAGAGCTTCCAGGAAGGTGAAGATCAAAGAACAAAAAGGGAGGAGAGCCAGAGCGGTGGCAGGAAGTGACAGCATCTTGATTGGAGCTTGTTGCAGAGGCTTAGGGCGCCATCCACACGGAAACACTTTTTGGTGGAAACACACGTTTTGCATCGTTTTGGCCGATCGTCCAAACGAATCCTGTAAACGCACTGCCTGAAGACGCAGTGCGTCACACATTTTTGAAACCTGGTCCCAGGGTAAAAAGAAAATTCTAAAACGCCGCCCTCGCGGCTTCGTTTGGACGGTGAAGACGCCTACTTGCGTATTGATGATGTCATCGCCAAACCCCTCGACCTCTAGCCTTTGACCTCTTACCCCGCGACGACGTCTCATAACAACAACACCAACATAAACATGCATCCGTCCTAATCATGGACGTATTAAGAGAACGGGTCCTAAGGCCCACAACCACACGGCACGGTAGCATCGAAGGTAGCATATAGCTAGCTCCCTTGTGTTTGGTTTCTTCTTCTACTGTCCGTTTGTATACAGCACGCAAGCATGCTCTGCCTCTTCTTCTCCGTTTTTGGTGAATTTCTGTAGCAGAAACAGCGCCACCTATAGGCCTGGCATATGAAGCAGCGTGTTGAGTCATTTACAAATGGATCTGTTTGGATGCTAATTTCTAACGATGCCAGGGAATACAGGGGGGAGGGGAGGGTGGGGGGTTAGATCGTTTTGGTACATGTGGACGTGGCCTTCGACACAAGAAAAGGAGGGCTGATGTGGAAGTGTGGGAGCCCAGACTGATACTTAAGTTTCTATTAAAGTTCCATTGTCACAGGTTCCTCGGGGCCATGATCAGATAAGGTGCTTTTCTCTCATGCTCTAACACAAAGAGCACCGGTAGTGATTGCAACTAGGAACACAATCATCAACGTGTTTTTGATATGCGCCTCCAAGTTTAAGAACTTCACACTTCTAAAATTAAGTGTAGCTACTTCACAAAAGCAGACAACGTAGGGCCGTCAGCAGCTGCTGCTACTGTGTAAATTACACTGTATAAAAATGACATCAAATTACAAACCAATTTCCTCTGCGGACAAAGAAAAGAGCAGATTGTGGTAGGAAATAAGAGCAACTCAGTGGGTGGAGATAATTGAATCTTTTATAAAAAACATTTTATTTCAAGGGAGAGAAGGCTTTTACAGTTGATCACTTTTATGAAAAACAAATTGCATATTTTAGACATTTCAGTTGGGGTTTTCATTTAATCTTATCCCAGAGGTTTGTGCAAGGTCCATATTTCCCCCTGTATTTATAAACTACCCTATTAACAAATAATGCCAGTTTTCACTGTTCTATGCATGGACACACACAGTATATACAGTGCATGACACATTATATTTATTTATATAGTCTTGAAATGTCTTATAGCTAAATACCAATATTTTGGGACATTCTAATTGTAGCTTTAAACAGTATTGCTCTAAACAGCACTGACCCTGGCTCCTTATCTCATTATTCATGTTTATCTAAAGTCTGTACTATTACAAAGACTAAATCCGTCCTTAGCTAAGAAACCATTGAAAGTTTCACGTTTATTCTCTACTGGTAAAAACGTATCTACAGTAGCATCACTCCAGCCTATTCAAAATGCCGACGCTCGGGTTTTCGCTGCCAAAAAGGATACGAAAAAAGAAAAACACTTTTGCCCTGAATCTTCTGTCGCCACCTCTACCCATTATTTTTAGAATTGACTATTTTAAAATGTAAGTGATTGCTTTTGAAAGCATGACTGGGTCTGCCCCGTGCTACATCACAGACCTTTTGACTACACATGGGTTGCACAGACTGTGATCTTCAGATGAGACCTGTCAAAGTAGACTGCAGACTAAAAGTAACCATGATCTGCACTCAAGGCGGTGAGACTTCAGAATCACACATCTGAAGAAATCAGGTTAGAGAGGTTGAGTAAAATGCTTGTTTATTAAGTGATGACTTGTTTTTCCATTGCTTTGTCTTTAACAAATCATGTGCGGTCCCGTTATATTCATATTCTGAAACATCTTCTGTATAATACACCATCTTCCTCTGGTAACAGAGTTTCTGTCCTGTCAAGGCAGAAAGAGAGAGCCTCACGAGTGTGACAGCAGTTGTTGAGGAGCGAGGACTCTTATTAAGATTCTGTGGCGAGAGGCTGCTGTGTGAGCAGGTGCTACCAACGCGGCAGGTGTTGGAGGTGGATGGCAGAAAGGATGGTTCACAGCTCGCATTTTCGGTCACTGACACACAGGATGGTTAAGTGATGCACAGGAATATATGGAGATGCATACATATGCGTTTCAATTGGTTTATCTTACAGTCAGTGTCACAAATAGGTGACGTGGTGTAGGGGGGTGGATGGAAAAACACATGTGGAATAGAGTCCGGATCGGGTCGGAGTTTTCTGTCCGAGCCCGGGCCGCGTCCGACAGAGCTGTGACTGAATGGGGCCCGAGCCCGACAGGCATTAAGAAAGTTGTGTCTGACCGGACCCGAGCCCGACACGGTTATAATCAAATTTTTTTCCCTCCTACGGACACATGTAAGCCACGTTTTTGTGTGATAAGCCCGCTTTAGGCATTCGGAAATGTCAACAGATGAGCGCATCAGCGCACACGGGGCAACAAGCGCACGTTAATAAGCTGTTACAATGTTCAATGTGTGAACCTTTCCTGCTCGCTTCGTTTCCGACCGTGATCAGAAAACCGGCCCGGCCGCCAGGCGCAGGGCGGGTATCCATGCCTTAATGTGGATCGGATATTGTATTTACTTCATTTTTGCTTGGTTTGCTCAGATTTACGTTGAAAGGGTTCATACTAGAGCTGGGCAATATATCGATATTATATTGATATCGTGATAAGAGACTAGATGTCGTCTTAGATTTTGGATATCGTGATATCGTAATATGTCATAAGTGTTGTCTTTTCCTAGTTTTAAAAAGGCTGCATTACAGCAAAGTATTGAACTTACCAGACTGTTATAACTGTTCTATTATTGGCCTTTACCCACTTAGTCATTATATCCACATTACTGATGATTATTTATCAAAAATCTCATTGTGTAAATATTTTGTGTCAACAATACAATATCGTTGCGCTATCGATAGAGGTATTTGGTCAAAAATATCGGGATATTTGATTTTCTCCATATCGCCCAGCCCTAGTTCACACACACACACACAGACACACACACACACAGACACACAGACACACAGACACACAGACACACAGACACAGACACACACACACACACAATTAAAAACCGTTAAAGAGAAGACAATTTCAGTTCAGATACTTACCTCCTCATTCAAAAACTGTAGCCATGTCTAATGTTTTTGGATGCCGTATGTATGCATATACTGTTACATTACATATCATTTAGCTGACGCTTTTATCCAAAGCGACTTACAATTGTTATATATGTCAGAGGTCGCACGCCTCTGGAGCAACTAGGAGTTAAGTGTCTCGCTCAGGGACACATTGGTTGGTGTATCGCAGTGGGAATCGAACGCAGGTCTCCCACACCAAAGGTATGTGGCATACCCACTGCGCCATCACCACCCCTGTGCGAACCAGATACACACAGTACGGATTCCTGATGTTAGTGATTTGCCTTGAGACAAAGAAAACAACCACAACACCAGTGTTCTTCTCCAAGACATGGAGAGTATAATCTACACTGGTGTCCAAACTTGCTGCTGGGCATTTTAATGATAAATCCGTAAACTGTCTTTATAGCCCGCATCTGTGCAGAAAAATCCCTGTTGAGCCACAGTCACAGCAGTATTGGCTTTGTTTACATCTTGATTAATTGGGCTGAGGAGATTCTTTTCCCCAGGAAATAGAACTGTCTATATCCATTCTGACCACAGCAAACTGCATACGCTGAAACAAAAAAAAAAAACTGTTATAATAGACTCTCTAAAATGACAGCCTGATCTAGCGGTTATCTTCTATCTCATCAATTATGAAGTCTTCCTGTGATTACATTTCATTTTGAGGATGAAACTCTTCAAACACGCACAAATGTACAATTTACACCCGCATTTACGTTAAATGAATTATTGACCGTATCTTAATGCTTGAAGATGAGTGGAAAAGAGTGAACCAAACTGCCTGACCAAAGAGAGAGCGTCCCATCACATGACCCATTCTGACCCGACTGAATAACAACGCTACAAACAATGACAGTCTGCCTCTTTCAGAGTCACTGGTCTATTCATACTGTCCACTGGGATTGTCTTCCCGCTGAAAAACAATGCAACACCCTGTGGTGTTTCCATGCTGTTGCAAAGACTTAATCAGCTCACAGAGGAAGTGAAGAGACAAGGCACAAAAACAGCCCATGCATCATGGTACCGGGGACAGAGAGCTAGGGGCTGTTTAATATGACCCTTTGTGTGCACCGCAGCTTATTCATCAGAGCAAAATGGGAGAGGCGAAGATAAATCCATCTCATCATCCACCAGATGTATTGCCTCGAGTAGACCCCATTCAAACTCATGTTCATGCATGCCATTATTTCGGAAACGTGCATTAGAAAGTGCGGTGCGTACCACTCCAACCGAGGACTGCGTGCAGTCCACTCACTACATGATGCGTGTGTTATGCTGAGGATGCCTTCTCTGCTTCTTCTTCGGCATACAGACCGCAAACAGTGAGCCGTAAAGGCCAGTGAGCCGTAAAGGCCAGTGAAGCGGAATCAAATAGTGTGCCGATGCTCAGCCAATCAAAAACAATCACACAGGTTTATCTGCGCTGCAGCAGGTGCGAGGAGAAACGTTATCCCTCCATGAACTAATTTCCCGCTCACTTTGACACAGATACCTGCCGTTAATCATACAGAGGAATTAATGCAGAGCCGTTCAGATAAGAGCATTACACCACTGTAAAGACTCAATCTTACATCGGCTCATTTAGAGAATTTTGCAATTCCTGTGGCCATGGGGGCAATCGAGGAATTGGGGAGCACTGCAGCAATCCCATCCATGTAGCCCAAGCCAATAGAACCGCGTGAATGTGAAATTAAAACTGACCTGAAAATGACAACAACTATCCCTATTGCCACTTGCTTTAGGTATACGACTGGGTGCGGCCCATAATAATTCCTATAAAGCCCCTCTTCACCGAGATGCAATCTGACAATAAACAATTACCCTGAATAGAAGATCCCTAAGAGGAGAGCAGGAGATAATGGAATCACCTGAGTAGTTCCCCACTGTATAACAAAGAGAGAGGGGAGAGAGGACAGACATGTTGGATGTAGTCTGTCTGCTAACAGGAGGTTTAATCTCCATGAGGTTATACTGTGTCATCTCCATGATATTATTCATTTGATACTCTTACAAATATGCAGCTATTCCGTTTTTAAAACACAGTCAAAATCAGACCCATAAAGAAACCCAGTAGATGTTAAGGTAGGATACATTAAGAAACCCGTATCTCACTCAAAACAGCATGGATGGATTTTTTTTCTCCAAGTTTGTATGCGTTTAAGCACCAGAGACCCAAAATAACACCCCAAATCCCAGAGAAAGTGATTTTTTCATAATATGGGCACTTTAAAGATGCTGCCATGGTAACCTGTCACACAGTGGCGCCGGCTGCAGGTTACCATTCTCCCAGGAGAGATGCTGAGATAAAGTACACAGTTAAGTGACACGAAGAGAGCCTACGTACTTAATAACACAGTGGTTCAATTCAGCTGTCTGTACAATAAGGTAAGACAGAACTGTACAGACACTGAATAAATACAGTGTATGACAACAGACTATATTTCAGAGGTGTATGTTTTCCTTGACATTTACATTCATTCTAAGATACATTGCAGCCAATTGCCAAGCAACATATTATGCTGTATAGAATCCTTATTGTGATACCATTGTTGTTGTTGCCAACATGTTATGAAAGTATTAAAGTGTGACACAATTGTGATTTCCAAAACTACACAAGATAACCCAAATGGTTTACAATAACATAAATATAACTAAATTCCTTCAGCACAAGCTTCATGCCGAAATTGATTGAAATACTGCCGTACACTCTGCCTTAATCTTTTGCAAAATACTTTCATCTTCACCTGGGGATACACCCTTTGCAACACGGCCTCAGGCTAAACTTTAACTTTCTGCCTCTCCAGTGAAAAGAAAAAAAAATAAATCGAAAATCGAAATGTTGTCTCTCCCTGTTGTCTCCACGCAACAAATGGGATTTCTGGAGCGTAGAGAGCATTACAGCCTCACATGGATGCTAGTGTGGTTTTAAGTCTTGTTCGCTTCTATTCATTAAACATTAAAGCACAACTTTTAATAATGCAGTTGGTTCTCGAGAAACGACTATTGCCAAGTTTTGTATTATAGGCATCTTCTTTTTTGTTGTTGCTTTTGTAATGACCATTTCCCCATGCAAAGTAATCCAATCTCTATTGAATTCCAGTCTTCATCCTGTTTATTGGTTAAGGATTTAATGAAACTTCAGGGTGAAACTTCCTTTTTCCTGCATTTAAAGTTTTTATGTTAAGAAAGAAAAAAA
The DNA here is from genome assembly GCF_004354835.1 of Perca flavescens. Classification (NCBI taxonomy): domain Eukaryota; kingdom Metazoa; phylum Chordata; class Actinopteri; order Perciformes; family Percidae; genus Perca; species Perca flavescens. The sequence continues at coordinate 15,080,015 of NC_041338.1, forward strand.
AATGCAAACTTTAAATACAGACTATGTCTTAGGCTTAATGTGAAATTTCTCTACTACCTAATACTCCTTTGAAGTTTGAATCTCAAACCTACAAGAGTGAGAAAGGGAGAGAAAAAACACATTGGAGAGATAAACTTGTATCTGTCCTTCAGAAAGCACACGGCATCAGCTTCTAAGTAATGAATAGTGAGCACCTACGCTGTCCCCGCTCTCCCTTTCACTTGAGACTTCTTACATTCTTCTTTTCCTCTTTCGTGACTTTTTTTTTCTTGGTCCAGTCTTGGTCTTTCATTATGCCCTGTATTTACTTCTCAACTTGTTTTTCCACTACCCATCTCGCCCTTCATTCGCCCACGCCTGTCATGCCTTCCCCTCTCTGCCCTCTGTCGTCTCCATAGGCACCACTGATCCAGGGTTACTGAAGGGAGTCCTTCCTAGCCTGATCGGCACAGTCAGTCATCTGACCACTGAGCTGGCTCTGTCCCACGGCCAGACAGCCATTATGAAGACTGACTGGTCACAGCAGCGCCCACACACTTGGCAGGCTGGCAGACCTCCCCCCTGTTGCCTCTTTCAAACAACCCCCTCCTCTAACAGCAGAACACTGGCGCCACCTTAATCAGAGAACTGCCCAGGTGCCCGGACGAGCTGTCCCGGAATCTGGACCGCTCTGGAGAGATTTTAAAATTAAAAGCCTGTTTATGCCACACTTGGGGCAATGATACCAACTCCTCCTCTGTCTGTACTCTCCTCTATCAGAGATGGAGGGATGTCAGAGGCACATATGGCCAGAGACGAGGGGGGGGGAGAAAAAGAGATTGCGCCTGTGAGACAGAGAAAAACAGACAGGGTTGGAGAACAGACTGGCCATTAGGCAAAGCCTTCTGTCACATGAAAAGTCCCCCTCCCCTGCATCCAAGCCCTGTCTTCCAACCCCATCAGTGTGAAGGACACCCAGACAGACAGCCCAGAAAACCTGGGCTCCAGACTGTCGCAACTCTCATCTTGGCTGATAAAAGTCTCACGCGCCTTATCCATCCCTCCCCTAATTTTCCTTTGCAGAATGTTAAACACACTGAGGAATAAAGGACTTCCCTCAGGGTGCAACACTAAGATCTTCTTCTCGCGACAACAACAAAAAATAAATAAAAATGAACAGCAATAAGCTCTTTAAAGAACAGATCTAAATGCAAAATTCGTGCTTTGATGCAAACGTATAAGCATCAGACTTTACAGGTGGCACTGCACAAACTGAGACAAGTTTGGGCTTTATTAGTCTGTGAAATGTGTTGTTAGGTGCAGCATTGCAACACAGTGAAATATAGTCATGGGGCCTGACAGCTCCCCAGTGCTCCCTGACTAATAAACTTTTATGAGCACTAATGCATCCTGTAAAACATCAGTCATAAAGACTTCCTTCTCCTGAAGGTGACGTGATCCTATCTGATATTTCATCAACAATTTCATTGTTTAAAAAAAATTTAAATTGAGAGGCATGCCCATCCTTGAGAATTGGATTTTTTACCACAGTTGATAGAAGACATAATCTCTATTTAAAACATGCAAATGTCTCTCCAATACTGTGTGTGGATAACAATCAAATATAGCAACTATAAAAACCACTAGTGAAAAATTGTCTGGTTCAAAAGGGAAACTCAGATGTGCAAACGAGGCCCCGCGTCAGAAAAAGCAATTAATTTCTCGTTCACATCCCTCCCTTCACAGAACAACGCTGGATTAAGGTGATTTTTTAAAATGCATGCTAAATCTCCCATTAGAATCCTGAGGTAGTTCAATTCCCACCATCTCCTCATTCCTCTCGAGCCAACACTATAAATCTACATGGTGACAAGGCTGCTGAATTAAACATTCCGAACCTTCGCTCACTCCTCCTTCCCCTCACTTGGAGAATGACGGAGCAGAGGGACACGCTGAGGACTGGGAGAGGGGAGAGTGCCCTGACAACCGCCCCACTGATCCCTGGGACACGTGCTCTGACGTTGTTGCTGTGTCCAACTGAGGGAAGGGAGATGTTTGCCAATGGTGGGTGTGTGTGTGTGTGTGTGTGTGTGTGTGTGTGTGTGTGTGTGTGTGTATATGTGTGTGTGTGTGTGAGTGCCGTTTCTGTGTTGACAGTTTATACCTAGGGCCAGAGGTTTGATAAGGCAGTGATTCATTGCCCCTCGGTTCAGCCTGCCACTATCTTCCTCCTACATCTCCAACCCGCTGAAATCAGACCTGTAATTCCACCTGAAGGCTAACACACTGTGATGTGCATGTGTACGTATGTGTGTGTGTGTGTTTGTGTGTGTGTGTGTGTGTGTGTGTGTGTGTGTGGTTAAAGGGGACACAGTAGGTGAGACAGTGTGAGGAAAGCATCTGTGTGTGAAAGCATCTTCCTGTCTGTGCCGAGACAGTTGCCTTGTTCTTTCCGTCTTTCCACTAATTAGCCTAACTGTGTGTGTGTGTGTCTCGTGTTTATGTGTGGTTGTAAAATGAATAATGAATGTTTTTACACAGTGTGACATCTTCTGAGCGCTTTAACTTGTGTGTGCGTGAGCATTGCATGCATGATAGAGTGGAAGGCAAAGTTTCTACAGATTCAGCATGACAATCTGCCTTGTGGATAGAACACTAAGAACGGAAGTGTGTGTGTGTGTGTGTGTGTGTGTGTGTGTGTGTGTGTGTGTGTGTATAAAAGAGAGAGGAAATGGGAGAGGGAATATGCAAAGAGTTTGTAGAGAATCTATTTTTCCCGTTTGTAAATGGGTATAATTCCCTGACAAGATACAAGAGAGGAGAAGAGGGAGCTCTAATTGCCTGGTCCACTTCCTGTACAGTTTGTCATATCAGCCTTACCCAAGCCAAATAATGTTATTCTCAAATGCAAACAAAACTCAAAAGCACCCCCACATTGCCTACAGCATGCAAGATGCACATCATACCAATTAGCAACTGGCTGATTGGCAGTTTCCTGAGGTGGTGATTTCGGTTGACAACATTGACATTTGCTGATCATTACAGTCCAACTGTTAAATGTCCAGATCGTATAATTTGTTCAGAAGTAACCATAAAAGCTTGCCAGGGTCTGTTTACTGTGTTGAAATGGCAAAAAAATAAAATAAAACAAAACACCATTCGTGCTCATGCTACAACTATTATTAGCCATGCAAGCATGCTAGTGGCATGGCTCCAGAGATGGCAATGTCTCTCTGTCTGTCCACCACTTTGGTCCAGACTGGTCGTGCGTTCATGGGCATCGGAAAACCATTTTTCCCAGTGAAAACGTCATCAGTCACGTCACTTTCACTACTTTGTTTTATGACAAAACTAGTGAGATCCCCATCAGTCTCAACTGTACTTTATGTCTACTGCTAATTAAGAATGCACCCATCTGATGCTGATACCGGGCTGATACTATCGGTGACAATGGGGCCGATCTATTCAATTCAATTCTATGTTTATATACAGTACTAAATAAATTGTATACTGGAATCGTAACTCCTGTTTAAGTTTTGACCAATTTGTTGCTGCATTAAAAGCAGTCCTTCCAGAAAAATGCAGAGTTTTTTTTGTGATTGTTGCGGGCAAAAATCCTTGATTATGCGGCAAGTTTTCTTAAAAAATGCGATGGAATATGCGGGATATTTATGCAATTGTATGCAATGAAATTGCTGGAACTTACAAAAATTGCAGAAACTTGCAAAAACTGCAGTTTGATGAAAAAGAGAAACAAAAGTGATTCCCCCAACACCCATAGACAGTATATAAACACCCTGCTGTTCACGTCGCGTAATTACATCACTTGATATCGTTCCCATGGCAACAGGGGAAAATGGCTGCTCTTCTCTTAATCTTCTTATATACTGTCTATGCTCTTAATACATCAATGGAAGTAAACGCAACATTTTTTTTAGTTTCTGCTAACGATATATGTGACTTTTTTGCAACGAAAATGCGGGGATTATGAAATCATGCAAGCCCCGCATATTTTGCGCGGAAATCGGCAATTTATGCAGCAAAAGTGCGTTGTATTTGAAAAAATGCGGCCCCCGCATAAATACGTGGACTATGGCTTATTATGCATTGAATTATGCAATCGCATAATCGCGTTTTTCTGGAGGGACTGTAAAAGGTTTACACTTGAATTGTAATTTTTTACAAATAATTTGCTGGTGCATTATTTATTATTACAAAGTTAGAAAAGTAATGTTTAAGTCAAGCCTGATGTTGCCTTAACACATAAAAGAATGATCCCAGTCACTTCCACACAGCGAGGCATACAGTTTATTAATAAAACACTGGTATCTGATCAGTACTCAGTATCAGCCGACACCCAAAGCCAAGGTATTGATATCAGGACTAAAAAAGTCAGATCGGTGTATCCCTGGTGCAAATTCGCAAATGTTAGCATGCTAACATGTTCAATTAGAATGGTAAACATGCATTATCACTGCGAGCATGTTAGCATTCTAATGCTCAGCATTTGGTTGAAAGCAGCGCCTTGCCTAAGCAGAGCCTCACAGAGTTGCTAGCATTGGTTTAGACCAGGGGTTTTCAACCAAGGACCCCTTTACTGAAAGAGAGATGCGGGGACCCCCTACTACTTTGTATAAAATTAAGTTGCCTATTGCACTAGGCCTACAATAATGGGGCGGCCTAAAGCCTTTATACATACCTCTTTTGCATAGAATACTAAGCTATTAAAATAATTTTTGGCATGATTTTATAATTAATCTTTTAATGTTTAACATACATATGGAACAGTGAATCCTTAGGATTAAAGGTGCCGTAGGTAGGATTGCGAAGATCCAGGACTTATCCAAAAAATTTGAACATCAACTTCTCAGTCCCTACCGCCCTTTTCTGCTAAAGCCCCAAATGGTCTCCTAAGCCCCTCACCCCACAAGGGAGAATTAATGCATGTGCATGAGCAGTGATTGACACACCCTGGCCCTGATTGGTGCATCTGAACAGGGAGCGGTGGATTTTTGCAAAGCGAGGCGAGCTGGATTTTTTATTTTTTTTAAATGAGCTGCTTCATGTAGTTCTACTGGAACGTAGGGTCAGTTTCAGCAAATATGACAGAAAGTTAGGTTTATAAGGCGTACCTACTGCACCTTTGACTGTATCTGTGGAAAGCTATCTTAGTGGCTACCTTACCTATAAGGCCAGTATGCCTATCATCAGTGGGATTTATATTTGCTAATAATATTTTGGATTCATGTTAAGACATTTTAATTTTTGCAACAACAAAAAAAGAACAATAATTTGGAGCCCCCTGCAGTGACCCCATATTGAAGAGCTCTGGTTTAGACAGTTTGAGATGAGTTTTGTTGTCAAAAGACTTTGATTTAAATTTCCAATCTATATTCAAGCATTTAAAATATATATTATATTTTCTATTTTACAATTGTGTGTCGCTACCCTTATACAAGTTTTATCATGTTCTACAGTCTGACACCTGAGACATGGCATGTGAATTGCTCTAAATGCTGCTCATAAATCACAGATTCGGAACTAGAAGATTCTTTCATTACTGCTATCTCGCCAGACGTAAATTTGACATGTGATGGAGATTTAAAAAAAAAAGAAAGAAAATCACAACATTTGCATCTTCGATGTAGCGACCCAGCCCCCCCCCCACACACACGTTTTTTAGAAGGGGATTTCTGATAGCAAATCCTCACAGCCTTCCTCTTAACAGAGCACACAATGTGATTGGTAGATGGGGCAGCTAGAGAAGTCTGGGTGGGTAATTCAATGAGCAGGTGGAGGGAAAAAAGAATGTCAGGCTGGAAGAAAGGAGTGCAGCACATAGAAACGCTGTTCTGTATTCATAAATAATGAAGCAGATAATAACCAATCAACACATTTTACGATGTGACATAAACATGACATGTTCTGCCTCAATTTACAGTCACAGAGAACGTTAACGAATGCAAGTCTTGGGAAAAAAAAGCAGTTATGTTTTTTCCGTTTAAGCGTCTCAGTAGGATGTTTAACACTGGGCTACATATTAGATAGCACAAGGTTATCAGGAAGGGTATTTGTTGAAGCAGATATAACTAAATATGGACTGCTGGAATATATAAAATGATCATACCAGGAAGCTGTTTACCATCAGAGACCAACCTTTTGTTGCTGTCTTGTGCACTGGGGCTTTCTGAAATATTATTTGCCACGCTCTCTTTAATTTTTCATGCCTTTTCCTTTTGCATTACCAACCTGCCCAGAAAGCTTGCTGTAGTTTAGCTAGCTGTTTTTCCCCTCCGCTTTCTTTCCCCTTTCCTCTTCAGCAGTCACCCCATATCTTTCTCTGTGCAGCTGAAATACATCTAAACAGGCTACACCTTATGCTCATCTCGTCTCAGCCTGCTTGATTTCATTTCCAAAATTCATCATTACAAACACTATTCTTTTATCACTATATTTCATAGCATTCGTTCTTTGCAAGTCTTTAATACCATCCTAAAATGATGTTCACATATACATGTCTTTTATTTAACTTGCACAAAGTCCCTCTGGATAAGAGCATTAGCCTGATATGTAAAATATGGAGTGCAAAGGTTCTCAACCCATTACGTTTAGTTAAATATAGCCCTTTTTTTCATAGTTTAAGACCAATTTGATCAAATATGAATATTTAAAGAGTCATGTGGTGCCCCTTGTTAAATTGTTAAATCCTTCTCTCTTTTCAGCTTTTCAATGACAGCATAATAAAACTGACAAGGCATGAAGTCACTATGCTGACAAAGCGTTGGGAAATTTCCGGAATTTTTCCAAGGGAAGTTAAGCTCGGGAATTTTGCACAATTTCAGTATAAAATTGTAGGGCTACCATTTAATAGTGAACTTATTTAAGGGAGGGGGATACACATAAAAAAGCATTACTAGGTTGTATGGCATGTTTTATTGATAAATATGCCCATTTAACTGAATTGTAACTTGCACTGCATTCAGCAGCACTCTTCCATCACGGACAAGATCATTTGCCGGCATCTCATTAAATAGGAATTCAGTTAAATTACAACCCTTAAATGCACAGTGCATTCTCTCATCCCAAGTGCAGACCAAACTACTCGGAACAGAAAAATTCTTTGCACATCTATTTATTTATTCATTTAATGTTTTTTTTAATAGCGAAAAGTATGTAGCATAAAGCTATGCCACACACCACAGCATTTATAGCCCAATCATTATGCCGATGCGTAGGAGAGGGATGAGTAGGTCAAAAGTTGCAAACAAAATCCTTCACACTGTTCAACTTGCAAAAATACATTCATAAGAGACGTTTCGGTACTAGACCTTCATCAGGCAAAATGCCCGTCCGTCCACACTAAACAGTCTATGCTGGTGACACTATTGAACTGTCTGAGCCAAAGGCCTACATGCTTTCATGTAGGTTTTCATTATATACTGGACGGGATAGATTTTATATTTCTTATGTTATTTCAGTTAACTAGCAGATGGTAAAGCAAAATACACAGTTTATAACTTGTGTTAACACCTTCTGCTAGTCATACAACAGAAACAAGGGAAGGCAAGGAAAGGTATGTGGGAGAGAGATGTACTTTGCACACATGGATCAACAATCCATTATTCATCGGCACCACGGGCTCAAAGAATCAGCACAAACACAGCATTAACCCGATTCTGCCGCACTATAGCCTTCTCTGGGATTACAGACAAGACATGCAGCACTTGCCAGAGCTCTCATATCTATCTACACAGCAGATCAATAGAAGCACTCTTAAAGCTCTCGTCAAAGCTCTATACTGCGTGGCTGGCCCTATACTGAAGGAAATGAACAACTAAACAAATCCAGTAGCCGTGCCACTACAGCTCTGGTGAAATTCAAAATCACGAAGTACGTCAAACTTATATAGGTGGCAGTCAAATCCAATATCAAAAGAAGCAGTTTCTGTTTGAAAAATACATTCATACCTGTCATGTCCGTTTCACAAAAATACATCCCTAACTCTCTGGTCTCCTTTGCATTTTTTGACAGGCGGTTATACAGCCATGAGTCATTCTTGCCACTTTTATGGGATATTCAATTAGAAAGCTTCCATTTCTCAACTTGCTCTTTAAACCATCATACTGCACTGGAAGGTTTGGATGAAATCTGGAGCCTCTCACATGCAAAATGGAGATAGATGAGTCGTGCCACAGTGGTTTTTTTGTAGGTGAATTACCTCATTTCTATTCAGGAGAAACAAATAACTGCCATTATTCATTATTCATCACAAAAGACAAAGCTAACAGAAGCGCGCGCGCACACACACACACACACACACACACACTAATGACATGACAAAATTGGAGGAACGGGTGACGTGTGTGGCATGAATTATGCATGCTTATAGTCTCTTATCATCTAAATGCATGTCTCTGTATTTGTCAGTTTGGTTTTTGTATGCTTTGCATTCATTTGGGACCTGAGATCCACCCCTGTGGAATGGTGATGGCTAAGGGAGAGAGAGAGAGAGAAAAGAGAAGAAGACAGATACAGAAACACACACACACACACACACACACACACACACACACACACACACACACACACACACACACACACACACACACACACACACACACACACACACACACACACACACACACACACACACACACAGGGAGGGAGAGAGAGCGCGAGTGAGTGAGTGTGTTTGTATTAACGAAGATGTTTTAGTGCAGTCACAACAAGCAGCTGGGCCATACGCATTCATATATTCAAATTATCGAGGGCATGTTGACACACACGCACACGCAAAGGGATAAAGGCGAGAGGGCCTGTACTGGCTCCTTTTGTAGGAAGCAGTGTTCATTTTTAACTAGAGGGAATGCAGCTCTCTCCCTCCATGCCCTCATCTCTGGGCTCCATACTGTTTCCTCTAGTTACGCTCCCCTGACACCTCCCTGCTTCACTCAAGCCATCTATGTGACCCAGCGAAGGGCAAGCAGCTCAGACAGACAGATAAGCTGTGTCCCCAAAGTGCCCGCCTCGCTTCCCTGTCAGCCCCCCTTTTCCCTGAGTTTGTGTGCTCGTGTGAATGTACACCCTGATTGAGGGTGGTCTACAGCCTTCATTCAGCGAGACACAGTGAGCGATTCGCCCCACTGCCCCTTCTGTCAGCGAGCATGCGTTGATGGCAGATTACAACAAGGGAGAACATTCAAAACGGAGCATAAAGAGGTATTCGCATATATACATAATTATGTCAGTGAGAGACGGTCTTTAAAACCGAATTACAGAGTGAAAAAAGTGTATAGCATATTATTCAAGTATAGTTGTAAATAATGTCAGCCTTATACAGTATATGTGAGTGCATGTTAGAGACGATCTGTAAAAGTGAAAAGAATAGGGAAGGAAATTAAGATTAGGCAGAATATGCCCAATTTTTATCTCTCTGTGTGTGTGTGTGTGTGTGTGTGTGTGTGTGTGTGTGTGTGTTTTGGGCCATGGATGCATGATAAAGTGAGCGAAGCAGGGGACAGGAGCTCTGGAGATACAGCGGTGACGTGAGCGATTGGAGCAATGAATGGGGGGACCTTGCATTGTAATTAGAAGTGCTACGTTTCCCAGCAGGCTTTGCCATTTTAGTGTAATTACACGGTGTGATTTATATGCTCAGAAGGCTTCCACCACTCTTGCTAAGCAAACTTGCCACATGTCCCAAAGCTTTACCTTTTCTTGATTCAGATGGTTTTATAGATTTACTGATCATGAAGCAGATTCCAGCTCTAAAAACAAACCACAACCACAAACCAGCTAAAAGGTATTGAGTTGTATGCTGTTTTTTGTTTAGGAGATCAGATACAGTTACTGTCCAAAGCTTCCACTTCCCTTGCATCACAGTTATTTATGCCTATTTTTCCTCTCCTTTAATTTATATGTATGAATTCTGAATCTCCCCTATACTCTTGTAACACTTTCTCTTTCTTCCCTTCGTGTGACATGTTTTTAGACAGTATGCCCTGGGGTTCTGCACATAAAATAAACCTAATACAGACAAAAAGGCACAAGGCACATTCTCCAAAAAAATATCAAGCAGGAACTGGGTGCAAAGTGAGTTAATGCGATACGCTCACACAGACGTGTCCCTTACAATCCACATGTGCGCCACTCTATTCATTGTTTTATTCCTGTGACATGCATTCATCCAGTAGTTTGACCTGCACTGCACACGACTAAACACTTCTTTGGAAGGTATTTACTATTGTAGACGGGTGTTGATGAATGAGTCAGAAAAAAGCTAGAGAAACTAGTCAATCAACGACAAAAAGTGTTAAACCGTTTTTTCAGCTTTCTCAGGACATGTCTCTTCTTTAAGGCCTCCCGTTTTCATCGCTATTCTTTTTATGCTTAGAATGACAGGATACAAAAACACAAGGGAAGGCTCGCTGTGAGAGGCAAAGAAAACCGCCAGTTGCATCTCTGATAGGACCCAACTTAAAGATGACACTGCTTTCCAAAACACTTCACTGCTTGTGTTGGTGGATGTTTAGCTATACCAGTGTTGACTGTTACCTGCATTTACATGAATCGTTTTTTTGAATCGAATTTCCCCAGTAGTGGCAGGGAAAAAGCCGAAACATCTGGGCAATCAGGCTCAGGGTTTAAGGTTTCGACTGTTCCTATGATACTGAACTAGTATTCAGAGCTATAGTTCAGAAATGCAGCTGTCATGACAGACAGCTATGCCCCCAATTTAGCATGTTGTTCACAAGGCTAATATTTCAACATGCCATTTTTGTGTTTGAGTGAGCTTTAATTTGTGTGTCTTACAATTACAATTATGACGCACAACAACCAAACAATGGCTTATTGTATATGCTACTGGGAAGGGTCCGTGTAATGAGTAACTTGATATGAATTGTAATTATCAGCTACCTTAGCTGCAATGTTAGCCCTATTTAGCAACTAAGCAATTAACCTTAACTACACATACAGTCATACAATGTTGCAAACCTATTGATTTTCTGTTCAATTTTACAAAGATTACCAGAATCTTGTTGATGGGAGTCACTACCGTTTGCTCTCAGAGATAATCGGTCAGTTCCAGAGCCATAGAGAGAGAAGAGTTGAGACAATCTTTGATCTCGCTAGCGGGGTGGTCACGTGGTTCACGTAAGACTGTATAGTTCCAAAACACGCCCACGCTGTCATGTTCTTCTATGGGACTGACAGCAGTGATTGCGATATTGAATGGTAAATATAAATGAAAACACATACCCAAGTACTTGTTTGACTGTTACTGCATATTTGTAAAAGTCAGTTTTACATTTGGAGTGGTAGGGTGACAATTGAAAGCCAGAGTTTTACTACAACATTCTAGTGTTCATTTTGTCACCTATTTTTAATTTAGTCTTAGGCCAAAATTTTTTCTTAGTCAAGTTTTAGTCGACTAAAAGTCTTGTCATTTTAGTCTAGTTTTAGTCAAAAGAGAACTCAAGGTATCTTAGTCAAGTTTTAGTCAAAACATTTTAGAAAAAAAAAACTTTTTTAAAATAAATTATTTCTGATAACAATTTCAGTCAAATAGTTATAAAAATAAATAAATGCTATAACGTTATATAAATATTGAGCCTCTTCCTTATTTCACCAGTGAACGAGAAAAACAACCACTGCATGGGGAAAGTATATTTTACAATAAAATAAATGCAGCACGAAAATGGCGAGGCGTATTTCAAGTGAACGCAACATGTGTTGTTTTTCAGACAATGGCAGCTGCAGACTGTCATACGTCTCGTGTTGGAAATAGAGACAAACCTTTACACCGTTTAGCTGTCAGCATTTTAACTGCGTTAAATCCAACTGCTAGCTAACGGTAGGCTAACGGTAGGCTAACGTTACCTGCTGCCAAGTGTATTGTTAACTAGCGCCCCGTACAGCGATGTTCCGGTTGACTCTAACGTCCGTTTAGGAGCATCAGAGAGAAGCGCAGGCTATTCGGTCCGGTAGATAACGGTCGTTAGGGCACCTGTCGGTGCCGTAGCACCGGGTCTCAGTAACAGCTGAATATTCTATCTCATGATGAAAAACTAGAGACGATTGTAGACGAAAATAAAGAGCGATTTTATCTTAGTTTTTATTTTATGCAAAACATTTTAGTCTCGTCTTTTTTCGTCAACAAGAATGCATGTTAATTTAGTCTTAGTCAGCGTTTTTGGACATTGGTGCAGTCTCGTCATCGTCTCGTCTTAGTCATGGAAAAAAGGTCGTTGACGAACATAATTAGTCTCGTCTGACGAAATTAACACTACAACATTCACTATAAAAACCCTATAAAGGTCAATTAAAAATGAGAACCCATTACAGATAATGTATCTGTAGTATAATACTGGTCTGTAATAGAAAAATAATTTTCTTAAAAGGCATAATCTGTCATTAATGTAATCAATAATCACCCAACAACAAGTTTAAAACACAAGAATAAAAACCTTCTTTTACTTCCAGAGTGATAGTCAGGTCTGTTATATACAGATGTACAGTAGAACAGATAGCTAAAGTCAAAACAGGGCTTTATCTTCAAATGTGATCAAATAAGAAAAACACAAGCTGCTTATTTTCCATCTTAAGTCAAACTATAAATATTATATAAAGTTAATAAATGGACCAGTTTATATTATTATTACACTACAATATTAAAAGTAGCCTAACTATTGTTTATCAATCAAAGTGTCACAGAACATTCATTTTCTACTCCGCTTTCTCAATCGCAAAGTAGCAACTGTCCAATCAGCATTTAGTGTCCAGCCCACTTCTTCTGATGAGGCATGAGTTGACCACACAACCATGATCATTTTAAGAATAAGCAACACAATTCTGAATGGCGCTTTTTATTTTCCAAAACTCCCGGACGGCTCAGTAGACAAGTCGAAAGCGATATGCACATTGTGTAAAGCCGAATTAAAATATCACCGCAGCACGTAAAGCTTGAGCTACCACCTACGAGCTAAGCATAGTACAGTTAACGTGGTTCCGGTTGATGCTAGTGGGCTCTGGCATAGCACTATTTTGGAGAGTGCTAGTTGCCGACCGGTTGATGAAACCAAATCCCAAAAAATTACTACAGCTCTTGCGAAATGTGTGGCAACTAACTGCAGACCTGTCAGCATCGTAGAAGACTCAGGTTCTTAAAGTCGACGGTTGGCATGTTCTGACCCGTCTTATACATCGTCGAGGGGGACAGCAGCCCCACGCACGCACAGCCTGTACTCCACGGAGAAAGCCGCCCAACTGGAACTGCTGCAAAGTGATACAAGGTGATCACTAGACGTCAGTAAGTAATCAAAATTATTTAGGAGTTACTGCACACTATATTGACTCTAGATTCAAATGTGTGACTAGATTCACACATTTTTCTTTTGTTTACAGTAAATAAATAAATAATAAACAAATACAAATCTTAAAATCAAGTTCATAAAGTCACTTTCTTTGCATTCATTTGATTCCCAATCAAGATACACTGGTAATAATTGCTTTCCATTGTTAATAAGTACTTAAAAACAGTTCTGAAATGCAAAATAATGGAATTTTAATCATGTGATAAAACATGCGATTAATCACGATTAACTATAGAAATTCAGCGATTAATCGCGATTAAAAATCGTTTGACAGCCCTAAAAAATATATAAATAATTACACTGTGCACATACAAATAAAAATGCGTATATGCATTGTAAAGGGTCTCTGATATATTTAATCAATTTACCCCTGGAGATACCTTCACAGCTGGCGAAGTTGAGCTAACAAACTAGCAGGCAATCGGTCGTCTACCAAGACAAAAATGTATATAATTACGCTGTGCACATACAAATAAAGATCAGTATATGCATCATAAAGGGCCAGTTGACAATTAAAAGAGGTAGCTATTTAATCAACTTACCTCAGAAGTTACTCGACAGCCAGCAATGGAAATGAATTATGTCCAGCGCCGTAGAATGGATTTTTGGAACTATGCGAGACTTCATACCCTGGAAGTAGGCGGCAAAAAGTGTACAACGGAGTCCAACGGGAGTGTTGCCACTCTAACTTTCTCTATCACTCTGGTCAGTTCTGTTAAGATTTTTTTTTGTTTTTTGAGAGCAGCGTGTCAAACACACACACAACGCACCAACTGTACAGACATCGAGTTAGGTAACATCACACACCAACTGTATGTCTGTTTGGCAAAATGATTGCCAACGACAGGAGGAAGAAATAAGTTTACAGCGTGATTCTAATATATGTGGTGTATATATATATATATATATATATATATATATATATATATATATATATATATATATATATATATATATATATATTGCATATCTGTCAGGCAAGAACATCTCTGACATAACTGTTACCATCTTAACATTTTAGCCACATTGATAGTTCCGTGTTGACAATTATAAACAGAGGGAAAACACACACCTATTCTAGTGATGTGCTGGCTCGCATGCGGATATAAAAAACAAAGAGACTGGAAGGCTGTATACTCAGACCTTCAATGCATTTATTTCAACTCGAAAGAACGTTTGGGCAAAGGGTGAAGAATGCAAACCGAAAAGTCGATCTTTATAAGTTGAATGAGATTAATTTATCTATGGCCAACATGTCGGTTGGGAAGTATGCCAAATAAATAGATTCATTAATAACATTAAATCAGTAGTTGCGTTAACCAAACCAACCAATCTCACACAGGTACATCTCTCTCTCTCTCTCTCTCTCTCTCTCTCCTTTCCTCTCTCTCTCTCTCCTTTCCCCGCTCTCTCTCCCTCTCCTTTCCTCTCTCCCTCTCCCTCTCCCTCTCACACCTAAGAAAGTCACAGAAAACTCCTTTGAGGAGTGCCCCGATGACTCCTTCATGTTGGCTAATGTCCGAAACTGACAAGCTAAAAACTTTAAGTCGTGGGACCCAAAAGACATAGAAATACTGTACTTCTACATATCTATTCCAAAAATAAATCTTCTCATGTACCAATAGAAGAGCAAATTTAAGTCTAACAAGCAGAATTCCTTAGTGTACAACTCTTTTTCTCTCATTGACTGTCTCAATGTCTTTGCTTCTATTTCTCTCTTATGCATAATTTCTCAGGAGACAACATAAAAGTAGCTTTCAGGAATTAAAGCGCACGCGCTCGCGTGTGTGTGTGTGTGTGTGTGTGTGTGTGTGTGTGTGTGTTTCTGGGTGTGTGTAAGGACAGTCTCCTCTTCTCTTTTGATCAGTGGCATGGTGAATCCTGATGTAGCAAGGCCCTATGTGACCAATGAGGGCTTAGATTGCAAAATGTGAAAGCAAATGAATGCTGTGCCTCCAGAAAGAAAGTAGGTAGTAGGTATAGGTGTGAGAAACAGAATTGTAGTTATGAGTTTAAGTGCTACATGTAATTATATATCTTCTAATTAAATTTACATAGCAGACACATTAAATGTCATAATACGCCATGAGATACTAGCATAACGTATATGTTAACACCTTTGGCCACATTATTACATGCATGTATGCACACACAAAAATGATTTACAAAGAGATCGCAACAGCGGGATTAGATCCAGATGATAAATATTGTTCCTATTAGGCGCATTCACGCATATAAATACACACATGCTAATGAAGAGACAGACATCCTGTACACATGCACAAAGACATGTATAAAAGACGCACATCAGGGACAGGGGTTGCAAGGGAGGTGAGGGGGTTAAAGCAGGGGAACGCAAGCGGAATTTGCAATGCATCACATTAGAGACAGCCGTGAGAAGGCTGAGCTGAGGGGAGCAAAGCAAGATTTATATTCAGAGGACAAATCTTGGCAGGCATGGAGTACCTATGTTAAGAGGCTTGGGGAGAGGCGGGGGATCGTATTGATGAGGAAGTCCAGGAAAGATGCGAGTGGGTGCAGGATTGTTGTCCTGTGGGGATGCTCTGTCTACAGCAGCGATATGGGGCTCAGACAGCGGATTAATGTTTCTGCTTCATAATCAATTTGCTGTCTGGAATCCCACTGCACATAACCCTAAACAACCACTCCTCGCTTTATCCTGCTCATTCTATCTCCTCCTGCTGCTCCTTCTTTCTCACTCCACCGATTTCACTGCATCTCCTTTTCACCTGTTCACCTTTTTGTTTGTTTCCTCTTCAAACCCTTAAGATCTTTAATCTCTATCGAGATATTACATGAAGCTGTTCAGAGTTTCCTTTCATCACTGCTTTTTTTTTCTACTAACCTCCCCAAAACGTCCTTTCTCTCCTAGCATTCTAGCCACAGTAGATTCTGCACCCACTGCATTTTAGGGCAATACGGAGGGGACTTTGAGAGTAATTATATCAGAGTGTGTGTTTGTGTGTGTGTGTTTATGTGCAAGTGTGTGTGTAGTGATGTAGAGTCTAACCTTGACCAAGGGCAAACTATTAGCTCCATTTCACCCTTGGGTCCAAGCTCGCTGCCATCTGCTCCAGAGCAGGGTCATAATACTGGCTGACCAATCAATAACATATTACATGTTGGCACCGTGCGCCAGCCACGGTTGTGACTTTCTTTGCTTCTTAAAAGCAAGGCACATTACACTCCGGGGAGGAAATACAGTGCATTTCCCACAAGAAGGCAGCGTATCGACAGTAACAAAGCGAAATTAAAAACGTAATTTCTGTTTGCAGAACACTCGCATGTTGTCCATCAAAACTGTAGTTTGTGGCACGCAGGATTACTTTTGTATTCAGCCTTCATCCTAAATAAAGTCTCACAGAAAAGAAGGTTCTTTTCTCTGAGGACAGATGTGCTGGCATTTGCTGATAATGTTTGAGTATGTGTGTGTCTTTAGATGGGAGGAGTACTTTGAGATGAAAGCCCAGAGAGACAGCCAGGAGGAGAGGCAGAGACAGCAGGTGGTGCTAGGAGTGCTCCTGCTCAGGGGGAAGGAGGTGGAGAGGGTTTTGTGTCAACAGATCAATAAGTGTGAGACTGGGAGAGAACCATCCATCTCACATTGTCTGACACGGACGGGAGATAAAGGTTAGGGATGTAGTGTTGGCAAAATAAAAAAAACCCGAAACAAACAAACTGTAAATGTGGCTGAAAAATAATATGGCTGCATCTGTCCAGTCTAGTTTCTTATCCTTCCTTACACGTACCTGCAAGCACACATAATCAGCTTTGGCATAGTACTAATGTTAATACCGTGCTGTATCAAAGGGCGAGACTCGACCCCGCTAATGACACAACAGCTTGTCTTATTAAAGTGCACACATATACAGTATGGATGCATATAAAAACACACACATACTGCCTGTCAGCCACTGTCCATAGCCCCCTTACTGGACCGGGCAGATTGTCACCTCTTCTGATTACAGTCGGCACACACAGATGAGAGCTACTAATTGCCTTGCTGGGGCACCGACGTGACTCGCATGTGAGCGGCTAGCTTTGAAGGCAAGGGAGGCTTTGTGTGCATAGGTGATTCTGTGTCTGTAGTGAGTTTGTGAGTTGCTTGAGTGAGTCACTATAAGAGGGGAAGCAGAAAAAAAAAAAAGACTTGGAGGATATGTGTTTGTGTGTGTGCAGAGCCCCCCGAGGCATAGGGGCCCCCAACCATTTGTTTTTCCCTCTTAACATTTGGGGTCCCCTGGGCCAGTTCGAAGGGGCCCCCCCCACTATGGCCACTAGGGGACCCCCCAACCATTTGATTGGTTTTTTCCCTCTGGTTAAGGGTTAGGGGATTGGTCAGGGGATAGGACCTGTACATCATGGACGCCTGGCCAATAGTAGTGTCCCGTAGTTCGTGGCCATAGTGGGAATGTAATAGCCCTCCCCTCCCAGCGTTTGCCATAGTGATACACAAACAACATGGCAGCGAACATTGACATATATGGCAGCGACAAGGCAGCGACAGTGGCTAACATGAGTTATTTTCTACTCGTTTCATTACTTACTTAACCGCAATATCCGCCAAAATGACCGGCAGCTCATTGTGCTCTGTACCCGGCTCAAAGTCACCTATTTTTGGATTACTGAACAACCGCCTACCTAACGGAGCACCATGGAGCACCGGACCCGGTGTTGAAGAACTCTGATGCGGCTCAACACATCTACTAGCTAAAAGCCGCTGATACGAACGAGCTGTGACGGAGGTCTGTAGCGGCTTACAACAACTAGCAATCGCCACTCTGTAGCACGGAGCTCCTCTTCGACGTTTGTTTTTATCGCTAGTTACTACGAAGGAGCTTGCTACAGGTATGCTACACTCATGAGACCATGGCATGTTAATGTACGTTACTCAGCAACAGGTGAAAACAGGAGCAAGGTTGCGCGACTAAAGTTAAAATGAATTGAACTTTTACTGAGGAACGAGAAGTGACTTACCTGTATGTGTGAAAACAGCTTTATCTCACGCATCCGTTTAGTGGTTGTTGAATATATAACATTATTATATAGGGGAGAGCCGGGACAGTTGAAACACGTTTTAATTAAACGTAATTTACAAAGCGATCGTATCGCACTGAAAGCTAATATTTTGTCACAAGCAACCTACACCTGTTTTCTGTCAAATACAGTTGCATTTTCAGCTTTGAACAATTACAGCAAAAGTGGGGCGTGCGTAATGTTTCATTCGTCCCTCCTGGTCGGGACGCATGAAACAGCATAGGGGACGGATGAAACATACAGTTTAAGCCATATAAACTTCCCACAACTTCAATATTTTACTATATATCATGAATGGTACTCCCAAAAGGTGTTATTTTAGATAGATTGTTGCTGGGCTATACATCTTTGTGAATATCTGTTAACAACGTATTGCCGTCACCTTTAAGCGTGTAGGAAGCGGTTTTTGAAATATCTTGCACTGTGGGTGATTCTGCCATTTTTATAGCTAGAACAGTACGTTTTCTCATTTAAATCATGTTTCTATTGTGGAAAATGTCGTTTCACAGGTTTGTTCAATATATAGCATAATATCATTTTTTCACTTTTTCACAGAGGGCGCCCCCCCCAATACAATGATAGGGAAAACACTCAAACCAATATTTACAAAAAATTGCCATGAATAATCATAATGGTATACATGCCCGTGTGTGTGTGTGTGTGTGTGTGTGTGTGTGTGTGTGTGTGTGTATGTATGTGTATGTATGTGTGTGTGTGTGTGTGTGTGTGTGTGTGTGTGTGTGTGTGTGTGTGTGAGATCTTGTCATTTGTCATCTGCAGATTAATTTTAAGTGGGGGGGGGGAATCGATTTAAATCATGAATCAGATTCCTTGTGAAAAAATCAGGGATTTTTTTGAGGCCATATCGCCCAGCCCTACTTCCTACTAACACAGAGTATGTCAGTATTGTTTAGCCCTGAAGCCCAAGTAGTTGGGTGAAGTCACTACCTTAATAAATCAAAAAGCAAAAGGCTATGAATCTGAACAAATTTAGGTATTGCCCTTCTCTAGCTGACCATCCCCAAAATGCACCAGGATACAGGAAATCACATCTACCAAATTCAAAATTTTCTGGGGGAGCACCCCCAGACCCCCCCTCACAGTTTGCATCCACTTTTGCCCAAATAGAATAGGGGAGGGTCCTTATGCATCTGTGCCCCGGGGGGACAGTAGTTCATAAACCTCACTGCATTCATTTATAATGTAACATTATAGCGTGACATTTGTGTCAATAATCGTCAAGCACAGGTGACTCAGCGTGGTGGGAGGGGGGGGCCCCCCAATCAAATTCTGCTTAGGGCCCCCAAAAGGCTCCGGCCGGCGCTGTGTGTGTGATATTATGCAGAATGAATACTCATCAGTCTCATGGTGGTTGATGGCACCAAGGGACCTGAGTGAGGAGGTTTTGAAGGGTCCTCAGTGCCTACTAACTATCATGTTACAAGAGGGTGAAAATGAATCACACTGGCAGTCTTACCTTGGCCTGGCCTCAATGTCACGCTGAAAACAAGGAGAGAGAGAGAGAGAGAGAGAGAGAGAATACAACATGTTTAAAATCTTTGCACAGCTGTTGTGTATAACAAAAAAAAAAAAAAGGTAAACAACATAATTTTACATCAGCGTGGTCCACAGCTGGTGTGGCTCTTAATCTGACCAATTTATTTTCACTTTCATCCGCCAGTTGTGCTCATGTATATTCCAAAAGCTTTTAAAAAAGGAGCAGTCTGGAACAAAGCACCGAGTGAGCCACAAACATTATTCACGTGCTGGCTTTTCTGTGTAATTGTGATCGGGATGAAGATTTCCTTCCATGCCAAAATTGTGGACGTGACTGGTTGACTGCCAGTATGTGAAGGTTACAAAATCAGGCAAAAGGTTTAATCATGTGCCAAATGAAAAAGTGAATCACATTTCAGATTCTGTTCAGATTTCCAGAAGATGTAAATGCATTATTTCACAAGGCCTACCTGAACTATTTAAACTGTAGCTACTGTATGAATCTACGCCTGTATACTACTATATAGTATTGAGCATGCCAGACACACAGCTCCTGTATCCATGCACTGCGCTTGAGATCACTGCCATGTGCTACAGCCAAATTACTTATATATAACCATGTATACCATTCATAATCTCAATTGGTTTATTTTCATTCAAGAGGACCTTAAGGACAAGACAGTCTCTTTTGTTATCTTTAATATTCTGCCCAGCACTGACTGTACTGGGACCTTGACTATCAGCACAAAGATGACTGTGCCAGAAAGGGATTTTGACACTGTGTAACTAACAGTGGTTTGAAGGCAGTGTGTGTGAGTGGCAGCACAGCAGATGAGAAGAGGAGAGCTGATGAGCGGAGGCTGCGGAGCACTGACTGGATGTCTGCCTCACGGACTCTTCCGATCTCAACAAATGAGTAGTTTCAAATATTGGAACTCAGTGAGATTCTTCTTGGTTTACCTTATCAAAGACTGTGAAAAATCAGAGTGCAAAACTGACATTCACCAAAGAAGCTCTTTGACTGGTTGCTGTAAGGCTGTTGCTCTTTCTGTTTCTCTATTGCTTGGTTGGTTAACTGACCTATAACAGCAGCAGGTGACATAATTCTATTAAAGATTAATTATGTTGCTGGGTAAAAATATTTTTGGGGGATACATTTTTAGTCTATCACCCTTAGCCGGTGAGCCAATAACTGAACTGTACATGGAATATCATAATCAATAACTCACTTTATTATTAAGTAAGTTATTGCCTCATTTTAGGAAAATGCTCTGGTATTAAGTATAACATTTGCGTAATGTTATCTTTTGATCAATTCCCCTGGAGAGACCAAAATTACCATGAAGTTAGCATACTAACAAGTTGAGGCCCTGCTAATGCCTTGGTATCTGCACTAACATTATCATTAATAATAACACAATACACAGTATTGGTTTAACACCAGTCCATTTCTTTGATAATTCTATGTAAGTGTTGAATTAGTAATACACACTGTATTTCTTTAATATTTGATTTGATTGCATTGTATTACAACACTAAAAATGAAATGTTGATATAGTCCCAGTTGTGTGCTTTATTTTCATTTGGTCCAATTAAAGTGTTTTTAGTGCCACTGCCCACAAAATGAAAAGAAATATGCTGTTAGAAAGAAGCTGACGGCTATGGAGCTTAGTTCCGACTGTTATTACCGCAGTTATCTTTGCAACAGTATAGACATAAAAATCATACCATCGTGGCTAAAAAAATACTATATTCAACACTTCTTATATTATTCACATGGCCTAGGGCAAGTTAATCTGTAAGTGCACACATACACACTCTAACTCTCAAAGCTACTGTAAGAAAAATCTAGACTTGTATGTCTGCCATCAGAAGATGCAACCTGAAGCTGCTCCATTCATAATTTTAAAACATTATCAACTCCATGGAATGCTGTGCCCCGCTCAAACAAGCTTTATTTCAAAAGTGTGCAGTTATCTCCCCCTACAAAGAATATGTTGATGCACAGCTCAGTAGAAAGCAATTAACCCTAACCCACCTTAATTTGTTTTAAAGGTCCCATGGCATGAACATTTCACTTTATGAGGTTCTTTAACATTAATATGAGTTCCCCCAGCTTGCCTATGGTCCCCCAGTGGCTGGAAATGGTGATAGGTGTAAACCGAGCCCTGGGTATCCTGCTCTGCCTTTGAGAAAATGAAAGCTCAGATGGGCCAATCTGGAATCTTCCCTTTATGAGGTCATAAGGGGAGGTTACCTCCCCTTTCTATGCTTTGCCCGCCCAGAGAATTTGGCCCGTCCATGAGAAAGAGAGACATGGCTTGCAAACGAGCAAAGCATGGCAGATGGTCAAGGCCACACCCCCACCCTCCAGCAAGCCCGCTTCTCTCCTCCTCAATAGCATTTAAAGCTACAGACACAGAAATGGCACGTCCTAAGGAAAGCTCATTGTGGGACTGGCTCGTAGTGGCTGTAATTCTGCACCAAGGCAGAATTTCGGGAAAGAGACTTCAGATACAGTATTAGGGGACCACTAAGGCTTATATAAAATCATCCAAAAAGCAGCATGTCATAGGACCTTTAAGTATTCTATGCAATGATCTACAGTATAAGGAATACCTACCACAATTCATTAGTTCAGCCATAATATTCAAAATGGAGAAAAAAGTAAGTATAACATAAAGCTGCATATGGTGTGGCTTTTAAGCACAATGTGGTTCGCAATCAGCCCACATGATGAATTATTACTAATTGTTTTCAAATGGTTTAAAACACAACTATTTCCCAACATGCATTATATTATAAATAAACAAAATTGAAATAAACTGCAAAGGGGACAAAGTCTTAACACTGAGCTTCATCTAATTTAAATGATAGAGCCATTGGGCAAAAGGCTGCGTTGGTTCAAATCAGCCTCCAAGGAGTTCATTGTGACCTGGGTCACGACTGAGTCAGCGTTGGGTCGCTGGTGCAGACTCCCAGTGCCTGGCTGATGAGGCATCTTGGCTTTGTTTTTATGCACTGTCTGTGTACCAGTCAGGCAGAAAGATAATTTCTTGCCCACTAACATATAATATATATATATTTTTTAATTACTGTATAGTCATCAGGGAATGTTCAAGTAAACACACTGCAAATGAGTACCTACTGGCACTTTTTAATGAAAATGTGGAGACTGAGTATTTTGATAATAAATGGACTTAGACTGAGACAAAGTCTCCTAACATATTCTCCCTCTGGCCCCCACTTATTGGTCAATTTTCTGAATGTTTTCTCATCCCCGCTGATGCCCTTTATAGTGTGTTTGTGTGTGTCTACACCTATGTGTATGCCTGTATTAAAAGAAGGATGAGATTATTAACTGAACCTGTGGTAATTGGTTTGTTTGACCTTAGGCAAAAAGACTCACCTCAATTATGTGGTTTATTATTTGGGCAGCAGTTTAAAAGATGGGTTTTATGCAGGTGAGCAACATGTTACTTAATCCATTCCACAGGCTTGCTGTTACATGGCTGCAGTCTGTGAGCTCGATATTCTTACAAAGCAGCAATCGCTTTTCTGACTTGGCTGTGAAGCTGCTGGTCTTTTTATTTTTTTTCTTCAGAAAAGTGCTGGAGGCTATGACTGTGCCTCTCTGGCAAACAGGATTAGGTTATGCTTTGCAGAAGGAGAAATACACAAAAACAGGGTCAACATATTTAAATATGTATTTCCATTGAAACAAAGCTGAAGGCAATGGCTTGTGTCAAATCACCTCATATCATGGTTTCAAATCCCAAACACTACTTCATAACTGTAGAGGACTTTAGCAACAAGAATGACTATAGAATATACACTACTGCAGCTTTTGCTGGTGGTTAATTGATTAGTAGTCTAACACAAAATGAAATCTATTAAGAATATTAGTAGTGGTTGCTTTTCTTCTTTTCATACATTGTACACTTTGCTTTTTGACTGCTGGCAAAACAAACCATTTGTGTAAGCTCTAGCAATGTGAGATTTGTCATGTTTTGAATATCTAATTAATCAAAACAATTATTGGTAGATTAAACAAAAATATTTATTGTTTCAGCCCTAGTATCATGGACAAGGAGTACCCTACACAGTTCTGCAGAACTGCGGTAAAGAGGCAAGTGAATGATTGTACAGTTCAATGTGCCATCTGTAGACACTGCCACTATAAGGCAGACAGATTTACACAGATAGAGTGAGGGAGCAAGTGGGAAAAGAAACGTTGAGCCAGTTTTTCTTTGGATCCTTGAGCCTCTCTGTACATCGTAAATGTTTTACAGAGGACAGAAAATTGCTGCAGGTGTTGGTAAAATTCAGGTAGACTTGATGCAACAACAGTTTTGGTAGCTCCAGATCCATTCACTTCAAGACTACACATACAACTCAGCCCAACTCACTTTGAAATAAAAAAACAACATACATCATTACTGGATAAGTAAACTGCGACCATCCATTTCCAAATAACACTGCCCACTCCAGCAATAACTAACACATGAGAACAAACAGGGTAACCATCGGCATTCAATTATGGCCTTAATGAACTTGGCCCACCATGGATTCATTTCTCAGCTAGAAAAGCAATCTGCACATCAGCCACCACCATTACTGCAGCCTCAATGGTCCTGTGTAGCATCACTAGGGAACACTCAAACCTCTTTTCCTGACTGTGGTGATGGAAGTATAGAGTGACAAATGGACCAATGGGATGTTTTAATTTGGGATCTATACGCAGTAAAAGCCTCCACTTTCATGTTCCAATGAGAGATGAGGGAGTTGAGTGCTGCAGAATCTGAAGTGACGTAAGTGCGTTGGCACGGCTTGTACTTCTGGCTGTGTTACTGTGCGTGTAAATGTATATAAATTATGTACTGTAGCCTGCACACATGCTTCAGTACTTTGGCATGAGAACCTGACTCTGACTAACGGGCTGGTATGTAAAATAAAGAAAATAAATAATAATAAAAAAAGGAACAGTGTACCCATCTGCTGTGTTCATAGCTGACAAATACTGTAGTCAGAGGACACAAACATAGTTACACTTCTACTTCATCGGCCTACAGCTCAGGATGTATTTGCATTTAACTACATGTATAACAGTGACACAGCTGACTGTATCAAAGGAAAACTGCATTTCCCCACATGAACATAGTTTTCTCCCAGATAAATACAGCCGGCCTCCACTTTAATTTGGAACAAAGCTGTTTACCATATTCCTGTTTGCCATAATGACTATGCAGGAGATGCCACAGTCATTACAAAGATAATCCCTTAAATTGAAGGCCTGGGATCAAACATCCATGGCTGTAAGCATCCACCCTGCTTAGGTGTCTTTAAGCAAAGCACCAGGTCCTTACAAGCAAGACGTTAGGCCGCATCACAAGCCAATGAAGACAGGATGAGGTGCTACTGCCTAAGCAATGTTTAGAAATGGTAAATAATAACTTAAGTGCAGCATGCACTGTACAGTCAGACACACATGACTAGCAACATAACAGCTTTCTGCTGGCTGGAAAATGGTTTTTAGTTGTTTATTAACAAGGCCAGAGTGCCCCGTTTTACAAGGCTGACCTTAGTAACAACTTTGGCAACGGACCATTTCAAGTTTTCAATAATTAATCGTTGACCCTGTTTTGTTTGTGTTCTTTCAAAGTGCTCTCAGGAGACCTTGTGATGTGATGGTTTTATCATTTAAGGTGGACCTCCGGATCTAATGCAATGGGTTTTTATTCATTTTGATAACCGCTTTCAAGTCAAATTTTGTTCACAGCAGGCTAAGACTGCTACGTTAATTAAAAGACTTGATATCCACTTTGAAACCAGCTCCCACCTCGGACTCAAGTGGATCCAGTATAATTGGTTAGACAAATTCACATAATGTTAAAGTGTAAAAGTTTTAAAAGCCTGTCCTAAACACAGATTTTAACTGGGATGAAAAACCCTCATTAATTACTTCCGCAGAGAAGTCCCCTTTAGATTCAGAGGGCCACATTTGAGCAAGCCAACACCTTTAACTACAGACTTATGACTAGTCTAGTGTGTGAGACCGAAGAAACTGTAAAGCAACAGTATGGGTAACACTTTATAATAACCATCACTAATAAATAGTAAATTGATACTTAATTCATCTTTAGTCAAAAGGTATTTTAATGTTAAAAGGACAATAAAATTATGATTTATAATGTATACTAATTATTAGTAATGTTATAATGAATGTTATTTTATCATTAGTTTAGTGGCATATACAATAATACATTTATAACTTCAGATAGATAGTTAATACTTTGTCAGTGGTTAACAATTGTTTTGTAAACCGTCTATAAACATTATTTGAATGGCTATTATAAAATTGCAAACTAATGCTTATAATAATAAGTTAATGATTAGTAAATGGTTTATAAAGCATCAAGTAACATTAATTTGGCCCCATCAAATCTATTTTTGGCCAAATAATGTTTGACGGTTTATGTACAATTTCTTAATCATTAAAGCTACATTGTGTAAGAATTTCTCCCATCTAGTGGTGAAATTGAATATGACAACCAACTGAATATTACTTTCTAGTCCCTCCCATTCCGAGCGTATTTCAACTACGGTGGCCGAACCCCAAATTGGCTCTTCGTATCTCCATCGTTTACATGCAGCTGTTCTAGCCACTCCAATTGGTCTTGTTGCTTTGCCTGTCGCGTTGTCGTTTTAATTCTCTTTTTCGCTTCCCTGGCGAGTAATCTCCCGCTGGCATTCGTCACGGTGCCACTGAGTGTAAAAGCGCGAAAGGCGGAGGTATGTCCCTCTTTGGCCAATGTATTTTAAAGATGGAGGCGCAACATGCCGGCCGTCATTCGAGCGACTCTAAATGATTCTGAATGGCAGATTCTACACTTAGATTAGTTGGTGGAAGTAATTACACATGAATGAGCACATATTTGTGAAAGAACAAAGGGGTTTTGCTAAGAATCAACTAAAGAAATTACACAATGTAGGTTTAACAAAATGTTAATATATCACATATTTTAATGTGAACAACAATAAATTGTTAAAATAACAAATTAAAGCATAACTAATAATTACTAAACATTATTAATTATCATTTTGTTGTTAGTTAACAGTAAAATAACTATTAATTTAAGTTTAATTAACTATCAATTTTAAAGGAGGAAGGGGCGAGCTAGCCTCGTTTTGTTTGAAAATACTGTGAACGTCAACAAGAAGTGCCGTCACCCATCGCTTAGAGCACCGATAACGTTTTATTAGCGATGGATATTATAAAGTGTTACCGAAGGGGTATAGGATAATAAGGAAGGACGGTTCTTCTCACCTGCACCCGGTGGGCTGGTGCTGCTGCGAGTGCCTGCGCTGCCACAGCAGGACCCAACGCCTCAGCTCGCTCCAGCAGGCACAGCTGGTGTGTGATGTTGTCCATCTCTTCCTGCAGGCGCTCGGTTTCCACGGAGATCTCGGCGATTTTCTCAGCAGCGGATGCTGTCAGGAACGCCTCTTTGAGGTCAACCAGATGAAGGGTCCTCTTCTCTTCCAGACGCACCAGTTTGCGGAGCTCGTCAAACTGGCTGTTCACATACGCCTCCAGCTCCTCTGTTGACATCTAAGAGACGAGGAGGTACAGGAGCCAGAGAGGAAGAGCGCATGAGTGAAGGAATGAACTGGGCGGACTGAGGTAGACGAAGTCCAATATTACTGCAATTTTAAACATATTGCGATATTCTGCGATACAATATATACATACATAATGCATTACCTTTTTTCCAACTTCAAATGATGTCCCCAAAATAAAACTTTTTCAACTTTGTTTTATCTAAAAATATAAATGTCTCTGTTTGTTTATCTCACTTCAATTGTATTGCTGCGAAATGGGATTATGAAGCAGACTGACCAAAAAGTTAAATTGTCATATGCAATTTTATACATTAAAAGATTGATACGTGGCGTCCATGTATCGATACGGTATTGCCACGAAATATAGCCCAATCCTGTGATGTATCGATCCCCCCCCGCCCCACCCCCGACCCCTAGTGTGAGATACTGGGCTGCCGTTTCAAATTTACCAGAATGAACTACTTCAGTGTAGGTATAAAATATTGAAATTAACTCAGAAAACAGAAGCAGTTATAGAGTTAAAACTCAAAAACAAAAAAGTAAAAGTAGAGATGAGGAAACAGTGAAATTGTAAGGGTATAAATTCAATTCAAAAAACATCCAGATGCAAAATAAGAGAAATGCATATGGAATGACTGCAGGGCCACACAAAGTTCTGTCTTTTACTTTAACATGTGAATACTATTTAAATAAGCCCACTGGTCTCTGTCATGCCACAGCTAATTGATAGGATGAAGTCGATCCCCTGTAGGTAAACTCCATGCATCCCATCTGTAGATAGAGACCTCAGAGGCTCTTTCTACCACAGCAAGCCATCTGTTGGCTTTCAAGGCAACTGAACAGCTCACTAAGATAACCTTCCCTTTTCCCCGACAAAGCTCTCTGTAGCTAGGACTCATTAGGAAAACATCTCAATAAACAGACGTCTCCCTATAATCATTCCCACTGAGATGGCTCCACCTCCAGCACAGAGATAAAACTACCCAAAGTCACTCGTTAGGATCTCTGCTCCTGAATAGGTTATAAAGGCTTCAATCCACAAACAGCTGCTCGGTCTTGCCTGTTCCCTTTAGCAGAACTTCCCTCTCTTCCTTTCCATCTATGTTATCGTGTTTCCCTTCAGCCTCCCTCTCTCCAGAGAAGCAAGGAATCATCAGTCTTTACTGAGGTTGGCAGAGCCACGGCGCCGGGGGGCCAAAAGTTTTATCGTGTATATGCCATTTCTGCACAAGCAATCAGATTCTCCAAATTGGCCATTAAACAAAGCGTGAGAAGTAACATTTTTAATTTACTTTCTTTGTATGAGCAGAAAGAAACGTGCAGATTGTTCATTCTGAATTAGACAGAGAGACATAGTTAACATCTAATTGGAAAGCAAAGAGCCGCGTTTCTCTCTTGCTGCTTCACCACAATCAATACCCTGAACATATGTCTATTGAAATAGGAACAACAGACTGCAACTGCCTTCGACTAGCATGTGTTCCATTCCTTGTCCAGAAATTCAAGTGAAATGCGTCCGTCAGTGTGAAAGACTGGAAAGAATGAAGCATTGTTTGCCTATGCCTTTGGAAGTTCTCATACTTTAACGCACAAAGCAATAGAAGGAAGTGCTCAGATGTAATAAATCCTACAAAATTACAATATAGGCTGATTAAATCTTCTAAAAGACCTTTTTTATTTTTAAATGTGAGCAGACTTAAAAATGAAAGAAATGACAAGGCATTTACTACCTTGTTTCGTAGTGGGACACTTAATGCTAAAGCTGTTCCTCCTGTTTTGATGTCTCTCTGATTGAGGTGTCATGGACAACAAGATGGATTAACATATTCAACATTGAAGTCCAATTCCCCTGCAAATCTAAATAATCCTTAATAATCCTCAAATATTATTTTTTAAAAGCTTTAAAATCTGCTCGGCATTTACATTCATAATCAGTTAGCCAAGTGGAATGTGTCCGTCGGTCAGTTTGTTCAATGACATAGGCTACAGTAGGACTTCATTAAACGCTAGCAGTAGCATTAGTTACTTCATTAGTTAATGCCATGTCAGGCGTATCTTTAGCATTCAGCTACCACCATGAATACTGAGGAAGTTACATTTTAGCAATTTCTTTTATATAGTCTATCCATGAATTAAAGCCAGACTATGTAACTTGACATTACAATACAATCTTCTTTTTTAAATAAAAATACTGAGTCAGTTCGCTAATTCTACTCAAATGGGGCAACATTTGTGATAACAGATTGTCACTCATCGCTAGGGTTGCAACACTCCAGGAATTTTCAAAGTTGGAAACTTTCCATGGGCATTAACGGGAATTAATGGGAATAAAGTGGATATTTTTAATATTGCTTGTCATAATACTGTTAGTCTTTAACAGGGAACTTAAATGTAGTTGAAAAAAAACAAAAACATCTTGCATTATAATCTTGGTTAAACCAACCTGATTTAATGCAACTTCAGTTGAATGTCCTCCCTATATTCGTCAATAACATGACGCACACAGTAATCAGCATAGGCTACTACATACTTGCCAACATTTGGTTTTTAAAATACAGAAGTTTTTGTTCTTTTTTTATACATAACTCATTGCTGTGTTAATTGTATAGCCCACTTCTTCTTGATAGGCTGGAAACAATAGACAGCGCTGATGGTTAGCTTAGCACGCATATAACCATAACCATAGTAAATCAAAGGCAGCTACCGTCGTATGTTAAGCTAAAAGGTCAATGGTTTACGCAGGGCTATTGAGGCAAAACCCACTCAACATTTGTATTCACTGTATATGTCTGTCTGCTTATTACAAAACAAAATGTTTATATTTATGTTTGTATAAGATGGAGTTTGTATGAATTACCCAAAATTCCCTAGGTTAATTTTCTGGAAAATTTCCACCCCTTTGCAACCTTACTTGTCATCACTTATCAATCATGTATTCAGTTTCATTTAACTTTACATGACATAATCTTAACTAAACAAATAAGTCATTCAGTACATACAAATTAGCTAAAAAGAACATCTGTATCTGCATATTCTGTTCTTTTGGGGTCACAACAGGTTTCAAAAGCA
The DNA here is from genome assembly GCF_004354835.1 of Perca flavescens. Taxonomy (NCBI): domain Eukaryota; kingdom Metazoa; phylum Chordata; class Actinopteri; order Perciformes; family Percidae; genus Perca; species Perca flavescens. The sequence continues at coordinate 15,110,614 of NC_041338.1, forward strand.
GCATAAATCATAAAGAACAATGCTAGGAGAGAGCAAAGCTACAACATGAATAGGGCGGACAGAATTGCAACATCTTTAGTGTCTGTCATTAAACTGACACATTCCATCATATCACCACATCTCCAGGACATCCATAGAGCCCCCGCCCTCTCAGAGTCCTTGTGGCCTGGGTGGCAGATGGGAGGCTTGATCCTGGATCAGTGCTCTTTGTGTATGTGGAGCAGGAGCCCTCCGCCCTTGGACCTTTCAGTCAGAGTTTCTCTGAGAAAGTATCCAGCTAGTGAGGAAGGAGCATTCATGCGTGCTAATCTTCATTTGCATTGCTGCAAGCTGAGGCCACGAAATGAGGCCTCGGGAGAGACAGCGGCACGCTGCCTACAAGGGCAGAGTTAGAGTAAGGACGGGGGATGAGAGAGAGACAGCCACAGCCAGAGGAAAGACATCAGGCTAGCAGATTGAGAAAGCTAATTTCTTTTTCAAGCAAAGGTAGGACGTTAGGCAAGCAAACAAATGTTGCCTTCTTGTATTGTCACTATAGAACCGTTCTTATCGAAGAAATTCAGGAATGAAGGTGCTGCAAGCATATGCTAAAAAGGCATGTCAGTTCAGACCTCATATTTGCAATGTCATCAGCAGGCATGCCTTGTCTACCCAAATGGTCGCTTTAACCAAAAAATGCCGACTTCAACCTTGATTTCATTATTTTATGGACACTATACTGGAGATGTGAACGTTGAAATTCCAAGGGAAAAAAATAAATCCTTGTGACTGAAAATGTGTCCTCAGAAACACGAAGGTGGTATCTGTGGCTTACTAAAAATAAAACACTTCTTAGAATTTCCACTAACACTTTACTTGATTACAATCTAGAAATGCACTCAAATAGAATTAACTTAACACAGTAGTGTACTTTGTGCCTGGCTACAAAAAAAGGTTGTGCAACTCATTAGTGCTGATGAAAAAAAAACTGCAGAAAAAGAACAAAAGCCCTTGGGAATTGAAATATAGCCGTGTTAAAAAAAACTAAAAACAAACAGTGTTTTGCATTACTTTGGTGAGACATCAACAAAAATATCGAGAAATATCACAGTAGCTTCAGCTTTTAATGTTAACCTTTTCAACCCCACCCACCCCCACACCCACACCCACACACCAACACCCACACCCACACCCACACGTGGGTCAAAGGCAAAGGCATTTTGCAATTTCTTTTTGAATCCCAAAGTTTCAACAGTGTATATAAATGCATAATATGGGTTATTTGAAATTAGATGTATTTCTTGGATGTGGAATAGTTCCCTAAATGTAAGCATCATGCAGCTTCAATAAAGTGATGAAAAATTAAGATGCAGAATATATATTTTTAAATTGGCACAGAGAGACGAGGATGTTTTTTATCTAAATTTGATGCTTCTTAAGTGGAATGCTGGGAGCACCAGAGTTCAAATGGTTAACTTTCTTTGAAATCAGAGCCAGTCTTGCCGCTTATTCGGAGGTCTGTTTTGTGTGATGCTTTTTTAAAAAGGCTTAAAAAGCATTAATAGAACATTAGGAGTAAATGGATTTGAACTGTCCTTGCCCTTGGCAACAGTGGCCCCGTTCCAAGTGAACACTACTCTCTCACGCTCTCTTTTATCTCTTCCAGAAATTAGATTCTCCAATTAAACCTCCAACAAAAACACAGCAATACAAGTTCATTTGAGAAACAGCAGCTCTCCAAAAGTCATATAAAGTAATATAATATGGGGAAGTAAGGGAAGTTAAAAGAGGGAGAAGAAAAATGAGAAAGAAGGCCTTTGGTTTTATAATAGCAGTTTCAATATCCAGCACCTTTTTATTGGTTTTGAGTGAGGCAATGTCAGCCAAGCAACTTTCTGGGGAATGATACAGAGTAATTCAATTAAAATGCTGTGAGGGGAGATAGAAAGGGAATGACGGCCTTAAAGAGCAATATGAGAAGGGGAAGAGAGAGGAAGGGGAGGGAGGAGGAAGGAAAGGACGAGGTAGAGAAGGACAAGAAAAAGCAGGATGAATTAAACCTAACGGCAGCAGCCAAGTCTTTTCATGCCTCAGCCTCGGCTCCCTAAGACAGCTTTAATGTGTCTGCTGCTCTTGTAGATTTCATGAGGCAGGGAAAATGGATGTAGCTACTGCACACACATACGGCACACATACACATCTGTTACTGGGCTGATGTTGCCATGCTGCTTTCAGATATCCGACTCCTCTCTCTGTAGCTGCAGAGAGCCGCTCCACAGGCGACGTGTGTCCAAGACGACGCCCTGCCCCGGCACAAAGTGAGTAAATAAAACATGAGAGCGAGGTAAATCTGCTTACTAGCTGCTGTCCTGGTCTGAAGCTACAACATGCTTCGAGTATCATTTCCAGCTCTTTGACAATCGGTAACGCATCCCTGACTGGCTGAATGACAGGCAGCAATCTAGGCCATCTATGTTACATTACGCCTTTGGTCCTCTATTAATATGTATGCCTCCTCAATGTTTTTTTTTTTTTTTTTGTTGCATTATATTCCATTCCCCGGTGGAGAATGGAGATATGAGCTTTGAGAGATTTAAAGCTGCACACCTGCAGCAAAGTACATAATTAAGCGGGCTAGATTTAATGAGCAAACACCAGCTAAGGGTTAAATGCACCCTTCACCTCCCCACAGACAGCTGCTCACACGTCTTCCTCTCTGAAGTCCTTTAGGACGTCGGTACCACGCAACTTAACCTGCTCCAATTTCAGTCCGCACACCCACACACACACACCCACACACACACACCCCCACGTTTGTGGCACTCTCTTTGTGGGGACCCGTCATTGACATAATGCATTCCCTAGCCCCTTACCCTAACCTTAACCATCCAAACTAAATGCCTAACCTTAACCCTTACCCTAACCTTTACCATAACCTAATTCTATCCCTAACCATAAAACCAAGTCTTAACCCTCAAACAGCCCTTTAAACTTGTGGGGTCCAGCATTTTGGCCCCACAGAGCTGACGGGACCCCACAAGTACAATGGGCTCCCGGTTTTTGGACCACACGAAAATAGTTAACCAACCACCACCCACCCCCCCCCCCCCCCCCCCCCCCCCCCACACACACACACACACACACCAGGAGCAGTCACTCTGATGGTTGCCTGTCATGCATAATAAGAAGCGTTGACATTTGAGAGTGCGGAGAGGACACACCGACAAATACACACATAACGGTCTCTTATACAGTGGCCTGTGAGCGAGCAGGTAAGTGTTTCGCCGAGCCCGCGGCACCTCTACAGTGGAGCAGCACCAGACTAAATGTGCAGGAAGTCCTTGGGGCAGCATTGATATTTCAGTATGATAATAGACATGAACTTGGGCGGGGTGCCGGCTGCCAGTAAAAGCGTTATCTCTCTCAGGCCAGTCAAATTAACCTTCTACATTATGCCACTTAGGTCACATCTTTGCAGGTACTGAGCAATGCTCCTGTGTGCCAGCGCTCTCCAGTGGGTTCAGACTAAGTATTAAAAGCAGAGCATAAAGCAGAACGGGCGTTGCAGGGGTGGTTGAGAGAGCAGCTGCAGCCCCTGTCGACAGTAAGTAGCTGAGACCATAGCTGAGACCCGATCCTGTCGCTCACTGTTACATCTCTCAATGCACAACGCGCAACTGTCTGCGGTCAGGTTTTATTTTCAGAGGCAGAACATTCCCCAGCTATGGCATTTGTAATGGAAATACAGCCACTGTTTTCAAGGTTGACTTGTCAGGAAAATTCGGTTTGCAGCTTTTGTTTCGGTTGCTATCAAGAGAGAGGCGACTGTGTGCGAAATGCACCAGGCCCACTGCTTTTCAGACGGCAACCCGGTGGAGGCTAGACAAAAATGTTGGAAACGGGTGACGGTAATTTCTACTGCTTGTGACCCTTATTTCATGTCGTCGTTTCACATGACTGACTGAGACAATCTGAGTGGCACAAACAAATTCTTGTCACTTTCCCCATTCCTCAGTGACTACCATGGTATGTGCACAAGGCTGCACAAGTGCCATCAGTAAAAAAAACTGAGGTCAACCTTGCCGGCATTATTACAAAGGGTTGAGTGAGTGAGTGAGTGAGTGAGTGTGTGTGTGTAAGCCCTTTCTCCCCATCCTTCTTTCCTTTGTGTGTGTGTGTGTGTGTGTGTGTGTGTGTGTGTGTGTGTGTGTGTGTGTGTGTGTGTGTGTGTGTGTGTGTGTGTGTGTGTGTGATTTAAGTGAACAGAAAAAGTGAAATATTTCTACACTGCAATGCAGTCAAATACAACAGTCCTGTAATAAATACTAATGTTGTGAACTTTAGTATTGATGCAGTCATTAATGAGTAATGAGTATTAGTGTTATATTGGGCTGCGCTGTATTTAAAGGTGTCTTTAATATTTTATCCACCACAGAATGGGTAAACATATTAGAAACCCCTTACAATTTAACACAGTATATACATTACAGCCACTCTCTTAGTCCTACATTGAATAAAATGGTTTTTTTGTTAACTTAACAAGTTCAAAAAGACTTTAAAAACAGCCACAGGGTACTCTGTATGTCTCTCTTATTTTATGCATGACTATGACTATATAGAATCAATTTGAAAATACAACCTCTGACTCAGCACATCATCTGAAGCCTGACATTGACATGACTCAGTAAGCAAACAATGATGCCATCACTTCTACGCTTCAAGAAGAATTATAGCTGCAAAACCCCAATAGGCAATGTCTGTGATCTGTGAATGGGGCGGCATGATAAATATATGGATTGAAATAATTGGCTCTCGTGTTTACTACGCAATGCCTTTATGACATAATCTCTTTCTAATCCCTCTTTATCTCATTCTCGACTGCTGTGTCTCCACTGCTGCAGTGTCTACGTATATCGCTGCAGTGCTTTCTGCTGTACCCGCTGACTTAGAAATGAGTAATAACAATAATAATGATAATAATACATTTAAAGCGCCTTTCATGACACCATCGTTAAAATTATAGTCATCTCATTAAAAAAATTAAAAAATAATAAATTAAAAAAAATTTAAATTAAAAAATAAATAAAAGTCAGTCAGTCCATAAGTAATGGCTTCTTTTTTTCCAAACCTTACCAGAAACCTAAACAACTATAAAACAGATGCTATATTCCTATAGACATAACCTATTTGATAAAAAAAAAAAAAAAAAATAGAAAAAAACTAATTTAGATTTTACGAGACAAAAAAAATAAATAATAATCACACATTCATGATCTTCAAATTGTCAGCTTCGTAGTAGTGATGTGTGGATCGATACTAAAGTATCGATATTTACGATCCCGACGTCTCCTGCTCTAGTATCGATTCTCATATAAAAAGATCGATATTTAAACTCAGTAATTTGGAGTGAGTTTTTATGTTATCATAAGTAACTTGTTGTCACCAGAAAAGTCTGATTATATCCGGTTAGGGGAAGGAACTACTTCTCCTTCCGCCAGTCAGTTGTGTGTGCACCGCGGCTTTGTGACGGAGCCGGCCGCTGCAGCAGCCCTTCTTTAGTTTCCGGCTACGAAGAAGGCTGCAGACTGCACAGGAGTGTGTGGAAAGACAGTGAAATACAGTGGTAACACTACAAACCTCGCTAAACATCTGAGTCATAAGAGTGAATATACGATGATATAATATAGCGTCAGTCTGAGGAGGAGGTCCAGGGCGAGAAGACCCAAGGTGCTAGGGCAAGACATACTTCAATCAGGGAGTCATATGGCAGCAGCGGCAGAAGTTATCCAGGTACAGGGAGATAGCGTGATAGTCGCGTTATCACTGACTGGGAAAGTTATTCACGTTGTTAAGGCTTTAGTTTTTTAATGTTCAAGAGTTCCCCAGAATCCCAGCATTCTTACAACAAGCTAACAGAAAGCAGTTTGTTCTGAGATTTTCTTTATAATGAAATAATATGAGAGTAGTTTATTGTCTTGTCATTATGCAGCTATAATTTGGAATTGGCAAGCCTACAGCCTACGTTTTTACTTTACTTTAAACTAGTTGTCACATCAAACAAATAAAAATTGTAAAAAGTATTGGTATTGGTATCGGCAATACCAGCCTGGGTATTACTTGGTATCGGATCGAATAGGAATTAAGTGGTATCGCACATCACTACTTCGTAGTTAGGAAAGTCACGAACTGGGGAGACTGAAAATATAAAGAACTGCACAAGATGACACGAAGAATAGCCAAAAAATTGACCCGCAGGGGTTGCAGTGTTCATTTGTCAGGCTGGCTGAGACTGCTGTCATTGCTTGCGAGGAGGTCAAGTCCACCTTTTGTTGCTGCTGAGAAATTCTCATTTCATTTGATAAGAGCTCATTTCTAAATGAGAACAGTTGAGTGCAAATCCTTTGGGGTTTTCTAAAAATGGCCCTTACTGTGTAACTCGCGTTAAGATTCAAGTCAGTGTTCTGTGTGCAGGAGTTTGCACTCACCTCGGGGTTGGTCCACTTGGTCTTGATCTTCTCACCCATCTGTTGCGTACAGCCCAGCAGGTCATAACCTTGCCTGCTCTACAGGTGGAGCAGACAAACACACAATAAACACAACACAGAGTTCATACGCATTTTAACCAATACTTTTCCATGACTTTTTCGGCAAATATCCATGACTATGTGTTGCTGAAAATGTCAGTCGACATAATACAATAAGAATAAAAACCTGTGTTAAAGTTTACCCTCAGAGGTTTAATTATAAAATGAATGACAATTTATGTGGTTGTATCGCTCCCCGAATAAACGTTGAGGTTAAGACGACGTGAAAATACATTTATTAATCACATGTTATTATGCTGTGTTAAAAAAAAATTCCATGACTTTTCCAAAACTTTCTGGGTCTTTTTATGTTTCCAAAACCTTTCCAGGCCTGGAATTTGCATTTTTCAAATTCCATAACTTTTCCAGGTTTTTTTCAAAACGTATGAACCCTGAGAACACCGTGGCGCAGAGTCCGCCACTACATAAAACACAGCACGTACGTACACAGAGTTGCTCGGTTACTGGTCATCATTTAGAAGAGCACCACCAAATTAACGTATGCTTTAATTATCAGTTTTATAACTCTATGGAAAGAAAGACTGGGCCCGAAAATCTCAGGATTGACAATGTGACGATATTGTTTGCTTTGCTGTTTCTAGAAGATGTTTACACACAGAAAATGCCATGGTACATCCTTGACAGCTCCCCAGTCAAACGCAGGCTACAATTTTACATAAACTTTGACATGTTACATGCTCAGAGCAATGTACAGCAGCGGGACATCATATCACTACACCAGGAGATAAAGGGTTCTTTTACATGAATACACTGACAGGGTAAGCAGGATAAAAGCTAGAGTAGGTTTAGAGTAAATATTGTGGCCTTCGGCTGTGTGTGTGTGTGTGTGTCTGTGTGTGACCCTCTTTGTCTCTCATCAATCCATATGTGGCCATGATGTAAAAGTAAGGCAGTGTATTACACTGCTCTACTTTAGTTTTTTCAGATGTTCAGCCACAGGGTAGAGGACAAAACTCGTGCTCTGTGAATTACAGTCAGCACGCCACGTGCGTCATTACCGCTGTAGCTAAATGCACCGGATTTGTGATTCCGTTTATTTTAGTGTTCACAAACAAAACCCTTGACTGTTCAAAATATTAATCCAAAACTAAGTCCTGTTTCATGATGCTATCACACATCTGTTAATTGGTCCTAGGTTTGCGAAAACACAGTGAGTTTGAATGCGTTCAGTGGGCTGATAACATCGGACTCTAAGCGGTTCTATAATCATCACAAACACTATGCTCGGCAGAACTGAGCCCAGTGCGATAACGGGGTTATTCTCAAAATCCAATGCAGCATCAGCCCGGCGTTCTGGACCAACTGCAATGCCGCGCGGAATGAGTGAATGGTGACTCCATGGACCTATTTATTATACCTGAGGCAAAAAGCCATCTGGAAATGGAAGCGGGGTGAAGCCATGATTGGCAGCAAGCCAAACGGACAATGGGATAATCATAATGATTCATTTCCATTTCACAGTTTTCATCAGAATTATTTATGTAGCTGTGTAATTGAATCAATTTATGAATGATGTCATGTGGGTGATCATGAGTTACACAGAGCTCTTAGAGAGCCCTGGTGAGTTGACTTTAAGACTACAGGGCCTACAGCTATTGACATACTACTTAAGATTGAATTTTAAATGCAAACCAGATAGACGCTGCTCTGAATACATTATGTTATACATTGCAGAGCCGCAGATGTTTTGATTTAGTACAGTTGAGGGCATACGGTAAATCACACACAGAGCTGTTTCACCATAAAAACCTGCCATGGTAAGTGTGTGACTCACCTTCTGCCACACGTATGCCTCATGCAGGGTGATGATCTCATGCTCACGGTGCTCACCCTGCACGGCACACACCACGCAGATGATCTTCTCATCCGGTTTACAGTAGAGGGATCCTTCCTGTCCATGCTCCTTGCAGCGCAGTCTCTCTACTGTCACAGTGTCCCTCTTCCCCGCCTCTCTGGCAGCCACGACCTCTCGCCCTGCTTCTGCACCCTCAGCTCCGTCACCCAGCCCGCCCTCCAACTGTACACCATCCCTGGCTCCTTCCCTTTCCCCGGCGTCGCCGCTCTCATCGCCATTAGCCACTGCCACACCGAGTGGCGCCATCTCCTGATTCACGCCCATTCCAGCTGCCCTCTCGGCACCAGCCACATCTTCAGCTCCGTCTCCAACTCTGGAGCATCTGTTGGTGCCAAGTCCATTAGCTTGTGTCACCTCATGGTTGTAAGGCATTATGGGGTGACGTGTGCTGCTGGCATGTCTGTCAGCATGGACAGAACAGAAGGCAAAGCTGCAGGTGTGGCATACTTGTGTGGCCGGCTGGGCCTCATCAGGCTCGCACGCATCACATAAGCCGTCCATCTGCGGCAGCTCCTCGTGTTTCAGCCCCATAGCTCCTTCCTGGGGTTCCCCTTTGCGATCCATGGTGGCGGATTATAATTTTGGAGATAAGAGACGTAAGTCCTTATAGGAGACACACAGAGTAGAAGACAGGTTATTAATAGCTGTGACCTTTTGTGAACGGCACCTATTTTTGCACAGGGGAAAGTCCAAGATCCTCAGGACTAATCCTCCCCCCGGGATATAATATCCCACACCAGATGATGTATGGAGAGAGCCAAAGTCCACAGGAAACGGCATCCAGTGCAACACTATCACACGAGCTACAAAAAACACACACATCGTTTTGCACGGAGAATACACACATCTGCAGTCACGGGACACTCTTATGTGTACAAACACACTCACTTTGTTTACTGAATCCCAAACAGAAAGTGCTAAGTAGGGCTGTACACTCTTATCTCACCTCCATCTACACCTCACCAGGCCCTAACCTTTACATGTTTTGCCCGTTTGTGTCTTATTATGTCCTCTCCCAACCTTACTTTCAATTCTGCGGGAGTGAAGCTGAACGAGTGAAGAGAGACCATGGTGCATGCCTTGTTTACAGAACACACACAACTCCTTTTTTTCTCTCTCCTCATTTTCTCTTTCTCCTCGGAGCCTTCCTCTCTCCTGAGCTATGTGTGTGTGTGTGTGTATCGCTACTCTTCCCCCACTGCTGACATAAACAACCGGTAGAAAAAGGGCTGTAAAGCAGATAATAATAACAAAAAAAACATCCCCTCTTTTACCACAGCTCTCTGCTATTTCTCCTGTCTCACACAATAATACGGTGCTTCCTCACCCAAACACGCACAGGCATTTTCTCCCTCTCCCCGTGGGGCTTTACCAGTTAGCATCTCACTGCGGTGTACTTACTCGAGTGTGTCTTTTCTCGCCTTCTGTTTTCCTGTCTAGGGTATGTTTTGGAATAACGTTAATGTGGAGGCACTGGGCAGTGAAGAAATTAGCTTGACAGCTAGCTAAGTTCCTTAGCACAGCCGTTGTGCCTTGAATTCTATTAACGTTACTGAGCTGTCGACTGATCTACTTTCACTTTACAGCAGATAAGAGGCTCCAGCTTCGATCCCACAGCATTTACTTCCTTATTTGTCTGCTTTTTTTTTCTACTTCCTGCTCGTAGTCTCCTGTGTGTGTGTGTGTGTGTGTGTGTGTGTGTGTGTGTGTGTGTGTGTGTGTGTGTGAGTGTGAGTGTGTGTGTGTGTGTGTGTGTGTGTGTGTGTGTGTGTGTGTGTGTGTGTGTGTGTGTGTGAGAGAGAGCGGCGGAGGAGAGACACGCCGAGGCTGGAGAGAGAAAGCCCGTTTGGCAAGCAGCACTAGAGCAGACAGCGACACTCCTCACCGGAGGCAGGTAACGTCAGAAGGAAAATACTCTCACAGTTGGAATACGTCACTTTAACTTAGCTAGTTGTTTTCATGGTCGAGCATCAGCTAGTTATCTTCAGATGTAGTGATGTAATAATGAACGCTAATCGTGCCTAAAAAAGACATGCAGCAGGGACACCCCCCCCCCTCACCCCCACTATATGTATACAATTAAGTTGCATATTTAACTGGGCCTACAAAAACGTGAAGGGCAGCCTAAAGTCTTTACATATACCTTTTTGTTTTTGTTTTTGAACTTCACTTTATTCCAGAAATCATATACAGATTATAATGATATAAAGCATATACAGGTCATCATGTACATACCTTTTTTTTGCACAGAATCCTAAGCTATGAAAATAATAATTGTTGGCATGATTTTATAAATCATCTCTTAATGTTAAACATACATGTGGCACAGTGAATCCTTATTAACTGTAGCTATCTGTGGATGGCTATACCAACCAATGCCAGTCATCAATGGGGATTTATATTTGCTAATAATATGTTAGATTCATGTTAAGACATTTTAAAAAAAAACTTTCAAAAATTAACAATAATTTGGAGCCCCCCTGCAGTGACTATGAGGACCCCCTAAGGGTCCCGGACCTTAACGGTAATGTTACCGTTAAGTTACAGTCGGTTAGGAGCTAGATAACGTTAACGTTACCTCAACTGAAGTTAACGTTAGCTAGCACTAACTGTACATTTAAAAACAAATTACATCTAAAAAAAGCTTTTCTTCGTGTCACCACATTTTAAAAACGCTAATTAAAATGAAAAAAAGAAAGAAATGTATACAAAACTCATCAGAAACCACATGGGGGGACAGTCTGCATAAGGTACCCAATCAATAATATTTATGGATTTCGTTTAGTGTACAGTACACAAACAAAGATGGTAACTGGAAACCTTAGCCATTTTGGTTGTCTTTATTTAGTTATTTATTAAATACATAAAAAATAGCAGTGATAATGACAAAATACAATTGAAAACTGTAATAAATTAATAGGAATAAACTGAAAAATAATTGCAGGTTATTGTTTATATGTTGCAAATATATGCAAAACCAGGCTTGTATGAAGTAATGTGATTACATGGTTGTCTTTATGTTCTGTACTGGTAAGTCATACATTTTTTTTTTTGTGTTGCATAACCAGTTATATCTATTATAATAGATTGAACAAACTTGGTCCCAACCAATAAAATATTATAAAATTGCTTTGTAAGAAAGAATGTTGCAGTAGGACATAAATCATGGCCAGAGCTCAAAGACCTGAAACAGGGGCGTTTCTAGGACTTGAGAAGGTAAGGTATTTAAATACACTGAATGCAATTCAAAATGGTGATTGCCTTGCTCAGCTTGTTAGCCAGTGTATGTTCATTTCAGCTGCCCAGTTTGTAGATGTTAGTTAGATCAGATGGCACCAATAGTTGGCCTGTGGGAATCATCAGAATCAGAATCAGAAATACTTTAATAATCCCAAGGGGAAATTATTATTGTTACAAACTCCAGATATACAAACAACATATATTACCCAGACAACATATATATTAAAAACAAATTTACAGTAGTAATATATAAAAGATCAAATGTACAGTATTAATGTGCAAGGAGTGCAAAATAAATAAATAAATAAATCGCACAGCGCCTGGCAACCCAAAGCCATGGTTGTTGTCCAGATTTGTGGGGTGACATATGATGTGGGGGGGTCTGGGAGTCCTACCCCAGAAAATGTTACACATAATTTCCTCCATTTTGGTGAATTTGTATCTATTTCTACCTTTTTTGAATCAATTTATGCCAGAAATATATATTTTTTATGTGAAGGGAGGGGAGCATAGATGACAATTCAAAATATAAAAACATATTGGAATGCATTAAGGCTCTCAGGCATTTAATTTCAAATATGTTTTCTCCTTTATATCAACTTTTGTCATTTAATGTTATCTGCTGATTCAGCACACATGTAGTCATACTCCTCCCTTCTCTTTTGTGTCTTTTGTTGGGGAAGTAACCTCTTTAAATGTGCATGTGGCACTTATTCACCTCAATGATACATTCATTTAAAATCCTTCATAAAGCCCTGGACTGTAATTGCTTATATGTGTTATATATATATGTATATATGTGTTTCAGCTTTGTGCACATTGAAAATATAACTCATCCCATCTGTGTTCTCTGAGATTTGGAGGAGTCGTGATATTTTGAGAAAAATAAAGTCATAATATTACAAGAATAAAGTCACAATATTTCAGGAAAAATCCACCTGCCCTGTAGTCTGCTGTACATAATGGACCTGGCAACGCCGATGATCTGAAACACTTGTATTGTGACTAATGACACTTTCGACCTGAGACTTTACACTTGAGACTTCTCCCCAAATTTCCAAAATTGTCTTCTGTTTAAAAACAGTGATGTACTGCTGGTATTCAAATATAATCATTAATGCTATTAAAGTTATACTAACTGTGGCCAGTTTAACTCAGTTGGTAGAGCAGGCGCACATATATAGAGGTTTACTCCTCGACGCAAAGGCCGCGGGTTCAACTGCGGCCCTTTGCTGCATGTCATTCCCTCTCTCTCTCTTCCCTTTCATGTCTTCATCTGTCCTGTGAAAATGAAGGCCTAAAAATGCCCACAAAAACAAGTTATAGTAACAACAATGGCAATATCTGGGGATGAGATGAAATTAAACTCCTGCCTTGTGGTTTCCTTCAGGGGGATGAGCAAAGTGAGCGAAAGCAATATCGTATGAGAAAATGTAGTCCTGTGTTCCCAGTGAGTGCTGAATGGTGTTAAAAGAAGTGCATGTCCAACATGACATCATGACTTTGCGTAAACATTATCTGTACGCATTTTGAGCTATCCGCGTATGTCCACGCTCTATACAGCGGACGGCAGTCTGCAACGTCACAGCGTAAACATACACGCCACGTGGCACTTTCTAAAGCCACGTGGCGTGTTATCGCAAGGCTGCGTGTTATCGCGAGCCTACGGTTGGGTTTAGGAATGTCACACGCGGGTTGGGTTTAGGAAAAGAACTGGTTAGGTTTAGGAAAACAACAAAAGTGGAAAGAAAACATCGCGCACGGGACACAAAGTCACACACGGAACGCGATCCCCGCTCTCCTGGGTGAAAGTCCTGTGTTTTACCCATCCGCCACACCGACCAACCTCCCTGCGCGGCGATTCGCCCTTTCATACTACTTGCTACGGCGTCAATTCACACGCAATCGCAAGGTAATGTAAGTCAATGGAGGCCAAACGGCGTTGATAAACACGCTAAAAAACCAGTATGCATCTTGATAACACGGCAATAATGGCATACGAATTGGCGTGTCATACGTACGCCACTTCATGGTCAAGGTCAAGGAGTCTTTATTATCCCCGAGGGGCAATTCGTTGTGCAGCAATAGAATGCAACATAAACAACACATAAGCCATACAAACAACAGACACTATCAATAGAGGACACAAATAAATACATACTACACAGAGTCCACATCTCACGTTGAATTATTAACAAAGCCTATAGCAACAGGAACAAAAGAGTTTTTGTGTCTGTTTGTCCAGCATTTAGGCAGACAGAATCTGCGGCCAGACGGCAACAACATAAAGTAGCTGTTCAGGGGCTGGCTTATATCAGCCAGGACTGACTGGGCCTTCTTCAGGGTCTTCGTCTCATATTTTTAGATTTTAAGTCAGTCAGAGAGTTGTGGGAAATTTTGCCACACACTTTAGTTATGCATTGCAGCCTGTTTTTGTTTTTAAGAGTGAGGGACCCAAACCAGCTCACAAAGGCAAAAGAAAGAATAGTTTCAATAAAACAACAATAAAACATCCTCATAAAGGTCTTATCGACATAAAAATTGCGAAGCTTACAATAAAAAAACATCCGCTGGTGTGATTTTTTTTTTTTTTACATGAGATCAGTCTGGCATGTCATTGGTCATTCATACATTCATAAGAAATGACAGCAAAGTGAGTGACAGCCACAAGGCCAAACAGAGATTTCTTTCTTATTTGAATACAGGAAAAGGTTAAGCCGGAAGAGTAAAGAAATTGTGAATTTTAACAGGGGTGGTTTGTGGGGAGTTTGGAATTGTGATGTCTGCATTCCCCCTTTCCCTCCATAAAGCAGCCCTGAGACAATGTAGCAGGATTAGAGGTCTGGAGAGAGAGAGACAGAGAGATGAGGAAAAACAAGCTGTTCTCTGTTGAGAGATCTAAAGTGGCTACTGAGCTGGGCTTTAGACAAGCAGTATTTGGCATATAATTGTTGCATTTTACGGTGATTTGAATGGCACACCATAAATAAACCAAGTTCCAAGTAAGCCTCTAGCATCCACTCGAAATGGATTTTGATAAGGATTGCTCTTATAGAAAGGTTGCCACCAGACAAGATTTTGTAGAAGACTATAAACAGAAAAGATGACTCTATGAAAACCTATTTCACTGGCAAAATCAAATTTGACTTGGCGTAAGACTTGCGTAAGCCATACTGATGTAGGCTAACTTTCAAAACTGAAACTTAAATTGGCATTTAATCGTAACCAATGTATTATTCTAATTAGAGTTGTAGCTGGAATAGAGATCATAAATTGTTTTGCAACACAAATTTCAGGAAGATCACATCCAACCATAAATGATATTATGCTGTTGAAACACACAGCATGGTCAAGTTAAATGGTCCCCCGACTTATTTTACAAATATTTCACTGCATTAAACTCTGCTGAACAGTATAAGACAGCATCATCTTGCACATTGCATAACACTGAAAACAATTAAAAGGCTCATTGACTTACAATTCATTAGAATAAACACACTCAATATACTGTAAATACAATATGTGGCTTCTGATTGGGAACTTTCTCTACCCTGGGATTGTAGTGGAACAAAATGTGACACACAATAGGAGCTAAATTGTGTACCTAAATTGTGTTTCAGCAGCCCAGAAAAGGCTGTGCATGGAAGTTGGCAACACAGAGAACATCCAGCTCTTAGAAAAGGCAGCCAAGACTGAAGGGGGAAGCATTGGCAGACAAGCAGAGCAGAAGAAAACACTTACCTAAGGCCTCGGTTTTAACATTGTTTTATTGGCATGAGGTCAGTTGCTGGTTTCAAGATGACATGTCTGTCAGTGCAACGGCACCGGTCAGTCAGAGGAATGCTTCTCTCTCTCTCTCTCTCTCTCTCTCTCTCTCTCTCCCCTTATGTGTTGATATTTTATTCTCTCTGCCAACTCATATTCTCTGGATGCTCTTGCCTTTTCCACAACTCTCTCAACCTGTCATAGCTGTGCAACATAAAACAGAATCAATATGCTGTTTTGTAAGGTTGTTTGTGGATTCCTGAAGCCCGTCTTATACAGCAGGGTCACTAAACTTTGCTGAATAAGTCTTATCCACTCAAAGCTGATCTATAACTAGGACATAAGTAAAGAGAGGTCCCTGGTGCTGCACTTGCTCAGTGTGTGTGTGTGTGTGTGTGTGTGTGTGTGTGTGTGTGTGTGTGTAGAGCAAGGTAGGGGAAGGACACCTGTCAAGACTGATCATAGGCAGTGAGCAGTGAGATACAGGTGAGGGAAGAAGAAACGAGCACACATTGTGCAGGGAGAGTGCATATAAAGGACAGAGATACAGAGCAGCATTTCTTAAAAATGTCATCCAAGATATTGTAAAATCAAGATCTTACAATATTCTCCCAAGAATGCAAGTTGTTGTCGATTTAACTCCATGGTCATTTTGGTGGCTGCACTTTGGTCGATGGTGCTGTTGCAATCTATGCAAGTATTTCTAATTTCCTGTTTAAACGTTTAAAAGGATTTAACCCTTGTGTTGTCTTCCCGTCAGACTTTCGACGTTTTTGAAGCCTTTTTTTTCACAGTTTGTTTTTGCTTTTTCCAACGTTTTAAATTGTTACATTTTTCTTCTACACATTTCAGCGCTTATTTCTACGTCCCATATTTTCTGATATAAAACAAAAATTGAAAACGAGTCAATGTGACCCGAAGTCAACACAAGGGTTAAGAAAACAGGTGTCAAGAATTTCAATTTGTATAAATGTTAGTTGCTTTTTTCTTTTCAAACTTTCTTCTTACATGCTAGAACTACAGTTCAAAAATCCTCTCCTCAAAAAGTCAAGACCTGCTGTCAATTCTGTTGTTGCTTCAAGACCCAGTATTGTAGAAAGTACCTCCTTTTCTACCTCCAGCTAATTCCTAATTAGGGTCATCGGGAAGCTGGAATCTATCACAGCATGTGTTCCAGCCCCCTTGGTGGATTATAGGACCGTAGCTGGCATAATCTTTATTTTATGCAGCACATATTCATCTGGAAGCCAAATGTGCTTATATTGACATGGTAAACAATATCAGACAGCCTCAGTGTGAAATGTAAGAGCGTGAAGTTATCTGAATACATACACTGGTTTATTTTACTTTGAGTTCAAAAGTGCCTATTTGTGCTTTCCTCCACCTAAACCTGTAATGTCAGTCTCAGACCTAAGATCATCCATTTTTAAATTGCTATACTGCAGCCTCTCTTTCCCATTTTCTCAAATGGACATAAATCATAAATATGTCCAGAACACATTATCAGATGTATCACGCAGAACATCAACTGATTATTGTCTACTGCCAAAGGCATATCTACACTAATCTCTGTCTTGCTGCCTCATCTCTCCCCTATTAAAGGAGAAAAACATATTTTGAGTGCTCCCTCATGAAAACAGAAATACTCACATAAGAGAGGGTGGAGACTGAGAGGACTGCTACTTCCAACGGTCGGGTTAATCTGAGTTTAGATTTTACAAATACTTACATCCTGTGGGTGTGTGCGCGTATGCGTGTGTGCATTACCAAAATTCTGACATCATGAGCAATATAGCCCTTCACAGATTATGGTACGACATTGTTCACAATCTTCTCTTAACCTCTGCGAGGCTATTATGAGTTACAGAATCTCTTTATGGCTGCCTCCTCTATTCCCTAGAAAGACAGAATCAATATCCAGCTTTGGGGCTGCAGCCTTCCATCAATAAGTCATTTAATCAATAATCCCCAGAGAGCACTGCATCACGTCTGTTTTCGAAGCCCGGGTTCAACCTCGGACTAAATTACAATTTTTTTGTAGTGATTTATTTTATTTAGGTGATCCAGTTCAATAAGACACAAAATGTAATTTTTTTGTTATTTAGGTTAGCTTTATGAAAATCTCAAAAAAAAGTGTTTTTGCAGACAAGTAGGCTATATATATTTTTATCACTGCCTTTTTATACAGCATATATTGATTGTCTTCTGTCTCCCTGAAGTAAAACTCTCCGTTATACGGCTTTCCTTAGACACAGAAGCATGATAACAGATGGACAGACAGACATGAATCGAAGACACAAAGCACATGAGCCAGGTGAATCCCCATCACTGCCTTGGCATATATTCCTTCACCGTACCTCGCCCTTGCCTACCCCTGTTTGATCATATCCCTGCTCTTATCAGCCTCTTACACACACTCTGTAACCACGGTAACTGTCTTACACCACTAGTCGTAGGGCAGCGATGTGCAACCAGCAGTTTCCTGCAGGCTTCACCGTCCACTTTTTTGCTCAGAGCTGCAGAAACAGGGTGTCGGGGGTGGGGACGGCAGTAATAACATTGTTCAGAATCAAACATCCAGCACGGCTAATGTGATGACTTTGAATTCTCACTGCGCAGTTCAGTGTGTGGAAGCAATTAAGCTCAGGCTTGTATTCCTGAAGCAAATTGAAATGTATCATACATCAGTAGTCCTTTCACTCCGTGGTTACGCATGGGAGAGATATTCAGGCAGTATAGCAGATTACTTTTTAAAATGTATGTTGAACATATAACTTAGCTTGAGCAACAGTTGGATATTTGTTGCATACACTTGGAATTGTATCATGCTCAAAACCAAACATAAATAATATAGCTTTTGAGTGAGAAACAAACCTTTCCTTATTATTTTATCATCTTCTCATGAAAATACTGTTTTTCTGATCCTATTTAAACACTCAGATCATACCTAAAAAGGATAAAAAAAGGAAAAGTGTATTGGCTACACCAGTCCTAGCCAGAAATACCATCTAGTTTCCAGACGTGGTGACACACCTCTGCTGGGCACACACTGTTTTTTCCTAGTTTTTTTTTTTTTTTTATTGAGTGTTCATTTCTTAATTCATCCTATCATCAACTCAATGAATTGTGGACAGTTGTCTCTGAAAACAGACATTGGGATTGGACCTCTCTGCGTTCCAGTTTTTAATGGGAGAGGTCTGTTGGCTGAAGATAGGAAAGTAAACTCAATCTTGCGAAGGTGATCTGTGTATAGGCTGTAGTTTTATCTTAAGAAGTGGCCATCCTTGAACTTCCTGTTGGATTTATGCCCAAAAGGAAGATTTCGGTAATGGACTGTGAGAACAGAGCTGCATGTAATAGGAAAGAAGTGTTCTTGTCAAGGAGTTGTAAGTGTGAATATACAGTACAGTACAGCAGTCCATACATGAATATATGGTAGCACATACAGTATAAACTGCCACAGTCAGTTCATTTCTCTTTTTAAGGTTAATTCATCTTTCTGGGCTTAAATTCCAATGGTTATCGTGGTCAGGTTTTGGTTACATAATGATGTATTATTTGGCCTCCACCCACTGTCACAAAAATAGTACAGAGCACAGGTGCTTGTAGGGCAAACAGGCAGACTATGCAAAACATTGTAGAGCTTGACACCAAAGATGTGGTGCACTTCTGGATTGCCAATGACACTGCTTCTACTGAACAGTGCATGGCGAGTCACTAAAATACCAAAGCAAATATCATATGACAGAGTTCTCCTCTTAAAGGTCCCATGACATGGTGCTCTTTGGATGCTTTTATATAGACCTTAGTGGTCCCCTAATACTGTATCTGAAGTCTCTTTCCCAAAATTCAGCCTTGGGGCAGAATGACAGACACTAGAGATAGTCCCAAAATGAGCTTTCCTTAGGATGTGCCATTTCTGTGTCTGTAGCTATTGAGGAGGAGAGGGGGGGAGGGGGGAAGTGGAGGGTGGGGGTAGTGGCCTTGACCAACTGCCACTTTGCTCGTTTGAAAGCCATGATGCCTCTCTCTCATGGGTGGGCCAAATTCTCTGGGCGGGCAAAGCAGAGAAAGGGGAGGTAACCTTTCCCCTTATGATGTCATAAAGGGAAGATTCCAGATCGGCCCATCTGAGCTTTCATTTTCTCCAAGGCAGAGCAGGATACCCAGGGCTCGGTTTACACCTATCGCCATTTCTAGCCACTGGGGGACCATAGGCAGGCTGGGGGAACTCATATTAATGTTAAAAAAGTGAAATGTTCATGCCATGGGACCTTTAAGGAATCTTTGCTTCATTAGTAGGTAACTGCACCTATATAAACCCATTGTGCTGTTGTAATGGGAAAATTACATTTAAGCACAATTCCTTATATTTTTATGTTTAATTTGTACTTTACTTCTCTCACAAAGGCTGAAAGAGTTTATCTCATTTTCCACATGTAGATTTTGATTCTAACTTTGTGAGACATCCAGTCTGGAACATTTTGTGAGCTCTGTTTGCCTGAACCGATAAAGGTACAAGGTCACCCCAAAACTATCTCATGTTTTCCCATGCCAGTTAAGATGTAACTGGGGGGTGAAAGTCATACAGGGAGGAGGAGGCAAAATGGCTCCAAGATGTCTCTTGCATTTCTCTGATTGTCTTCATGTGTATCAGATTGCCTGTAAGAACTGTAGCGTCATAATAATCTAAGTGTGTGTGTGCTGTCACTCTGAAGATGCATATAAGCCTAGTGTTTCTGTTCACTCATTTGAGAAACTGACTCCACACTGGGCTGCGGCCTTTTGTGAAATCATGTTGATCCTATATTTGCAAATATATATATATATGTTTTTAATAAAATACAAAAACCCAATTTGGTTTTAGTCTCAGTCTGTCTTATTTGTTTCAATTTACTAAACTCTGAAAACTCTTCCCCCTGCTGCAAAGGAAACTTCCACTACACTGTCATGTTTACTCTCATGTGTTTAGTAACTAAACATTTATTGAACAACAGAATGAACTAAACTTGTGACATACATTGTCTACTATGTCCGGACTTTTATGTCTGGAGTTAACAGAAGATTTTCTGTTTAATGAAGTAGTCCAGCCCTAATCTGGTTAAGATCTGTTGGACGTACATGGATTCTTCTCACAGAGGAAGGAAAAAAGTGAGTCAAACACAATGGATGGTTTGTCTGAGGTTGTTATGTCTTGGCTTCACTCATGACATGCTCATTTTCCTGCTACATCTGTGCTTCATCAATAGCAAACAAGTGCGTACTCGCCACTGAGCCGCACTCTGCCGAGGAGAAAGCGCACCACTTAGATGTTCAGCATCCAAAACCTTGAAACTGAAAAAAACTGAAAAAGAAGTTGTGTAAGTGAAAATATAGCTGCATAGTGAAATTAACATTAAATATAGCTTGCATGCAAGAATACTCAAATCCACACTATGCTGAGATTAATGGCCTCTTTCATCAGACATGCGTGCTTGGCCACAGCTGGACAAATGACTGCCATGACATCATAGCGCAGGGCACAGAGCAGATCATTGGCGCTATGTAACAATGACATTCAGTGTTTTCCTCTGTGGTCCCTCTCAGCAGGCCCCTAAACGTGGGTGCCGGGTCACAATGCTCCTCTGTGCCCCCTGACGTATGGCATCCTGGCACTGATGTGGCCCTGGGAAATTTTCTGGATAAATACCCCGAGCCAAAAGCCTTCGAAACCTTCCAAATCCTGGGATGGCATCCTCTGGGTCTCACGCTTGACTGTCTGGGACTCAGCTTGCGACACACTGAAAGAGAGACAGCTCTAAGGTGAGTGTGTTTAGAGAGATAGGCAAGGCATGTGAGAAAAAGAGACACCTCTGAAAGTTGTTGCAACTTGGCAAGAAATGCTCTATTTGGCTGCCAAACCAATCACGCTTTCACAATTTTGTGTGTGCCGATGATGATTTAAGGGTTTCCACACACTCGTTGTTTGGAAAAGAAATAGAAAACATATTTCCCACAGAAACCTGACAACCTGCCTTAAAAAAAATGAAAAAAAGCCTTTCACATCACAAACCCCTCATTATCTTTTTAATGTTGAAACTGACCTTCGAAGTCATTTCATCTGTCGTTTGAGCAGAGTCGAGCATTGATCTCAGGGTAACACCGCACCAGTCAAAAAAACCTTAATTCTTTCCCTGACAGAGTGGAGGGGTGGGGGGGTAATTACAGATTTAAAGCCAAAAGAGATTCACACAATGTTCACTTAAACAACTACACCCAAGGCCAACAAAAGGAGAGGAGATTCTTCTGTGCGTGTGTTGCCGATGTGACTGACGGAGTCGTGAGAAAGAAGAAGACCGAGAGACAGAGAAGAAGAGTGAGAAAAGGGGAAGAGAAGGTTCGAGGGACAATAGAAAGCGGACAATAGTTTTAGCAGGGGTGGGCTGATGTGGAGGGGAGAGAAAAAACGGTGAGTGAAAGGAGGAAGATTGAATTTCGTCTTCACAGGCGAGAACACTGCTTTGCGAGCAAACAAAAGGATGAAAAGATGACCTGCCGCTGTTCACTGACGGACAGTTCTCCATGTTCCTGTTGGCAGCCCCCCCACCGCCTCTCCCTCTAACTCGCTCCCCTGCCGCAAGTCTCCAACTGCCAATGTCCAATATCAACTCTAAAAACAATTATTGGACTGCCAGAGGGTGGACATGGCGCAGAGTCAGCAAACAAACGCAGAAGACTACCTGTCACAGAGCGTGGAGGCAGCTGAGGAGAAGGATATAGCATGAAAAGAAACAGGGGAAGCAGGCATAAAGAATGTATGAATCATTTTAAAAATGGAAATCTAATGACAGCTAAGCTGCTTATTAATTTGGCTGACACTGGGACTTTGCGTGCGTGTGCACGTGTACTTGTGTTGTGCGGTCTGTGCCCTGTCTTTGAGGGAATCCAACACTAGTCACAGCGAAAGCAGATTATGAGATTAAGTGATGTGCTTCTGGGAAATAAATAAAAAAAAAAAAAACACTAGTAGATGAATGAATACAGTTAGTACAGCGACGCTAGAAGGAAATCATTCTTAATTGAATTTTTTTTTTGTGGTGTAAGGATGTGTAGGGGGAGTGTGGGTGGAAAGTATGAATGAGTCATGTTGTTGGGATACGCATTCCTGTATATTTGACGGTGCGCTGTGTTATAGGACATAGAGGGGGTTACGGTCACTTTGTAATGGCTTTATACTGAGAGCAGGAAAATGAATCGCTAAATCAGTAGGATTGATAATCGGCTCTGGGTAGGAAATAACCTGCAGAGAATCACAATGACTTTGCTTTTATCTCCTGTGCTTACGGAGTTGCCCGTCCCACTCAAGATTGCCTTGCAAGTACACCACATAATCCCATGGGATTAAATTGTTTTTACATGGAACATGTGTAGCATTGCGGTTGAGGAATTTGTAAACCACCTTTTAATATGAAATCACGCTTTGATGTTAACCACTGCAGGGCCATCTATCTGCCTTTATCCCCCCACTTCCTTTGTTTCTATTGCTCTCTTTCCCCCCCCCCTCTCCGGTTCCCTCTGTATGTTTAGAAATAGGATCTTATAGCCTAAATTGAAACTGGGACTGCTCCACAACACTCAGCACATGGCAGCAGATGTGTGGCAGTATGCGAGAGGGAGGCAGGACAAAAGGAAAATGAGGCAGAGGGAGGGAGAGACTGAAGGAAGAAAGTGGAGAAGGAATAGGAGGAGGAGGAGAGATAAAGATGATAAAGGTAGAGAGAGGGAGGAAATCAACAGGACTAGAAGGGAGGAAGATGAGAGACTGAGAGGAGAGGGAAAAGGAATGGAGAGGAGTTTAGAGGCTCTCCAACACATTGCACTCCCAGCACAGCAGATGCCACATTCTGTCTGGCACTATGATCTGTGGGCCTGCTCTATTTATACCCTCGTTGTGTCACTTCAGGGCCAGCACAACACTCGAAACACACACACACACACACACACACACACACACACACACACACACACACACACACATACACACACCTAGCATCAGCCATTTGCAGCTCTCCTGAAATGACTGAAATGAGGCAGGTTAGAGAAGCTCCCTGTAAGGGGAAGAGATGGAAAACAATGAGAGGGCATAAACAGAGACAGGATTTATATATATAAATGGAATATATATAAATATTCCATTTTGTCCCTGTATTTAGTCTGTAAAAGTTCAGCTTCAAAGATGATCTGAAACTCCCATGTGAGAGTAGATAAAGATGCATATTTTGCTTTTCATTAATGGTTTTAGTTGGCAGGCCAGACCATGAGAAAAGGGAGAGTGAACAAACAGTGGTCTGATTAAGCAGCAGGATGACGGGAGCCTTTTGGATCGCCCTGGTTACTGGGAATAAGAGTTACATCAGCTTTCCACCTTAACAATGAGAGGAGTTGGGCAACTCAAAGAGGAAAATCTTAGTGAGTGTTAAATGAGAAAAAGATGGGGCGGAGGCGAATGAGAAAATGTATATAAAAGAGACAATTTGGACATATAAAGCTGCAACAACATAAACAGTTCTATTATTTTCTTTTCTGTAAAAGTGTGTACAAAGTATAAAGTATAAAGATGAGAACATTGTATATGAATCATCTCGTGTGGGCAGAAGGAAAGCTGGATAACAGCACAGCTTTAATTTAACAAGCAGCGCGCTGTGGTCTTTTCTCATGCCATATATGTGTAATCCCATCTGTGAAGCTACGTTGCATTGTTAAGAGGCAGCACCCCTGCATGTTAAATGGCCTTTGTTTGTAATCAATCAACCCAAATGTTACCGAAGCAAAGCAGGGTTCATTACACATCCGGCTCAGAGAAACGACACCACTCTACACATCCATCAACCTCACACACACCCAGGGGCCCCTGCAACTAGCACTAGCTGGTTGGAAACGGAGGGTGTGCTCACACACACAATTACAAACACACTCGCACATATACAAATATGGATAGATGCAAACAACCACACACTCGCGCATTTGTCTGTGACCTATGATGTTGTATGCAAAGTCACACAAACAAATTCTAATAGCTGAGAGGGAGGTGGCATTTAAGAGCAAGAGTAATATGTTATGCAGGTGCAATAAAAAAGCATGCAGGCAATCTTTGAAGGGTCACCTTTGATATTATGAAAAATGAAAGGCTAAATCATATCTGTAATAGTTCGTTGTCTCTGTCAATGTGGGAGAGTGAGAAAGTCAAACTTCAAAGATGCAAACCGCCACCTATATCTGGTCATACTGGTTGAAAATAATGAAATGAAAGATAACCGTGTGTGACTGTGTGTAAAGGCCCTGACACACCAAGCTGACGGTCGGCCTGGTCTGTGCGGTGTGCTGTGTCGGCCTCGTCTGCCTGTTTTGTGTTTTGTGTTGTTGTAATGTTGAACCGGCGTCTGTGGTTGTCGGCCGTCGGCTGAACAGCCAATTAATCCGATTGGCTTTTCAGCTTGGAAACAAGAGTGAGCAAAGCAAACAAACGACTGTGACAGGCACACCCAAGGCTCCTTTCATTTTTCATCTCATCTGATCAATCAAATACACTAAGGCTGTGCTCAATTCTTAGTCGACTAACACTCATTCAATTGTATCGACTAATTGATCATTTGATTTAATCGACAGATCTGTAAATCGGAGTTTCTCCGCAAAGAGTCATGCAAAAGCACCACTTTAAGTCTTGTGTTTACCAGAGATGTGCTCGTACGTTTCTTGGAAATAAGTCATTCGGCATGAAAAAAGCATCAAACATGACTAATCGACTAAAGAAATCTAAGTTGATTAAGACCAAAACGACCGATTAGTCGACTGATCAACTAAGAGGGAGCAGCTCTAAAATTACACACAAAGCTGTCAAAACTGGTCAAAAATTATGTTTGAATGTTCCTTCTAAAAACACACAGGTTCAAACTATTGGAATAACTATTTTTGCACATTTTACATGTCCATAAAATGGCAAACGTAGCCTACAACGAGATATACATAACTAACGTTACTTGTTTAGGCATATTTATTTCAACAATAACATGTATTTTAAAATATCTCTACATACCTACACATTACAAAATAAACTAACGTTAATAAACTAATATCCTATACCGTGATATTTAATAGAAAGACCGTAAAAGACCTCTCTCTCTGTCTCTGCGCCCTCTGCACCGCTAGACATTTACCCCCCTAGCAAGCAAAGCTAGCTTACCAGCCAGCCGGCCATCCTCTAAATTAGTCAATTGTAACAACTTAATGTTAAATTCACACACTTTTGTCACTTCATAGGAAAGCACAATGCTATCGCCAGATGAGTGATGAGTGACACGTTTGTTTGGCTAATTTTCGGTAACCAGTATATGATGAAGGCATGTTGGGCGGGTAAAATTAGCAAGCTAACGTTAGCTAACAAGCCAGCAGCCGGCCGTTCGGTCGCTCCGCTCCCACTGTAGGGAGACTTCTTTGCCGAGAGAATGGATGACAGCCCGGGAGAGGCACAGTCCGGTTAGCCATCTCCCGGTACCGCTGTCTTCCTGGCGGGGAGTGAAGCTAAGGGACCGTAGGCTCTCCTCCGTTCTGCTGCTCCTAGAGCAAACGCTGTTTGTTGTGGGTATCAACAAAGGTATCCGGTTTCCCTTGTTGAATAATGAATAGATTACCGCCGCCTGCTGGTATGGGGAGTTAGTTCCTTGAACGAATGCGCAAAACGTCTGTGGTACTTGGCCCTCGGCTGTAGTCTGTGCTGTGTTCCAGCGAGAGGCGCCGCCACAGGTGGACGTCGTCGGCTAGTCGTCAGCGGCCGTCGGCTTGGTGTGTCAGGGCCTTAAACCGGTGAGTGAGCACTCCAGCTGCCAGAGGCAGAAAGCTGTGCAAATGTGTGCAACGGTGAGCCTAGGAGAGCAACAACAACAAACGCTTCCTCCTCTTTGAAGTAGACCCGATCACCTTTCCACCCCCGCTACGCTCCCCCCTCCACCGTCCATCAGCAAGCCATAAATCCAGACTCTCATCTGCCGATATGCCTCTGAAGTTCAGGAATGTCCGCATGGGATTTGAGGCCCGGTGAGTTATGGGAACTCCTGAAGGGGAGACTGGGAGGAAGAAGGTTGGGGGCGTGGGGGAGGGGGGTTTCAGGCATCCTCATACTGTACCTATGAACGGCAACATGTTACATGTTGACAGCCAACAAGGCTGAAGGATTAGTTCTGGTGGTCAACTGTCTTAGGTTTGGGTAATATGCCCTAGAATCATGGAATAAGCATGGATACAAGCCTGCTGACAACATGCATGCACCCACACACACACACACACACCTATTGTTTTTACTAGATGGGAACAGGAGCATGTAATCTACAGTCCGGCGGCAACTTCAGATGGAAAGAAATTGCTCAGATCTTGGGGATGGCAGAGAGGGGGGTGTTTTTCAAAAGGCTGAGGGTTATAAAAACAGAACATGGCTGGGGTCGTGGTCGGGCCTGACTCTGTCGTTCCTGCACAGCATGCACAAAGTCACCGATCTGCCCGAGCCTGTCCTATAGCAGAGTAACTACATTGGCCTCCATTTGTTTGCCTTTCAGTGAAAGCAGAGGTTTGTTTAGATGTGTGTACCAGGTGTGTGTCCTTGGCTCTCTTTCAGTCTCCTGCTCTACTGCAATGTTGTGCACATAACTGTATATGTATGAGTGTGATGAGTATAGAGCTGCAACTATTGTTGTCCTCATTGATTCATCTTTCGATTTCTCTTTGAGTAATCAATTAAAAGTTAATTCTATAAAATGTCAAGAACCATACAAAATGCCCTTCACAATGTCCAGCTTTCCGTTCTCACCTGGCAAATGGTGGCAGATTCACCGCTGGACTGGATTTAAGGAAGACAAAAGCAGGCTTTTCTAGCCAGCGACCTTCAGTTTTGTCATATCAGTTGGCATGTTATATTGTTATATTGTTATATTGTTATATATGTTATATTAGGTGTAGCTAGCTAGCTAATTAAGCTAATGTTAGATCCATTAATTACTTGAAATCGCTAACTCATTTTTAAATGAGAACTCTGTAAAAGGTTCTTAAATATGCACCTAATTGCTATAAACGTGTCATTGTCTTAAAAGACAGAGAATGAAACTGCATGTCCCCGGCAATAATTCACCATCCTCACCGGCATTGTTTTTGTATTGCAGCGAATAACTGGTTAACCCGTGTATTATACGTTTTGTAAAGTAAAATTAGTATAGACTTATTCTCGGACATAATCCTGTTGGCTTCTTAGCTTACATACTCATTTGTATTTTCAAACGGTATGTTTTCATCTTTAACATTAGATTAAAAGATCTTTCGGGTGATGCTGGATAAGGTTCAAATCTAATAAAAAGCAGGACAGATGCTCTTGACAACCTCAACATCAGAAATCCAACATGGCTGCTTCGAGCATCAACCGTAGTAAAAGCTGTAGGAATATACTGTTCTTAATACTGAGTCGTACACACAGTACTGTCCATCTGTGGACATGTTGCTACAGTGTTTGTACATGCAAAGTACCACAAAATGCGTTGTTATCAACTGGTAATGCTAACAATGGTTAACTTGGCTAGAGTCCCCCTGTTAAATATGTTGGTTTTCGGACTTGTTACTGGAACACGGTCAACTTGGGTGTTACGTCATTCTCAATTCCGACCTCTTCTGACTTCCGAGGTAAATGTTAACATTGCCCTAAACTCTCATAGCATCCTGGACACACAGTGAAAAAATAATACACAGTGGCTAGTCGTAAACATGTATTTTTTTAAATGTAAACAAAAAGCTAACCTAGTTAGTTAAAGGTGCTCTATGAGTTCCTGCATGACGACACTTCTGTTGACGTTCCAAGTAAATACAAAACCCCTCCCCCCATGTTTCTGTAACTGTCATGACTAACTGACAAACTGTCACTAACCCCCACCCCCTCCCCCAACCATCTTGTCGGTGATTGGCTGGAACGTGTTTTGTTGTATTTTGGTGCACAGCCTGTGTACCTACTGTTTGTTTGACGTTTACGACCCCTCTGTTGTCTCCCGAGATCGGGCTTTTTCAAAGTGTATTCAGGGGGCAGGCAGCTAGCGGATCAAGGAGCGATGCCTACGATTTGAGACAAAAATGAAATCGCGCTGAAACCATGCAGGAACTCATAGTGCACCTTTAATGATGTGCTCCTTGGCCTTTGAAGTAATGCTCAGTTACGACTGTAGGTAGTCAGAAAGTAAGCCAGAAATGCTAGTACGTCTAGCATCTTACGCAGGGCTTAAAATATTCCGGCACCATGCCGGATCTCCGGATTGGGAACTTGCATGTGGTTTAATATTTTTGAGTCAATTGATTTCGCCTACCAATCATATGAGAGGAACGCAGCTCTAACAAATGTTAAGGGCCCTATCTTGCACCCAGCGCAATTGACTTTGTACACCGACGCATGTATCATTCCTATTTTGCACCCGACGCATAGCGGACTTTTCCCTCCACAGACTCACGTCGGTAAATTAGGGAATGTATTTGCGCTCCCGCTCACCGGGGGCGGTTCAGCGAAAAGAGGAGGCGTGTTCCGGCGTAAACGTTCCCTAGTGCAATTTTTCATTTTCAGAAAACAATTCCGCCACAGACCAGGAAAAACCTGGTCTAAAGTCAGTGGCGCGTTATTCGAATAATATTTTAGGGGCGCATGCTTGGCCGTAATGTAGAGTGTGCACACCGTGCATACACTTTGCTTCTTTCATCTCACGGACCCAGCAGTTCCCATTTTTGCAAACCATACATAAATACAAGGAAAAATATGACCTGGTTTTACACAACATTTCCATGAATCATGGATGTGTTGATGACATAAATGAGGAAATATTAGAGGACTTAAGGAGATGCACGCACTGCATGTGCCGATGCCACTTAGCCCAAATGCCCAGCAGCAGCAGCAGCAGCACGGGAGAGGAGAGACAGAAAAGCTGCATTGTATATAGTGAGGTAATCCCGGTCTAATGTTAGACTATATTGCAAAAATATCTCCATTCATTCATAACCTTGTGATTCAGTGAGAGTGAGCCCAAAACATTGGAAAGTATGTTTTTGTGACATTTCTTTATTTACATTTTGTCACAAAGAAAAATCAATAGCAGACGTCTGTCTCCTCGGCTGTGAACCCCTCCTTGCATGCGCCCATGGATGTATTAAGAGTGTGCGCCTAGCAAATCCGCCATTATAATAGCAGTCCGCCATGGAAGAAGCGCGCCTGCTTTTAAAGGGAATGTGAGATAACGCTCTGATTGGTTTATTGCACCTTACGCCCAAACCACACCTATGAGTAATGTAGCTACTTCAGACCAACCCATTTTAGATTTGCATCGGGCGCAAGAGTCATTTATCCCACCGCTATAATAGCAACAGCGCCCGAGATCCGCCCACAAAGCTACTTGCGTTTGATACTTGCGTTTCAGATCGGTTAAATAGGGCCCTTAGCCTATCAGAAGCAGAGCAGAAAGTGCTTGCTCGTCATGAGTTAGACCCCAGTCTTAAAAATACATTTGTGCACATTTATTGCGGAACATGACTTGTCGTTCACAGTTTCGCAACCACTGGTCACCCTGCGTAGAAAACTAGCAGAAGACAAAAAAGCGTTAACTAGCCTGTCAATTTCAAATCACCGTTACCATTACCATTGTTACATGAACACTCATGGCATCGCACTACAGTGGAAGAGTTTGCAGGACTTTGCTTACAACCCGGAAAAAAAGAAAAAAGAAGTGATAATGGCCTTGATTTCACTTCTAATCTTTAGTTTAGCAGTTCAATTCTTTAGCACTTTAAGCTCTTGTTATTGTTTAGAAGAAAACACTTTAGTTGAAATAGTACTTTAAAATAAATGGTGCAAAGCATAATCATTGAAGAGAAGTGAATCTATCCATCTCAGTCTCAGTTCACCAGTTTTTTAAAGCACTTTAAGCTCTCGTTAATGTATTTTTGTTATCGTCAATGTGTTTATTTATTTTACATTATTTATTTATTTTACATTATTTACGTATTTCAGTTACAATTTTAACATACAGCCGTAGTACTTGAAAATAAATGGTGCCATTGAAGATAAGTCCGTCTGTGCAGTTTCTCCCACCCGCCCCTTTGCTGGATATGTCTGTTTTCTGTCTTAGAGCATCTCACAGCCACTCTCTGTACCTTTCCATTTTCCTGATGGGAGGCTATCAATTCGGCCATTAAAATGGACTCATATAAAGAATCTGAATTCGGTGATATATCTCAAACCCCAAGTGTTCAATAAACCTTATTTCTAAAAAAAAGCTTTTCTCTATTAAAGGATAAATTATATGGAATAAATCAGCTGCTTCCAAACTCAAAGGAGTTGGAACCTAAACGAAAGTAGACAAAATGAGAGAAAATACTAAATATTCCCCTGGTAGACAATGCTATATTACAAAGGATCGTGGAACCCTAAAAAGATTTAGTTTCTCTATCATTGATTTTGTGGAAGATGTCTTTGTTGCTAGACGATTAGCCCACACCCGCAATCAATCAATGCTCACAGGGTTTCACAATGGCAATATTTGCACAGGCCAAATAGATGTGAAGAAATAGAATGAGGAAGAGTGGAAAAGGGTGAGTGAGGAGACCTTATAAAACCAAGACAAGGATAGTAGCCACATGCCTTTTTGTTTTGTTAAGCCTTGCTGATTCACAAAATGATATGGCCCTCTGAATTTCCTGTAACCCTGCCTTTTCTGTCAAGTGCTCTTTTTTTTTACTTTTCTTTTTTTTATTGTGAAGACATTGAAACCTCCCACATGCAGCATTTCAGTTGCCAAAAGGTTTGTGCTATAGAATAAGGTTAAAACACAAAGGTTTGCTGCTTGGATTGACACTCAATGTGGAAGGAAGTGTACCACTACACCCTGTATTGTCTCCCTTTGGTTAAAGTAATGTAAGGGTGTCACAAAGTGCTAGACACTAAGCCTCACCCTGTACTCGTGTATAATTGTTGTGGCTGCTGGCGTTATGGGCCAGGATCTCTCAGACTTGTAATTTAAGATGAGTCAGGTCACAGGTGGGAAAGGAAAGGAATGTCTTTGGGAGAGGCAATATCTTCAAAGCGTACATGATAACATATAATTACATTTCAAAAGATGAGGAAAAAAAGCATGTCTGCATTTTTTATTAACCCTTTTATAGTTTTTGTCCACTTTTTCTGCTAATTGCAGATGCCCATATCCCCACTCATTGCCAGCCATTCTGTTGGCCTGGGAGGAACGAAGACTAATCTTCACTTCATCTTCAATTTGCCCCAATATCACACAGACATTCGAGCCCTTCTCCATCTCAGCTGACT
Organism: Perca flavescens; assembly: GCF_004354835.1. Classification (NCBI taxonomy): domain Eukaryota; kingdom Metazoa; phylum Chordata; class Actinopteri; order Perciformes; family Percidae; genus Perca; species Perca flavescens. Next base: position 15,142,418 of record NC_041338.1, read on the forward strand.
GACTCCCCACAAACATGAAAGGCATGAAAGCAATATGTTAAGGCTCTTCTTGACTTCTATTTTTATTTGACTCAATGGCTAAAATTGGGGAATTTGAAGGTGCATTGTGGAGTTTTCTTGTAATCAAACAGAGAATGTTTACATTCAGTGTTTCTCATCAAAACAAATAGTGTGCATCTTTAAATGCATTTCCTTCCTAATAAAACATTTTCAAATCCATTTTTTTGAATATTGTAAATGTTGTTTTGTTGACATCCTCGTTTGCGAGCATGAAGTGTTCTTCGGTGCCTTTGTTGGCGTGCATTGCTGCACCTTTTTGCACATCTACTGCCATTAAACTGTCAATCAGCGGAATAGTTTGAAACTGGCACCAGGAATGTGTGATACGTTGCCTGTGCATACAAGTCATCATGCTAGTGTCAACAAGTCCTCCAAACCATGCGAAGATATACGTTTAGATTTAGTTTATTCCTACCCTCTAAAACAGTGGTTCCCAACCTGGGGTCCGGACACTCCTTAGGGGGGCGGCAAAGATCACAGAGGGGGCGCAAGTCTTTATCTGGTTTGAGGTTGAGGTAAAAAAAAACTATATATTTTTGTTCTCGCTTAAAATTGTAGGCAGGCTACTTAGTAGGCCAAATCTCTGGGACCTCATAACCTGGGACCCTTGCTGTCATCAGGTCAGCTGCTAGCTGCTATCATCCTCGTCTTTCCTGTCGCCACGGCATCACTATTTTATGAATGAAACATGGCGGAGAAACGTAAAAGTGCTGATAACTGCTCTGTATCAAAAAAGAAAGTAAGCCTCTATCTCGAAACATCTCGAGAGTTACCTCAAATTCGGTTTCAGCTTCTCTTAGACATGAGTAGGGGGGGCGCCAAGGAAAAAAGGTTGGGAACCACTGCTCTAAAACGACCCATATGGACTTGACCCCTGGTCTCCTGGGTGAAAGTCCTGTGTTTGTTTGTGTTAAAGTCTAGTGTTTGTTTGTTCTATTCACCACCCCAACCTGCCTCCTTATGCAAAATTTTGCACTATTATACTTTGTCACCATACTTCCTGCTTTGGTCACGGCATAATTACTAAGGCTGCCAGACGGCGTTGCCACTATAAACATTAATATGAGTCCTAATTGCTGCTTGAAAAAGCAAGTTATGTGGGAGTTTGTCAGGGGTAGGGCTGGGTATCGTTTAAACGTTTTTTGATAACGATACCAATACCGTGACTTTGATGCCGGTTCCTAAACGCTACTTTTTGCGATACCAATTTTAAGAATCAAAAAGAAATTACATTACTCACATTACGGCACAAATCATTTTATTTATTTTTCAGCTCCTACTATGTGAACCTCATCTCTGTGTGTAACATAGTTTTTCCTGCTTGCCTCTACAACGTTAATGTTAGACAGCCAATCACCAGCATTATTAGAACTTGGTAGAAGCATGCTGCATACTTATTGGCTCACTGACGCTAATAAGATTCACTCCTTAGGTATTGAAATTGGGTATTGAATGACGAGGAATGTTTTGACACTTTAGAGGCAATTCGTTCAGTGCCTATAACGTATTGAATTCAGTAGCCAGCCCTACTCAGGGGAGGGCAGTCTTGCTAGCGTAAAAACAAAATCTCAATGTATAAACATTGATCCATAGCGCTACTAGTGGTACAAAAAAACAGGAGTACAGGGTACCTTTTATTAAGGTTTCTGCACTAACAGCTCACCATGTTTGATAGGAAGAATAAGTCCTGGTATGGCCTGGTGAATATCATGGCTGGTCCTACCAGGTTTTAAGGCAGGCTGATCAGGCCACTCCTCTTGACAATGCACGCAACGAGCATTGTTGAGACAAGTGAATGTAGAAATGATAATTTACTTATAGCAGAATGTTGGATAGGCAGAGCTGAATAACTCCACAGTTATTTTTAAAGATAGAAAGAAAAACTCTGACAAGGCTGCACTTTTTGTTTTAAATAAAAACTGTCCACAACACAGTTTTCTTAGGATACTTGAAAGTAGCAATGCCATCAAGTGATATTATTGTCAAGGACAGAAGGCGTTAAAATGTCTGTGAGAGTTGAGATTTCCTGGCTTGCAATGCTGCCAAGATTTGTGCCCAAGCCTAAGTTTATAAAAATTCTGAGGTAGAATAGCAGTGAAATCAAATAAGCTTCATTAACTTAGTATATATATATATATATATATTTTTATATATTGCCTCATTCTGCTGTCTCCTGTACTAGGTAGTCCCTTCTCACTAAGGCATGTCCAATCTTGTTCAAATGACAATGATACTGCAGAGTCAGCCATAAACCCCCTAATGTTTGTCTCTTGTGGGCTCTTCTCTCTTCTCCCCTCTGAAGAGCCAGCATGCTGGACGCAACCCTAAACATCCGCCTGCCTCTTATGCCTGTCTTCGTCGCCGCATGCCTGAGTGCCCTCCTCTTCTATCTACACTCCTGTCGACCTATCTACTTAACTGATTGACTGTAGTGCCATTTTCTCACAGTTAGCTTTAATCATTCAGTGTAACAGTGTACCATTACGGAACGAGGCAAGCCGGAGCGTTTGTGTGGTACAACAGCCTTCTATGGCGGCACAAAGCGCAATTTACATAGAAATGACCAAATTACTGAGCACTGGCGCAGCCAATGGGTGCTATTATTCAAAAGGACTACTGTGACCGCACGCAGGTCTCCAACAGGGCACAGCCTCCAGCCAACGCTAACATTCAGAGAGCAAGTGGTCAGCTAGCAGGAAGGAAATGTGCTGTTTCAGCAGCTTGTAGGTATTTTGTCATCAAGTATCACACATCCTCTTGCCCTTCTGTGTATCGATTCTCTTTGCACTTCGGGCACGGGGAGGACAAAACCCTTATGACACAGTCACAGCACACTTGAAAAAAAAAGAAAGCTCCACTGACACACAAGTATGTCGAAAATGAGCTGATCTTTTCATGCTGTTAAGTAGGAGTACGATTTTTTTCAACGCTAATTTCTAGGGATGCACCGACAACTAAGACCAAGTAAAACTACTTACATTTGGGTACTCGCCGATACCGAGTACCGATACGATCCCTCTGGGGTCCGTCTGTGTTTTTGACACACATGATTTTGGCCTGCTCTTATATTGTTTTCAATTAAAACATTTCTGTTCAAAGCGTATGCCCAAGGGCTGGATATTTCCCTGAGCTAATGCAGGGCTCAACATAAAAAAAATCCCCACTGGCCCCCAGGGCCATTAGATCAGAGTTTTGTGGCCCCTTCTACATTTTTACTGGCCCTGAAAGAAATATCATCGGTGTGATTGGCAAAGGACAAAAAAGCAGGAAAATATACGGCGCACCTACCATGAAGCTTCAGAAAATGGTTCTTATCCAGCTAGCCACTGGATGTTGTGCCATTAGCAGTAAAGCTAGACCAGGGGTCATCAACTACATTTTTTCAAGGGCCAGAATTTTTTTAATACGCATCTTCTTGTTTAATTTTTTCGCTTTCTTACTAAATGAATGCTATATTTTTTTACATGTATTAGTGTAAGCAAACCCCTAAAATCCATGGAAAATCCATAATGATAACTAGATAGGCTACTTAACTAGAAAATGATCTCAGATTAGGGGGCAGTTCAATGAGGAGTGATGGTTAAAGTCTTGATTACTGAAACGTAATCAGTGTCCTGATTGGTGGAAAAGGCTTACAGAAAGAAAGGCCTGTTGTCAGGTAAAAATGTCACTGTCAGAGAGCCTGAAGTGAAAAGTTGTGGAAAACAGCAGCTGTCATGACGAATGGACTGATAAGCAGGCTAGCATTCGTCCTCTATGCCTAATTTGACATAAGACAATGTTGTCGCGAAATAAAACAACCGGCAACATCATCAAGAATGAAGAACGCGATTTCATTCACGTGCATATTAAGTAGCCACATGTATCTGTTTTGGTCTTATAATACATCCACAGGTTTACCGCTCCAGCGGAGAGGATGGCTCGTTTAGACAGCAGCTACGTTTACAAGAGTTTGTCCAAAGTTCAAGATTGGTTGAAAATTAAGATAAACAGTTAGACTACAAACTGACATCTTTCATTTTAACTCGTTTGTAAAGTTGCTATTTGAAGAGTAGAGCTGTGTTTGCACAGCGCGGTGGACACGAGTGGACAGAGCAGACAGAGCAGACTGAAATTTCGGTTTCTACATGTTTATGCCTATAGAACAGGTAGGTGGGTATTGATAAGTATTGACTCTTTAATCATGGAGGTTTTATTGTAAGCTACCTACTTACCGTAACGAGTGTAGCGTTAGTTCATCTGCGCCATCGGCGGTAAATAATCCTCGGTAACGTTTCCAGTCAGTTACATGTGAAGTAACGCACACACCTCGGCCCTGCTGTGTGTGTGTGTGTGTGTGTGTGTGTGTGTGTGTGTGTGTGTGTGTGTGTGTGTGTGCGCAGTGCGGGCATCGCTGTTCAGAATCCCATCTATCTTCCAAAATGCAACGCTTGTATCCAAATTAATTGGTTATAAATTACCTGAGGTGAAAATGTGAAATGTTAACATTCACACGCTTCGTGCCACTCTGTATGATGTTTGCTGATGCAGCAGACAGAGCCACAGTCACTGGCCCATGCGGGCCAATCAACTAGCCCCACATACGTTTTTACTGGCCCTGGGCCATCGGGCCATTGCTTATGTCGAGCCCTGGCTAATGTCAATAAAATAAATCCTGTCATTCCTGATATCAAAATACTGAGTGAAGTTTAGAAAGAATGAAGAAGGCGAAGTCCAATGAAGTCATTCACGTGCATATTAAGTAGCCAAGTGGTTTTACCACTCCAGCCAGAGGATGGTTTGTTTACCCAGCAAGTTAGTTAGGTCACAAGATGTCCAAATATAAAGAATCGTGGCTATATAACTATATTAAACAGTTAGACTACAAACCGACTGCTTTCGTTTTAGCTTGTTTGTAAAAAAAATTCAATAATGTTTTGCTATTTGCAGAGTAGCGCCGTAGGGACCACATGCAGACGGAACAGATTGAAATACCGCTTTCTTCATGTTTATGCCTGTTAAGTGATGAGAGACATTGGGCTGATGTGCTTTTTCATAAAGTCATGTAGCTTTGGAAAGTTTCTGTGATGAAGTGACGGCTGGGAATCCCATACCTCAGCTCCACTACACTGAGAAGACATCGGAACCCAGTATTATTAACGACATCATGTATTGGGTAAGAGCCTCTGTTATTTTTACAGCCTCAACAAATCTCCAAACTGCTGGCATTGCTCCTCTTCCGCCACCTATACCTGCTTGACGAAGACGTTAATGTCACATTTCTATGAAGTGGTATCGGGTGTGGTAGTATCGGTGTAATTTTATGATTACAAGGACGAGTACATGCGCACGGCATCGGACCGATACCCGATACTGGTATTGGTATTGGTGCATCCCTACTAATTTGGAATCTGAAAAGTTGTGTTTGCTAAGTGGCGCAGCATTGGCATACACCTTTTCAGAATGAGAAAAGGCATCCCCTCATTCTTATATATTATTATTATTATTTGTTCCAATAAACTTATTGTCTGGCATTGGGGCAGATTCATAACCTCCCCTCACAACATTTGCATAGAAATATCTTAATTACTGCCACAATCTCAGCTAGGTGCATGTGGCCACGAGAAAGACGCATCCAGCAGCAAAATGATAGATTATCTCCATGCCATAAATATGATCAGTGATTTTTTTTTTTCCCCAGCAAAGGACAGAAAAAACAGTAATTTCCATAAGCATACTAATTCTCATTTACATAGAGATGAATCCAGATGCAAATGAGCGAAAACGGCGTGTACTTGAAACAGGTCCCCCGGCTGCACCGAAGCATCAACAGGCATCACCCAGAGGAATATCAAAAGCCGTCAAGCATGTCAATCAAATGCGCCGAGACATTTCAGTCGAAGGAAGGAGGGGAAAAGCAAGGCAAAACATTTGAACACAACAAGGTCCTTACAAGGGAGCTAATGTCATTCCTGGGTACTTCTTGGTTTGATAAACAAAAGTGGATTTTAAAGCACAGGCTGAATTGAGCTCCTTTACTTACTTTACTGCCACTTTTACTTACAACAAAGGTAAAGTCCTTCATGTAGCTCAACTTGTAGGGGGACAAAAAGTCTTTATCATTCTGAAATATGACAGTAGACTATGGTCTGACATTTTGGAGACAGAGCTTGAGGGACGATTTAAGCATAACAAATAGGATTTTATTAAGTAGTGAAATAATTAGGATTTATTTTTATGCATGCTATGACTGGCAAGAAGCAAATCGTATTAAGGGAAAATAGAGAGAATCCAAATTGAGGTTAAACAGTTCTTGTTTCAAAAACTGTTTAATGGATTATATTCAGATCTCTGTCTATTTGTATACCTAATGTGGGCTATATTATTAGGCTCCAAATCTAATAACGTAAAATGATGAGGAAGAATACAATAATGTCATGTGTCTGTATTATCCGATATATTTCTGTCAACATAAACTACATCAAAGATCTGACTCACTGGTAGTTATGACAGAGTGACAAAATAAACTAGCTCGATGAAGGTAACAGACCTTTATGATAGAAAGTTACAAGAGTGATTTTTTTTCCATAATCTAGGCACGGCAGCCCTGAGAGAGTGGACAACAGCTGGACCGATGTATGAGTCTGCTCCCTTGTGTATGATTTACTGTGACAGAACCCTGCAAAAACCAACTGCCCACCCAAGGACACACGTTTCTTGGCTGAAGACATTGGCCATCCGAGTTTAGGGAAATTTCTTGTTCAAGAAAAGCCAAATCTGTCATAGAGTTTTTCGCGATCACACACATCGGACACACAACCCATCGCAGCACGGTGGCTCAGTGGTTAGCACTTCTGCCTCACAGCATGAAGGTTCCGGATTCGAGTCCAAGTCGTTCTGGGCCTTTCTGTGTGGAGTTTGTATGTTCTCCCCGTGTTTGCGTGGGTTTCCTCCAGGTGCTCTGGTTTCTTCCCACCATAAAGACATGCATACTAGGACTACAGGTCGTACACTCATTGCAAATGAGAACTTGTTCTCAATCAACTAACCTGGATAAATAAAGGTTAAATAAAAAAATAAATAAAAGCTTCACTGTAACTTTTTTCTTTCACTTTTTCGATTTTATTCTCTCTCATTTATCAAACGCTTGTGTGCTATCACAGCTGACTTTAAAAGTAAATCCATATGGCAGAGATTAACAAAGCTGGGTGTCCCTTGTGGTGTGTCCAGGTGCACACACTTGTTAAACTCGCAGCATGTGATGAAATGGGACTACGTAGCACGAGTCCAAAAACTTTAGTCACAGCTGGCAATGGTAGAAGAAGTACTCAGATCTTAAAGTAAAAGTAATAATACCACAGTGTAGAAACACTCTGTTACAATACACTTAAAGTACCAAAAGTAAAAGTACTCGTTATTCAGAATGGCCTGTTTCAGAATAATATATTTAATTGGATTATAATTATTGATGCATTCCTCACTTTAATTTTGCAGCTATTTTTAATTCATATATAGCTATATATCACTTCATATAATGCTGGGTAGCTTGTGAATTTCTCCCTGTGAATCAATAAAGTCTTTTTACAATAGTATCGTAATTGATTTATTACTGGTAAAGTTATCAAATAAATGTATTGTAGTAAAAAGTACAATATTTCCTTCTGAAATGTAGTGGAGTATAAGTATAAAGTAGCAGAACATTGAAATACTACAGTAAAGCACAAGTACCCCAAAATTGTACTAGGAAAACTAGCCGATTTTAACATTGACATCATAGATTTGACTTAAATGAATCTGGACTCGCATGCAGAGATGAAAACAGAGGAGGTCACTACACTTAGCACATTTGTTTTCTCCTCTTACGAGCTGAGGTACGTGTAGCCCTTTTTCTCGCCGGTCTCTGTTGCTCATTACCTTTTACTTTGTCTTGAGAAAGAATGCCTAAAGGTCCTGACCTTATGCTTTCACCCCTGGTTTGGACAAAGCCAGGCTTTGTGCCAGCACTCCAGGCACACCACAGCCCCGCTGTCCAGCCCTTACACTGCCAAAGCCCCTCCAGACGTTGCCCCGGCCCCCCAGTTTACCCTTCATGGCCCGTATCCACTCGGCTGTGACTAACTAACTCTCCCCCTAGTATGTGCCGTGTTTCATAATGAAATCATTCAGTCATGCACAGGAAGTTCCCTGCACTGTGTGGCCATGAAAGAATGCCAGTTATGTCCGTCCACTTGCACATGGCAGGCCCACAGGGAAAGGGACAGTTTAAGTCAGTTACTCACCTGATGTCTGGCAAAACACCCAATTTTCAATAGCCTTTCATACTTTAAATCATGCAAATTAGTTGGGTGTAATTAAGCAACTGTTTTGTGTTTGATGATGATGACATTTTGATATTCTGGTTTGAGTTAATGATGTAAGTATTTGAGGAATAGTTCGACATTTTGGGAAATATGCATATTTGCATTATTGACAAGTTAGATGAAAGGATTGATACCACTCATGTCTTTCTGATCAATATAGGGTCGAGCTAGCAGCCTGTTAGCTTAGCATAAAGACTTGGAACACAGGGAAAGAGCTAGCCTAGCTCTGACCATACGTAATAAAATGCGCCTAGCAGCACCTCTAAAGCTCCCCAATCCCAACGTTATAGAGAGCCGAAGTCACGCCCTTCTACTTCTGGTCCATGGACCTTAATTCGGAAAAAAATATGAACGAGAGTCAACGGAGAGATAATAGTTATTTTTTGATCCCCTTTGAATTGAGCCATGGATTACAAATATGATGTTCGTCAATTTAAAACATTATTTTTCAACCGAAGAACGTTAAACTATTGAAGTATAAGACTGTGAAAATCCGTAATTAGAAAGACTACACACTTCGATGTCTCATGGATGACGTCTCGCTGAAGCTACGATGTCTGTGTGTATCGTACCGGGGATTTAACGTTACTCAAATGAGCAGAGGATCTTGCTTGTTCTTTTGCTTATTTGCTGAAAACACTTCACTGGGTAAAACACAGCAGGTAATATAACCTTACGTGTGTTGTGGAACAGAGCTAAGCTAGCTAGCTAGCGAGCAAGTTGAGCATCAAGCTAGGTGACATAAATTGTGTGAGACGAGAGATGTAGTTCACTGAGCGGTTTCACACAAAACTAAGTGGTACTACGACAAACCTACGGCTAACTGAGACTTTCTTCGGTTGAAAAATTATCTTTTAAATTGACAAACATCATATTTGTAATCCGTGACTCAATTCAAACGTTCCCAGTTCACTACCGTTCATATTCTTTGCGAGTTAAGGTCCCATGAGGTCCACCAGAGGGGGCGTGACTTCGGCTCTCTATAACTCATTTTTACACTTACGAAGATAACAAGTGTAAAAACAAGGAGCAGTTTTACATGGAGTTCTGATCTTATCGTCTACTTCTCAGTAAGAAACGGTAATAAAACATTTCCCAAAACTTTGCATTGTGACTTTAAAATGTTGCATCAATGTGGATAACTTTCTTTTAATATGACCCGCTGATAATCCTGACTTTATTGTCATTTTTATAAATGAGGATATAGGATCTCAGCCAACTTTGACAACGGTTTATGTACACAGCTGGGACTCCTTCCACTCGCCTCCCCGAGAAGTGTCTGTGTGCATTTGTGTGTCCATGGAGATGATCCTCCCTGAGCTCCTCTGGAATGTTTGCAATGTGCACGAAGAAAAAGATCGGCTTGAGTACCTGGGGTCTGTGTTCGGGCCTGCTGCGGGCCCCTGGCTAGTATGACTGTCTGAGCATGTGATTCAGCCTACTGACACAGAAAACAAGCCCATCTGGAAGGAACCACACACAGCTGGCACGTATAAGGGCACAACTAACTGCCATATACATGCCAAATAGCCTACTGTGCCGTTGCCACGAGCTAGGACAAGCTGCACTTATTAGACCATGTCACAAAGTTAGTGCATGAAGATTCCGTTGCCTCTGGGTGAAAAAAAAAAGGGGGGGTGGGGGACTTGAAAGAGTTTTTGTGGTGATCTGAAATAAGCCAGGCAAGGAGAGTAAGGTCGGAACATATGTGAACAGTTAAAAGGGTGATTCAAAAACCTCTTTGATTTTCACCATTAGTGTGATTACAGCTGGCATGGTCCCTAGTTTAAAAAAAAAATGGCTTTCTTCTGCAAAGGAATGTCCCAAAAAAAAAAAAAGAAATGGGAATCTTCTATTTAGCTAACCAAATGAAGATGACAGTGATGTTAACAGCGAAGACAAATGCGTAGCGGGAAGAACGTGTTTTTGTGTGAAATACAGAGGGAGGCAGATAGTGCAAAGCAGGAAAGGAGGATGGTTTGTGTGTCTGGTTTAGACCTGCAGACCTCACTTTAGCATTGTGTTTAATCCCTGGTGTCTGCAGCCTGTCGTAAATCTCTTTGCAGCGTTTGGCATTATCAGGCATGCTTAGAGCGTGATGCCCAGCTGCAACCCCCACCCCCCTCCAAAACACACCCGTTTACATACTAACCCGTACACCCAGCACATTAACATGACCTGCTTTCGCCTATATAGCAGGCAGTGCACATATTGATCCCCAAGTCCCTATTAGAGCTGCAGCAGGCAGTTAGTCTGGAAAAAGCCTCCGGTTACACCTGCTTAAACCTCTGCTGCTTCTCTGCCACTTATGCGGTGACCTAGTAGGGAGAAACATAAATCACTGATACTGACACACGTGCTGTAAGCCATGAAATGAAGTGCGAGTACAAATCGAGCCACTATTAGAACAAGATGTACTCATCCCATTCTGTGGAGATGTACTTAACAGTAGTGGTGTGCCCTGGAGTTGGCCATACATTTAAAAAAGAAAAGCTGTAAAAGAAACCAGATGACGTGCAGAACAGTGAGAGGCTGGTATGAATTAGGCCTTCAAAAGTTGAATCATTGGCTTTCCCCTCTAATGTGCTCGTAAGTCTAGAACCAGAAATCAGACACAGAGCTGCGCCCACAGTGGAACTAATAAGGAGAGGATGCTTCTTAAAAGGGTAGAAAAGATGGGGTTATGTGAAGTGAAAGCATGAGGCAAAATAATGCAGCTGACCTCCAGGCTGTACTTTTTCTCTTTAATACCTTTCACAGTTACAAATTCAACCTTTGAAAAACTGTAAACTAGGCTCTCCTCTGAGAGCGGAGCACTCATTAATTGTGGGCTTGTCCTCTCAGCAGCACATACACCCACAAAGGGAGTTTTCTTACTTTTTATTTGAATCGAATTAACCAAATATGCCATCCAGTCTTGGCAATAGGTTGACCGTTTATTATTACCAGAGGGACAAATATGAAAAGCCCATTTTCATATAGAAAGGGAACAGTAAAACCCTTTTGAAAGGATATTAAATGATGTCCGTTGTCTCCTTCACTTTATCATTCTGGGTGAGATTATGAAGGGGATTAGAGATTCCTGTTGTAGCGTGCCAGTGGTTGAAATAATGGCTCCTGGGGAACAGTGTGCCAGTACAAGATATGTTTCTACAGCACAAATGAGAGCACTGTAATGGGCAAGTAGGGAGGCAGACTAGGTAAATATTTGATGCACTCTAATAAGGCAGTTAAGCACAAACTGCATACAAAACACGCAGTTAAATTAAATTACAGTGTATTTATCAAAAAGGACAAGAGATTTTGGAATGTTACAATGCACGTTAAATTAGTGTGGAGCATTAAGTTTCCAAAACGGGTTGGCAGACAATATTTACAACCTACTTACAACATGTACAATGGGTATGATACACCTGTGACTTTAAGGCTGAATATGCAATGCAAACACAATTACAGGAGTGCAGGTGCTGCGATGACAATGCACTGTGCAAACGAGTTTCTATGAAAACAAAATTAAAAGAGCGAGTCAGATGTCAACAGAAATACAGTATTCAAGAACTTATATTAAGGCTTAGGAGTTTATCACTAGGATTTTTGAACAAAAGGCAGAAATCCAAATACACATGAAGGGCTGCGTTATGATACCCTAATCTCAAATATAGCCTACTCTTTACATGTAATACCATTCGGTGGGGTGAGCATCATGGGGTGAAAGTAAGACGGAATAGACTGGTCATTCCTCTCTGTGAGGCATACAGTGGAAATCTCAACAGGGAGCTTAGAAACACGTGTCAAATGTACTTATTTATAAAGTAGGCGACCCATTTCTATTCACAAGAGGTAGTTCAGCTGGATATTCAAGAGAGTTTAGTGTAATGCGCATCAGTTGAGCACAGGTGTGCCGATCGCGTTTGTAGAGCCCATTATACCGTGGAGACAACAAACCCGTCACCTGTGCGTGCTGAATTTTCACAGCTGGCTGTACTTCCCTTTGCAGTGCAAAATGTGTTTGTGCAATCTGCCTATCCTGTCCTGGAGGACACCGGCGTGCTCGTCCGAAAGAAATCCCAATTCCAGGGACAAAGGCTCGCTGTCTCTGTAGAGCTCCAGCAGCCTTCTCCTAGCGTCTCTGCGCCTGTGCAGCTCCGCCACGCGCTGCGCGGTCCTCTTTCTGAACACGCACACGGAGCCCAGTACCGTGTTGTGATATTTCTCCCACATGTTTAACACCCGAAAGCCGTGCACGAGTCCGGCCTCGTTGTCTATGAATACAAGGTCACCGCGGGGCGTTCTGAGGAGGTTGTTGGTGTCCCTCTCCATTACGCGCGAGTCCCACTGCAGGCTGAACAGATTGCTGACGAGTCTGTCGAAGTTTGCCGTCAGGTAGTCGAATACAATCAGGTCGGTCCACTGCATGAGCTCCAGCAGCTCCGCCGTCGTCTTGTCCCGGAGCTCCCCGGGCACAGGATGCAGCCCGCTGCTCTCCTGTCTGAGCGGCGCCGGTGTGACCACCCCGGTCAGGTTGGAGACCCACTCGGTGAGAGACACCACGGCCCGATCGCTCCACTGTAAGCCACCTATGCGCGTCCTCACAGCCGCCCATTGTTCACTGTCACCGTTCAGCTGGGACAGTATGAGAGGGGGCAGGTTTGTGATGCCTAGCAAACTGGCAAGGTAGTACGTCAAAGTTTCTCCTTGCACCTGATCCGCGTTTATCCCGTAACGCACACACGCTTTGGTCCCATCTGCAAAAGTGGCGAGCTGATTGGATATCCTGCCGCATCCAGGCTCCAGCTTCACTATTCTGTGTGTCCTGGCTCTCTCTCGCCAAGCCCGAGCATAGTCCTCCGTGAAGCCCACGGGAAGGAGACCCTCCAGCCATTCACTCCAAAATATCCCATCCTCCACCGGGGAGCCTGACTTGACCGGGCCCTCCCGCAGCGCTGACCTCTTGTTATCCCCATTCACATGGTAATCTCGGTTTCCTGCAGAGGCAGTTTGATCAGTGAGGTTTCGAGCCTCAAGTCTGGCCCCCGAGTGCGGTCTTTGTGCCGCTGGGACAGCGAGCAATGCCCGGAAAGTTTTGGCGGAGAGGTCCGCCGGGAGACCTTGGTAAAAAGCCCCCCCGCCCGGTACTGGGAACCCCCGTTTGTGTCGCTCCAAACGGCTCTCCAGTGCGCTCCATACATAGAAAACACTCGCAAGGGCGCACAGGAAAAGAAGAGCGAACAAGTTTGCAGAAACAGCCCTCATGGTGAAGACCAGCCTTCCCCTCCGGAAACCCACAGCGCTCTGGCAGGTTCAAATAAGACCGCAAGGATGAATTTTCTTCAGACCCTAGTTGAGCTGGAGCGGCTGGGAGCCGTGCGCCCCGTGTCCCGTACACCCCCCCAAGCGCCGCGGCTCACAGGCGAACTGTTTGAGATCACAGGAAGAAGAGGGTCTCGGAAACAGTGAGCTTCTCATCTCCCGTCCTGTTCAGATGCCTTGTCACATCCCTCCTCTGCGGGAAACACAGAATCTCGGATCACCACAGCGGATAGGATACCCTCTATTGAACGTTCTCCATTATCACCCACTGGCGTCGTATGGTGCTTTCTGTCCGTGTGCACCTCTCCGTCTCTCATCGTCCTTTCTCTCTCCACCGGGCGCTGGGTGAGTTTGTGGTGGTGTCGGCTAGCAGAGAGACAGACACTAGGCGGTGAGACACGTGACTCCAGTCCCGAGATGGTGGGCGGATCGTGGAGAGGAGGGTTCAGAGAGGAGCGGAGCAAGTGCACCGCACCGCGTTTTGTGTGTGTGTGTTTGTGTTTTTTTGTGTGTGTGTGTGCGCGCGCGTGTGTGTGTTAATGTTATGAGAGAGGATTGTGTGGTATTGGCAAAGGCAGCCATTATGATAATTGATACCTGGGGCAGAAATACTTTGGAAATAATGTCACCATTTTAAACAAATTATATTTCGTGTCTGCGAAATATCCGTGTCAATGAGGCGAAGGCAGGCAGGGATGTTTGCCCCAAATTAGTACACAACATTTGCGTACCTTTTTTAATTCTATTTCTAATTGATCACCATGAAGTCATTAAGCACTAAGTAGAATGGGCACCTTTTCTTTTATTGTTTTGGCTCTGTAGCGCACTCCATTACATTGGATTTGAAATAAAAGTATAACTGTGGGTTTTAAGTGCTGACTTCCAGCTTTAAGTATATATGTGAGTGTTAATGTCCATACTGGGCAACAGTTTTTTTTTTTTTTTTTTTTTTTTTAACAATGACCCAAAACATATACAGACAAGGCAACTATTTATGCCCCAATAATGGAATTCAGCATGCCAAGTTAGTCACCTCTCTCCGACTGATCATATGATTCACTGCTGATAACCAGACTGAAAGCAAAAAGCTCCTGAAACAAGCAATTATTGTTATTTGTACACCCTGTGACTAGGGGTGGGAGATATTGACAAAAATGAATATCTCGATATTTTTTTTCAATATCTCGATATCGATATTCAGACGATATTTTTGAAATCCTTCTAGAAGTTAAAAGAAGCCCTGTTTGGAGGCTATTTCGGTGGTTCTCTTGGGAAAATGTACAAGCAAGATGAAATCATAACCATAAACAAAGGGCTCTGTTCTGTAACATATTGCACACAACCATGTCCTTATTGGAAGCAGTCCTGGAACTGGGACAGGGCCGGGTCAGACTAGGTTCTGATAGTCCTACTTGGCTGTATAGTCCTTCTGACCGGGATTTATGCTGGGATCAGGAGTTGGATGTGATCTGACTGGCCCAGGTGAGGGAGAGGTGCAGTTCTGTGTGCTTTTTTGATGTTAGAGTAAACATGGTCTAATGTGTTCTTCCCTCTAGTAACACAATCTACATGCTGGGAGAAAGCTGGAGGGGAACAGACTTTAAGGACGCCTTGTAAAAGTCCCCTGTATCCCGTATCCAGGTGATCGCGCTGCAGTTTGTTCACTATGGTTAGCAGTGAACCAAACTTTTGCTAACGTTAGCATCGTGGGCTATGTAGACGGCAGTGTGCTGTTTTTGTAGTAAATAAAATGGTCAGTATATTACCGACAGGGCTCCAGGTCAGGTGAGCCGTGCTGGGCAACGATCCTGCAGTTGGTACTCCATTCATTGTGCACAAAAATGCAGTCCTCCGCCTCTGGTCGTGCCGGAGTTATTTTCTCATCCTGCCGGTAGCTAGCTAGCTCGGCATGCTAGCTCCGACAACAACCTGGAGGGCTCGGTCAGGCCTCCGGGATGTTATGAGCCGCCTGGAAGGCTCTCGTAACGGCTGTGTTGTATCGTGGTCCTGTATTGATTAGTTCAGTGTGGCTGTACGTACTTGTATAAATATACACCGACAGGAGAGCCGCTGCACAATCGTGCGCCGCCATCTTTGTTGACATGAGTGAACGTCATAACGCGCAAGGTAAGAACTAGTAGCAGCTTACTCTCGTGCAGGATGATCGTGATTTTGTACAAAAAATACAGTCAAACAAACCCCTACAGTATTAAAATCGCTACATATAATTGTTTAGAAGGTTATAGTGTGCGTTATTTGTTTTGTCTTTAACTTCCTGCAGATCTTTTCATGTTTGGGGGGGTCGGATTGTACAAATTATGAAATATTCGATATCCCAATTTTGCATATCGTCCAGACAACAATTTGGATATTATCGTCTAAACGATATGTCGCCCACCTCTACCTGTGACTATAAATCACAACATGTAAACAGGAACATGTTGCCGTTATATTGTCACTTATTCGGAGCAGTAGGCTAGTTGGAACCGGTTACCTCCAGGATCTGTGCTAGGCTAGGCTAGCGCTGGGGGCGTCAGACAGAGTTACAGCACGCACGGAGATGAGAAGAGTATGTATGGACTTATCTAACTCTGGGGGTTACGGTGAATAAGCTAAAGTCCCAATAAGTCGGCGTGTTCCTTTAACACACTAGTGTCCACAGAGCTTTCCTCCACATCTCAGCAACATATGGACTCGTGACATACCTTGTGTCGACTAGTTCACGCTCCTGTTTTGTATTCTTAAATACTTTCTGCTGCTACGTATTTTCATAATGTTCCCACAAACACCCGGGGCACAACAAAGTCAACTCCTGTTTGTTTCATCCTCATCCCAGGCTTTTGCTAAACTAATTGTAACATGAATGCACAAAAACTCCATACACGCATCTCTCTCATTAACTCATAACTCATTAGCACCCCCCCATACTCTTTACCATTCCACTCATGTTTTCGCACTCTGTATCTTGAACCTTAGTTTGCTAATCAAATTAATTGGGTCATTTTTATAGCAACATGCTGGCATGCTAAATTGCCTGAGTCGAAAAGATAGACGCAGACAAGAATACTGAATTACACCCAGTAAACTAGAGGTCTGCTAATGTATGCGTTAAATGCCTGCAGCTCTGAAGCTGTTATCTTCATGCTGATTTTCATGTTATGTTATAGCCTGAAGGGAGACATATTAAACTTCACTAACCCCACCCACACTAGTATATCTTTTCATATCTAATAACTTGTAGGGCATAGATGGGAATACAACTTCTCTTAGACAGACAAGTGAAATGATTCTGATGTGGTCATATTGGTCATGTAGCCCTCACTTCTACTTTGCCAATTTGGATGTTTTTTTTGTTGTTGTTGCCATCAGCAGAATGATTTGTTCAATTCCCAGCCTGTGTATGATTCTGCGATGCAGATTGACAGCAGTGGAAGAGCAGAGGGAACAAAAAAAAAAATCCCTTGGTTGTGCACGAGTAGAGAGTCCTAGAATCTCAAGAAAGGTTTTGCGTAGTGGCGCATGGCTGAGCGTGTTTCTCTAACATGGTAGACGAATAAGTAGGTCCTTTTGGAGGTGGGTTTCCCCCCATCTGGTTTTACGAGCAAAAACAAATTAGCCTTTGCACATTGCACAGTGTGTGTCCCAGAAATGCAGATAGTTAGGGATCCTAAACAGGCTTACTAAATAACAGCACGACTTCTAAGGTCTAGACATAGGAAATGAAGAAGGCTTAAGTGCATTGCTGGGATTCTGTCTGATGTGTGTTGCTTTTTAGGAGTGTGGAGTGACTGTATATACTGGCTCAGTCTGCGGCAGCAGCACGGCTCCCGGTGTCCCTTTCCCTCGAGCACAAGTGCGGGCATGTTCACATATCAAACCTATCTGTTTCTTGCCATGTGTTATCTGCAGGTCAGCGAACCTCTGAGTGCCCCCACCACCCCCCCTCCTCTCCCCCTCCTGCCACATTCCTCCCTCTGCTTTCCTCGTAAATCCCACAGCAGTCCCGGGAGGGCTGTAACACCGGGGAAAGCCTTTTCTCCACCAGTCATGACTGTCGATGGTCAAGCGCTGCAGTGACGCAAGAGAGGCCCAAACCGTCTGTCATTCTGTCGGCAGCGTCACAGTACACCCATCACCGGCCCGTCTGACCCACAGCCACAGCTGTGATACAATCTCAGGTTCTCCGTGTGGTGCCTGTCTCCCTGGTGCAGATGGGAAGAGGGACGCCAAGGAGACGTAAAGGGATGGGGGACAGAGGAGGAGAGTGTGCAGTGGGCTTCTGTCACTTCCCTCGTAGTCTTTAAGGGCAGTTCGCGCCGAACAATAACTCATAGGTCCCTTGACACTTTGCAGCACTCTGTTTCCTGGACTGAATAATGAATGTGCAGGGCTTCCATTAGCGTTGAAAGCTACGATTATTTCACTGGAACTGACAATTACTCATGCTCAGGGATTCAGGGACAGGGTGTGGGGGCGTCCATGGGCATGAATTCATCGTCTCGCGATGAAGATATCTGTGCAAGAATGTGTGTGTGCTCGTATGTTTAGTGTGGAGCAGAGGATAAGAAGGAGGTATGGTGATTTTCATTTAGTATTGGAGTGGGGAGTATGTTTCCATGCTGAACTGTCAATACATGCTTTGAATCCAGGAAGTGGGATAAAGCCATCTGTTCATGAAGCGCAGAAATGTGTTTCTCTCTACTCAGAATGCTACAATTTGGATGCGGTAAACTTGCATTTGAGGCTGTACCATGACAATAAGTACTTTTTTTATTTATTATTTCAGGACAATGCACATTTAATGAACATGTACAGCAGTACACGTAAAAGTACCAGATTTTAGCCCAAAGGCTAATTTCCATCTGTAGTCCATTTGGCAGGTAGAAATTACAATAAATAAGACGTTTCTTTAAACAACTGGTGACAGAGATACTGTCCCGTCAGCACTCATCTCAAGTAACGCTTTGGAATAGTGCACAAATTGCACAAAGTGGAGCTTTATAGTTAGCACACTACACTTTCTTGGCTTCTTTTAGCAGGCATATATTGCTGGTGTTGAATGTGAAAGTTTTTTTTTTTCTTCTATTTTCTACCATAGTGTTTCTAGGATGGTGCAGTTTTTATAAGCAACAGCAGTCAGCCTCATGGCTTTATCTAGACAAAAACCTGGGTCTCAGAGGCAGCGCGCAGAAACAAGCAGCCTCTGCAGATTCAAACCGACCATGAGAGATCCACTGCACCGCCGGGACCTGAACATGGCACACGGCCAACAGACTGCTGCCCTTTTTCCACCATTCAGAGGTTTCATTAGCCTGCCTTTGCCAATTTCCTGATAAGCAGGCTCAATGTTTCTTTAAGCAATGACTGGGTCGTTTTCTATTTGCTAATGAATGAGGTATTGTTAATGAATGCTGCATTACTCTCTCAGCCATGGAGGAAACGAAGGATCCTTAGCTTATTGATGTACTGTACGCCCCATCTCCATCTGATTTCCATGCAGCAGAAGTTAAAGAGAGTGGGGTGTGTGTGTGTGTGTGCGGGGGTTGAGGGGGGTTGAACCAGCAGAGGAACGGGCGATTGATATTCAGTGCTACACAAGGGAGACCCTCTAACAAGAGCAAAATCGGGGAGGAAGGGAATGAGATGTACTGTCAAGCCACTCGATTAAAGAATCAGTGTCCAATCTCCTGGATTACACCCCCTGACCTGTCACGCCAAATCCCCTATTAAATAAGTCAAGAATTGAATTTGTTTTACTTTCCTTTCTGCTAACTGGGTTATTGACTCAAGCGCGCTCAGTGCTTTGTGGCGAGGCTCGCCTTTAAATTGTTTAAAGGGAGAGCTTAAGAACATCTGATCATTATCAGGAAAGTCATGACATTCAAAGCTGTGGTGTATTTTTTTCCATTTTTTTTCTCAGATGCAGCGTGCCGTGTGATATGGTTTCGCCCCGGCTCTTGTGGGAGTCACATGGTCAGTTAGGATTAGAGTTGGTGGTTGAATATCCTCCTAACATTTCAGCAAAACATTTAGCAGCTTCAAGTTTAATGGGCGAACAGTGTGAAGTGCTTGCTCTCATCATATCACATTGGAATGAATCTTCTGCATGTGTGAAGGAGGAGTGCTGCGGTTTACATCTTTTTTTTCTCAACTCCTCCCCGCCCTAGTTTTCAAACCAGTTTAAGCAACCACTAATGAAAAACATTTAGCTTTTTCAGCATATGGCAGGAGTTTACACAGAGAGTGGAGGGAATTAAGTCACATTCTTTTTAGCAGATGTATGAAGATGTACATATCAGTGCGATTTATTTTAATATAGCTACTAGGCTGAACTGATTTGGGGAAATGTTGGTCTGTAGATTATAAAGCTAGTGGTAAAAAGAAAGTCCATATTTTATATGGTTAAATGTACACTCTAAATTCACATTAAAAGGCCTGTGCAGTGCTATATTGATATGTATTTGCCATATGGGGCATACTGTAAACATATGGCATATGGTCGAAACTGTACTGTAGCACTAGTCTTCTTCTTTGTGCTTTCATTTGGATCTGACGCTTCAAAGTAGAGCTGAGATTGGGCCCAAAAAAATCAAGCCCGACCCTACCCGAGCCGACACATTAACTGTAATTATGAGACCAAGCCCGATTTAAACCCAACAATTTACGTGGGCTGTTAAACAGTCCCTCCAGAAAAACGTGATTATGCGATTGCATGATTCAATGCATAATCAGCCAAAGTCCGCATATTTATGCGGGGGCCGCATTTCTTAATATACGCCGCACTTTTGCCGCATAAATTGCCAATTTCCGCGCAAAATATGCAGGGCTTGCATGATTTCATAATCCCCGCATTTTTGTTGCAAAAAAGTCCCATATATCTTTTCTTTACACAAGAGCAGCCATTTTCCCCTGTTGCCATGGGAACGTTATGAAGTGACGTAATAACGCGACGTGAACATCATCGAAAGCAGGATGTTGGGGGAATCACTTTTTTTTCTCTCTTTCATCAAACCGCTTTTTTTGCAAGTTCCCGCAATTTTTGCAAGTTCCCGCAATTTCATCGCATTAAATTGCATAAATATCCCGCATATTCCATCGCATTTTTTAAGAAAACGTGCCGCATAATCAAGGGTTTTTGCCCGCAACAATCACAAAAAATCTGCTTTTTTCTGGAAGGACTGATTATAACTGACGTTCTCAACTACAATTCCGAATTGTTTGAACTAGAGAAATCTGTTTAGAATTATCTTAATGAATAACGCAACAAGGACGAAGCATGCAAACTGCGTTGTCTATTCAGAATGGAATGGATCGCAAATGGATCCAAAGGAAGAAACGTAAAAGAATACGGCATAGAAAATCTGCTTAGAAATATAGGAAATGTTCGATAGGTTAGAACAACACAATGTAATTCTGCTAAATAAAACATAACATAGAATATAACATCATACAAAATATAAATAATAATATTGTTTCCATTTTAAACCAATTGTATATCCGAATACAATACACCTTTCTATAGGTAAGTCTGCCACTTTTAAAACAAAAAAAACTATTCCATGGTACCAGAATTTTGAAAAGTCATCATGGAAACATTAATTGGTCATGTGAACAGGCAGCCAAGTGACAGTACTCTGATCCAATGGAATTCAAAACTGTCCGATTGACAGCACTCTAGCCCAATGGATTGGGGTGAGTGTGGGGCACCAGGGGGTGGGGGGGGGGGGCAATCATATTTCGGGGGGGGGGGCGATGCAACCCCATGCCCCCCTTCTAGCCCCACCCCTGTGCAGTAGTAATAATGATGTTAACAGAAAGAAAGAAAAGGCCAGAATCCCGGACACAATAATGACCCTTTGGCATTTTGACCTCTTCCTACCCACGAGGCCGGCAGTGTTGACAGGACCCTGGTGGGGGATGGGTAAACAACCCAGCCGCGTGGAAAAGAACTCCAGGCAACTGCAGAAAGTTAAACAAAAAAGCAAAACCTTCAGTTGCTCATTCCAAAATTAGCATGCAATATAGACTGTTTGAGTGAGACGAATCTTGTTAAATATAAAAATAGTGCACATTGAATCAGAGAATAGTCAAATTTGGTGTTCTTGGCACAGCGTGTCTAAATCAGGAATAATCCCTCTACTCTTATCTTTTAATCTTTGTTCACCTCTCTGAACCGTGCTGCATAAATAACAACATCCTGCTTGTCTTGCTGGGCCTAAAGTCAGAACTAGTATATAAGGTGGGCTTTTTTCCCCCCATCATTTAAAATCCCAGAGGAGGCTCAACGCTGGCCATTTGATATCAGCTTTATTTCACTGGGAGTCAGGTATAGAGCGGTGGCTTGATCATTTATGTCTGTGGCCTTGTGGAACGAGCCTTTCCCATAGGCCCCTGATGTTGAGTGTATTTTACTTGCCCATGCTTCACTGGTGCCTGAAATCTCTAATGTGGCAGATAGACTCTCTCGCCACTGATAGATTTGTGTCCCTCGGGACGGGTTTGTATCACTGTTGGCTGTCAGCGCATACATTATGCCGTTTAAGCAAGAATGATCACTGCTATTAACAACAAAGCAGGCCCAATTGAATAATTTAACGCAGTGGGTAGAGGCAGTGGCTCGTTGCTAATAAAAGAAGGGAGCAGAGAATTGATCAAACAGCCAGCCCTAACCCAGCTTTGGGAATATATTTAATAAAATGAGATCAGAGTGATTAGCTGTGGTGCCCTGTTCCAGTCCGATGCATCCGACTTATATTCCTCTCCCACTGAGATTGTCGTTGTTGTGGACTTCTTGATTCCACTTTGATGCTTGCAATGGAAAATCAATATTTTCTGTAACAGATGGAAGTGGGAACTATTGGATTTACTTCATGAGAAATCCTAGAAAGTGCACCTCGGTCTGTACAGGTTTTTGTGACTTGCCTGTGTGACTTTCTCATGGGAAAGCGTGTCCAAACTTTTGACTGGTACTGTATAGTCTTCAAAATCTCCTTTAGATTCATCTCATGCCTCCCTTGAAAGATATTTCATGGATTTGTTGGCTCTGACTCCCTCTAGAGGGAGTAAGAATCAAGAGCAGAGGATCAACAACAACATGCTTTCTCCCATAAACACTCCAATTTGTTTAAAATAGGGCTGCAGAATTAATCGCAATTTTATCAGATATGCCACCCATATGGACAAGTGCAATATTCAAATCGTGGGGGGGGGCCTCAATATTTGTCAAAGGCAAAATATGTGTCAAACCATTCTGAATAAAGTATTGTGGTGCTGCAGAGACGTCCTGGCCTACAAATCCTATCCTACAGAAAAAAATCTATGTTTGCTACAAATCCTTGCAAAAATCTCACTAAAATCATTTCCATATTTTAATATTTTTCAATGCAAATGAGAATATTCATACAAAAATGATATTCAATATACAATTAAAAAAAAATGACAAAATACATTCCCTTCAATATCGTGAATCATATCGCAATCAGTCAAAATAACCGCAGTTACATATATTCCTCAGCCCGTGCAGCCCTAGTTTAAAATATACACTTTTAAATTCCTAGCTTACACCAAAAATTCCCATTTGTGATTCAGTTTGCAGGATTAAGACGGAAGACATGCATCCCATCTGAGATGGTCCATGCTTGGAGGGAGTTGTTTCAGTTGTGAACATTTGCTCTCACAAGAACATTGAACTCACTGATAGGAGGGCGATGTACCGGACATCTAAAGGCGGATGTTTACACGGTCACACCACAGTCGATTCTACATACTGTGGCATGTTCTGTTGTCAGCTGTTGTCGGAGGTTAGACATCAGCATGAGCAATGCATGATGTAACAGTTCTACAAGGGCACATTTATTAAAGACAGAAACCCATCCTCCGCTATAGGATTTATCAGTTACTTGAGATCATAGGGCTATTTCTGGCAGAGTATCTTGGAATAACATGTTTTCAATCAAGATCATCTTTTTTTTTTTTAAGTTTATGGTTATGTTACTGATCACAGAGAAGGGATCCTCTCTTTGACATTCTACTTATTTAGTCCAGGCCTTTTAATATCATGTTTTTTTTTTAACTCTGGAAGGTTTGGAATGAGAGCCACGAATAAGAAGATCAAAAGGTTTCTGAAATTAACTATCTTTCGCAAAGTAGTGAAATGCCAACATAAATTGAATAGTGCAGAGACAATAATGTTAATAGTGGCAGTGTGTTTTTATTTTTCAGAAATGGTTACCTTTGCCCACTTTCCCAAACATCTTCTGCATTTCCATCTTTGGCCACAAGAGGCTGCTGTGCACATATCAGTTCTCTTGTCAAGATGTGGCTGAAAACAACACTGCAATTGAGCTGTTTCATGTAGTCTGCTGTTTGTGCTCAAACCCTAGATAGAGCAAAGATACAGGGCAAGACAGTGCTAGTGAAAAGACAGAAAGGAGGCAAGAGGGAGGGAAAATAAAGACTATAGGCTGCAACAACAGAAACTGACACATTGTGCTGTATATTGTATTATTATACGTATGCGGGTCAACTTAAATGATTAGCCCCTTAAACACAACACTGTTGATCCAAAGTGCTTTGCACAACCTACGGAAAAGAACATGTGTTTTAAGAGTTGAATCAGTGGATTTACATAATCTAGTATAATTATGGACATTTACATTAAGCTCTGATCTTATCTGAACATGATTACATGGACCCAGCTAGTGAAACCAACATGTTACGTTTACAGTATATGCAGGGTTGGGTCAGATAACTTTGAAATTTAATCCATTACTGACTACAAATTACATGGCAATTTTTGTAATCAGTAACGTAATCAGTTGGATTAATGGTAATCTGATTACTTTAGGATTACTCTTAGATCACTTCAATCAATATGCACCTTAATGCCGGCTACACACTGGCGTGTCAGTTGCGTGGCGTTTTCTATGTCATACGTGTCTGATGTGGCGCTGCTGCTGCTAGCCTTGTCTGTACACATGTATATTTCCCATAAACATAAACATAAATATATACTGATCTGATTACAGCAAAGACAACGTCGGCAGTATTGACGGCAAAATAGGCTACAGAATATTTTGTTCTGTATTGACAGGTGCAATATTTGAAAATCAATAATTATTTATTATTATGTTTATGTTCTAGAGACTTTCAAACATCAACATGTCATTCATGAATATGTATTTGTGTCAAAATGACATATAAACATTTTTTCCTATTCTATTTTGCCTGGAAACGCTTCCAACACGCTTGCGTGTCGCTTGAAAAGTAGACGTTGGTCCTATTTCTAGCATGCGCGCCTTTTCTGGGACGTGCGTGCCACGCAGGCAGTGTGCAAGCTCTAACCTGTTACCATGGGAGCCGAAATAAAAACGGACACGCCGCGCAGCTGACACGCTCACGCCACGCATCCAGTGCGTAGCCGGCCTCAGTAAAAGACACCGCCACAGAATTGATCAATGAATTCTCATTTAATTTTTCTCTTTATTAAGAAATCTTTTTTTGCTCTCATTAAAGATTCCTACCATTATCAATACTGATGTGGCAAATGCAAATATAACCTTCACTAAATGGTGAAATAACTGAAGCCATTAGTTTATCATCATTGGACCACCTGATAGCTACGTTTGAACGATGTTCCTGTAATGTTCATGTTAACGTTCAACTTACCTCCAAGTGTTTCTTCAGATTGGAAAGAGATGTTAGCGCCGTTGACAATACTTGCACTTTTGGTTTGCACAACTTGCACACAACATACACATTATTATTTTCCACTGTCTTTAGTTGTGGCAATATTGCCGACAAGTAAACACATTTTTCCCAACTAAAACAGGTCTGTCATTTCGACGTTGACGGCTCCTCCATTTCCATCTTGATCGTGATTTGAACCTTTTTCTTGTTAAGATACTACACAGGCAATTGGATGATAGTGACATCTAGTGGAAAAAGGAATGAACTGCTTGTCAAATTAAAAGTTAGGCTAACATTAAAAAGTTGCATTGGTGGATGATAAAATGTAATCAGGTAATCCTCAACAATGTAACTGTAATCTGATTATGCTTTTTTATTGAAATCTGGGTTGATTATAGTTACTTGATCTGATTACGTAATCCAGATTGCATGTAATCTGTTACTATCCATCCCTGAGTATATGTTAGACTCTCTATAGCCATGGTTACGCAGTACATGAGCTTATCGCAGAAAATTTTATGGAAGTATTTTATTTACATAATGTGCCAGCTCAGATTAAAAATTTTGCAAGCAATAGCACGGGGTGTGTTCTAATAAATGACATCATTTGTGATTTTAATTCCATAATTACAATATAGTTCCATTCACTAATACACATTCCATGTTATTATTTATATAGTACACATGAGCTCAATGTTTGACTTATTTTCTCCCCATGTATCATATCCAATTGAATTGCACTAATGCATGCTACGTGGTCAGGCTTAATATGTGGCACGACAGAAAAGGATGCCACCCTGGATCCGCTGTTATGTTGTTGTTATATGTTGATGGCTGCGGAGCAACAAACCCCTCCCATAAAACTAAATCCCAAATTAATGTGACTATAAATACACACAACAGATCAAGTATCCAAAGGGAGGAGCTCCACATCCACATCCTGAGCACAATGAGCATGATACCTCTCCTGTTTGTTTACCACTTTAAGCCTCGTTAAAAGCTCTGTTCTGTGAAACTGTAAAGTCCTTCTGTAACGTGTTCCATTCCTCACACAAAATACCACATCTGTCACTGAGAACATGTTGAGATCACTGGCTCCTGTCTGGAGACGGCCCAAGAGCTATAACCAATAGAGACCAATAACAAAAACACAGAGAAAGTTGGAGAGGAGTAGGAGAATTGGAGCGTCGGTGATATGTGCTGTGAAATGTTGGGTTTCTGTTAATGGGCTTTGGGTGGCTGTTTTTCTACTTTAAAGTTGCTTAGTGGTTCCAATTCTGCTCTCTTACACTGACCTAACACAGCTCACCCTTTTTCTCTTTCTCCCATATATCTCTCTGACCAAAGTATTTCCACCACTGCGTACAGTGACAGGAAGGGGATAAAAAAAAAGAAGAAGTCCAAAACAAAAACCTAGTTGCCATGGCACACCAAAACAAACTCTCCCGTGTGAGACAGTTGTCTGGTTCTTTGCCTGCGTGGCTATTCTTTAGTAGCAATGACACAGCAAGGGTCAACCTATTATAAACACGGATCAAGGGAAGGAAATGCAATTGCCTAATAAACACAAGCAGAGGCAGGTCTCATGAGACCTCATCACTTCCTGTCAGAACGCAGAGCAGATGGAAAGGCTTTTACTTTCTCCTGCACACTATGCTCTCTCTCTCTCTCTCTCTCTCTCTCTCTCTCTCTCTCTCTCTCTCTCTCTCTCTCTCTCTCTCTATTTGTCACCTTCCATGTCCTTCTGATGTTTCCATTCTAAGAGTGACATTTTATTTTTTTTTCCAGTCTGGCTCTATCTTCCAAGTAGGGAGCTTGGTCGGCAATTACTCAAAGAGCTTCCAGTGCGCTCCTGCTACCAGCCACAGTTGTTCCCCCCTTCAACAATTTCATTTTCAGAGTTTTGTAGCTATGCTCGTAAGACTCTGTTTTAGACCTCACAGCTGTAGTATACAGTCTGCCTATAAACTCGGATGGGCTAGACATGATTTATGATCGTGAGAGGTGTTTGGATGGTGGCGTGAGACTATTCTGAGACAAATCCCACTCATAGTACTGAAAGAGAAGGTGACCTTGTCGAAACCGAGTCTCCAATGCATTTTTTAAGGGTGGAGCTCTTGAGTTTTCTTTAAAATCTCAACTCAACATTCAAAGAAGGCATATGTGTGCAATGATGTTTGCTGAGGTATGCAAATATTGGCCTATTTTACATTTGGCTGTGCATAGAAAGCTATAGGGGCTGCAGATATTTAGCATATGCTGTAATTTGGATGAAGTTGTTTCCTATTATAATATAAGTTGTTTCCAAATAAATATTTTTTTCTAATGATCAGCTATGTTGTGATACAGACGAAGCACACATTTCACTTCAAAGTTCCTGATTACAGATTGCCAGAAGGTTTACATTATGTTCAAACTGTGACTTAATGCAATAGAGAGTGACTCGGCTATATAGCATGTTCCTGGAGGTACATATGGAAGAGTTCATGCCTCATATGCTGGATATCATGTGGGTGTGGAGCTCACCAGGTCACACATGCACGTGCGTAGGCTCAGATACAGTTTGTGCACCGTAACTCTAGCATCCTATCTATAGTTGCCCTTGAGGGTGCTATACTAATTTTTACTTTAATGTTGCTCCCTGCTGTTGCAATCTTCTGCAGATGGACCTTTTGCTGTGGGATTAACAGGGTGTAATGGGATGTGAAATCCAAGTCTTTGTCATTTCCAGCCAGGGCAACTTTAGCTGCATAGCTTTACTGGGTGGAGGCTCTGGAGGACAGATTTAGAGCGTCATGCAAAGTAATGTATAAATGAACTCGATCGGATTTAAAGATTGAGGTAAATCAAAGCCAGGAGTGGGACTTAAATCGAAGAGTGGGTACATACATGTGAGCCAAAACTGTTAGATGTTTCTGGCAAGATTTCTTGAATATATAGTGTGCGTTTCAAGCACTGAGAATGCTTTGAAGTATCTGGAATCGGATGGGCAGCGGGAGTGATGTGAAATGTAATTCTTGAGGCACTGTATATTTCATCTAGCAGGATTTACCTTTAGGCATATATGAAATGTCAAAATGAGGATTATAAGCATGCAGGGGGACAGGCTTCATATAAACAGGGTCAGTAAGTTCGGGCACATATCCTTAAGCACATTTAAATGTGTACTATATATATTCTTCCAGTATATTTATAACATTTCATATTTTGTCACTTAATACCATGCCATTATCACTATCTATCTTACCTCTTTTTGTTCCTTCCTCTCTTTTAACTGCACGTGTGTAATAATGGATAAAGAGTAGTGAGGTAAAATGGCAGACACAGCCCTGCTCCTCTTTAGGGACAGCTAATTATACGTAAACACAGTGGCTGTGCAGAGTAGTTAACCTTAAAAGAGTTCATAAAAACAAGCTGTCTTCATAAGTGGAGTGTTGTCTTCAGAGTGCAGCACATAAATGAGAGCATATTTGGCATCCAGTTTGACACAGTCCTGCACTATTAAGTTACTAACCCGCCCCTTGTCGTGCCACTATGCTCCTGGCAACAGTTGTCGCTGGCTTTGCTAAAAAGCTGCTGCAGCTTCATCTGTCTTACCTGTGAATCACACAGCCTAGTTTCCATCCACCGCATCTAACTGAGACGGCAGGTCGTGACATGATAGAGTGAGACCGTTAACTGTTGGGAGAAAAAAAGGCGCTCATGTTTACTGTGTCCACTGTGTAACCATAGAAATGGGATGAATGTGATGCCATGATTAGATTACTTCATTGTAAAACCACATGGCTCCATAGTCAGATACCTTCATTTTGTGAACTCTGGGACCTTTAACACAAACACGTTAAAGCCATTAATAATGAACTGATTAGACATTTTGGGACTGTGCTTACTTAATATCCTCTGAAAAATCTTCTGTAAGGAATGTGTAGTCAACAGTGGATGCCATTAAGTGTAATGGCTCCTAGGTAATTTGTTGAGCCCCGTGCACCACTCCCTTCGTGTACTTGATAATGAGATTTTACTGTGCACTGTGGGCAGGGTGGCCATTTTCTTTGACCAGCCAAAGTCACTATGGTGCCAGCTGAGATGCTTCTGTAGTGCAGCCCAGGATGAGCGTGATCTGTGGGTCATGACAACGTTTTTTCCTTTCAGGAAAATATCTCTACTACAGTAATGATGCATGAAGGTATCAACAGGGCTCTGTTTGTCTGGTGAGGTGGACAAAATGATAGTCTCAGAGAGTCAAGTAGGCCAAACGGATGCTAATGATAACATTATAGAACTACACATCAGTGTATTATTGAGTTTTGTGATGCGGCATCCATTGTCAGACATTATTTTGTCGATGTCCAGTGAAAACCATGTGTCTCCAATTTTGTTAATTTTGAATTTTTTTTAGAAAAACTGAAGGTATAAGAGGTCTTTCAGAGCAAACGTGCAAGCAAATATCACCAGTGTTCTGTAGAGTGCAAAATAAAAAGCAGATCTTACACATCAGCTAATAAGCATAATTAGAACTTCAACAGAATGTCATCTTGAATCCTGGTATCTTGACCCCTCTTTGAATTTTTCTGCAAAGCTTGAGATTTATTTTACTCCTGATAGGATCAGAGACTGTAGAATAACATAACTGTGAGACCTCAGAGATGCACAAAAGTAACTTTTCCAATATCTTCTCTACTTTAACATTATCAGTGCCATAACTTCTGGTTCCTGTCAATGACGGAATCACATTGGATGCTCTTTGTGCATGTTTTCTGTGAAAGCCCTTCGTAAGCTACATAAACCATTTAAAGGACAATTCCTGCGCAAAATGAACCTAGGGGTTAATAACATATGTGTAACAAGTCAAACGTTACCTGGGACATGTTTTCATGCTATTCAAATGTTTCTCTAGCTTTAAATAAGCTTCCACAGACGGATGGTTAGCTGCTAGCGCTACAGTTATGAGCAGTCGAATCACGAATGCTGTGTTTGAGCTGTTACTGCTTACTGGTTGCATGGCGTCATGACTGTTTTCCAAGATGGTGCCCGCATGTAAACTGTCTTTATAAACTATCTTTTTGAATGAACTGTCTGTACACTTACAAAGTTCTCAATGCTTTGGTTTACATGTAGGGACCCTCATTATGCTACTGCTATTTTGAGCCTTGTTAGTGGTATAAAATAGCGATTTACCATCTGCCCAGAAAGGTAGTGTTAGCAGCTAACCACCCGTTTGCGGTAGCTTGTTTAAAGCTAGAGACACAATTGATTACCATGAAAACATGTCCAAGAGAACGTTTGACTCGGTACACATATGTTAGTAACCCCTAGGTTCATTTTGCGCTGGAATTATCCTTTAAATGTCCTTTATTGTGCTAATTTTCAGATTCATGCTTGCATTTTGGGTTTCTACTAGAACATGTTTACATGTTTTAATGTAAAAAAAAAAGAAAATTTCTTTTCTATTACTGTCTGTCTGAATATACCCCAATTCACCTCTGAAATGCTTTGTTTTAGTGCCTGTCTCTTTAAGCCCCGTCCCGAAAAAGCCCAGTGTTTCCAGGTTTTTCACATCTGCGCTATTGCACCGTCATTGCAGCTGGGAAATGACTGTGACACTGTCTACCTAATATAGTATAGTTGTGACATCACAACCGTATGGATGTCCTGACGGCTCGTTTCCTGGAAGTTGTATTCCCCTCCAATACTCATAGTTACTATAAACTCTGAATGTAGGAAAATTAATGAATTTTTTAAATAATCCCACAAAAAATAAAAAAAAGAATACAGTCTAAAGCCCAGTCCAGACTAAAGATTCACGAGATGAGACAAAACCGTTTTCGAGCGTTGCAGGGAAAAGTTGCAGCGGTCTGAACCGGCCCGTCTCAGCTCGACTAAAGCCAGCTGATGGTGGCGCCTGCGACTCAGCTGGTCAAGTCACCAGTTGCCCGTTTAAGAACGTGAGGGACGTCACCTGTTTCAACAGCCAATAGCAAAGTCATCTTGTAAAGTCAGCTGCAAACTATAGAAATAAAATGAGAGACGGAGGCTCAACGTGCACCCACAATCATGTACGGTCAGGCGAGCTAGAGAGGGACTGAAGAGAGGGAGCTCCTAGGACAAAGCCGTGAATCAGAGAAATAACACGTGTTTTTCGCCAATTCGTCACAGATCATAGAAATGTAACTGTAGCAAGCATCTCACTATCACTTACGTTATCCCCATTCATATTTAGACACAACAAATGATATATCCAGCTTCAAAAAGCCTGGAAGTCGGAAGTTAGAACGGAAGTACAAAGAGTCGTTGCTATGGAGATCATACCGTCGTCTCATCTTGTCGCATGGGTGTCAACCAAGGGGGTAAGCTTCGCTTCAGAACTCGAGCCATCATTTTTTTTCAATTCAATTCAATTTTATTTATAGTATCAAATCATAACAAAAGTTATCTCGAGACACTTTACAGATAGAGTAGGTCTAGACCACACTCTATAAATTCCAAAACCCCAACAATTACAGTAATTCCCTCAAGAGCAAGCATTAGTAGTGGCTGTTGCGACAGTGGCAAGAAAAAACTCCCTTTTAGGAAGAAACCTCGGCAGACCCAGACTCTTGGTAGGCGGTGTCTGACAGGGCCGGTTGGGGGCGTGATGAACAGTGGTGATAACAGTCACATTAGAAGTCACATTGACTTCGAAGGTTATCGTGGAAGTTCATGTCATAGCAGGGCACATCGTGTCATACTGAGTAGTGCAGTCTCCTATACCGGATCCTGACTACTCTGTGCGTATGAACATCACAGCAGGGCGTTGCGGGATGTAACGGGCGCTGCAGAGCACGGGTGGAGGCTGCGGATGCAGCAGGACGCAGCAGGATGCAGCCGGGAATGCAGAAATGCAGAGCAACGAAGAAGAAATATAAGGACTCGGGAGTAAACTCCCCAGAGCTAGATTAGTAACAAGCATTTCTGGGACAGGATGCATACAAAAGTAACAAGTAGAGATGAGAGAGCAGCTCAGTGTGTCTTAGGGAGGAACAGCCTCCCGGCAGTCTAGAATTGTAATAGCATAACTTAAGAGAGGCAGGTTAAAGAGAGGTGCCTGGTCGGGCTAGAACTCCCCCAACCGGATCGGGCTGTACTGGCCTGCCTCCCTCTACTCTCGCTCGATTATTAATTATACAGTATAGAAAAAACTGATGACTACGAGGAGAAGCAGGGGCGGGTTAGGTGGACGCTTCAACTCCTCGTCCCTAACTATAAGCTTTATCAAAGAGGAGGGTTTTCAGTTTACTCCTAAATGTGGTAACGGTATCTGCCTCTCGAACCCCGACTGGGAGCTGGTTCCATAATACTGGAGCCTGATAGCTGAAGGCCCTGGCCCCAGTCTACTTCCAGAGACTCTAGGAACCATAAGTAGCCCCAAGATTCTGGGAGCGCAGTGCTCTAGTGGGACAATAAGGTACTATGAGCTCTTCTAAGTATGATGGTGCTTGACCATTTAGAGCTTTGTAGGTCAGGAGGAGGATTTTAAATTCAATCCTATATTTCACTGGAAGCCAATGCAGAGAAGCTAATACAGGAGAAATATGATCTCTTCTCTTAGTTCTCGTCAGAACACGTGCTGCAGCATTCTGGATCAGTTGGAGAGTCTTAATGGACTTATTTGGGCAACCTGATAATAAGGAATTGCAGTAATCTAGTCTAGAAGTAACGAATGCATGGACTAGTTTTTCAGCATCGTTTTGAGACAGGATATTCCTAATTTTGGCAATGTTACAAAGATGGAAAAAGGCTATTCTTGAGGTTTGTTTTAAGTGGGCGTTGAAGGATATATCCTGATCAAAAATAACTCCTAGATTTCTGACAGCAGTGCTGGAGGCCAGGGTAATACCATCCAGAGTAACTATATCTTTCGAAAACGAAGTTCGGCGGTGCGTTGGTCCTATCACAATAACTTCAGTTTTGTCTGAGTTTAACATCAGGAAATTGTGGGTCATCCAGGATTTTATATCCTCAATACACGTTTGAAGTCTTGCTAACTGACCACTTTCATCTGGCTTAATTGACAGATATAATTGGGTATCGTCTGCGTAACAGTGATAGTTAATCGAGTGTTTCCTAATAATATTACCTAGAGGAAGCATATATAAGGAAAATAGAACATGGCGCCATTTTGTTGCTAACTGGCCATCACCTCCTGTTAGCATTCCCCTGACCGCCATTTTTTTTTTACGTCACTTGACTGCGAATAACTTTACATCTGAAGCGTTTAAAGACTCTATTTGTCCGTTGTTTAGTTCCAAAGAAACACGACAATGTATAAAAGGCTCCATTACATTGTACCTCACGTTATGGCTCCGTAGCAGACGCTTTTATAAAAATAGGCTAACGATTGTGTCATAACCAAGTGACTTACTGTCGCATAGTAGAGGAATTACTGTATAGTACAGGAGAAGCTCGCAGGCAGTTTCGACTTACATGAGATGTTTAGGTTTAATTACTAATGTTAACTAGCATGTTAGTGATCAATAATTAGCCTGTGCCCATGTTATCTCCTTACATACACCTACAGTCTCCGTATCTGTAAGATTGGGAATGATTGAGATTTCTCTTGGCACAGCTACCAGAAGACTTACAACTTTCAGACACGTTGCTCACGTCACATTCTCTCCGTTGGAGGCTGCGCAGTAAAGCTGGCCATCACCGGAAAAGTGCTTCTAATAGCCTTCACTGGTCTCCGTCCAGAGCAACGGGGTCTATTGGTCCATTATATACTGTCTATGGTGTCAACTGGCGGGTTTTAGAACGCTGCAGACCGGTGCGTTGAAAGTAGTTGCAGTTTTCAACTCGTCTCAAATCTTTGGTCGGAACTGAGCTCAGTAATTTCTCAGCTACCTGTGTACACCACAACGTTAGACTAAAATGTGATATACTATGTATTTAAACCAAATAGTGTGACAGTGTAAGAGTTTACAATTAAAAATATACTTTTTTACACAGTACACAGATGTATACTGTCTATTGTGCTAACAGAGTAGACTGCAGATGTGGTCTTTCTGAAAATACGAAGCCAGTGTCCACATTAACCTTAAAAAAAGCCTTGGGTTTCAAATAATAAATCGTTAGGCATCTGGACAAACAGTAGAGAGGTGGTGAAAGGGGGATAGACAGTGCAGAGAGGCAGACAGTGTTTCCTTTCCCCCTTCTCTCTTCCTTGATTTACATTTGTTCCTGCCTTTTTGCTCCCTCTATATCCCCATGTCTTCATTCCTCTATTTTCTTCATGAACCTTCTTGATTTAGATCTGTTTTGCAATTTCCCTACCAAACCCATACGTGCACTGCTCATGTCTTATTTCTATGGTCTAAATCCTGCTGTTTTGGGAAACTGCTACAGATATTTGATTCTGCGGCTCTGAGTCGTTTGATCTGTATTCCCTGCTAGCTCTTGTATGCAGCTTGGAGTCCCAGTGGGCGAAGAACAAATGAATTAATTCCAGTGCTGTATCCAGCTGAAATAAAACACACCCAGGAGATCATACAAAATAACAACCGTTAAAGGAAAACAACAAAAAAAAAAGTATCTTGAGCAACTGTGTTTACACTGGCTGCTTTTCTGTTTTTCGAGTCTTCATTTTTGGAAGCGGGACTGCTGTCTAAATGTATTTTCTCCACCATTTATTTTGCAGGATAACATTAACATTAATAGTGCATCAAACTGATGAAAGTAATTAGAAAAGGCTCATTAGGAAACCATAGTCTAAAGTAGTATTTGTGTATGTTGTTGTACAGTTGTTATAGGAATAGTTTCGAGATTTTTGGAAATGTGCTTACATAATCACTTTCTTGCCAAGAGTTAAGTCGTTTTCACATATGACAATGTCAGATGACTCAGGTCCTGACATAGTCTGGAGGGTAATATTTTACTTGAAGGTATCAACATAATCATGACATGACTCTGTCATAACTATGACATGACACTGTCATGAACGTGTCATAAATGTTATAAACAATTATGAAACGTTTATGACTTCTGTCATTAAGTGTCATTCGGTTTTTGTCATGGCAAGTTGACATTGTTTGGATTGTCTTGATTATGACAACTTGACATTAATCAAAGTGACATTACCAGAAGATGTCTTGGTCATGACGACTTGACATTAAATTGGTTTGGGATGTCTTTGTAATGACAAGTTAACAAGGATGACATTACCAGAGGATTTCTTTCTCATGACAACTTGACATTAAATTTCTTTCGAGTGTCCTTATTAAGACAACTTGACATTAAACAGGATGACATTATGTCAAGTTGTCATGACAAAGACATCCTCTGGTAATGTCATCCTGGTTAATGTCAAGTTGTCATAATCAAGACAACCCAAACAATTTCAACTTCATGACAAAAACTGAATGACACTTAATGACAGAAGTCATACTGTAAATGTTTATGACTTGTTTATAACATTTATGACACGTTCCTGACAGTGTCATGTCATAGTTATGACAGTGTCATGTCACGATTATGTCGATACCTTCAAGTAAAGTGTTACCGTCTGGAGTTTCCCTTTCACACAACAGTAGATTGTCAGTGTCCGATGCGTTCTCTCTTACTGGAAACACTCCATATGGTAGGCGAGGGCTTCATGAAGCCGGTACTGGGAAGCTGGCAGGGTAAAGAGCATATAATGAGTCCTTGTGGGATATATATGCGATTTTATGCGATGACATTGCGGGAACTTGTAAAAATTGCGGGAACTTGCAAAAACTGCGGTTCGATGAAAAAGAGAAAAAAAAAATGATTCCCCCAACACCGTGCTTTTCGATGATGTTCATAGCGTGTAATTACGTCACTTCATAACGTTCACATTGCAACAGGGGAAAATGGCTGCTCTTGTGTGAAGTAAACGCAACATTTTTCAATTTTCTGCTAAGATATATGTGACTTTTTTTGCAACGAAAATGCGGGGATTATGAAATCATGCAAGCCCTGCATATTTTGCGCAGAAACCGGCAATTTATGCGGCGAAAGTGCGGTGTATTAAAAAAAAATGCAGCCCTCGCATAAATATGCAGACTTTGGCGGATTATGCATTGAATTATGCAATCGCATAATCACGTTTTTTCTGGAGGGACTGTGTAATGTCCGATCCGACTGATTCGGGCATTTGCGTTCTCACGTACAGCTCAATGGGGTAATGTCTGGATAATTTCAGGTTTGTGAAAGGGACTTTAGATGAGAGGGTTGATACCTCTCTCCCGTCTAAGAGTGGTATCAAACAAGGGCATTTTGCAAAATAACCGTTCCTTTACTCTTACAATAAATACTGACTGACTGCCATTGTTTGACACAGACTGCTTTCTGAGACCACCACATGCTGTTTTCAAGCTTAGCAAGGTGTAAACTTGAATAACACTGACCTCAAGACTTCACAGACATGAAAACATAAGCAGTGAAGCCGACATACTGTAAATTACTTTAACACATCACTGTCTTGTCTGAAGTCACATAGTTTAGAACAAACTGGTTAAGTGCTTTCCATCAATGTGCGTGCGTGCATGCGTGTGACACCATAATGAGTTAAGCATAAAACGGTGGAGCCTGCATTCATTCAAGAGCAGTGACGTCGTCCTCTGAGTGGAGCGATGGGAGTTTTTGGGAGACCACTGCAAGTGAAACTCCTTGCGAGGCTGGGCTGTAATCTGAAGCCAAGAAGAAGTGAGAGAGAGAGAGAGAAATTTTAGAGAGAAAAAGAAAGGGAGAGAGACAGAGGGAGGGGGGAGGGAAGAACTGAAGGGCCAAGAGAAGGTGATGTCAGCTGAGTTCAGAAAGTAAACAGAGTTCCAGACTGCAGCATGCTGTCTGCCGGACGGGGACTGCAACTGAGGCAAACCCATGGGGGCACCCACACAGCCCCCTGGACCAGCACCTTTATCGGCTGGTTCCTCTTCATCTCCCTCTTCATCTACTTACCTCAAGTGACAGCCTGGCCCTACGGTAAGAGACTCTAACTTCACTGCTCTTCTTTCTCTCCCTCTCTCTATGTTTGGCACAACCTCTTGGTTTAAGTTCTTTGTTCTCAAAAAGCCGGCATCAGCAACTCTCTCCATCCTCTCTTCCCTTCTATCCTTTAAGAGCACAACAGCAAGGCTTGTAAAAGAAAGACAGACAGAGACATTGATGTAAAATCCAGCTTTTTACAGAGGCTGCAAAGTAAACCAGCACTGATAAGTTTGTGCAATCTTTGACTTTACAACTCTTGTTCTGAAATACAGTGAGGGATTGCCATGTGTGGGTTTGTTATTGTAGTGTCCCATTAAAAAAAAAATTGGCTCTGTGATCTTCATACTCCAGTTGTTCTTTGTGTGAAATGAAAGTGGGATTGTTTTTCTGCTCTTAAATAAAAGAAGTTGGATGTGGCCACACATTCCTTGAGGTAAAGTGAGGCGGTTGGAGTCCTAATAGGGGTGTTGAATCTTGGCACTTGTTCCCTTTTGTGTGAGAGCTTCTCTTTAAATGCTAAAGTGTGCTCTCCCTGAGATTGAGATCACCCCGGGTGACCACTTGAACTGCTGCAGGAAGACATGAGTCACGTTTGAGTCAATCACGCTGGCTGTGGTAATGTCTTGGAGACCTTACACCGTCTCCAAGACCCCTAACCAAACCTCTGCCCTCTGTCTGATTCATCGTCGCAAGGTTAGGCAGTAAAATAATACCTTCAATTTGTAACGTTGGTGAATGTGGCAAAGGGTTGGGCAGAGGACAGCTTTGTTATTAAGCTGCAGCGAATTAGAGAGATCTCTCTGGCAGATTTGCTTGCTTATGTTGTTGTCAGCTGAGTCACTCTCAGCACGGCTTGTTTCATAATCGTGCATTATCAGCTGATGATATATATTCTGTTGAGCAATCTGAAATAGTTTCCTTTTCTCCAAGCAGAGCAGAGGTGTTTACATGCAAATCCTGCTTTTGTGGACATGTCTGTTTACGCGTGTGTGTGTGTGTGTGTGTGTGTGTGTGTGTGTGTGCCTGTGTTTGTGTCTATTTGTCCCTACTGATGCATTTTTTATCTATGTAAGGCTTGCTGTTTAGGATCCTCCACCCACCTGAATCCTAAGATGTCCTGTTCTTGTACACTCTCCTTATGTTGTGTTTAGCTAAAATCCTCAGGGAGGTTGTCAGGGCTACTGGGTAGTGTGCTGTAGGAAACAAAGGTTAGCACCAAGGTTAGCACACGTAAAAATGATATTACATTGGGGAAAGTGAAATCTTGCCACAGAATATAGTTACAAAAAGAAAAACATGGCTTCTGATTAAGAGTTTGGAAAAAATAGTATGTCGTATCAGACTCAAGAGTTCACTCCAAGTTTAGGAGAAAAATGCTGAAAACAAATGTGCACATCTCAGACTCCTGTTTGACCAACATATCGGTGTGTGTTCATACCATTTCACCAAAGTGGGTAATAGAGTGAGAGGACATTTT
Organism: Perca flavescens; assembly: GCF_004354835.1. NCBI lineage: Eukaryota > Metazoa > Chordata > Actinopteri > Perciformes > Percidae > Perca > Perca flavescens. The sequence continues at coordinate 15,181,277 of NC_041338.1, forward strand.
ATTAGGTTTGTGGTTTCCATAGCGGAGGAAAGTTTGTTTAAAGCAAATCTACAGGATGACCACTGGGATCAGTGCTTGGGATCGGGCTACATTCAGATCCGCAATGGCCACACAGCTCTCCTGGGAGTTTCCCTGTTCCATGATAGCAAAATCACTCCAACCTCAAAATACCAGACAGCTGCTGTGGGCAGTAGGCAAAAGGAATTATACACTCGCACATACATGCACTTACAGTTGCTATAAAAACAACAATTTTTCCATGATCCATCAGCATAAAATAAGCACCATTTTGTCAGGAGGAAACAATTTATTCATCGGATATATACTGTAACCTGTCATTCTCTTCACAAGGAACTTTTTCTGACATGAATTTTCACTTAATTATGGCAAGGAACAAGTCTAACTTAATGATGTTGTGGCAAGGATTATGCAAAGGAGAATGGTCAAATAAAATTGTAACCTTTAGATGCCACTAGGGGGAAGTGAGAAAATGTTTTTTTTTGTAATTTCGGTGAACTGAACGTTAAAGCAATGGTTCAGCATTTTGGAAGATATGAGTTTTTGCTTTCTTGCTGAGACTTAAATGCGCAGATTGATACCACTCTCATGATTGTTTGTTAAATATGAAACTACCACCAGTTTGATTAGCTTAGCCTAGCTTAGCTTAGCTTAGCTTAGCTTAGCAGAAAGACTGGAAAAAGGGGGGCACCAGCTTGCCTGGCTCTGTCTAAATGGCGTGTCATGTTAATAATGTTAACAAAATCTGCCTACCATCACCTCTAAAACTCACAAATTAGCATGTTATTCATGTGTTTAATCTGTACAATAACTGAAGAGTGATTATGTGGTTTTAAGAAAGGGTTAGGAGGACTATTTCTTGGTTGGGGACAACCCTGTCTGAAGTGGGAAGAAAAAGTAAGTGACTGCTTCACAGCCAGGAAATAGTCTAACATATAACCCCAATCAAAACGTGCTGTTTTTTCAAGTGTTTCCCGTCTTTGTGCTAAATTAAGATAAGCTAAGCTAATCAATTGCTGATGGTATGAAGCATTTTCAGCCAATTTACCATATAGACAAAAGAGTGGCATCAATCTTCTCATCTTATTCTGAAGGTGAATAAGCATATTTCCCAAAATGTTGAACTGCTATATAACTTGGTCAAACCTGCAGAATAGAGTTCTACATGTCCAACATAGGTGACACAGTCACAACATTGTGCTCTGTTTGATAAAAATGTTCAAGCCATTTTAAATTTCTCACTGAGCTCCGCTCAAACCGTCTCCGCATTGTGCTCTTTAGCAGTTTTGGATTTAAAAATAGCTCAGCTATGATTGCGGTGTGGCGCAAGACAAGACTGATAAGATACAGTTCCTGAGAAGTGAGCAAGAAAAACGCTAACTACACAATAATGGGTTTACATGTCACAGAAAGGCCCAGCTGCATCTCTTAAAAATTTTTATATCAAGTTAGAACACAATTTTACAAGTTATTTGAGACTCTTGGCTCTAAATGTGAACTTGGGCAAAAGTCAATGCTGATGCAGAATGACAGCAAATTCTGACCTTGACACAGTTTCGGAGCTGATGCAGGCATATGAGTCACTTGTAGGGTCAAATTCAGCCCCTGCAGCACATTTTAAGTGTATCCATTTATCACTAGTGCTGATTGTCCAGGGCTTGTGGAACAGCTACAGTATGTGTATCTGTGAGCTTTATATTGGGACAAAATATATTTTTACGGTAAGAAAGTTGATTCCAAACTGAACAATAACGAGATAAGTTTATAGATTGTTCTTGCCTGAAGACAGGGTTTGCTGTGGCTCTCCACCGGTCAGTGGGCCAGCAGGTTATTAAGGTCAGACGCAGGGTCAAAATACTCAGGTGAATTTCCGTGACCACATCTCTGCCCCCGGTAATAACGATGTCAGTCTCTGGATCCACTTTAAAGTTGTGCAGCTCAAACATGCCCACTAACAACGTGGGCCTGTAAAGCTTCTGATTGGGTGGGAGTGCTTTGTGACCCACAGAGGTCTCCACGAGGCAACGGGGCGTCTGTTATGATACCTGTGTCACTGCTATTTTCATTTCTATGGCTTCTTGAAATGCATGTTGAGGAGTATGCAGGAGCTCAACATCTGGACTGGAAAAAAACAAACAGAAATCACTTACGTAAGAGGGGAAAAAAACCTCTATGATCTGCTGTTAAATTGTGTTTCTGTGGCTTGGTGCCAGCGTCTTCTCACACACAATAATAGTTGTGTGTGAACGGCAAAAATATGTGGATGCTATTACACATACAAAAACACATGGAAAAATGTGCTAGACAGCCATGACGCACAATAAGGAAGCAAACTTTGTTATAGGAGGAATTTCTTCCTTGTTAGGGTACCTCTCTGACAACTCTCTACACTTCCAGTTTGTGATTAAATACACATTAGCCAGGGACACACCACAACCACAGTCTTGGGTTAAATTACAGGTCTGGGGAACATAATGATAAATAGAGTGACATTTGCATGTCCATTTTTTTTCACACATTTGCAAAAACATACATTGTGTCCAAAAACTATTTCAAAAGAAATGATATTGCTTCTGATAGGCTTAATGCCCAAACACTGAAGATGAGCTCATGCGTGTACTGATGCTTGCACCCTCCGTTTGTAGGCTTACTCCTGTACACATGCACTTCCACACCTGTTCAGACCTTCCTAAAGTGCTAAAAAAACGATTTGCTCTCCGCGCACCGCTAGGTAGGGCGCGGAGAGCCAAGCGCAGCGCAGAGAGCTAAGCGCAGTGCAGGTGTTCGTCATCAAGGGTGTCAAGGAAGCTATTTCCCGTTGAAATAATTTGAACTTTGAGTGCAGCGCAAGTGGCAAATGCGAGCGGTGAGAAAAATAGATTCCAGCATGCGTCCAGCACTTGGGGAGAAACCTTGGAGTCACGCTTCGAAGAAAAACACAACAGCCTTATCAACAGAGCTGGAGGTTAGCAAACTGAAACCATTCACAGCGAATAAACTGAAAACAGGAGCATTAAGACAACAGCATGTGGGAATTCTGGAATCCTTTCAACGCTCTAAAGACAGTGGAGATGGTTGTGGACTTCAGGAAGAACCCAGCCCCACCTGCCCCCATCACCCTCTGTGGCTCCACAATTGACACTGTGGAGTCTTTCCGCTTCCTGGGAACTACCATCTCCCAGGACCTCAAGGGGGAGCTGAACATCAGCTCCCTCGTCAAAAAAGCACAACAGAGGATGTACTTCCTGCGGCAGCTGAAGAAATTCAACCTGCCAAAGACAATGATGGTGCACTTATACACAGACATCATTGAGTCCATCCTCACATCCTCCATCACCATCTGGTACGTTGCTGCCACTGCCAAGGACAAGGGCAGACTGCAGCGTGTCATTCGGTCTGCAGAAGAGGTGATTGGCTGCAATTTGCCGCCGCTCCAGGACCTATACACCACCAGGAGATTGTGGCTGACCCCTCCCACCCCTGACACAAACTCTTTGAGCCACTCCCCTCTGGCAGGAGGCTGAGGTCCATCATGACCAAAACCTTGTGTCACATGAACAGCTTTTTCCTCTCCGCCACTAGCCTTATTAACAAGGCCCGGAAACCACCCTGACTCTCCACCTGGCTCTTCATGCCACTGTTCTCTCTCTGCTGTAATGCTCTTTGCTCTTTATTTATTTATTTTATTTTATTTTATTTTATTTTATTTTATTTTATTTTATTTTATTTTATTTTATTTCTATCTTTATTTTTAATTTAATACATACTGTGTACATATACTTATACTTATATTGTTTATACCTATACTTATATTGTTTATTACATTTAGAGAATGTGAGATGTGCACCAACAACACCAAAACAAATTCCTTGTATGTGTTAAAAAACGTACTTGGCAATAAAAACCCTTTCTGATTCTGATTCTGATTCCCTTTATACATGCATGCCCTTTCATGTTATTGTCTATAGAAGAAGCATTTCCAGCCCTAGTTAACAAATATTCTATTATTCTGTAAATCAGGGTCTTCTCTATAAGTGCACGGAGGGCAGTTAACAACCACAGGATGTCATTTGTCTATCTAAGGACAAGACACACAGCAGTGATCCATGTAATGACATTACCAGGCCAGCTCATAAAGTCTTTTGACCCTTTCAAGTTTATGTCCTATAAATCAGCTTTCACAGTCTCTCCAGCAAGCAAACCTCAGCGAGGAAGCAGAAAAGCGGTCCCATAAGGAGAGGAGATGGTGTCAGCACCTCTCAATCCCCATGTGGCAGACATCACACCTTTTAAACCCTGTTTCCATCCAGCACTGTAATTCATTGCAAGGTATTGGTAGTGGTTTAAAGACTAGATAGAATTGGCCAGTGTGGCAGTCAACAATGGCTTAAGTCCAGCATCTCTAGTTTTACAATTCCCAGCCTCTGACTTTTGTAATTTGGGTCATATTGCAATCATAACAACATTCATAGTTTATTTAGTTGTCCAGTGAAAAGCCAGGCTACAGTAATCAAGCAATTAGCAGCTTTGATACATAATGTCTTCCAAAGGGATGTCACTTGAGGCAATTTGAGACTACAAATTTAAAAAAGAAAAACAAATATCCAGAGGTGTGGAATTAAGAAGTGAGTTTACCAGACCTCTGTAGCCTGCTTCTCGTCTCTGCTTGAGGCAAGTGGCTCGAGCAGAGATGAGGAGGTCAAGTTGCAGTGTGGGTAATGAAGGCGCCATGTTTTGAAAAGGAAGAAGAATGTGTGGAATAAAGAAGACAGCATCTCCGGTTCTGCTGCATTGATTTTAATCTTATTTTTTGAATGCCCAACGTGAGTCTGACAATGTTATAGAAGTGCAATGCATAGCTAGTGGAGTACTCTTAAATAGAGCATGGGCTATACTTTTGTTTATGTTTTTTCAACTTGATTTTACTGAAATTAGACTGTAACACTTAAAAGTAAATCTGTAATAAAACATTTGTTTTTACTTGCTGTGCCTTTGTCATAATGCATATTTGTACTTGACTCACAGGACAGTGCATAATCCCAATCTTTGCACAGTGCCCTCTTCTTGTCTCAACAGACATCGCTATAAACATGCAGGCCATGCCCATACCATGGATGTTTGCGGTCCTGACACTTTGTTAAAAGAAATCCACAAAAACAACAATCTCAACAGAAACTACGAGCTTCTCCTTTTTTTTGTTTCATGGAGGCAAACCAAACAAAATAAAAAAAGACAATACAAGAATGTCAGCTTTGATTCAAATGCAAAGCTGAGGAGATAGTTAGTTTACCACAAGAAAACTGGCGGTTAGTGTGACAGCCTGGGCATTTTGTAATGGACTGCTGTGTTTGATGAAGTCATAGTCCTGAGATCTATTGCACCCCGTGCCACAAAGAGAGCACACTGACTCCATGTTGTCACTGGCCTGCGAAACATGCTTTACGGTTAATACACAAATCCAGCTAAGCCCATATTATCAAAACAATAAATGACCCGAGGAACTGACAATAATCATTAAACAGCTAAACGACTGCAGCAGCTTTATAAACCACTAACTCTGTCCTTAAAAGACACTCACATTAAAGTTGAACTAGTGGAATTACACAACCTTCTTTCTGTGTGATTAATGTCAGTGTGTTTGTCATACCTCACTGTCTCTGGTAGGAGAAATAGCTGAGGAGAAGGCCAGATTGTAGTTGGATTGAGACGCAATTTATGATATCATTAATGTGGAAGGGCAGCAGGGACCACTCACAGCATACCAAAACAGCTGTGCTTCTCCTCTCCAGTTGACCGTCTGCAAACAAATAGATTAATCGCTTCTGGTTGCTGCTTTTGTGTGCCTGTGTCTTAGATTCTTGGTTTCACAAAACGTATATAAAGAACAAATAGGCCAAGTGTGCAGCTATGGCATTACAAATAAAAACAGTGTGTCTGTGTGTTTTTAGGTGGGGGAGTATCGGGAAGATTAAATGGTTGGAGGGTTGAGGGAAGAGAAGTTATTATGATTGCAGGGCTGGGAGGAGGGTACGTAAAAGTAAAAAAAAAACGCTGCACCAACGTTGTGCCAAGTCTAAAGTGCAGCTTCTGTCAGTTCTCCGTCCACATCTGCCACAAGAGAATTTCCACTTGTCTGTTTCAGCTTTTAAATCCACTGTTACATAATTATAACGACTCCGACTCAAATGTTCTTGGATCACTGGTTTCCAGTCCAATTAAACATTGCATTTATTGGGTAAAAACTTTACAAAGAAGAAGCACTTTCTGATTCATTGTTCAGTTCTGTTCTCCGTGTCAGTGACTTTACCATTGTGGCATGTTGTCTGATGCAGGCCTAATGTAGTATGAGAACACACAGAGGAGGTAAACTACCAAGAGACTTGTGGTCCCCTGAAAAGGAGCTTTCAACCATGTGGCAGTGGAAATAACCAGAGAGCCAGTGCAAAGTAGCAGCTTACATAAACACAGAACTCACCAGAATCCTTCCACTGCTGCTCAGGCTTCTGCACATATTTCCCCACAAGGCCAATCGTTACATTTGTCCTGCTTTTCTCCATGTTTTACTCATCTTCCTCTCTACCTCTGTGCACATATAAAATGCTCCATAAACATATGTTTCCTGCTTGCTTGTTCAAATGATTTGCTGAGTTTGCTGACCCTGATGTATCATTAGATTACAGGTATTTATACAACCACTGCCCGGGCCCAGACTGGAACGTCATGTGCAGAGGCTGCTGCGAGTATGATGTGATCCGCTGTAAATGCCCCCTACAGGGGACTCCAGTGGGCTACGCGGTGCCCTGCTGCCGCAACGCCATAAATGAGTGTGACCCCTGCATCATCCATCCAGGTAGAACCTCTGCAAATATTCAGATTTGAATGGGTGTTTTTAATTTATGACACGTAGCAAACTTCATTACCTTGTGAACAGAATAAAAAGTTGGCATTCTCTTTATAAACTCTACATCTGCTGATTGAGCCCATATATCTCCATTCTTGAAACTGGTCTTTCTCCAATATCAACAGTATAGCTTTTGCAAGACCAGGTGATGTCTATCAACTCCTGTACCATTACAAACAGTATGACAGAAAGATTGAAAATATTTGTGGCTGATGATCTAATTTGTTTTCCTGGCTAACTTCACATTGGCTCCTTCTCTTCACTTCTTGGCAGAACCCTTTTGAATGAGTGCAGGAGTGAATGATCAACATTTGAACGTTGATTTTGTGAACGAAATGAAAATCGGTGTGTTTGTACTCAGATGAGCGCATCATTGTCTGTGTAAGAAATACAGGTGTGTACTTTCTTCATGTTATTTTCCTACATGTTTTCTTCACAGCTGAAATGAACTTGTTTTCCTTTATAGGGAAAACAAAACAGCCGTTTGGAATTTACATAACATTTTACTGTTAAACACAAAAATGTGACTAGCCCTGTGTTAAAATCCATAACTGTATTTAGGTCAGATGTTGCTTTCTCTTCCCCCCATTGGATGAAGCTGTCTATAAAGTGAAAATCCATTCTCCCAGGAAGGCATTTCAGGGGGTTTTCTCCACATTTCTATTTCAGGAAGCACTAATACGTGTGTGTGTGTGTGTGTGTGTGTGTGTGTGTGTGTGTGTGTGTGTGTGTGTGTGTGTGTTCTGTTGTAGTGAAGGACAAGCGTGATGAGTTTAGCAGAGTTGATTTAAAGGAAACATAGCAGGGGTCTGATGAGGTTGGGATTCCATGTGGGGAAAGTGTTCCCAATTCTGACAAACAATAACAGCCTTTTTAAACTGCTCAATACAAATTTGTTTGTATTGTCTGTATTCTGACCTGTCAGCCTGACTTAATTAATTACTTTAATGTCATTTTGTTTCTGGCTCTCTTTCAGGTTGCAGTATATTTGAGAACTGTAAGCGCTGTAACAATGGGACATGGGGCCCCAGGGATGACTTCTTCATTACTGGCAAATACTGCGCTGAGTGTCGGCCTGGCTGGTCTGGGGGAGATTGCATGAGTAAGTCTCTTCATTCTCTCCCAATTAGCTAATCCTACATGGCTTTACTGTAATGATTTTCTTCTATAAGCGAAATGAATACCATGTTAATGTGTTCTTTCCTTCCCTGCTGATTTATCCTCATCTGGGACAACTATGCCAAGCTTGGAATGCTGCCATATGCCCAGGAGGTTTTCCATGAGGAGCTGAAAGACAAGTTAAAGTCAACAATTGGGAATCACATAAAACAATTTTATATGTAACATTTGGACACTGGCTACAGCGTTCTCAATATGTCATATATGCAACAATCTGCCAAGGGGCCCAACACACATACATTTAATTATAAGTAGAACCTGTAAAGGCAGCTGAATGCCTTGTTGCCTCTGTGGGCCTTTTTGCCTTGTGTTTATGCATCTTTATGTTGTTGAGCACAACACTGGGCTTTTGCAGTGGCTTTGGAATGTCAAATGCAATTGCTTTTGGCTTGAATGGTAACCAAAGCAGCTGAATGGAGACCCTCAAAATAATAATTAAGCTGTAATTAACAGCCACCAAAATTTAAAGTGCACCAAGTTTTCAAAGTTGAATTCTTTCCCATGTGTTTTTTCAGAGTGTGGGGGAGTGATCCGTAAACAGCAGGGCCACTTGGTGCTAGAGAGCTACCCCAACAATGCTCGGTGTGAGTGGACCATCCAGGTGGACCGTCCCTTTACCATAGAGCTCAGGTGAGACCATAAACCTTCTGCTTCTATAGATGGTCTGTAGTGGTCCTCGTTTACCTGCCTGTGTTATCAGAGCAAAGTTTGGAAGTACAATAACTTAGGTTACTTCAAAAAGGTTAGTGCTAATATTCACTGAGAGTAGTTGATTTTGCCTATCGCAAAGCATGATGGGTAACACCACAGGTTTTATTGTTTGTCTTCTCCATCAGCTACAATTTCAAACAAGACTAAGACCCTGTTTACACTTGGTTTTACAATGAGTCTTGTGCAGTTGGATCACAAATAGCCCGATCACTCAAACTCCTTGCAGAGGTGGTCTGAGATGCATTTGACCGCATACCTTTTTATAGTGTTAGTGTAAGTGTAATGCATCCTGATGCGTCCCCGCCAAGGACATAACAGAAAAATACGTCACCAGTGCAGGACATGGTGGTTGTTTTAGTGACAGCGCGCCAAACAGGGATCTCACGATACCAAAAATCTAATAGTGCCACCAAAAGTACACGATACTCGATACAAAAGTTGATAAAAATAAATAAAATGCGAACAATAATACTTAAACATTCATTCCTTTATTTAAACATGTGGGGGGGTTACCTAGTTCACGACCATAGTGTTAGTATGCTAACATTAATACTAAACCGTACAGCTGAGGCTGATGGGAAATGTCATTAGATTTCAGGAATGTAATCATAAACCAGACACAAGTTGGACAAATTAAAATTGGGGACCACAAATTGTCTGTATAAACTTTCATGGCAATCCAGTAGTTGCTGAGATATTTCAGCCTTGACCAAAATGGTGGTCCGTGACTAAAATTACCATAAAAGATTTCTTAGAAACAGTGCCCTGGTTATTCTGAATAATCCACATACTTTGCTGTCAACAGTTCTCATTGGAACTACTTTAAAATGAAGAATCCCTATAAAACCATGGGGAAGTCCATTGGGTTAAATTGCCAACAAGTGCATATATAATAGTAGATATGGATATAATAACTGCAGCTTACAAAAAAGGCCTGTTGGAAACTGAAGAATATTGCAAACGTTTGATTCAATAAAGCATAAATTGCCCATGTATCATCTGGCATTAAAGCTCCACTTGGGATTTTCATTGTCCATCTGTAAAAGTTGTTAATGGCTGACCTGCTTCAGTTGAATTTCCACTCAGTTCAGATCTTTCCGCAAGATGTATGTCAGGGACCGATGGCATTTCTACAGCAAAGTTTGGAAACACCCTCTTTTTTTCAGGAAAGTTATTACTTTTCAGTCAACTTTCTATTTCTGTCATTTTCTCCATTACGCAAACAGCATTTTACAGGCGAGCATTTGTTGAGGGTTTTAGCAGAACAAAAGCTCCATACAGTCTGAGCATGCCATGCATACGGTAATAGTTTGTGTGTGCATAGAAGACATTAAATCATTCCAAGATTTGCTATATTTAAAGCTTTTCATTAAACTTAACTACATAATGTAGATTGCTAGGTTAAATCAATTCTTTGATGACAAACAATACAGAGATGACTAATATTTATGTCATTTTTACAAAACCCCTACATGAAACAGAGCTGCTTTGCTCACATATAGACTAATAGGTTGTATGTTTGTGCCTAAATGACTAAATGAATCACTGGCAGCATTTCCTGTATATCTTTAACTACTGTACCGTGGTGTACCGTGATGTGAGTGTTATCGTATACAATAGCATCACTTATAACTGACATTCATTGTTGGGAGCTGCTGTTGGCTAACATTTAGCATTACTGTATATCATGCCTAACCAAACGGCCTGTGATAAAGGGTAAAATAAGACGATTTGGGTGCATGCCAGTGCCTTTTATAAAGTTCATCAGTCATTCATGTCCGTTCCAATGACCAAGGAGATTACATCTGAAATTGCAGAGAAAGGGAAAGGAGACTCCTTTGTGTTTTTCCTAATCCAGCTGGCAGTCCTCTCAATTAATTTCACCAACAGCTATTATACTCACTCAAATTCACATTAAACAGTCCTTAAAGCCACTCCTTCTGGATGTCCTGACTTTGTTGAAGCACATAAAGCATGTTTTGGAGACGCTGACACATTACCTACACCTGTCATACCAGTGCTCGCCAGTCAAACTGGAAATAATGTTGTGCAAGCAACATGTTTGTTCAGCATTCATGGATATATTTTATAGACATTTACTAGCTGCTGATCTAAAATAACGAGATGCTAAATTAGACTTGGATATGAACTTAAAACCATTAAAGAGGCACATAATGAATGTTAACAAGTAAACAATCTATTAAATAAAGGGGTCTAAACATTCTTAAGATGTATCTTAAGCCTGCCTAAGGCACAAAACCAATGATAGGCATCTGCTTTTCGTTTCTTGACGTGCTAACCGTTTAATTGTGGCTGCCAAGTCTCAACTATTATTGTGCTTTATCTCAAATATTTCATTTTAGCTCATATAGTATTGGCAAAGGGTTAGTGCATACAGTGATAATGTGGTCTTACTTCTATACCTGTCATGATCTAAGGTTACTTGTTGCATTTAATCTTTACTGCTACAACTTATCTCCCACTAATCATTACATTTAGACAAACAAAAACATCAATCTAAATATTTAACTGCTGTGGTACCTGGTTAAAATGAGACTCATTTCACACCCCGTTAAGTGCAGTAATCTATGCAATAGTAGGGCAAATCACCTTCAGCAGCTGTTAATGTATTCAGTAGCTATGATTACTGTTCATTAGTTGTTTGCTGGCTGAAGATTTTAAAAGCGTCAGTTCCATGATGCCAGCTGGTGTGGCACTGCCAGGGAAAACAGGGGCTCTCATAATCCAGCGTAACACGAATATAGTAGAAACACAAAAGAAAGTTTTACACCCAAAAAATGTGTTTGCTTTATGTCACTACTGTCATCCATAAAAAAGTGTTAAGGTTGACTAACAGTAAAATTAATTTCCAATGTATTTAACAATATGAAGTTCATTTGTCAGTATTACTGCTTTTTTTTTTACATTCATCCTCTTACTAACAGGTTCATGATGATGAGTCTGGAGTTTCACCATTCTTGTCGTTATGACTACGTGGAGGTCCGAGATGGTGATAGCATCAACTCGCGTGTTATTGCTCGATTCTGTGGGAACAACAGACCTGCACCGGTTCAAAGCTCTGGCAACAGTTTGCACATACTCTTTGTGTCTGACGGTTACAAGAATTTTGATGGATTCTTTGCCATTTTCCAGGAGAGCTCAGGTAGGTCAAATACCACTGTTATTTAAAACCAGCTTCCACTTGATAATAACATTTTAAGTGGTTTTCAGTTTTTAGAACTGGCCACTGTACCATTACTGCTGCTAGAGCTGGGACAAATGAACTCAATGGTGCCTTCACATAAGACAGCTTTGCACTACCTCATTTGTAGATCTATAGAAGGCATTTGATTCAGTGGACCACAAACTGCAGCTGAACAAACTTAGGAATGCTGGGTTTGGTCCTAAGGCTGTTAAATGGTTCAGAAAATTGTTTTGTAGATTCTATTCAATTCAGTTTTATTTATAGCATCAAATCATAACAAGCGTTATCTCAGGACACTTTACAGATAGAGTAGGTCTAGACAACACTCTATAATTTACAAAGACCCAACAATTCCAGTAATTCCCCCAAGAGCAAGCATGTAGTGCGACAGTGGCGAGGAAGAACTCCTTTTTGAGATTGAACTCAGTGTGTCCATGCAGAGGGCCACAATCGGATTTTCTTAAGATAACTAAAGGTGTCTCTCAGGATTTCATTCTGGGACCCATTTTGTTCTCTATTTGTATACATGATTTGGGTAAGGACATTCAACCAAAAATACACATCAATGATGTTGACATTGTGTAATTTATACGCATGCTCCCTCCATAGTACAATCAATGCAAGAGCTTCAGACTGTATTTCAGTCATTTCAAACTGCTCTGTTGAGCAGAAATTGGTTTAAAATGCTCAGAAAACTAAGTTTTCAAAAGCTTGCTTACACTTGCTTGATGATCTTAGCATTGTCACATCTGCTGGTAAATTCAGTGAAAAGGTGTCCTTGTACAAGTACTTGGGTATATGGATAGATGACAAGCTTTTATTGAAGGTTGATTTTGCTTATCTAGTAAGGAAGCTTAAAGTGATTATTTTACTTTCTATGCCAACATTTCTTTTGTGAAAGCTACTTTTCAGTCTGTGGTTGGTCAAGGTGCATATTGTTTCATTGCAAATGAAAATACTTACTGTTGCATTCTTTATGAGTTGGAGGGTTGGGATTTGATTTTGTATGGCTGCTACCTTGGCCAGGTCTCTGCTACTTATATTTATGTTCTACTAATAATCTACTTATATACTTTGAGAGACATAATGCATTCCGTACCCCAAATCCTAAACCATTACACTAACCGTAGCCTAAGGGTAATTTAAAACTTTCACCCAAAACCAAGTCCTCATCCAAAAACAGCGGCCCAACAAGAGTGTGTACTTGCTTTATATACATAAAAAGTAATTTGTAATGTCAAACTTTAAGAACAAATGGGGAACTAAAGGTCTTTAGAGCGGCCTGCTAGCAGCCCGTTGAGAAAGTGAGGGCCAACCAAATGTCTTAATTTTCCAGAAATGTCCTCATTCTAAAACTCAGACACCCTTACATGCACACACAGAGACTTTTAAGGTACCAGTGGCTAAGCCAGATCTAGTAAAAGTAAACAGAGGCTTTCTGTGTAGCTATACCAACACACATTTAGAAATGGAAAGTAAAGATGACATTTAAATGGTAACTTCTTTGAATATGAATCCCTTGACGCAGCTCGGTATAGACCGCCAGTCCTTTTGGCATACACTATGGATGGACTTTGATCATTATACTGCTAAAACAACATTTCTTCTTGTAACCTAATGTTATACACTTGTATGTTTACAGCTTGCAGCTCTTCTCCTTGCCTGCATGATGGGACTTGTATCCTGGACAGTTACACTTACCACTGTGCCTGTCTGGCTGGCTACACAGGCCAGAGGTGTGAAAATGGTGAGTCTGTAACAACTGAAGCCTTTGTAGTATGATCACGCTTGAAAATTGCTGGTATTGTATAATTTGGGGGGAAATGGAAGTGGGGAAAGGAAGAAATGCCTGCAGGTTCTAATCACGGAAGAATAAAGCAGTCTCATACTGTTAGCATTACTTGAGTTTTCCATCTCTCCAAGTATCTGACAGACACGTGTTTTACTGTGTTGACGCTTACGAAATCTCAGAACTATTTTAGTGATTTTCTCTGGAATTCAGACACACCTAGTTACAAACTTATAGACTATATGACTTCTTCCTGAAAGCCTTTTTTATTTTGCTGGTGTTGCTGCCCAGAGGCAGGCAGTGATTCACTGTCACAAGGGAGAGGTCTGTGGTTTGGACTGGGTTCAGGCCAGCTGCCTCCCCCATCCGTGCAGTCCCAGATAGGGTTTTGGTCAGTCAGCAGTTTAACCGTTGGGCTGCAAATTCAAATGACCATCTAACAAATATGTTATCATGAAATTCAGCAGCATTGAACCGAAGCAAAGCAATTCAATGAGGTTTGGAAATATATTTTTGAGGCCTCATAAAAGTAATTAAAACAATAACTTGTGACGTGGCTGGCAAGGGAAGAGGTGACTTTGGTTAAGAATACAGGACATAGAGCTAATGTAATGGGGTGTGGGTGTGTTGTGGCATGAAATAAAATGAAATTAAAGTAAGATACTTATATTTAAAAAAAAGAAAAGAAATTCAGCAGCATTAAACCAACTAAGATAAGTTAGGTGGCAAAGAAACTGACTGAGGAAAGAAATTAAAGGGGGATAAATGCACCAACAAAATATATGGACAATTAAGGATGAGGAGAAGAGATCAATACTATGTACTATGTACTATACTATATTAGAGTTGAATAATGTCAGCAAACCATTTTGTTTTTACATATAAACTCACATAAGCTCATATAAACTCCAGACAATGTCTGACGAATCAGGTGTGGACATTTATCGAAGTTTCCCTTTCACAACTGGAGGTTGTCCGTGTCAGACGCGTTCTCACCTACTGAACATACTCTGTTTGGTTTAGGCGATGGGTGGCGCCTGGGTAGAGCTTTCAGGAGGCAGGACATGACCATAGACAGTATATAATGGACCAATAGACCCCGTTGCTCTGGACGGAGACCAGTGAAGGCTATTAGAAGCACTTTTCCGGTGATGGCCAGCTTTACTGCGCAGCCTCCAACTGGGAGAATGTGACGTGAACAACGTGTCTGAAAGTTGTAAGTCTTCTGGTAGCTGTGCCGAGAGAAATCTCAATCATTCCCAATCTTACAGATACGGAGACTGTAGGTGTATGTAAGGAGATAACATGGGCACAGGCTAATTATTGATCACTAACATGCTAGTTAACATTAGTAATTAAACCTAAACATCTCATGTAAGTTGAAACTGCCTGCGAGCTTCTCCTGTACTATACGGTAATTCCTCTACTATGCGACAGTAAGTCACTTGGTTATGACACAATCGTTAGCCTATTTTTACAAAAACGTCTGCTACGGAGCCATAACGTGAGGTACAAGGTAATGGAGCCTTTTATACATTGTCGTGTTTCTTTGGAACTAAACAACGGACAAATAGAGTCTTTAAATGCTTCAGATGTAAAGTTATTCGCAGTCAAGTGACGTAAAAAAACAATGGCGGTCAGCGGAATGTTAACAGGAGGTGATGGCCAGTTAGCAACAAAATGGCGCCATGATGGCTCGAGTTCTGAAGCGAAGCTTACCCCCTTGGACATGACACGTGGCCGCATAGCCGGGTCATAATTTAGTCATAAACAACCAAGTCTCTTGCTCCGGTCTTTGAATTGGTCTGATGATTTCGGTGTAGTCCCTTACAGAGAAAAGTTTCCAGTTAGACACTTTAGCTGGCATCTTTGTGTAAATCACCCTCCTTCTTTACCCTCGGATGTGCTTCCGGTTTTGCACCAGCTCGCTTGCTGTGAATTCTCCGGAAAATGAGCTGCTCTATTCACATGTATTCGGACATTAGAGACTTTGTAGGGAGCTGGCAGGCTGATTTGGACGCTGATTTAATGTTTTCACATACAGCTCCTCCAGGTAATGTCTAGATAATTGGTTGCAGTGCATGTGTGAAAGAATCTTATGTCACCTTAAATCTGTCCGGACATTACGATTATTTACAGCATACTGGCAGAGCTCATGTGGGGTACTGCTCAATCAGGGTGTGGTTGGCCTACAAGGTCTTTATTTATGGGTGTCTGGACTGGAACCTAACTTGTGTTTTTATATCCAATACACCTCCCTTAAGATCCCGTAAAAACAGACTTCCTGAACCCCACTCACTTTTTTCTTGGTGGTGTCATTTTCAGCGCTAAATACGAGTCTATAAAACAAATGGTGAAACAATTGTCCTTCTATAACATGAGCCAGCTTTTCCATTGGAGGAGACACCCATAAAAAAGGCAGGAGTTTCATTCCACAGAGTGTGCATTCATCTGTATTCCCTTGAGGAAACCTCAGCTGTTCATTTTAATGGATGAGCGCTGGAATAACCTTTAATGTGTGACATTTTGTCGAAGAAATAGACTCTAGATTTCTGCCCCGGAATTAGATGGAGAATTTTAAGTATGAAACAGACATCAGCCATATTTTATGTCTCCAATAATCAACCTGTTACTTGTTGTAAGCCTGAGCTAAAACTCATTCTGTATGAGAGAATCTTGACACATTATCGTAGAAACTCAAGCTAGGAAATAATTTATTTTCCTTTCTCTCTCTGGCACAGTTTAACCTATTCTTGAGTCTAATCTGTTTTGGAGTGCAGTGTTCAACATAGTTTCCAAGGCATTAACTAAAGGAATGATGATTTACTTACAGTATGTGTCGTTATGCATTGTATGTTAGCATTCCACCCCGATAACTCATCTCATCATGTCTGTGGACAAAATCTGACATGGAAGATGGATCATTTAAATGCAATACAAGGATGCTTCAACTTCAAGGATGCTTCAACAAAAAAACATAATTAAAGGAGGTCAACTGCAGAGTACTTTTCTACTTTTGGTTTGCAAACAACATTGTCCATCTCCTAAGGGACTTAATTAAGATTGAAAAATGCCACAAGGCAAAACCGACCAGATTATAGGGAGGGTTCCTTGGTTTGGAGCTATAAAACCACAGTCAGTGCATGTCATGGATCGGACCCAACTTAAAGTCAACAACACAGAGAAGCCCTAAGGGATTATCTCACACACAGTGCTGTAATGGTATGATAACCTCAGTATTAACATGTGTGTCTGGGTTTCTGTAAACTCAGTTGTGGATGTCGCAGTCATGAACCACAACAGTTGTAGTGTGAAATAGATACTATATTCCCTCATGAAACAACATAACACAAGGATATGACATTTATGACAAGGATACTTTTATTCTGCAGAAAATTGTCAAATAACAGTGGTTGTCACAGTATTCCACCACCACATTACCAGTCTCTACAACCCGACTTCATAAAATACACTTTTACAACACTGGAAAATTAAACAGTTTGACTAAAGCTATTTTATTGCATCTATTTTTTCCTCATTTACAAGTTGTGTGTGAAAGTCTTGCTGTGAACTACCACGACGGGTGAAATTACTCATTAATGAGCCTCTAAGGTAGCAGACTTTGCTTTTAAAGCTCTGGACATTTGTAAATTAAGAGTAATGAGATTTTATTTTTTCATAGGCTACCTGTCTGACCTGCAAACACCTGAAGGCAATGAACTCACTGAAGGTCTATTTGGGTGGCCTTTTACAGCAGGGAGGTGCAATAAAATGATGTTTGAGGAATGCTAGAGATGCCTCCTAAATCCCCTATCGGCCTTGGATGATCCAGAATTCAGTTAAGAAAAAGGAAAATAAGACAACATGTGTTTATGAATAACATAAGCGTTCCTGTATTTCCATCAGTGGTGGGATGCCGCAGGCCTCCAGTGCCCACCCATGGATCCACAGAGGGTTTATTTCATCACTCAGGGGCACGCATCACTTTCCGTTGTGACCCTGGCTTTGAGCTGCGGGGGTTTCGTACCGCCATCTGCCTGAGTGACGGCACCTGGAGTGCGCCTGCCCCAGAGTGTGGTAAGATAATGATGTGAATAGGTTTTGAAATCTGGGAATTCCATATGTGTGTTGTTGGATGCCATACATACCACCCCAGAGATGGTGCAGCAGATTGTGGAAAAAGGACGATTTGCAGCTTATAAAAGCCTTATTTTACTTTCCTGTCTCCAGTGCCAGTGGAAAGAGTCTGTACTTTACCACCCAAGCCAACACACGGAGACCACTTCCTGGTTTACGGACCCAACGATGTCCTCATTGCTCTACAGTACCTGTGCTACCAGCCCTATGAACTCAGTGGGAGCTCCCAGAGAGCCTGCCTCCCTAACAACACCTGGAGTGGGACTCCTCCTGTTTGCACCCAAGGTCAGACAATGTGTTTTAAATAACAAGTTAAAAGATCAGAGCTAAGATGGATGAGTCAGCGCAAATAGTGCAAAGTGCACACAGTTCTTTTTACTTTACTTTTTATAAGGTCAGTCTTTAATGGATCAGAAAATGAGTCGGTGCCTAGAGCCATTCAGCATGACGAACCAACTTTGAACAAAAGTAATTTGCAATCAGCTGCTAACTAAAAAGTCAGTAATGATCTTTTCTTATGTTCTGTATCCACAGTGAATAACACTCTCACTGAAGCGGAAAAGGACAAAGGCAAAGCCAAAGAGACAGAAAAAGGCAAAGAAACAGATAGTGACAAAGATATCAGCAAAACTAAAGCGAAGGGTCAAGAGAACGCAACTGGAGGAAACGAAAGTGTTGGAGGGAGCGATATGAACACTGGGCACGAGAACACAACAGCAGTTGACAGAGAAAATAAACACACTGGTACCATTCCAGAGAAGACTGTGTCTGAGGGTAGGAATGAAGGAGAGCTAGAGGAAAGAAATACTGGGTCAGAGAAACCCACTGGAGGCAGCAAAGATAAAGTGGATCGTGAAGGCCCAGACAACAGCCTGAATACGGTTGAACAGAAAAAACCTGACGTAGGAAAGCCACCTGAGAGAAAAGACACAAACTTGGAGACAGAAAAGACAGATATAACAGGAGTAGTTGTGAAAAAAGAAAAAGGGCAAGAAGGGAAGGAAAGAAAAGAGGAGCAGGTGAATGGAAAAAGAGATCCTGACAAATTCGGCCCTAATGATACCAAGATGAGAACGGTCATAGCTGAGGGGGAAAACACAGTGGAGATATTTGAACTGGAAATGACAAAGAACAACACAATTATACGCGACACAAAGGACACAAAGAAAGAAAATAGTACCATAAGTTCTCTAGAGCCGGGGAGGAAAATCCTTCCCACTAGAGTCAACATTACACAGTACACCATGTACAGAGCGGGAGGTGAGGAAAAACCAACAATTAAAGAGGATAAGACAGAGAAGGATTCTGCTGAGAAAACAATGGAGATGCTGGAAAAGGAGAGGGAGGAGAAAGAAAAAGAAAAGGAGAGAGAAGTCAACCAAAGCTTTACCGGTAAGACTCATTCAAGAAAAATGTAAAATGATTAGCAATCCGCTTCTTGTTGGTCTTTACCCTCACCTACTGTCTGCTCCCCTCCTGCAGAAAAAAGCTGCCCACCTCTCTCTCGCCTCTACCATGGCTACTACCAGCTGGTGTCTGGGGCCGAGCCTGAAACAGTGGAGTTCTTCTGCAACCACTCCTACGCTCTCAGTGGCGACGCTCGACGTACCTGCCACCCGAATGGTACATGGAGTGGAAAACAACCCCTCTGTGTCAGAGGTACTGTCATCTTTTTGGTTACTATTTTTGTTTTATTTACTTTGTGTAATTACTGACGACATTTCTGTACGTACACAGCATTTTGTCTGATGGTTACAGCATTGATAAATATTTACCACTTTGTATACAATTTAACGATTTTTTTTTTAAGTACTGTACAAGCATTCATACTGTAAACTCAGTGTTTTATTAGAAAATTAATAAGTAATTAATAAGGGGTCATGAGTTTCTCACTTTGTATCAGGCCATCTAATTGTAGATATAAAAGGCTAGTAACTAAAGGGTTCTAAAATGCCAAACAAATGCTAATGGTAAATGCTAATGGTTCAAGGATTCTTAGTACAATAATCCATCAAGTCTGGAGTTTAAAATGTTAATTAGTTCTTAATGGATTTTGGTCTGGATGCTCTTCAGCTCTTTGCCAAAAGGCAGGTGGTCAAATTGTCTGTGGCTCGACTCTCCTCATGATTTATAGGAAGAAAAGGCAAAGCGAGTTACGCTGTTGGAGGATATACAGCAGCCAAAGGATTCTTTTTTCAACCTGGTTGGATAGTTTGACATACCACCCTCATGCCTCTCTGTTATATATGAAACTACAGCCAGCAGCTGATTATTTTACATTACATGTAGCTTAACATAAAGACTGAAACAGGGCAAAACAGGTAGTCTGGCTCTAAAGCTGTAAAGCACAAATAGTTTTTTTTCTACATCCAGTTTTTGTGTTAATTAGTCTCTGCTAGGCTAAGTTAACTGGCTCATGTTTAACATACAGACATGAAAGTAGTGTTAGTCTTCTCATCTAACTCTTGCCAAGAAAACGAATAAGTGTGATTCCCAAAATATTGAATTTTTCCATTAACTATTTTTATAGACATTACTTATAACCATCATAAACCATGCCATATTAGACAGTGGTGCCACTAAAGACATGTCACTCCTGTCAGTTTGTAAATCCCCACAGTGCAGTCACTGTTCCTGTAGTCTTTCATTGCTGTGTCAACGCTGGAGTATGGTCTGGCTACACCACCTACTGTATCTATTCTGGGATAGGGGGAAAAAAACACTCTGACTTGTTTGGATTGGGTGGCGCTAACCTCCGATAGCGGAGATAGCAAGAGGGGAGGGACATCGCGCGACAGATGTCAGGCTTATCCCACCAATGTACATCCGTTGAGCCAGTCTACTGTTCCAGTTATAGCTCCATTCAAATCAAAGCTGATGTTAATGGGACTTTGGTGTTTATTGTATGTGTTATGTATATGTATTCATATGTATTCATATTCATGTGTTTATTTGCAGCATGTCGGGAGCCCAAAGTGTCAGAGCTGGTTAGGCAAAGAGTTTTGCCACCTCAGGTGCCATCCAGGTATGTTTACCAGTGCGTTATGTTGTATAGCGTACGTACTGTATATTATTATGCTATTGAAACTGAAGAATTAAAAGCAAGTCTTTTGTCATACAGTACATTTTTTCTGCACATCCAACAGCATTTACTCAACCTAAAGGGTATGTCTACCTACCCCTGGCCTCTTCTTCTTTCCTCAGAAAGACACCTGTGCACAAGCTCTACTCTTCTGGGGTGGGCCGACTGCTCCAGTCTGACGGCCCCACCAAAGGGCCTCCAGTGCTTTCCCAGTTGCCCCAGGGCTTCCACCACCTTTACTCACATATAGAGTATGAGTGTGCCTCTCCCTTCTATCACCACTCTGGCAGTTCTCACCGCACTTGCTTGAAGACTGGGAAATGGAGCGGGCGTCATGTGTCCTGTTCGCCAGGTGAGGGCAGCAGAGGACTACTAGTTGTCTGACCAGTGAACAATAACCACCAGACTCTCACAGGAGAAACACACTGACAGACATTTTCAATTCAGATTCAGAGATTTACAACCACATATCAACAATGATGTGTGGATAGAAAATGATGAAATTTGAAAAAACTACAGACATTTTTCAAATGAAGCAATATTAAAGGTCCCATGGCATGAAAATTTCACTTTATGAGGTTTTTTAACATTAATATGAGTTCCCCCAGCCTGCCTATGGTCCCCCAGTGGCTAGAAATGGCGATAGGTGCAACCCGAGCCCTGGGTATCCTGCTCTGCCTTTAAGAAAATGAAAGCTCAGATGGGCCGATCTGGAATCTTGCTCCTTATGAGGTCATAAGGAGCATGGTTACCTCCCCTTTCTCTGCTTTGCCCGCCCAGATAATTTGGCCCACCCATAAGAAAGAGACATCATGGCTTTCAAACGAGAGAAGTGGCAGTTGGTCAAGGCCACACCCCCATCCTCCACCTTGGTTATTTGGTGAGTAGGAGGCTTGGCATTGTTAACAAAAACTTGTAGTGGTTATGACCATATCAGTGACTATTTAATTACATGGAAACGGGCTGAATGATGTCTGTGACTTGCACACTGATAGCGTTAGAGAAGGCTATATGTGTAGTCTCGCGGTGAAGTCCTGGTGTAGCAGAAAGCAAAAATTACAAATCCCACTATGGCCACGCCAAGACCCGCCCTATGAAGCACTGATATGGTCATAACCACTACAGTGCTCAATTACCTATGGGGAATAAACTTAAAGTTTTCATTGCGAAGGCATGACCGGTGCTCTGGATGACATAGCCAGACCACCGGGCGCTCACTGGATTATTTTCGGGAGCGGGAGGTGACAAAGGCGGGGAGAAATCAGAAGCAAGGATCCCGGTAGGCCCTTCTAGCACCGCTAAGGGAACTTCCACACTGATTGACAATGCCAAGCCTCCTACTCACCAACACCAGATCAATCACACACAAAATGGATGAGCTACAAATACACGTTTTCCGCCATCCATTCCGACATACCCCCGCTCCGACATTGACGTCTAATTGTCGGAGTGGCGGCACTTCCATTGTTTTCAAATGTCCCCCCACTCCAACAAGTTTTGTTTCCATTAGGGTTAGGTGGTAGGGTTAGGCAATAGCAGCATGTCGGAATAGCGGCAAGTCGGAATAGAAGCATGTCGGAGTGGCAGCATGCAACCAAATACACATGGAACTGTTGTGTGATGATTATTACAGAATAAGCCTGGCTGAACACACTTATCACGGACGGAAGCTAGCAGCTAACAGCTAGCAGCTAGCAGGGCAAGCTAGCTATCGGTAGGATAGAGACAGGGTAGGTGAATTTAAACAATGTCTGAGTTGAAGATGCATCTTGTTGTCACGTAAGGGCCCTGTTCATGTTGCACAGACATTTTAATAGCATTTTGTGTCTGTTAAGAGGCACAAAGGCACTCTAAAACTTGCCCCGACAACTGCCGTTTTAGCTCAGTGGAAGCTCGTAGACGTAGCTGCAGCTACTCCAGTTTGCTAGGACTGATTCAGGTCGGGTTTTTGTCAATCAAAAGTACTTGCACATTTATAGTGATCAAGATTAACATAAAAATTGGCCAGAATTCTCGTTTAATACTTTGTGTAACTTCCCTAAGCTACTAAGAGGAAAAGCCAATAGTTAACATTTACAGCTGAGCTGTGAGATAGATGCAATGACAGTTTAAAAGATCAGCTTCCTTGATTAAACGCATCTTCCAGGCTTAATTAAATTGACAACCTACATACATAATAGTCTTCCCTTTCTTCATCATCAGCAGAAACAACATGTTATGTAGTCTTCACTTTCTTCATCATCAGCAGCAACAACATGTTATGTAAAAGCTTATACAGAAGATGGGACAGCCTTGTTGCAGTGTGGCTCCAATCACACTCTTACCTTCCCATCAGTATAATAATGTTGCTAAGGAGAATTTTGATACCATAATACCAATGGTTGCCCACAACTTCTTCCAGACTTTGTCACTTTAAAATAGTTCTTCATTTTCTTCAGAGTGGAAGGAAAACACACTGGGCCAGCCACTTTAATTACTATGTGTAGCAAACACAGTACTGGCTGTTCTTCATGGCTCTTTATGGACATCCTATCTTAATACCAACCTAGAAACGTGTTGGATCTATGAGCTGTGTTTACCTTTAATAAAATTGTCTACAACATTGTCAACAAACCCTGGAGGTAGATTCCTTTTTTTGTAGGGTGCTGCATTATATTGTGGAACAAAGTAGCAAAAGCAGATCAGAGGTCTAAAAAGCGTATGCAAGTCTGTTTATTTATTACTTGGTTTATAATAATGGGAATACGATTTTTGAATCTCCCGTGGACATTTTGTAGAGGGTAGGTAAAACCGGTATCCATCTACAGTATGTTAAAGGACTATAAAGAGATTGTCTCTACAAATAATAAATAAAAGATTGTCCAGAGGATGCACTAAGGCTTCTTTCATTAGTTAGGGGCTCTCACATTTCACCAGATTGTGTAGCTTTTGAAGATTTTATATGTTGCTCCATCTATGCCACAGCTTTGCATTTTGGCACACAAGCTTTAAGACAACAAGCTTATGTGCACGTTTAAAGCAAAAGCTTTCAGGAGGGGAAGACAAATCAATGACAGTCCCACAGCAGTAAGTGTTGACACAGTCTCAGTGTAAGTCTAATTGTTTTTCCCGTATTCCTTTTCCCTCCTCTCCTCTCCTCTCTGCCCTCACATCCTGTCACCTCCTCTTTGGCAGTGTGTGGGAAGTATCCGACCTTTGACCCAGAGAGGCCGGCAGAGGCTCACTGGCCTTGGCTGGCAGCCATCTACCGCCGCTCCACCAACGGAGCTGAGACCAAGGTGACCAAGGCAGACAGCCAGGCAGGGTCCCCGAAGGGGGACGTTGGAGCAGGAACTAGCAGCCACAATGCGGCTTCTGACTGGCAGCTGGTGTGCAGTGGGGCTCTGGTGAACCAAAAGAGGGTGGTGGTTGCAGCCCACTGCGTGACAGAGCTGGGGAAGTTGTATCCTCTGGATGCAGCCAAGATCAAGGTGGTGGTAGGGAAGCAGTACCGTGACGACCACAGGGAAAGTAAAGGTCTTCAACACCTGAGGGTAAGCTAATGGAGATCTGGTCTTTTAATGATCCCTTTTGAAACAAACTTGCACCGTAAGTACGTCTCTTTCTCCTTCTAGGTGGCCTCTATTGCTGTTCATCCAAACTACGACCCCCATATTCTCGACTCTGACATTGCTGTGGTTAAGTTACTGGACAAAGCAAGGATCGGGGAGAAGGTACTGCCCCTCTGCCTCTCAGACAGCCAGGGAGAAGAGGTGAGCTCTGGGAAGGGGCTTGTGACGGGCTGGTCTCCACTGCCAGATTCAAGTTTAGGCCTGGATGAGAAGGCAAGGGTTGGACTCGTTCACCTCGCCGATGTCGTCCCCTGTGAGCAGCAGTATGCTCGTAGCGGCGTGCCCGTCAGCGTCACGGACAATATGCTCTGTGCCAGCCAGAAGCCTGACTATGAACCCTCTAACATATGTCCCTCTGACACGGGGGGAATCCTTGTCCTCCCCGCCTTCTCTGAGAACCAGGCCAGTAACAACCAGAAGCCCTCTCTCAGCTTCCCACAGGTGCAGGGGGAGAGCAAAGGGCTGTGGAGACTCCTGGGACTGGTGAGCTTTGGCTATGACCAAGGGGAGTGCGATCCTGACCTCTACACAGTCTACACACGTTTAGCCAACTTCAAAGACTGGATAGAGAGCAATATGAAATAAAAGTCCTACTGTCTGACTCACTTTGTTCCCTCTATGATTCTAACATATTTAAATGGCTTCATATCTTAATGTCCTTCCCCTTATGTTTGTCTGTTTTTTTCTTTTTCTTTCTTGCACAAGGACATTTTCTTACTCAATGCCGAAGCAGTGGAAACACTGGACAACACATTGCTCTAACTGAAGGGGTGCTAACACATTAGATGTGCTGGGCATCGACCTTTTCATCAGAAAACTTCAGTAATCAGGTCCCCTCTGCCTGACGTTACAGACTTGAAAATGAGCAGAAAACCATTTCACGCCTCTGGGTGATGGTGGTTTCTATTGTACTCATTTGTATGTATATATGTTGTAATGTACTGAATTATTCTATCAATTCATATGACGCAAGAGATGTACATATTGTATCCACAGACAGAAAAATCGTGACGTTTTTAATGAAAGAAAAAGTGGGGTGTGGTAAAGCTTGTCTGAGTGTGATTATTTTTCATTATAGTGTCAAACTGAGTATATGCACAAACTAATATATTCTACTGACTGATTACTATCATTACATTGAGATGGTGTGAAAAGAACACGTTATATTTGCTCTATGAAGCACACAGTGGGCTTGCGCTGTGCAAATGAATCCAGGTCAGAGAAGCACCATTTTCCCAACCATAAACGGAGCACATTATTCACAGATCAATTCCCTTTCCTGTGCTCAAATTAAATCAATTACTTCCATTCTGACTTTCCTCCATTATTTAGAAGTGAACCCACGTAAATAGAGGCGCTGCAGCTCATATCGACTTCCAAAAGGGGGCAATAAAGAATACATTCTTCCTCTATCTCTCGGAGCATCAATAGTAGAGCTGGGCTCTGGTTGTTGGTTCTTTTGTTCTTAAATTGGTGATTTAAAAATAATAATTGAAATCACAAGCTGCTTTACATGAGTAAATTAATGTCAAACATTTCAGTACTACAAACTATGCCAATGAGACAGTTAAAATCAGGAAATTAGAGGTACAACAATAAAATAAAATCCACAAAAACAGACATAATGGAGCCATGAAAATAAAATTGGGGCTGATATTAATAAAAGGCGTTTTTATTGTTTGTTTTTTTTTACTGATTTTTTTTTTAGAAGATGTTACTGCATCTTCTATCCTCAGACAGGACGGTCCAAAAATCTACCTTGACTGTGAAAGCCCGGTCACTGCAGAGAAACCCTGGCAGAGCATCTGAAGCTGCGCCCTGGCTTCTAGGGAATAGGAAAATCTGAAATAAAACAAGAAGCCAGCCTGTGAAGTGCTTTACATTTGATTAGTAAAATCTTAATTGCACATTATTGATCTTTCATCCACTTGAAGGCAGCATAGAAAGCTGAAAACACAACACTGACTTTTTATCACCTAATAAAGTTGTTAAGGTGACGCGTTAGCAAACAGTAGCCTATTTATACATCCAGCAGCATTATCATTCATTTGGAGGCTCGATGGTGTTTTAAGCCCCCAGCGTCTCCTTCCAGGCAGCGCTGCGACCATTGACTTCAAGGCACCTAACCATAACCATAGCCATAACCATAACCATAACCATAACCATAACCATAACCATAACCATTGCCTAATCCTAGTGCCTTCCAGGCTGCCTGGAAGGAGACGTCGGGGGCTTAAAACACAGATGTCATTGGAAACCTGACCCATGTAAGTTTAATATTCATTCTCTTTTAAGCCGGTTTGGTCAACTCTGAGAAATGTCTGCCTCGTTTGCTTCTAAATTTTCTACTATGTTCATCAGCTGCTAGTTGCTAACTGTCCGTTATAGGCAGGTAGTGTTTCATGTGTTCATGTTGTGTATCAGAGCTTTTTCAAAGACAACAGCTTTCTGCTATTGGTGGAAATGATGAGTTTGCAGACCAGAAAGCCAAGAAAAAGAAAGACCAGTGACCCCTTTCAGACTACATATACTAATTTGATTCATTATTAATAAAATTAATATATTGTAAATAAAAAAAAACACACATTTTCCCAATCATATGGAGCATGTTATTCACGGATCAATTTTCGAATGTAAAAACAACAATAAAAAAAAACATTTATAGGTGCAGCTTTAAAATCAACTCTAAAATGTACATTAATATTTTTATATTCATTGTATGACTTTCTCAAGATAAACCTGAGACAGGAAAGAACAGATTTTTCAGATGCAGTCTTGATTAGACTGTTGTGTAGACTGGACAAAGAGTCTGGATGACAAAAAAAGGACCAAATGAAATGCTGAAAAAGCAGGGGCGTAATTGTTCAGAAATCTATGAGGGAACTTGATAAAGTGGCTAATTAGTATGAGTAGCCTACTGATGTTTGGGGCTTTACCTTGGTGCAGTGGGGTGTCACGAGCAGTTCAGTGTCTGGTGGATATTCTCAAAATGACCATTCTCTCTTATTGCCCATGGCTGACCTGGGCCTTGCATTTTGATTCATAAAATCACAGCACTATGAAGCAAACACGTTTGTGTTAAATGCTTTAAAAGTCACCACAGCTAGTTTTGTTCACTGCAGCCATACATTCCCCGCCACCATAACCTAATCTTGAGCACCCAGAAAGTGTGAATTGTTTATGTAAAGAGGGGCTGTGACCCAAGTCTGCAAAAACTTCCTTCTACAATTCTGTCTTTGATTCTGAAAACTGATAAGAAACATCCATGTAATATGGAGTACAGCAAAATGCAAACAAAAGTTATGTTATTCGCTATCTTCAGATAAAATCTCTCATAGACAAAGTCACACATTTCGTATTTTTGTTTCTATTAGGATAATTAATTATCAAGGAATGGACAGAAACACTGGAATTATCGCAAAACCTGTTTACTTGTATATAGAGTCGAATTATAGCACTTATAGCAAAGCACAAAATATAACTGGCTCAAAAAGCTCTCTACAGCTGCTTTTGTAATAAGAAGTGGAATATACATGTAGTCATAATAAAGTCAATGTCTTTCTTTATCTTAGTCAGGGAGCACCTACTCTTTCCTCAGCATGATACCTTGCTCAGACAAGGACAGTTGATGGCTCCATGGTATCTTATTTAGAGTGCAATCAGTATAATATGGTATTCATATACAGACAGTTTTAATAATAATAAGACAGTAGAAGTGTAAGTCACAATTTTTTTGAACAGTTTCTTCAACTGAATTTCTTCCCTTTCCCTTGCCCAACCAGCTGTATAAAACATGGCAGTCAGACTTTTAAAAAGATATAGAGATACTGTAGATATGACAAACACATGTCTTGGCAGTATTTCACTCTCATAAATGCTTTAATCAATTTAAAAATGTATCCTAGTTATTATTTTACCGCAGGACTTAGACAGGGCACAGAATAGCTTTTCTAAAACCTTCTAAGCCTGAGCATAGCCTGAGGTCTCCACATCTCCCAGGTCTAATTTTCTCACCAGAGGTGATCTGTGCTGCCACGCCAAAAACTCAAAGTGCGGTGGACTTTTTTTTCAAGTTTCAAATTTTAGGATGTGGGTTTGTTAAGTTTTATTTGTTTTTATTTGTACTATATTACATTTACTTATCATTTGTCAGTGCTGTAAATTTTTTCTTTTAATTACCTTCAAAAGAACTTTCTAAGATCTGTTTCAAAAAGTATCTTACAATATACCATAGTTCTTTTTTCTTTGTAGTCCTAATATTGTTATCTTTAAAAAAACACCCAGCCATAAATAACATTTATTGTTAATAATGTAAGATCACAATTGGCATGCAAAACTGCGACAACGAACTGCAAACGGCATCTATCAAAGCCTTTCTGTCTTTCCTTCACCCATTTACTAAAGTTGAACAACAGCTGAGTACAGTCCCATGAGGAGAGTCCTGTCCACTAGGGCTGGGAGCTTGTCCTTTCACAGGCCCTGGTTAGCTCACAGGGCATCATCCATAGAAACACGAGCAACACTTAACCAAGTCCCGACTGTCCTGGGAACAGAGATGTAACACTGAGCAAAGTACCTGGATAATGATGAGAAAACGTTACCATGAGAATGTCATGGTTAACGCTGGAGAGGCGGAGGGGCAAAATACTTGACACCAGACTTAAACAAAATGTTTAGGTCTCAGTCCAGTTTCCCAGTTAGGCTGTTGGCCTCTGTGCTTTGTTCTCATTGTTAGAAGAACTAAAACATTTTGGCACTAAGGATCCGCACACAGCTCTGTTGTTAGTATCCTGGTCTGACACAACGATGTGGGACTGCTAAAATGATGCGCTGGAATATTTACATTTAAAAGTCTGGTCTATATATTTTATATATATATTGTTCTTGTGTTCCTACTGAAGAAAATTGGTCACAAATGTTTAAGGCAAAGTTGGGCACTGTAGCTTTACGCTAATGTTACTCAAACAGGAGTAAATGTGCATTATGGGGAATATTTTCACATTATTTCACACATTACAGCACTGGCATCTGTATCTGGGATTGATTCAGAATAAAGTACAGTGTCCACATGTGTTATAATGAAGTAACTTGTCAACCAGTGCAATAGTGGGGCTCATTTATATTTTTTTAATGGACATTAATGTCATAATGGCACAGAGGAATAAATAAGGCTATTGTGTACCAGGCTTTGGTTACATGAGAAATACTTGTTGAAAGGATAAGTTCATTGTTGGTTTTGATATTTTGGTGGGATTTGTTGACAGTAGGAAAATTAGCCTTATTCTTAACGCATTAATGTCTTTACTGCCCTGTGATGATATCCCTACCCTCATTTTATCCATCATATTCTAAGCAAATCATCATGCTACCCTGAGAACTACTCATATTCAAGCCCCTTTAGTCCTTTAATACATACAGTATCAACCTAAACAGAGCATGGCATTATGCAGTCATTATCTGTCAGATATGGCTATATAAAATGGAAGATAGCCATTCATACACATCACAACCCTGAATGAATATACAACACACGCATGTTTCAAGACACAAAGCAATTTTGCTCTATTGATGTAAAGCCCCGGCTGTGTTTTCATCCATATGCAGCTCTGCAACTGAATTGTACAGCCAGAAGTAATTTGCATTTGCAATTTGATTTATTATAGCTGTGATTGTATGACTCCTTCAGCAGCTGCAGAAAGCCGGCATGGATTCAGGCTGCTGCTGCTGCTGAACTGACTAAACTGAGAAAGAGTGTGTGCAAGAGAAACATAGCGACCTGGAAAAGGTGAATGCAGAGATATAGCAAGCTATAGTCTAATATACAAGGCTTAGTACACAGTTCAATACTTGCATTATCCTCCCCGCCCAAGGGGAGTATTTCTGAAGACTTTCCGATTTATTGCCCTCGAACATCCTCGTAACACTTTTTTCTACAGGGGCAGGTGTAAATGGTAGCTCCATATCATGATTTCTCACCTAAACAGCTTGTTAAAATGCATAACATAAACAAATTAAAATTAAAATTAAAAGATGAATCCAGTTTAAAAAGGTGAAAAGTAGCATTGTTGCGCACTATTAGGTTCATGAAACCTTCAAATATGTTTTGCTGTCCTGCTTTTATCTGTAGCTTTTGGTGTTGCTGGCAGAGCACATCCAGTGAACGACAGTAACCTGCGAATTCAAAGAAGAAAATAGTTAACTGACCCATGTGAAGGTGAGGTAACTTGCTGCTTCCTGTAGGTCGGACAAAGGCTTCTCAAAGGAAGCTCGCCCAGTGCAGTCACAGAGTTCAGCTGCTGTCAAAACAAAATGTATAACATCTTGGATGAAGAGGGTGAAAATGAATTACCCAACTGGGCTCCCTGCTGCTTTGCATACAGAAGAGGATTCTCACATTTTCATATTGACTATCCTTCACGGTGCAGTCTGGTACATCCACATGTTGGAGGCCCAGATGATTGTCTTTGTCTCCTGGGCAAGCCAAACCCAGGGGAAGGCTGGCTATTTCCTGAAATGCCATGGAGGGTTTATTGCAGCTGCATGGAGCCAATGACCTGGGACAACAACAGCCATCAGTTATATTATCCTAACAAGCTAACTGTAGCAATTTGCTAACCGTGAAGCGCACCGATATTCAGCTGCAATCGGATGGTTACCTGAGATGGGTTGATGGTGTGAGGAAAAATACAGGACAAACACATTTTGCTGTGGAGGTTGTTTAACTGTCCTTTGCCCCACAAAATACTTACAGTTACATCTCATTCATCATTCATTCACGTCAATCACCCTGCTCTTGCAAAGCATGCCTGTTCTATCTTAGACTAAGATAAAGTACATTTGTGCACACTAGAGCTCACTCACCACCGACCTACAGTAGGATGCATTTTTCCCACCTCAGATGTATAATACCTGATGCCATTTCTGATCGTGCATTCATGACTGTGAAGGCTGAAGAACGCCTTCAAAAGAATCCCGCACACTGTCCTATTTACTTGTAAAAGCCTTCTTTTTTTTTAAATACAATGTTTTGGTCCTCAGACCATCAGGTAAAACCTCTGTTTAACCTAAATAAAAGTTTATTGCAAGTAAATACGACAGCGTGCGTGAATTTTCTTTGGCTTAATTGTGCGTTCAAAAACCTCTCCAATGCTACCGTTTTATACCCAGCAGATTATAGCAAACATTTGACGCCTGCGTGACCATGGATTGATTTAATGAGCTGCTCCTTTTGTGCTGCTGCCATGTTACTCTCAAGGTACAGGCTTTGTAGACAACGTGCAAAACAACAAATCCAGTTATCTTTAACCCCATACATGTAGTTCTAGATAGCCTAACACCTTGATGACAGATAACCCACATGCTGCAGACAAGACAGGTGAAGGTAAAGGATAGTTTTTCTGGGACTGCAACTTTTGTCCATCAACATGAAGCACATAACCAAGCAAGCAGATTACCGTTGTAATGCCTGGATCTGGATGACCAATACCGCTCGAACCTTGCCATACATTTTAAGATTTTTTGTGGATTTAATAATAACAACTTTTAATGTATCTTTAATTAAAGTGCTCATATTATGCTTTTTGGCGTTTTCCCTTTCCTTTATTGTGTTATATATCTTTTTTTGTGCATGTTATAGGTTACAAAGTGAAAAAGCCCAAAGTCCCCCCCAAAGGGCCTTACCATCTCCAACAGAAAACACTGTTCACCAACTGCTCCAAACAGCTCTATTGTAGTCGAGCCTTTACTTCAGAGACAAACGTGCGTCACTTTGTAACACGTTATAAAGCTCGCCTAGGCTAGCTGCTAGCATGGCATGCCCTCGTACTCTGCTTCTGACTGGCTAGTAGTCCTTACCTAGGTACTGCGCATGTGTGACTCCCAACAAAGCTGGAATAGAAGTGAGATGCCTCACTCTGTAGCTAAAACAGAGAGCTCAACACACAGAGAGGGGCTGCAGCAATGTGCAGTACAACAAATATATGGTGTTTTCTGAAAATTAAACCACTATTCTTGTCCAACCTCAAAATACAATTATGAACCTGAAAATGAGCAAAATATATGATAATATAATAATATGAGCACTTTAACCCTCGTATTATGTTGAAAAAAAATGACAGTGATGATGTTACGGGTCAAAATGACCCGTACAGTGTAAATACACTCAAAACAAAAGTTTTTTTCATCATCACAAACATTTTTAGTGAAAATAGTTCCGGTATACACTTGCATATTCCATGCATAGCTAGATTTGGCATCCTAGGATGCCCATATTTTGATGCCATACTTGGCAGTCTTGTTGGGCATGTACTGTCAGAAGGGACAGGGCCCCCTGAATGGAACAAGGTGTTCATCTACAGTGACATGGGGACCAGGATTGTACAAGACAGGTACAATTTTGACCCATTCATCCCATACATCTCTGATCTCAGCTAGTTTGTCTCTTTCACGTTGACCAGCTCTGGTGTTGCGGAACACCCGAGCTTTTGTATGAATTGACTCCAAAGACACTGTTGCTCAAAATATTGGCCTTCCACTCTCGTCATTCCACAGACTGGCAGTTGCTTCTCCCTTTGACTTGTACACTCCAGCTAATACCAGGATTTCAATGTATGCATGCAAGTCAATCTGATCCAGTGGCTTCCATTTCTCTTGAAATACACACCTCCCCTGCAAGTTGGTCATGTCCACTATTATCCTATCTATTGGTTGGGATATGAAGAGATGAAATAGTGATTGAATATCATCAACTAGTGTGGCAGAAAATCTTGTGGGGCTTGGAGTCATTTTGATGACAGTCTGCCTTGGCGTCAGCGTGGTGATGTTGACCATTTTATGTTACCATCTTCAGCTGTCCATGTTGAGGATGATTGCTGCCCATTGTTTTCACCTAATGTCGAGACTACACCAGACTGGTCCTCTGAATCCTCTTCATCATAGGAAAATTCACAATCCGGATCGTCAGTAGCATTGTCCTCGGTCTCTGAAAGATCCTCTTCCTCTACATCACTATTACCATCAAAAATCAGTGCTAAAACTTCTTCAGTTGCAAATTTTGTGCATGTCAAAGAGATGACATTACAACAGTGAAGAGGACAAGCGCGAGAAAGCTCCTCCTCCTTTACACACACACACACACACACACACACACACACACACACACACACACACACACACACACACACACACACACACACACACACACACACACATTCACCTGGTTCTAAATGGGTGTTGAAAGTCTTTGGGTCAAAATGACCCGCAACATCATCTTTTTATACAAACTCTGAACAGACATTCCACTACAGTGTGTCCAAATTTAATGAACAAGATCATGACCCTAAATGAGGAAATGTCATAAAATGTCATGAAGAAAAAGATAGGTTAACCAGTATTTTGGTCAACACAAAAACGCAAATCGGTCAGATTGACCCTTAACATAATACGAGGGTTAAATCTTATCTGTGCTGCCCACACAAATACTGCCACACAACAGCCAGTGCGCTACACACAGAGAAAGGCTCACCCAAATGTTAAAACGAGTGGGTCTGATGATCCCAAAATGCAAACTTTGCATTTAATCACTTTGCAAAAGTGGAATATTAATTCAGTTGAATAGGTGCTCCGCCACTCACATGGCTTAGTCAGCGTCTGGCTCTGGCTCTATTTCTATTTCTATTTCTTGGAGCACTTTGGGGGATTTGCTCTTATTACTCCAAATGCTCTCAGTTGCTGCCCAAGGAGCTTTTAAGGCAAACAGAGCACTGACCCAAATATAATTGCTAGAACAATTGAGTTTTACCTTCTCTAATGAGTAGTCTGACGAGCAATTTGAAGATGACCTCGAGCGCTGCTACATCACCATCTGGGGAGGTTTTCCTCTCCCAACAGAGCTCTCTCCTGACAGATCACTTTATGGGCAGTTTACAGATTTTGGTAGGTTGAACGATAAACATTGATTTTTTTGTTGTTGTAGGAAATAGGATGCAAACAGTCACATGCTCTGATGACCAATCCATCCACCCTAAACTCCTCTCATTGAGGTTCTGTGGCTCTATAACAACATTCCCCTACAGGCCGGGGATTCTTTGAAATGAATGTTTATGTTGTAACTGTTCAGATGTTGTCACCTCTGCACACACAGCCTGCTGGAAGTGGACGTGTTTTGTAAAGTTATGAAAACTGTTAGCCCCCCCCCCCTTAATTCCAATGTTGGAGAATTTAGGGGGAGAAGGGCTTTTAGGACCTGTTTGACAATCAGACAAGAACTGGATGAAGACCCTTTAATTCCACAGTCCCTGTCATTTTGTACAGCGCCCTAGAGTACCTTATTAGGTAAACAAAAGACATTTTGATGCCTTTTGTCCAATGCCTTTGTTAGTCTTGTGAGGACAGGGTCCATAGTCGCCTTACAAGAGAGAAATATCACCCTCGACCTGATAAAATATTGCCCAGTGTCTCGAAAATATTGCCCTGCCTCTGGCAAAATGACCTGCCATCCTGTCGTCCCAACTACTTTTCCTCTTTCCTTCGTTTCTCCTCTTTGAAAAATCACAAATGACAATAATCGTTAATACTTAATATGCTGAGTTTTCACTAGACATGAATCAAAGACATATTGCAGTAATGTTTCCATTATTTTCCCCTTTTTATTCCCATGATTTTTTCTTTCGTCCTCTTCTTTGTCCTCAACCTCACACGACCACCATAAATGGCCCAAAAAAGACTTAGGGAGTCATTAGTAAAGCAAAAAAACGGGGGGCATATGTACTGATCTGAGTCAAAATTGTTCCGAAATCCCTCTCCTCCATGGTTTGGACTAGCATTATTCATATATCTTGTGCTTTTTTTTTTTTTTGCAGTTCACAGGTATCCGTCAATTTTCAATGTGTACTTCAGTTTAAGCTGTGTAACTAACTGATTGACTGCTTTTCTGTTGAATTGCAATCGCATAACTTAGACCTGCAGTAGCCTACATGTTATACAAATACAAATTAGGAAGACGCTGCAGGATGCAGAACATCGAGCACTGACGTTAATGAGTTTCAGCCTGCACTCTCTAGCAACAAAATAAAGGTCATAAAACATCAAAGCCAGAGCAATATGGGTCTGAGAAGCTGAGAACCTGCAGCACAGCCTCTGCATGTTAATACATGATTTGCCTTAAGGAATTTATAAAATGTTGCACTACACCTCTTATGAACAGGTTCTGCAACAACTTGGATATGTTTGCAATTGCAAACCAGAGTGTGTTTGGCATAGTGGCTGAGAAAGACAAAAAGAGAAAGAGAGAGAAGGGTACGTTATAGGCTACATCCTCAACCAACGGGAGTTGCTATTCCCATGCCGAAGAGACAAAGAGGGGGAGACGAGCGGAGGTGGGTGGGGGAGTCCTAAAGCGCCGAAGAGTGAGGTGAGGCAGAGCTCATTCAGTGGGATCGTTGAGCGGCGCAGCTCCTCGGATTTAACGAACAGAAAAGCCCTCCGTTTGGTGTGAGAAGCGCTCCTGTCCTGGACCGCTGTGCGCCCTGCAGCTCGCTGTGGCTCAACACCTCTGAGGCGGATACGGAAAGATCCTGCGAGGGGACAAGACCAAAAACTTTTTTCATCCTGGTTTTCAACAAAGGTGAGATGCTGTTTTTGTTTTTGTTTTTTTACTTTTAGCTTGCAAACAGGATCAAATGCGCGCCCAATGGTGGAGATGACGAGGAGATCGAGGCACGGCTTGTCTTGACCGTGATTTGTAGCTTAATTTGTTTGTTCATTATCACAACAACAAGTCACGGGTAAATGTAGTAATGAATTGCTTTAATCGAGAAATGACTGCATAGTAAACCATTTAAGAGTACAAGAAAACACCAGAAGATCTCCCTTCAATTAACTTTTGGGTTTCTTTCTTTGCGCAATATTCGTATTTCATAGATTGGCTACTGATTGATTAAGCCATAGAGGTGGCAACCTGCAGTGAAAAGTCTCGGAGCGCTATAGTGGCTCGCGCTGCACATTGCATTACATTACATTTGCCTATATTTTGAATAAAAGATCTGCCTTTACTCATATTTTTATTCGGGCTTCACACAGTAGCATACTAACCTCAGACGTGCATGCATTAAAATACAAGTGGAAGTGATATGCTGTATAGATGCATGGTAAGTTATCGTTATGCCCTGCCAGTTACAGTTACATCACTGGGAATAATTAAAATGTGTCTGTTGATCAGCTACTGATACAATCTCCAGGACAAACCTGTTTCTTGAATCTCTGGCTCTGTGTGTGTTTGCTCGTGCCCAAAGCAGCGTTCTCTTAATTAAACTGAAGACTTGCCAAACGCACAACATCTTCCTGTTGGATGTTTCAAAAGAAGAAAAAAACAAGTCGCTTTGAAGTGAATTATCCCGTAGATTATAACTTTAAAAGCTTCATAGAAACAGTTGAGACGTCCACTCCATTTACAACTACCCTGTGCCATTTCTGGGCAACTTCATGAGTGCAATAAATCTTAGTTAGACACCAGATGCGACTAACATTTACCTCTATACTATATCATATAGTGATTTTGATTATAAATCAGTCAACAAATTATAGCCTGAGTTCACAAAGTTTTTTTTTTAGTCTCGCTCTACAGATTCACTAATACATAATGTAGATACATTATTTGTAAACTTGCTGGATCTGAGAAAAAAAAAATTGTGATTTGCAGTCGAAAATAATTTGTAGCGTATATACGGGGCTCGGGGAAGAGACAGAGGATATTGCATATTTTATTTGCACAATGCAGTGGAGTAGTCCATGGCATTCCCTGTGTCCACTGCCGCAGGTTTGTTTTTTATTTTTTCATTATAAGAGAGTTACACAGCACGAGAAAGAATCCTTACTATCGCCACCCACCTCTTGAGCCAATCGTTGCAGTCCATTCCCTCTTTCATATTAAAACGCGAGCACTCGTTCGCGCACGGGCACACGCACACACACACACACACATACTTTTCCAATTACACCATCAATGTCACCATGGAAACCAACTCTCATGGCACCCTCAGTTGATCGCCTTCAGCATTACTCTTGGCTTGCCACTGGAAAAAAAAAAAAACGTGTACAGGGGGTGTTTGTGGATGAGTCCGTCAACTGCATGTTGATGCATGAAAACTGGAGAGGAGGTGGTGCCGTGCTCTCTCTGACTGGAGATCATTGTATGTGTTGGGTTTTTAATGGGCGCTATCTTCCGCTGGTGGTCCTGGTCAGAGGAACTGGCGGTACCATGTGCATTGTGTGGCAGGGCTGGGATATGAAGAGGCCTTGGCCTTCAGTGTAATTGCTTGGAGAATCTGTAAAGGAAAGTGTCCATGCAGCTAACGCGTTTTGTCCTTTTCCCAGAGGCTGCTCTCTAAACTACTGTACTGTGGCATTGGCTGCCTTACATGAATGAGCACAACAGAAGCTCATACATGCTGAAAGGCAGGATGAGTCATTTAATGTCCTGAGTCTGTAGGGGCAGTATTTTAATCTCTTTTTTTATTTTTATTTTTTTACAAATGAAGGTATGTGCTTATCATGTGACATGGTTATATCCTGTGAATGCAGCCATAGCAACCAGCATGTACATCCATATCCATAGGAGTCTGTTTGGGTCCATTATGCACATATTTTGCATTAGTTCACAAAGAAGAACATCATTAGTGTAAGGGAATTTATGCCGAGACTTTTATCCAGGAGTGCTCTTTTAATCCTTTTTACCTGCATGTTCCGGCAAAATAATAGAAACAAACGATTTCCTGGGTGTTCATGTCTGGCTGTATGCTGTTCTAGGAAACATTCTGTTTAATATTCTTTTGTTGTTTTATGTTATTAGCGACATTTAAATAGACTGCATTAATCAAAATAAATGCAGCATTATATGAATTCTCTCTGGATTACTTGAAATTCTTTTTTTTTTTTTTAGATATAATAAGATTTAACATCCAAGTCTCTCATTAAGGAGACACCTCTGAATCTAAATGAATTGTGTGATGTCATTTTGTACCTGTGTTTGTTATAGTAACAAGTTTATTACAACCTGTGTTTTTTTTTTTTTTCTAAAATGTAATGAACAAAAGACCATCATGGAAGTGTCAACCCTTCTGAGCATAAATGCATCCAAGTAATCATGCATGCATGCATACATGCACAAGACAACATGCAGAGGCAATCCCACGCCCAGACAAAACCCTGCAGCATCGCTGATCTCCCACTGGAAGTGAAACGAGTTAAAAGTCATATTTCTTGGAATCTGTTATGTTAGCCATCTGTGAAGACGTTACTTTAATTAGGGTAGACATCGCTCGCCCGGGGTACTCAGGGCAGGGAAGATTTTTGCATGAACATGTGTTTGTTAGTTGTGTTTAATTTGAGCTGTTCGAGGTACACACATGCATACAGTTAGCGGGAGGTTAGTTGTGGAGAAATGCGAGCCAGGTTTAAATAACAGAGAAAGGAAAAGGAAGTAACATCACACCGGTCAAAAAAAATAAAAATCAATGTGCTACCTGATAGCTTCTTCACTGACTGGTCTTTACTGTGGAAGTTAAGTTTTACCAATCGATCTCAACAGTTTTATGGATTGATTAAAGTAGTCGGATGCGCTTGAGAAATAATGAGAGGACAATCCACTGGATGGATTCTCCTGTAATACTCATAGATGACTGGGAATGGTAGACCAAATGAGCCGTCAGCAGTAAGCAGGCGTGAACTGATGAAAAGAAAATTACGTTGACACTGTTAGAGCAAGCTGAAAGATTAATTAAATTCCTATAGAATGTTAACATGCAGTGGGTAGAATGTAATAATATGGTCTTGTTTTCATAGCGAGAATTAACTATAATTTTATATAACGCCTGACAACTTACAGAGCAAGCAGGCAGCAGATAGTGCTGGCCTATTTTCCTTGCTGCCTTCATATTTTGTACACTGCTCCATAATGTTCTTCAGTTCAGTTTAGCGCCTAAGAAAAGCAAGGAGAACAATGTGGGAAACGCTCAAGTTTCTGCCAGACAAACTGAGATTTTACACTGCCAGAAGTGTTAGATAGATAGGGAGAGTGGCTTTAAAATGTGGGAGGGACAGAAAGAGAAACAAGATGGGGAGGACAGACCATAAAATATTGAACTCTCTCTTTGGTTGAAAAGAGAACAGCCGAAGGATGGAGTGACCGAGTGGTGTAAAAGGTGGGGTTGTTTCTCCCATGCGAGGACACATAGGACGTAAGAAGGGCCGCGCAGGCAGCCTGAAGATGGAGCATATGTTACCTGTCGGTGGCTGGCCAAGTGAAACCTCTTCTCTCGCTGCTGCCTGATGAAACTGCAGAGAAAAGGAAGGGTGAGAAAGATAGAGAGTGAGGAAAGGGAGGCGGGGAACATGCTGGGAAAAGTGGAGG
Source organism: Perca flavescens (assembly GCF_004354835.1). Taxonomy (NCBI): domain Eukaryota; kingdom Metazoa; phylum Chordata; class Actinopteri; order Perciformes; family Percidae; genus Perca; species Perca flavescens. Next base: position 15,221,316 of record NC_041338.1, read on the forward strand.
AATGAAAGAAAAAGGAAGAGAAAAGGACAGTACAACTGGGGTGAAAAAGACAGGGAGGAAAGGCAACAGGTGAAACAGACACCGATATTCAGAGAGCCACGGAGATGTGTGTGTGTGTGTGTGTGTGTGTGTGTGTGTGTGTGTGTGTGTGTGTGTGTGGCTGTGGGTCTCCATTCATGGAGCTTCTCTGTGGTCTTGTTGGCAGTCTGTGGCGTCGAGTGCTTGAGTAATCCTCCTGGGAACACGCTGAAGCTGCCAAAGTACCATCCAGCTCCTCTTTTCACTCGTTACCACCCTCATGCTCGTCTAGCTCTGTCTCTCTTTTTCTCACTTTCTCAATACTCCTTTTATCTCTTCCCTTAGCTGTTTCTTTCATTTCAGTGTTTCCTAATTGCCTTAATATCATCCAATTTCATTTGTTTCTGCACTTGATTTTCCCCCGTACTCCTTTGCTTTTCAGGCCTTGAATTGCGATTTATCTCCTCCTCATCGCTTTACTCCTGGTGTGAATCTTCCTAATATGTGGGATTCATGCTCTTTTTCTTTTTTAAGTCTTGCCTATAGAATCAGTGTTTCAGTTCTCAGAGAGCAGAACAGAGTGAGGCCTTTCCCATGGGTTGACCAAACAAAGAGCCCGGTTCCCTTCACTTCTGTATGACTGCACAGGAACAGAAACACAGGCATTCACTAGCGAGTCTGCTGCTGGGCGGCAAAACGATAGATCTCCGCTGGCCATGGTCAAGGCATTTCTTCAGTTTCGCTATGAGACTGCAGCGGTCATTAAACTGCCCATATCCTCTGTGTTGATGTGTAAGGGATGGGACATCACCTCCAAAAGTGGAACCAAGGGTGTTTGTCACTTAGCAAAAATATGGTGAATACAGATGGAGATTTAGTTGGGTTGAGTTGACTTTGTTACCACAAGACATGTTTTCAGGAACTTGCCTTGGTGAACTGGTAGTGCAGGACAGACGTGGCAAGGTTCCCCTTGCATATTAAAAAAAACAATCATTTAATAAAACACATTCAAATAGACAAAATAGCATGAATTTCAAAGATAGGATGAAAAGAAAATATACCAATGGTTTACAATTCAACAGCCAAATATGTTATGTATATAAAAATACACAAAATATCTTATATAAGAAAATAAAGACAAGAAAACAATGAGCCGAAAACAAATTATACTACTACTCTGATTTATCACGTGTGTTCTTTCCAAGCAATCAGATTGCTTTATATGTATTGTATTATTAAAATATCAGAAGTTTCATTATAATTAGATGTTATTTACTTTCTAGAACTTTCTAGTACCTTGTGTAAAAGTGAAGTAAAACATTATGAGGTACAAAATGCTGAGTAGCCAGTACAAACACCATGTGGGAATTTTTTAGTTTGGTCTCATCTGGTACACACAAAAGTCATGGTCAGAGCCCACACGTGTGCAAATTGCTTACAGATTCCGAACAAGTCGAACAAATTTGGACTTACTTAAACATTGTTCTGCTCCAATGGTTTCCGATATTTCAATCTTCATTCCTCCTTTTCAAAAGGACTCAACAGAACACACACATTTCCATACTGGGTGGGGGTCAGTGTTTACTGTGGTACTGTAAAGGCCTCATCCCACCCAAGCCATTCACCACTGCCACTGTCCTCCTCCTCCTCCCCGAAAAACCCCAAACCACCCACATCCCATTGGCACCTACTACATCGGAATTCAGGTCAGCAGAGGGAGTCACGGAATTGCTCTGAGAGTGATTGGTAAAGAGGAGAGGGGGCTAAACGGGGTGGGACCATTTCTCTTGGCACCATAGGTCTTGGCACCAAAGACCATGCCATTGAGAACAATCAGTCCATTATGGGCAACAAAAGAATCATAATCAAGGCGCATCAAGTGATTCGTTCAAAACAAATAGAAGACTTAATTTGAACATTTGTTACAAGATGCATTCTGACAGATTCACACTGGCTGTCAGATCAGCTACCTTTGGTTTACACCATTGCTCTTTGAACCTTATGCCTCAACACACAGACAATACTACCTTAATATAAGACAATTAAGCAGAAAGAAATGTTCACTTGAGATATGTTATAAACGTTTGAACGTTTCAATTAATGGACATTTGACTCTTCATAAACATAAGACCATTTCAAATATACTTATAAACAGTTATAGTTTCTGTTTAATTTATCCTGTAGGAGCTGCTCTTGCTGCTTTTCTCCTCACATCCTTCCTTTATAGAGTAAAGTCTGTTTTATGACATAATGAGGATAAAGGTTTCATAATGAGGATAATGGGAGCATCAGTGAATGGGGAATAAGGAGGGAGAGGATGGATAATGAATAAACAAAAGGATATGATGATGCCTAGAGTTTCCGTACGGTGACAAAGATTTTCTAGATATCATTTTCACATTTGATCCTCCGGCCATTAGTATTGACCCGACCAGGAACACAGAAACTTTATGTACTAAAGTTAATCTAAGTAAAACTAGTGTCATTGCCCTTCACCCACTACCCCTCCCCGTCTCACCCACCTTCCTCTTCCTTTGCCCCTTTTTTACTATTCCACAAATCCTCAATTAAGTGCGTAATGGGCCTCTGAGGCAGGTTTGTGTGCGTCTTTGTTCAGCTCTGGGGGATCGGCCGGCATTAATGTTGCCCTTGAGTATGTAAATAGCCTGAGCTGTGGGAGCGCAGAGCAGAGCTGCCACTTGTCCACTTAATCGCGGAGAGCTCCATCACTTTCAGACATTTTAGGGAGCCAACACAGGGCATGCATGAGAACTTCGGCACCAAATACAAAGCCCACACTCGGAGGAGTAACCTCAGCACCCATGTCCACCTCCCACTTCTTCCGGAAACCCCCTTTTGCTCTCCCTCGCTCAGGACCCTTTACCCTCACCCACTCCCTCACAACAGCCCTCACCCCTCCTACTTCACAGACCCCCCCGACCAATCCTCCCTCTGCATGGGTGCTGCTCCCCACTGCTCAGCCTATCCCATCCCGACGAGCCCAGCTGATAGACCCTACAGTCTAGTTTTGTTTACCTCACCCACTTGTCCAGCGGAACACACAACAACCCCTTCATTGCATGTTTGTCAGCCTGCTTTTCAGAACTAAAAGAGGAGAGAAAGAGGTGGGGGGTTACGAAAACAAAAACGAAGGAAACAATTAACTTGCCCCTCCTCCCCATGAACCCTGTGCTAGCGGTTTCCCAGCTCTAGAGTCTGTTAACTAACTTGGAGGCCTGTAAAGTGGCCCATTATTCTAGTAGCGGTGGCGTGTTCCAAGAGTGGCTTGCCTCAATGGCTGATGAACACAGAGAGGGTTTTGTTTAAGGGTTTTGGCTCGCCACATATGCACTGGTTAATTAGGAGCTACATCTATCTATCTATCTATCTATCTATCTATCTATCTATCTATCTATTTATCTATCTATCTATCTATCTATCTATCTATCTATCTATCTAGCTATCTATCTATCTATATATCTAGCTATCTATCTAGCTATCTATCTCTATCTGAGAAAGAGAAAAGCTCATATTGTCAAAGTTTTATGTCAAGTTGAATTCATTAAGATTTATCTAGTGTATTCAAATCCATTTTGCACACTGTACACTGTACAGAATCCTTTTGTATCCACACTGAACTTGACATCACTGGGAATCCTGGCTCCTCTTACTGTATAGTGGTAGAGGATTACAGTGAACCAGGATTTCGGGGAATTTGTGTTGTATGCTTTAAATCTTGACTTAAAGGGGTTTACCATCCTCTGAGCGCCCTAAGATGAGTGTGCTCTGGGGATTTGGCTGTGACTGGGATGAAACAGTGGAAATGTGTTTAAAAAAAAAGCTTTTCCCCAGAGGTTCTGATAAGGATTGACTGTGACTATAGGCAGGCTGTCATAATTAGGCGAAGGAAACAGACGAAAGGGAGCGCATTCGCTCTCAATGGCATTCCAGTGCTGCGTGTGACTGAAGAAATATTTACATACCGGTAGTTTGATAAAGTGTGCAGCGAATAGTGATGTGGAAAGAAAAACAATAAAGTGAGGAGCAGCAGAGGTCCCTCTGTGGCTTTTTGTGTGTAACAACAGTCAGTAATTGATTATTTTAGCTCTTATTTTTAAAGCATTTAAGGGATAGAGTTAGGGCAAGGGTCATGTGTATACGTACATGTGGTTCTGAAAGAACAGTGTCAGTGAAGGGGTCCTGAAAGGAAAGCAGGCTGGCAGTGTTCAAAGTCGACTTAGGTTTATAGCACAAGCTGAACTTTTGCTTTTCTAAAAGGGTGAAAAAAAAGTAATTGTTTAAAGACAAACCAAACATATTTCTTGGATCCCATCCATCCATCCATCCATCTTCGTCCGCTTATCCGGTGTCGGGTCGCGGGGGGAGCAGTTCCAGCAGGGGACCCCAAACTTCCCTTTCCCGAGCAACATTAACCAGCTCCGACTGGGGGATCCCGAGGCGTTCCCAGGCCAGGTTGGAGATATAATCCCTCCACCTAGTCCTGGGTCTTCCCCGAGGCCTCCTCCCAGCAAACATATTTCTTGGATCCCTTTCAGTCTTTATTCGTGCAGATTTATTTTATGAGGTTTTCGCTACACGCATCATTGGATTTGTTGTTTAAAATTCGGTTTACTGCACTAAAACAGTTGGCAAACACTGAGGCACACACCAGGGTTTTCATACTCCATGTGTTTGGTAGTAGCCCGTGTGCTTCGGTGCCTAGAAACAAGACCACGGTTCCAGATGTCAGCATCTGCTGAAAATGTGTTTTTCTGTCAGACATGCATAGCAGATGAATGCGATGTGTGATGTGATAGCAATGACATGTCGTATATGTGTGAGTGAGAGAGAAGGAGAAAGAAAAACAGAGAAAAGGAGGGAAAGACGTGAAGGAGATAGTGTAATGAGGAAGAGAAATGCACATAGTAGAATGAGAGTGTAGGAGACTGTCAGCTCTGTCACACTTCCGTGCTTTCCTGATATGCTTCCCCATCGTTTTCTGGTCATCCTTGATGTGGTGTGCTTTCCTCAGTGCGATACACAGACAGAGAGTGTTGCAATTAGAAGAAAAAAAACACAATGCTTATAAAGACCTTATAGAAATGTGCATACGATAACATCACCATGGGCCATGTCTACATATGTTTCAACCTCTGTTTACAGTAATAAGCATTGCATGGCATCCAGCCAGTAGATACCATATGGCACATTAGTTGTAATGTATGCCCAGGAATTTCTGTTGGTTGTATAGAGAGCAGCCAGTGCAGTATATTACTGCAAGATTTACAGTATACAGGTACTATGTTTTTAGTACTTTTGTTTAAGGTGCACTGTACTGGGAATATAACATTGTTTACCTGCAGTAAATAGTTACCTGCAAATATGAACCTGAAAACTCTAAAAGGTTGCTTCCCTTTTTTTTTTAACTGTACAGAGCTTCAACTTGTCTTGTTCTTCACCTGACCTAACACACCCTATAACCCCTAAAAAAAAATGTCCATTGAATATCAGCCTGTGTGTGTGTGTGTGTGTGTGTGTGTGTGTGTGTGTGTGTGTGTGTGTGCAGGAATGCCCTTTCTGTCATCACTGCAGGGTGGTGTGAGGAGAGCGGGGCTGCACTCAGTCCCTACAGGCGCCTGTGTTTAATTAGTGAGAGAACATCCATCCTCCTTAGCCCTCTTATTGGCAAACCCTTAGTGAGACAGTAACCCACTCACCCCACCTCGAATACCACAGGACTGGACCAACTGAGATTTATGGTCACAGACAGTCTGTGTGTACGCACATGCTTGCATTTACATGTATTGTACTTGTACACAAAATGTGAGCGAGAACGGGGTTAGACAGTGAGAGTAAGTGCACGTATCGTCAACGCATATTTAGATTTGAGAGTGTGGCAGGTGAGTCTAGCGATGTATGAGATGTGATTTGTGCACTAATCCCATTCCCCAGCTGCCCAACACAGATGTCAGCTTTTCATGTATCCACAGATAACCTGATAACACAGAAGCCACTCATATACTGTTTATGTAGAGGCATGCTCCATCTCATTCTCCACTTCAATTGATTGCTTTCATCTGACCTATGTCCAACGCTTTCTCTCCGTCTTCACTTATTTTCTCATCTGTTTGCCATTCCGTTCCTTTGTCTCCATCCTTACCTTCATCAGCCACACCTTCCCTTTTCTACCCTCCCCCTTTTTTCCTTCACCCTTCCCCCATACATTGTTACACATCTATCTTTACGTGGCATTCTTGCCGTTTCACTCCTCCCACCCTTCCCTCTGTCTACTCTCTCTCTTTGCCTATCACCCCCCTTTCAGCAATGTAGCGGGTATACCATAGCGGTGATTGTAGTAGGGGGTGGGGTGGTCCTGCCTTACTGGCAGATTTAATGAGCTCCTGTGGGGATCGGACCAAAGCCATCAGAAGCTGCGTGCTGCTATATAGGCAGCTCTGTTAAACAGATGCGCCTTTACTAATGATAGTAGCATTGCTTCATATGCAGCAGCCATGAACACAGGAGCGGCTTTAGGAGAAAAGAGATGAGTTTGTCTGCATTAGGTGTGCAGCCCCTCATCGGATAGAGGAGGTCATAAGGAGGTACAGTGGGAAAATCTCACGTGACTATGGATGATCTTCTTTTCTCCACTGACCTTTCATCTGTGCAGCTTTAGGCAAAGATGGGGGCTGGGATAGGAGATACTGGACGGGCGGTAACAAAATCCTTTTAGTTGCAGCTTTGAAGGACACCATTGAAAGAACATTATGGAGGAATCACTGAGGGTTATACAAGCTGAGACAAATAATATGAATGTCAGAAAGTTGCTAACTTTAAATGCAACAAAAAAGAGACCTAAAGGCAGAGAAGGAACGAGTGGAATGAGTGCTGATTCACATGAGTATTTTCTTTATGATTTAGTATCCAACTGTAGCTCCGGCTGTGAAGTGGGTTGCGGTTGGATTGGATGCCATCAAACTAAATCTCTCTGCAGACATTATCCAGATAATTGGGAATCACCCAATTCAGCCCTATGACAACCACTCCCCAGCATAATGGAGCTGTTAGCACATAATTACAGTGGGACTGGTCACATCTGAGAGACCTATGCAGACTACAACACTAGCCTCAGGATTCCCAGAGGCTCTCTCTAATGACTGCCTCATTATGGACACAAAGAGTTGTGCCAAACAAAGGGAAACCTTAGAGGATGCTGAGGGACAGACACATACAGTATGGTTCAATCATGCGTTGCCAGGATGCACCCTGATTGTAAAATAGGATGACAATAAGGTGATGAAAGCATACAGTGTTACAGCTGTAACACACAATGTGAGAAGCATTTAGATGTGTGTTCTTCAGTAGAATTGTTACAGAAAGGCAAACAGACTTTGCTCACAGAGGCCAGTGTGTGTGTGTGTGTGTTGTGTGTGTGTGTGTGTGTGTGTGTGTGTGTGTGTGTGTGTGTGTGTGTGTGTGTCTGTGTGTGTGTGAATTCCTTGAAAACGGTATCTCCATCTGTAAACCGTTTGTAGAAAATTGTTACATGCTGATCATTTGACAACAGTGGTATGTACGACTTGTGAGGACTCTTGGTAGCTTCAATGCCTGAATGCCGCTTGCTAACCTTACAGTATGATCACTTAGGATCAGTTAAGGTATCAGCAGCTCCTTTAGCACTACAGCTTAGATCAACCTGAGTTGAGGGCTGAGGCTGTGTCACTGACCGTGGTACTGAAGGCCTGCCCTGCTACTCCATATCTGTTTGGAAGGGTTAACCTCCCAAACACATCAAGGGTAGCCCTTTATAATCACCCAAAGAACCAGGTATTAAACAGATCAATAGTAGATAATACATAGTCAGTAATGAAGTATTTACAACTGCAGCTAAAATACAATAATATAATAATAATATGTTAAATTTAATGGTGCGATTGCTGATGACTGTAAGGGCCTGATTCTGTAGACATATTATACTGCAAGAGAGTGTTTTCCAACAACAGTTGTTAATATGCTTTAACAACTGTTAATATGTCCTTTGTTCTGCTCCATTTAAGCAAAAGTAGAGACAGTAAATGGGCACAATGTTTGGTATTACTGATTTATTTCCGTTAGAATTAGTTCTTTGCTCTCCAGCTATTTTATTCTGTCCAAAAACTAGTGAGAGGCAGCCTGGAATTGACTTGAGTGAATATCAGCAAATATCTGCTCCGTTCAATGTGCAGTTCATTTGACTGTGTGCCTCTTTCTGTCTTTGATCGGACTATATTCTCGCTGCTAGGTTCACTTGGAAGTCGTTCAAGACAGCTTTCAAGTGGACCACTGGGTGACAATGCACACCTTACATTTGTTTGGGGTCACTCTCTTACATGTCAATTAACCATATCAAGACGATAAAGAGTCTGGTTCTCTTCCACTGATATGCCTGTAATAGTTGATATATTAACACCAAGGTTTGACCAAGTGTGTTGTGTGCTTTTGATGAGTAGATTCAGAACTGGTGGAGATACATGAATATGTGTAGACAATGGACACATACATTTCCAAGGGATGAATTGACTAAGAAATTGGTAGGTCAATTTTCTTTAGGCAGTTATATATTGGGGATAACAGGATTATTGATTGTCGTTTGGTATTTGTGGTTGAATCTACACAAAGCTTTAAGGCAGCTTCCCGATGGGAACGTTTTTTGCCATGGTTACTCTACTCATTGGAGATAATGTGTCTTAGCAAGCGTCACTCTTAGAGGGCCCTCTGTGTTTTGTTTTGCTACTGAAGAACAGTAGGTTACACTGCTGATGGAATAAACCAGATTTGCATGACAGTCCACACATCTCTCTATCACTATCTATCACTGAATGCATCCATCCCGACAACCATCTAGGAAAACATAATTGAGAGGCGAAGAGTGGTAAAGCTTCCCTTTCTTCAGATGCTGGAATTTATCTCCCACTTTCTATGCACAGCACAACCTGAAGTGTTTGCTGAGAGCTTCATTTTGGAGGGAGGGGGCTTTTTCACAGCTCCTAGGCAGCCAGTATGTGTGAGCCCATTTCTTCCCACTGCATGGCAAGTGGCTGTAAGGCCCCCGCGGGGACCAGATATATCCGGAGCTTGGCCCAGCTCCAGTTGTCTTTACCTCACAGTATATTGTGATGCTCCAGTCATGAGAACGGGCATTGGGCCCCTTCGAGAGCCCAGTGGGAAACGTGTATTCTCATATCTTCCTCTGTGCTATTGCATGAATCCCAACAAGCTGAAATTCAGACGAGTATGACCATGCAACTGGTCCCTAATGCAAATATGTTAATTATTATGTAATCTGCTAATCTTTCAAGTAAGCCGTATCCCATCTTGATATGGTGTGTGTGCAGGCTATGTGTTTGTATGCTGGGTGTGTGTGCGTGTGTGTGTGTGCGTGTGTGTGTGTGGCTATGAGCTTCCTCTTTCCCCTTTATCCCCTTCCCTTTAAGCCGCAGAGTGTTGCTAGGACAACCCCTCGTGGTCCTTGCTGCATCGCAGCGGTCCTCAATGCCAGCACTCAGGGAACCTCCTCGCACTGGGAAGGCAGCATAAAATCGGGATAATCGCCGTCGATTATGGGACACAATGGGCTGGCGTTTCTGAAAGAGTCATTCATCCTGAAAAAAGAGAGACTGCGGAGGGGGAAAGAGAAAGGGGTGCCTTGGTCCCTCCGCTGCTCTCCCACGGTGGGCACAGGCATGACATCAGTGGCCTGAAAGAACTGGCATTCTGGACATGCCCACTGCACCCCCCCCCCTCTATACCCTCATACCCCCTCCTATTTGAACCCCCCTCCCTTCTTTTCTCGCCCCTGCCAGTTTGGATGCAGCGCTTGGCCGGGCGAGTCGGGGCCACTGCTGCTGTTTGCGTGTGAAACAAAGCCCCACAGAAGGAAGAGAGAGGAAGCGGAGAGCTTCACATGGCACCAGCCAAAAGCAGGGATGGCTGCCTCAGCCTTCCCCTCACAGGCCCCTCTTTTGGCTGAGAGGTGCTGGTGTGACCCCAGTACCCCCTTCTCCCCTAGTGTCCCTCTCTTGTAACCCCTTCTTCTCTGTCCGCTCTCATCCCGAAAGTACTCGCTCTTTGCTGAGAGGGCCCTTTCAATCAGTATGACATGTCAAGGGATTTAGGATGAGGGATTTCTCATGACACAACCTTTGCCGACAGGGATGCGATTCCTCTGGCTTTTGTTGTGCAGTTGGTCATTTGTTTGAAGAGGAAATAGCTTTCCAACACATTTCCCTAATTAGAATAATGTGATACTGCTCAATACGATGTGAAGTCCCATGCTGCTGGGAGACTGGAGGGAAATCAGCATGACACCATGCTCACATGAATCACGTTGGTCATTTGGGCTTTGGAGTCCAACACTTGGAGTTTTGCTGAATAGTGGGGACACATAAATCTATATTTTGGAGTTTGTGTGACTTGAATGTGTGGATCAGAATCTTTAAAGACAGATATACAGTACAGGCCAAATGTTTGGACACACCTTCTCATTCAATGCGTTTCCTTTTTATTTTCATGACTATTTACATTGTAGATTCTCACTGAAGGCATCAAAACTATGAATGAACACATATGGAATTATGTACTTAACAAAAAAGTGTGAAATAACTAAAACCATGTCTTATATTTTAGATTCTTCAAAGTAGCCACCTTTGCTTTTTTATTAATAAAGGACAAAATTCCACTAATTAACCCTGACAAAGCACAACTGTGAAGTGAAATCCATTTCAGGTGACTGCCTCATGAAGCTCATTGAGAGAACACCAAGGGTTTGCAGAGTTGTCAAAAAAGCAAATGGTGGCTACTTTGAGGAATCTAAAATATAAGACATGTTTTCAGTTATTTCACACTTTTTTGTTAAGTACATAATTCCATATGTGTTCATTCATAGTTTTGATGCCTTCAGTGAGAATCTACAATATAAATAGTCATGAAAATAAAGAAACACATTGAATGTGAAGGTGTGTCCAAACTTTTGGCCTGTACTGTATATATATATATATATATATATGTATGTATATCGATCATATCTTTGGATCTAATGATTTGGGCCTTGTTGTGTGTGACGTAAACATTTTACAGAAATCAAACATAGGCTATTGAACCACTGTGGCTCTAGAGTGACATATTATAAACAATAGCCTCTCATCCGCTGTCCATCAGAATGACCTCAAATCTCCCAACCGGCAACATTATGACATTAAATCTTCCATCCATCATTCCTTTGTCGTTTATTCCTCTTTAAGCAAAAGAGCTACTTACAAAGTACCACTGTCCACATTGTGCCATTAGCAGGCATCGTCATGCTCATCTTCAGCAGCCTGGCCTTTCCCTCGCTATCCCACGTAGCTGGATGAGTCTGGGAGAGTGCTCTCTGGGGGGGATTACAGTGTCCAGGGAATGGAGGGTCCCTGAGGGATTTGACTCTTAAGCTCACATATTGACTCCACCCTCCACTTCTTCTTTTTAGTTTTTTTTTATTTATTTCTAGGTATGTTGGATGTGTGTGTGTGTGTGTGTGTGTGTGTGCTTTGTGTGTGTGCCTTGGTGTGTAGCTGGTTGTGGGTGGTGGTGGAGTCAGGGGGTGGGGGCTGAAGGGGGTTTGCAGACTTCAGGATGGGGCAATTCAGGTTGCTGTGGCTGTGACTGGGTCTGTCTGGGCTGTGTTGACTCGCTCCTCTCTGGATGCTTTGGAAGAGCTGGTGGACAGCTGAGAGCTGCTAGCTGTCGGCAGAGTTCTGGTGTTTTCAGCCGCCGGCTGTACCTGGGACCTTACCTGCTGACATCTGGCATCAGTTTTGGATGGAGCAGTCGTGATCCTACTAACGATTTCTTGTGCTGATTCACTCTTAATTACCAAAGGCTGGAGATTTGATCCTGGTCAATGTATATAGCACTTACCTCAACTCCAACAGAAATGAAGTAAGTACTCGCATCCCATTTACACTTGTAGGCATAAGAGTTCTCAACTTTTCTCATTGAATCAATGCAAGCATTTTTAATTTATGTAAGCGTTAACAGTAAACATGAAATGCTTTTGTAATTTTTTTTAAGTACATAACAATATAAAGTGTAGTATATCAGCAAAAACTAAAATACAATATGATTTAAAACATTTTAACATCTTTCAGTTTAGATTGTATATCACCTGGGTTGTCACAGGTGTTGTTTTATTAAAGACTGTCATTATTCTTCATGGCTTTACGGTCTTGTAATGCAATTAATCTGTGTAAGCCCTCGGCTACGATTAACTGGTTTATAAGAGGATTCCATTAGAGACTGAGGAGAAGAAACTCTGTGTGTATATGTGTGTGTGTGTGTGTGTGTTCTTGTTTAAGTATATTTGCGGGGTCCAAAAACTGGGAATCCAGTATACTTGTGGGGTCCCGACAGCTTTGTAGGGCCAAAATGCTGGACCCCACAACTTTAAAGGGCTGTTTGAGGGTTAAGACTTGGTTTTAGGATTATAATTAGGTTATGGTTAGGGTTATGGTTAGGGTTAGGGTTAGGGTTAGGGTAAGGGTAAGGGTTAAGGTTAGGGTAAGGGTTAAGGTTAGGCATTTAGTTGTGATGTTTAAGGTTAGGCTAAGGGGCTAGGGAATGCATTATGTCAATGACGGGTCCCCACAAAGATAGTGCCACAAAGTGTGTGTGTGTGTGTGTGTGTGTGTGTGTGTGTGTGTGTGTGTGTGTGTGTGTGTGTGTGTGTGTGTGTCTGTGTGTGTGTCTGTGTGTGTGTGTGAGAGTCATGACTTTTGAATTATGAAGTTCCACAGACTTCACAAGTAGCTATTAACATCTTTTTGGCCTTTTTTATAGGCACTAGTTTCTAAAAGAAGCATCTCAGACCCATGGATCCTAAAAAAACTTCAAAGCTTTATATCTCAGATTTATTCTTTATGGCAGAGACAATTAATTCTAAACTCATAGCATACATATCAAAGCTAACATTATGTACAGCAAGGAGAATTTTCCACTCAGTAAAATAGTTGATTACTCTTTGCTGTACATTTTTTTCGTTTTCATCTATCAATGGGTCGCACAAGCCCACTCTCCCATCTGTCTCTGACGTGGTGAGAGAAGTGCTAATTAGAGGATCATGACAGAATAATATCCGACCTCGGTGACGTCCAACGGCTGCTTCCTCTCTCTCCTATTGCTAAAAATAATGAAAGAGAGAGAAAAGGGGGGAATTAACAATTCAATTCAATTAACAGCACTCATAACTCTTATGGAATGGAATTACATGGTAATGGCCATTTTTCAGAGTTTTATTCCTGGGGTTTTACTAATTCATACCGCTATAATCTGAAGAATGAAATAATGATGGCTACTGTTTGTCCGCTGTTTGCATGTATTTTCTGTATTTCACGCTTCACTTTGAAATTAATAAGAGGAGACAAGACTGGTCCATCTGTGTGCCTGGAAGCTGACCAGGTGGTCTTCCTATAGCGACGCTTACAAAGCAGCAATACACAAAGCTGGGGGAGGTGTGTGTGTGTGTGTAAATGTGTGAGTCTGTGTGTGTGTGTCCATGTGGAATTATTAGCAACTAACTTACACAACAACAATAACAACATAAAGAGCCTTTGTTTTCCAAACGCTGCCTATTGATTGGAGCTCCCCGTCTTGCCTTTGATCAAGTTTAGATTTTGAAAAGAAAAGCTTGACAGCCAACATGATTCATTTCTATGAAGTGTTCCGACTTCATAGTGACTGTCAGGGGAGGGTGTGAGGACAAAAACATTCACTTCACCACTGAGGCTTCCATTTGTGAGTTTTAGGCCATGAACCCCAGGGGTGGGGTGAAAGGTCAGAGTCACATGTTTCTTCTTTGCTTTTCTTTGTAATGCCATCAGAGCAGGCATTTCCATTGGCTTATTGGAGATGAAAAGGAACACAGAGACATTTTAATTTCCTCTTAGACAAAAAAACATCAAACCACGCAACACAATTGTATAGATTGTCCCTGTGATTTGTTGAGGAGAAGATGAGTATACAGCTCTGGCAGAGTTATTGAACACCTGCCTAACTGGCATGTGACAGCTCTATTTTACGTTCACACTTCGCCGGGACTGTAGGAAACTGTTCTGTGCTGCCTGTGATGGGAAATCCCCTTTTCATTCAAATAGGGTGTGTGACCGAGGCCTCTAGTCCTACTATTGAATTTGAGGCTTTTTGTGTTTCTAAATTTATTGTCACAACTGAGAGAGAGGGAGAATCTATCGAGGGGGTATACGTCTTAACATGCATTTATTGCTTAATTTGCTCCTCTTCTCTGTAATTCATCAAACTTTTTCACTGTCAAATGGGCATCTGTTTCTCTTTTTATCACTGTCTTAAGTGGATGTCTAAATACACTCACTAAGGGATTTTAGTCTCTGGTTGTCTACACTGTGAACCACCCTATACAGTATATATATATATATATATATATATATATATATATATATATATATATATATATATATATATATATTGTAATTGTCCGTAGTTTTCATAATGTAACTGGGTTTGAAACTTGTTTTCAGAATCTAGTATAACAGCACTTTTTCAGAATTTTTAATTCATGTCATTTCTTTATGCATGATATGGTAAAAAACTATCCTGGAAGCTATTACAGTCAGTCAAGTTGCATAATGTACACATGCCTGTAAATCCTTAAAAAATACTGTTGTTATTTTATCAAAATACAGAACTTCTTTACGTAAATCCTTTTAATAAATTGCCTTGAGATGCTATGTGCCTGAAGTATCCCCCCCCCACCCCCTTACAACTTGACTAACAGCAGCTTGTAGTCCGCTTCCATCTGTTGGATGCTATAGGAACCAGTTTGGGAGTGACAGCTTGAATGCTTAACATTCTTCACAATATACTGTTTTCTTTTTAAATAGAGATATATTTTCAGAGACATCATGCACATCCATCAACACAATGCCTTGTTCTTTCTCACAGTGACTACACCTGATAGAACGTACCCAAATGATACACTGTATAGTGATTCATGCTGTAGAGCCAATAGTGTTTAAAGGGGTTCAGCTTGATGCATTTTGTAATAACAGTTGTACTTGTTCTTTCTCTCTGTCACAGTGCCAACAGTATGCCTAAACAAGTTGAGGTGAGGATGCACGAGAGTCACCTGGAGCCCATTGAGGCCAGGCCTCAGTCCAAATGTGCCAACATCTGCTCCAAGATGTTCAAGAACCTTCTGCTCACACTCACCGTCCTCGGTAAGTCACCTCGTCGCCACCATATTTTTTTCCCTTCTTTCTTCCTTAGGGATCTAAAAAGAAGCAGGGCACGCTGAAGATGGGCAGCAACCACCACTGAGCTCAGTGTTCTGTTAACCCAGAGATGGATTATGCAGCTTCCTCGTAATAGGAGGAGAAGATGCCATCTGTGCTCGCTCAGTGTACCAGACAGTAAGATGACTGTGTCCTGACCTTCCCCTGCTCCGTGCCACCTGTTGCTGTCAAAAGCGCTGTGCAGCACTGGACATCCAAACAGCCTCTGGTGGTGCATGAAAAATATTGTGATTATAGCGGTGGCTCACTTTTTTAAGATTATTTTTTGGGCATTTTTAGGCCTTTATTCGACAAGACAACTGAGGAATGAAAGGGGAGAGAGAGGGGGATTGCAAAGGGCCACAGGTCGGAGTCAAAAAGGGCCGCTGTATCGAGGAATAAACTTTTACACCAACTGAGCTATCCGGGCACTCAACTGTGGTTCACTTAATGAAAAGAGGAAAGGGCAAAAAAGTAGTCATTTCTGGTTATTGGCCTTGAATCAGATTTGTATTTAATCAGCATTCAATATCATGTATACGTTGTTGTGCCTGGTCCCTTCCAATCTTCCTTGCTATAAGCAGAGGCTGAGAAACTGGTAAAACTTTATGAACGCATATAAGTGTGTAAATTTAATTTAGCCATGTGTGTGCCTGTCTATCTGTATCCTCCTTGCATGGATGTGTCTTTGTGTGAGCATGTGTAATGTGTACATCTCACCCCACTTGGCAGGACTCTCGCAAAGCAAGTGAGCCAGCATGATCATTGATCATCTGTCACTTGGCAGATAAGAGCTTGGATGGGAACTTGCAAATGGGCCAAAGAGAAGGCACAGGAAATCAACTGCCATCCAAAACCATTGGTTGTGCAGAATCCACAGGATGCTGCAAGACTGGAGGATGGATTGTTGAACAGAGGAAAGCTTAATATTTAAAAAAAAAAAAAAAAAAAAAAAAAAAACTGGAGGGCTTTTGATTCCAGTGTGTGTTATTAAACAACGTCTCGGCCTGTGTGATCTTTGGCAGTGGTGTGGTAGCAGAGGAAGTGCAGCCCCGGGGTGGCATGGCGGAGTTTGTGTGGCCTGAGATGGACAGACACGGAGGCCAACAACCAGGCCTGGTACTGTAGGCTGGGCTGCAGGGGGGGGGTTAGAGCACACTGAGGTCATCTTTACTTTCAGGGGCAGAAACACTGTGGCAGGAAAAGAACTGTTAGTTGGAAGTGGCATATGTCAAGAATCAACAGTGGCTTTGTTAGGGAGGGGCTGATCTTTCAAATGACAGATTTCAGGCTTCTAGAGAGTGGAGGCCTAAGGATAGGTAAGGTAGCAAAGAACCCACTGGATGGCAGAAGTATCCCAGTGAGGAATCAGGAGGTAATGGAAATCCACTACCTCTTTTTTTCTCTCTTTTATTGAATCCTTGTGTTAGTGTCTTTTACTTGCCCTGCCACAAAGTAAGAAAACCAAATCTCAAAATCTTTTCAGAGATTACAGATGCTTCACCAGGGAAGCTGACATGCTGCCTCCTCCCTACTGCTTCAAAGAGATCTCATCTTAATTCCTCCATGAGCTTTACTCTCTCTCAGCAGGTGTCCGTTTTATCCTCTCAACCCACTGTCCTCTTTTAGCATGTAACAGACAGCCTGTTGTACAGCTGACATGACAGAGATCATTTGTTATTTCATAGATTATATCTGAGATCTTCCTATTTGGCACATAATACACCCATAAGAAATTAATTTAATGTTTAATGTTTTTTTTTTAATGTTTTTATTCAATTGTAATGTTTAATTTTCTTCTCTCTGACTTCTCAATATCTGACTTCATTTCTGATTTTCGTCTATTTTGCCGTCACACACTCTTGCAGTTTCACTCACTCATACTCCTCCTTGCACTTCAGGTGTGATCTTGGGAGCTGTATCAGGGATGTTGCTTCGTGTCGCCTCCCCGATCCACCCAGATATTGTCATGGTGATTGCTTTTCCCGGAGACATCCTGATGAGAATGCTGAAGATGTTGATCCTGCCTCTCATCATCTCCAGTTTAATCACAGGTGCAGTGTGACTAATTACTAATTGCAAATACATATATTATTACAAGAATATCAGATATTTTAAACATTTTGCTGCTGTGTTAGCATTGCAGCACATGTGCAGTTGAGTTTGATTACAAGGGAAAATAAATAAAAAAATATAAAATAATAAATAAATAAATTTTTCATTTACACCTTTCACTGCTGTAATACTAAAAATAAACACAAGGAAAAAACCCTGTAATTGCTGTAATTCTGATTCTGAAAACCATAATTGACAGTATTTTATAAAATACACCATAACGCAAGCCCCCAATGGTCTTGCATCCAGCCTTCATGGCCCGCAGTATTAGGTCAACATTTCTATTCAATAAGTCCAAGTAATTACCAGGTAAACACAATCTTGCTTGTTTTGTCTGCAGGTCTGGCCGGTTTGGATGCCAAATCCAGTGGTCGCCTTGGCACCAGAGCTATGGTCTACTACATGACCACCACTGTTATTGCTGCTGTCTTGGGAGTCATCCTGGTGTTAGTCATCCACCCCGGCAACCCCAAACTGAAGGAGAATCTGGGCGAGGGCGAGAAAAACGACGAAGTGTCCAGCTTAGATGCCTTCTTTGATCTGATCAGGAACTTATTCCCAGAGAACCTGGTGCAGGCCTGTTTCCAACAGGTAATGGAGGATGAAGATAACAAATTAATAGATATGATTTAATGCTGCAGTTCAGGTACTAGATGCTTCGAAAGTCTGTGATATCTGAAAGTCACTGTTAGTCTTGGATGACTGGCATCACTTACTATGGAATATCATGTGTAGCCCAATATCTAGTTAGAGAGACTCACAAGCCTGTATGTCTGGAAATAGGTAGGTTTGTACAGAAAAAGAATCCTTTGACTGATTTAATAAAGTTTACGGTTTATTAACAGAGAAATCTAAATGCACAATGGATTGTGAAGATGCAAATTTGCAAACATGATTTTCAAACAGAAGGTGTCATTGGGAAACATGGAACCTCATATCTGATTCCAGTAGCCATTGGTCATCAAACTCATAACTAGTATCATTTCTTCCTTTAACTCAGATCCAGACCGTCACAAAGAAGGTAGAGGTGGTCATTGAGGAGGATGTCAATGCCACCACCATGGAGGGCCTGGTGGCTAATATTACCAAGGATCCTCAGTTCATTGTCAAAAAGTCCCTGCAGTTCAAAAGTGGCATGAATGTACTGGGTATGTAACCATCCGAAAACACGTACAGTGTATGTACAATTAACATTGAACAAGACTAAGCTGCTAGCGGTTATGTGAGGCTGTACTTAGGCAAAGCGGAGCTTTAAGCTAAATGCTAATATAAGCATGCTTACATGCTCACAATGATGACAGTGCTAACATGCTGATGTTTACAAGGGATAATGCTTTGCATGTTCACCATCTTAGTTTAGCATGTTAGCTTGCTAACATTAGCTTATTAGCACCAAATGTCATGGCAATTCATCCAATAGTTGTTCAGATATTTCAGCTTGGCCCAAAGTGGTGGACCAACCAACCAGCATTGCTGTTAGCATGGCTAAACATAAAAGCAATATTTACATTATTACATTTACAGAGTTTCACAGTAGCAAACATCTGAACAAACTGAGTGTTTTTTGGATGTAAATGTAAAACTTTTCATCTCCTAAAAATAATCTCCTCATGTGGTAGTCCTCTCACCTGTCCACACTGGTATTTCAAAGTTTGATACATTTATGATTTTCTGTCACAGGTCTGATTGGTTTCTTTATTGCATTTGGCATCTGCATGGGCAAGATGGGAGAGAAGGCCAGACTCATGCTTGAATTCTTCAGTATCCTCAATGAGATTGTGATGAAACTTGTCATCTGTATCATGTGGTTAGTATCACTAAAGAATCTCATTGGGTCAGAAATAACTGTTAATGCCAAGTTATTTCTCCAGTCATTACAGCATTTGAGAAGATCAAGCTATGTGAAACAGAATTTGTGTCTTGGCAAAGTCTGTGTCTTCTGTATATAAAGTAGCTATTAACTAAAGCTTTTTTATCTCGTCAGGTACTCTCCCTTTGGTATTGCCTGTCTCATCTGTGGTAAGATCATCTCCATCAAGGACCTGGAGGTGGTGGGCAGGCAGCTGGGTATGTACATGGTGACTGTGATTATTGGCCTCATCATCCACGGAGCAATCTTCCTGCCCGCCATCTACTTTGCTATTGTCAGAAAAAACCCCTTCACCTTCTTCCTGGGCATCTTCCAGGCCTGGATTACTGCCCTGGGGACAGCCTCCAGGTCAGCATAAACATAAGTGGATAGTTGTTTCTTGGAATTTATACAGTGATATAAAGCATAACCTACCTTCTTCTGCTTTTCCCTCCAGTGCTGGTACACTGCCTGTCACCTTCCGTTGTCTGGAGGAGAACTTAGGTATTGACAAGAGAGTCACTCGTTTTGTGCTCCCAGTCGGTGCCACCATCAACATGGATGGAACTGCTCTGTATGAGGCGGTTGCAGCCATCTTCATCGCCCAAATGAACGGCATCGTACTTGACCCTGGTCAGATTATCACTGTCAGGTCAGGAAACACTCATCATAGTTTATCCTTGTACTTTAAACATATATCTTATTAGTTGATGTCATTTGCACTGCTAAAAGCCTATGTATGAAATATCAATATCATGTAGTGAAATGCTGAAACCTTCCATTACATTTCAACAATCCCTGTATGAAAAAAGGCTTCTTAAATGGACACAAATTTGGCTGCACAGAGTCAGACTGTGGTTCAAGAAAAGCTATTCTTACCAGTAACATAACAGTAGTAATTGTAATTCCCACTATTAAAAGAAGGTTTGAATGGAGCCCTTATGATACACAGTTAGCTCTTAATAAATCAGGACAAACACAGCAGCCATGTACAGGAGTTTAACAGTGAAACAAAAAGCCTCTGTGGCTCAAAGAAGCAACTTCAGAGAAGACAATTTTCAGTGGAGAACCACCAGAAGGAAGCTACAACATGTGCCAGTGTCGTGCCTCAAAAACAGGACGACCAAGACCAACAAAGTATCTGTAACTATCTTTCTGTTAATAGAGTGAGTCAATGATGGACAAACTTAAGCTTGACATTTACAGGGCACATCAATTCACAAAACCCTCAAATAAAACATCCTGTCCATCACATTTAAACCTCTCTTCATGTGCGTTGGAGGACCCACTCTGGGGCTCTTCAGCTGCTGCTCTCCATACAAGTGTCATAGAGAATAAATGTCTCCATCTGTAGCTATATGCTGTAGTGATTTCACGTTCGTTGGTGTCTGAGCAGGGTCGATTGTGGAGGATGTGGTTAGGTGTAGTAGGTTTGGAGCATGTGATTGAGTGCTGCGTTGCTCTGTCTTCATCCAGCCTGACAGCCACCCTGGCCAGTGTTGGAGCGGCCAGTATTCCCAGTGCCGGCCTGGTGACTATGCTCTTGATCCTGACCGCTGTAGGCCTGCCAACCCAAGACATCAGTCTGCTGGTTGCTGTTGACTGGCTGCTGTGAGTTTGACAAGACAAAAACATATAGTTTGTTCCCTTTGCTTCTACATTAGTTTTTTTGTTTTTCATGCATCTGGAAAACCCACCTTGTATGGTTTCCTCGTTTGATGATTTGAAGTGTAGCAAACCATCTTTTTATCCTGGTTTCTCTCTCCTCAGGGATCGATTCAGGACATCGGTGAACGTGGTGGGTGACTCCTACGGTGCAGGCATCGTGTACCACCTCTCCAAGGCTGAGCTTGAGGAGCTGGACGCACACGCTGCCAAATCCGACGACATTGAAATGATGACGAAGACCCCGTCTTATTACGATGACATGAAGAACCACCGCGAAAACAATTCCAACCAGTGCGTCTTAACCTCTACCGCTACCGCTAGCACTACCTCTACCGCTACCGCCACTGCTAACAATTCTGTCGTAGTAGATGAATGCAAGGTACAATTAATGCTTTCGGACATAGAGACTTCTATATAACCGTCTTTGTTGTTGCATGCTCACCCTGCACGTTTGCTTGACTGAGGAACAACAGATGCATGTGTACGTATGTATTTTCTTTTTCTGGAATAGCAGCTTTTATGTTGAACGAACACCCAAAAAATTTAAAGCGCTCTTGCCAAAAGTTTGTTTTTAATTACACAAACTAAAAAAAATGAGTGCGTGCAAATGAGGAATCCTGCTCTATAGTTAGCCGGATCTGATGACTGTGACCTGTCGGGGATTGGCTCTCTCATTTAAAAGGCAGAGCCAGATAATCCTCATCATGACTCTGAGGAATTATTTAGCAGCCCTCTCATCTATCAAAAGTTCACACTATATCTATATATATATAACGCCTCGATAAAATAATGTTTTCCCTTTTGTATAATCATTTTCAATAATTTTCCTTTTGTTCAGTTTAATGTCCAGTGTTTATTTTAAAATGTAGGCGATTTTAATTGTTTGAGTTTTATTTCCAAAGGATTTTAAATGAGAGGGAAAGCATTACAGCTAATTAACAGTTCATACATTCCCTACATATATATATATATATATATATATATATATATATATATATATATATATATTATATATATATATATATATATATATATATATATATATATATATATATATATATACACGTCTACCATGCTGTCAGTGAGTCATTCCCAGTTAGGTATTTTTGCATTTTGACACCAGTTATTTTTGCCCATTGTGAGAACTGTGCTGTGAAATTGAAAGCTGTGAAGTAGCTCCCGTAATGTAAAACATAATGTGCTTTGAATCCCATCTTTGAATGTAGTTCAGGCTTTTAGAATAATATAAGGGAGTTCAGAGTGCTTGTTCCCTGACACACACACACACACACACACACACACCCTGGCGGAAAAGGTCTACTGATGAGCCTACTCATTTATTAAAGGATGAAAGGTGTTGCCTAGCAACGTTGGCAGCCTGTCACACGAGTAATCTGTCCATAGTGAAAAGTTATATCCTCCTTTCTAAATCTCTATTTATTAACGGACATTTATATCTAAATGTGACACAAAAGCTTGCGATCTCCAGTATTCACCATGACTTTCTGTTTTCTGTTCTGTTTTGCCTGTAAGTAGTATGACTCACGTTTCTAACCCTTTTCTCAAAAACACAAACCACTGTAGAGAGCTTGCAAAATAGCTCAAACCTAACAATGCATTCATTCAGTAGTGTGTGTGCCTTGTTTTCAATGTAATCCATCTATTTTGCAAGTATTTATCGTATTGTTTTTTACTGCCTGTTGGGTTTTTGGATATCATAAATAATGTGGTCTGTTCCCAGGTCAATAAAGGAAATTCCACCATTAGGACAACCATAAGCATGATCATCAGTGTTCGTACAGAAGTTCCAGTATTCCCCCATAGTTTTTTGTATAATTTGCAAAATAGCAATGATAAATAAGAGGCAGTGTTTTAATTGCCAAAGTACCCACAATTACAGAAAAAAATGTCAATATCATAAATGGTAACCTGGCTTTACAGTTATAAAATGTTTACAGTCATGTGTGTTATCTGAAAGGTTTACCTCAACCTATGACTCTGAAAACCACGACATAGCAGAATTGATTGGTAAAGTAGATTTTTTGATGGCATAACGGGCAACAAATAATAGTCAACAATGCTTTATAAGCTTAGTAAGCCTGATTGACCAATTGCCGGATTGCTTGGCTAAACCGTAAGTGGGAGCACTGGATCAACAATGCAGTGTTACTTTTGATCCAAAGTTTAATAATGAATGAACTTGTGTTTTTTTTTTGTCTGTGCCTTGGATCAACTGTTTAGATTGTCCTGCTAACTGCTTACAGGTAACCTCAGCCACTAACGGCTCTGCTGCGGAGTGCACGCTTGTTGAGGAGGGACCATGGAAACATGAATAATGGCAGCACAGAGATCCCCTGCTCCTGGGCTCCACAAGCTTTCCTATCTGGTGATAAAAAAGAGTGAATGAAAAAAAGTCACACGAACAGAACTACTAAAATTGTTTGTTTTTTTTAAATGTAGTTTAGTTTTCTTTTTCTTTTCTTTTTTATTAGTCCCTATAAAGGTTTTTGTAACTGTCTATCTGACTGATATATAATACTAATTCACTTAACCGTGAAATGATAACAGAGGCATACTTTACCTGTTAGAGCACATTATGTCCGCATAGCAGATACTTGCACAACATACTTCAAGGCTTGGGGAGGGAAGGAAGAGAAAAAAAGTTAGATAAGCTATTCCGAGCAATACATCTGGGTTCTACATTTATAAGAGAAGGTATTAAGATGAGAGAAGAAGTGGCTGTGTAACATGGGATGCACTGAGATCATCGTCCATGTTTCATCCGGGCGATTCATTATTCTAATGCCAGGATGAGGATGAGTGGGGGTTAAAGCATTAATCATGACATTAATCATGACAACCAATGTTTGAACTGAACTTCCCTGCTTTATATCACTGTCAGTACCATCAACATGTGTGCATCAAGCCACTTCTTTTCTTGTCAGCTCAGTCAGAACATTACTTTTGATTCTCAAACTGTCAGAGACTTTAAAATGCATCTGACTGCATTTGCCCAGTATTACCCTAGCCCTGAGGTCCAGCAAACTGATGAAGGTAGAAGGCAGGGAGAACAGTAATGAACAGCATAACCACACTGAGCCTCAAAACATAAAAGCACAGTCACAGTGGAATTATAAAGCACAAATCATACCATGGATGCCATTTTTATCCCCCTTTGGTTTTCCTTTTTTTGTCTACTGTAAAGGAAAGGGACTTTGTTTTCTTTGTGTCACCTGTGGAGTGAGATATAAAACTTGTTTGCATGTGTGTCTGTGTGTGATAGAGAGAGAGAGAGAGAGAGAGAGAGAGAGAGAGAGAGAGAGAGAGAGAGAGAGAGAGAGCTGGGGTTAAGAACATGACCAAGTCAATCATAGGGACCAAACAGGCAGAAAATCAATCAACTCACAGAGGCCCTTGAACTGCCTCCACGACGTCACTCACAACACATTTTTCAGTGTTCTTACATTGATGTCCATAAACTGGCTGCCACAGCAGCTGGTATATACCACATTTTCCGAGGAAGCCTAAAAGCTAAGAAAACCACTGTCCGAAATATGAAACTGTATACTGTCCCTTCCTCCAAAAAAGAACTTAGATGCCAATGAAATTAAAAGAACATCTGCGCCAAAATGATTATTGTAAAAGTAAACAATAATACATAATTGACAAATCTGAATAATTTGTAGCACAAAAAAAGAGATTATTTAGAGCACAAACAGAGTGACAGAACATAAATAAAGCCAGTGTGTACAATCTTCATGCACATTCCATGTGTCATTCCATGTCGACACTGATCATGTTCCGAGTGTAAAATGTAAATGGTGTTTTCATTTATATACATAAGTACAGCAGAAGACACTCAGGCATGTTTCCTCTTTTACAGAACAAAAATAATCCTAAAATGTTTACTTGCTCACTATAGAGCTTCAAAACAATGGCCTCCTAAACAACAAAACTGTTGAAAGCGTTGACTATGAAAATGGTGACAGTTAACAGCAAAGGTCTTTGTTAAAAGACAGTCATTTTATAATACGATAATATGCTGGAGAGGGAAGTTAGTTAATAGTTAATAGGCCTATTTCAGACATTCCAGTGATTGAATGATGCTCGATCCCCCTGCATACTCTTTGAAAGCACAGACCCAGTTATTACTGACAGAAACAGGAACATAAAAATATGAAAGAAAAAGAAACACAGGAAGAAGTAGGCTAGTGCAGCGCTCAGCTGTCAGAAGGATTCTTGGCTTGCACAAACAGAGACAGATCACTGATAGCACAATCTTTTGGGAGGCTTACCAGCTTCTTGTTTAGGCAGACCTAAAAGGGTAAACAACAATATATTTTAGCCACCAGAGCTCAAGACTGTTTCTACAAACCCTAGATGCTGCAGCTGTGTGTCCATATTGGTGCAAATAGTTTTTTTTATTTATACGGAAACTCAGAACAGATCAATGGACAATTCACATTCATTATGTCAGAATGTTGCCAACTATCAGGTAATACGAATATATATATATATTCTTCTCATAGAACCAAATGGCTTAAAAAAAACAACCTGCAAACAGAAACAAAGCTGGACTACTGGCTGTTAATCTTTTTTGTTAACCTGTTGAGTGAGAGGTGTGACTTCTGTGATGTGGCTGTGGATTTGATTTCTTTATCAGTATTGTGTCCTTCTCTCCTGTCTTGTTTCTTTTCATGTGTGCTTAATGACAACCTTGCCTTGAAGATGTTCACTTCAGACGAATGCCAACAACAAATGCCAATTTAAAGTAACTTTAGGAAACTTAACAAAACAGCTAGCACAGCACTCTGTCCTTTAGACGTCTTTTACTTTGCTTTTATTTAGCTTGGCAAACAGACGTGTGCTTTGATACAAGATAGAGCACGCTTGGTGTTCTGAAGTACACACTGCACGGACTGACGCACACCATACACATAAAAACAAACGCACACGCACACGCACACACAAACACACACACAGACACACAAACAAACACACGCTCGCACACACATTCATATTTTTTTTGCCAAATGCACACATAAAAAGACACACTCTTAAACCTCGAAGGTCACTACATTTGTAACTGTAATGAGCAAGCTGCAGAGCACAGCACTGGTGCCCTAATGGGCCCTTTGAGCCTGATATTTTGAGCTTCAGGAAAAGAAAAATTCTCTCCAGTTAGGAGACAATGCAGACCATAGTGTCATCGATGGGGATTGAGTGTTGGACCACTATTATGTTCAAACTCACGGTTTTAGAAGCATGGATAAAATAAAAATGATTATTTTTTTGCACCACCATCTTAAAAGCATGATATTTTGAAGTGCCTCCTTGCACTTTGTGTATATATTGTAGGTAACAGATGTTTTTTTTTTGTTCCTTTTATTTTCTTTTGGAGGCATTGAAATGATATATAGGAATATAGTTTCATTGCTGTGACATTTTTAATGTAATCCTTTAGAAAAAAATTATATCATCTATGTGATTGAGTAAAATTAGATTAGACAAAATGTATAGAGAGGAAATTGTGTAATAAATTGCTTTTTTTTTTATTCTCTAATAGCTGTTAACTAGTTGTTTTACTTACCTGTCACACACCAATATATAAATATCTTTTTTTTTTATCTAATGTAAGCATTTTGAATGTTTGTTCCATGAAGATATAAGCAGTGTGCATTCATTTTCATTGTACATAAATAAATATATAATTGTTCTGTTCAGTGGCGATGCAGAATTTCCGGAAATTACAGTGATCCTGAAGCAAAGACGCTGGTTGCATGACAAAGAGAAAGAGAGTGAGAAAGAGAGAGAGAGAAAGAGAGCGAGGGAAGTTTTTGGTTTGAAAAAAGGGGGCCAACATGAGATATATTGGTGGTGGAAAATGACTATGCTAAAAAATTGCTGTAAAGAGAGACAAAGCAACAGGTCACATTTGTCCTGTATGTAGGATAGAGTGAGGAATCAAACACAGCCTAGCAGTTGATTTGAGTGAAAGAACAAGCATTAGATGTATTCAGATGCCTGTTAACAGTATAAAGCAACATTCCTCAGGTGACTCATCTGAAGCATTTTTTCTTTTCAATGAAGAAAACTGGCTTTAGTCTTAGGCATCTTTGTTTACCTGGTGCAAGTGCATTTAAAGCTGCAAGACATGGAATTCTGGATCTTTGAGATTTTGCGTTACCCTGTCTACATGCCACATATTCACACATTTGACCTCTGACGTGCCATCAACTTAATGGAGGTTTATAGAAATCCCACTTGGTAAACTGCGTTTACTCCACTTGCCTTTTTTTGCTTTCTACACAGAATCTATATACACACACTGGAACTTGCTAAGCTAAATGGTATTGATGTAATGGAAATTGATTGACACTGTATTTTAAATTAAAAAGCCAGTACATCTTGTCCTTTTCTACTGCAATGTGTCTTTTTGAAGAAACTCCTAAACAGAGCTGATAACCTGTCTCACTCCTGCCTACAACGTGCTTTCCTGATCTTACTTTTCTAGGCCTTCCCTCTTTGTAAAGCTGTTGTAATTCTGATGTAAAGGCAGAGCGTATGTGTGGGGGGAGCTACACTATTGAGAAAAAAAACAAAAAAAGACATAAATACTTCCTCCGTCTATGGTATACATAAAAAAGCTGTTTCTACATATCAATAAGTGTTGTACCTTTGGTGTACATATACAAATATAACTAATAAATGTTGATTCATAACTAAATATTGGCTTTTTGACTGTGTGAATTTTTACATCTTGTCACAAGACGTCACACACACACACACACACACACACACACACACACACACACACACACACACACACACACACACACACACACATATACATTTTTCATGTCTGTTTCATTCATTCAGTTGGTGCAATTATGACCAGACAGTCAGGACAATCCTGTCACATTTTACATAGAGGAATATTAATAGAAACGTTGTTAAAGCGTCGTCCTTAGACCCTCGAGAGTTAAGTATAAAAATAGAAATGTGCACATTGTCGAGGTGGTGGTCCAGTTGAACTTACAGTAAACAAGAGTTAGTAGGACACTGTACCATTAACCCAAAGGATATTTTTGTTATTAATTGGATGTCCAATAGACAATTTGACAATAAAAATATCTAAACAAGAGTGAAAAACATACAGCAGTTTCTACATGTGTGTATGCACTTGTCAAAAATCTTTTTAGCTTATAAATAGTTTTGCTAACAAGTTGTACGTTGTATCAAATTAGACAAAAACTAATATGTTATATATGTTCTTTATTTATACAGGGAACTATAGTCCAATACAATACAAAAACTGACTAAGTGCATTGAACAAATTAACGACTGGATGTGCCAGAACTTTCTTAAATGAAATGAAGAAAAGACTGAGGTGGATGTTTTTGGAGCAAAAGAGGAACCATTAAAAGTCAGCGCTCAGCTTCAAACGACAATGTTAAAAACAACAAAGCCAGAAATCTGGGTGTAGTCATGGACTCAGACCTGAATTTTAACAGCCACATTAAGACAATTACAAAGTCAGCCTATTATCACCTTAAGAATATATCAAGGGTTAAAGGACTTATGTCTCAGCAGGATTTGGAAAAACTTGCTTTTATCTTCAGTAGACTTGACTATTGTAACAGTGTCTTTACAGGTCTCCCTAAAAAATCAATCAGACAGTTGCTGCTGCTCAAGTCCTCACTAAGACCAAGAAAGTGGATCACATCACTCCAGTTCTGAAGTCTTTACACTGGCTTCCAGTGCCT
Organism: Perca flavescens; assembly: GCF_004354835.1. Taxonomy (NCBI): domain Eukaryota; kingdom Metazoa; phylum Chordata; class Actinopteri; order Perciformes; family Percidae; genus Perca; species Perca flavescens. The sequence goes on from NC_041338.1 coordinate 15,250,049, forward strand.
CAAAGAATTGATTTCAAAATACTTTTGGGACAGGTCTGCTTTCTGTCCCCAGAGTCAGAACTAAACAGGGAGAAGCAGCGTTCAGTTTCTATGCTCCACATATCTGGAACAAACTCCCAGAAAACAGCAGGTCCGTCGCAACTCTCAGGTCTTTTAAATCAAGGCTGAAGACCTTTCTTTTTGATTTTGCCTTTCTTTAAATAATTGTTCATTTCTTATACTGAAGTTGCATTGTTGAAACCGTATGACAATCTATATAAGCCTTTAAAAAGAGAATTAAAAAGTAAGACCAGTGGGACCAGCCCATTCTGGGAACAGATAGGATTGCAGGTGGATTAGGTGTATAGAGCATACTATCAGCCTAAAATCTCATATATTTATCTGCTTTTATATTTTTAACTGTTTTTAACCTCTCTTTAATGTTTAATTTCTTATACTGCACTGTAACTTTTTCTCGTATTTTATGTTTTTAATTTTTTAATCATTGTTATGTAAAGAACTTTGAATTGCCCTGTTGCTGAAATGTGCTATACAAATAAAGCTGCCTTGCCTTTCCTTGCCTTATTAGACAGTTAACCAACACAGTTATAACCTAATTAGAGACCATACACCTAAATTAGAAACTGCAGCATTAGACCCAAAATAAACTATACTTAGACACTATTATGCCAAATTACACTGTAATTAGAACCCAAATAGCTACCAAATGCTGCTGGAGACACCACTTAATACTACTAACCTGGGCTTATGACAACTTAATTAGACAACACAGGCTGTATTAGACAAATAAATCACATGTTCCTTCTAGACTGTACGCTCTACTCCCATAATGACACCAGACCATTTACAGTAATGCTGTGTCAGTATCTGACCCCAGTAACATTAGCATACGTGTATGTTTTGTTGCATAAATGCTCTATATTCATGATGCATAATTGATAGATTCACGATTGATTCCATACTTTCATGCAATTAATAGATTATTTGATGTAAAATTAAAAATTTTAATCTGATGTGATTAAACAGATTTGTCCGACAAAGTACAGGAATATACTGATGTATAACAGGTTGAAAATTATCATAGGCAACTCAAAGGGCTGTAGCCACAAGTGCATAGTCCAATGTTTATAATTTCACATTTCTGTCCCAGAAACGGAAACATTCTCTCTTTGTAGCACTATGACAGAATTTGTTGATGAACTGTATACTATCCAAAGTGAGCGGATGTCTCTTACTGGGCTCTGCTAATATGCATTCAAAGTTATAATTATTGACGTCTGAAGCCAAAGCAGAAAGTGAAAGAGACTAAGCTGAAGTGCGACTGAAAAATGAGCATAACCTCTTTAAAGGTCCGTATAGCAGAGGGGAGCTGCAGATTCTTTGATAATTCTTATTCATCGTCATGTGTGACACCTCTGACATTGCACATTATCTTTTCGTACATTTAAGAAATATTGATTATAGAACTTAAACAGAGTATACATTTGCCCATTGGGCAGTATACCAGCATAATGCCAAGTTCAAAGTAAAATTCAATGAGCTGATCCACACTGGGGCATTGCGCTGGACATCTGAGTGGAAATAGACCCATGGCTCAGAAGTAATGAAAAGTAATGTAAGTATGTAAGTAAACTTAACACAACAGAACGCAAACATATTGCGAGGGAACAAAAAACATATTGCGAGGTAACGCAAACGTAGTCTCCGTGACCCTTTGGGGGCTCCGTAGATGAAAATGATATGAAAAAATAAAATAAAATGTTATTTTTGATATACAATCATGTCTTTTTTATATATATATATATATATATATATATATATATATATATATATATATATATTCTCCACTGCCTGCATCATATAAAGACAATGCGTGAGCTTAGAATTATAAGGTTCTATCTCCATTGAGGGTAGTTCTGAGATATTGAGCATCAAAGTTTTTACATCCCAGCTATTTTGTGAGATGGAACCTTTTTATTTTATTAATAACTAACTAAGAAAATATTTTTTTACAAAAATAACACCACACAGGCATTAATAAACACCTAAGGGATCAGATTATGTCAAAAACTCAATTTCGACCAAAAGTGGAGATAGAACCTTATAATTCTAAGCTCACGATTATGGCTAATGCAAAAAAATAGTTGATTATTACAAAGAATGCATGTTCTTCCAAAGATCGCAATCATTGACTACATATTAATCATTTGGGATGGCATCATTACGTATGAGCAGCTGCTTTAGAATAGTTACAATGGAGCACAGCGTTTACTAAATGCATGTTAAATAAGCACTTATTGTGCTCTTTTCAATGCTTGTCAATGAAGACAGCTTGACTATACAATACAGGCAGTGTAACACTGTATGGAAAGATGGCATCTAAATATTTCAAAATGGCCGTCTTTATCTCAAGTCTTTGTTTCCTGTGGTAAAGTGTTCTCACATCACGACCCCGGTGCCATGGAAACCTCACTTCCTCTTATGTGGGGGCAATGTAACCACTCACATCCCACTGTCATGCCATTCACTTGCTCCTTTTTGTCTTCACACATACAGGATGATCAGTGAATGAGCACACCACATTCCTGCACATCTCTTTCTATACACATTTATTTTCGTTCATGGCTTTACAAATCTTTTCAGCAACTTTTGTAAATGTGTCATAAAACCTGCCTATACTAGTACATTTGCTACTTCTCCTCAAAATTAATCTTAAGAGAAAAAAATGCAACAAGTCAGAAAAAAAACAAACAGTTCGCAATCGCTGTACGTATTTCAGCTGATACAGACAAAAAGAAAGAATTAGCTGTCACAAAGGAATTAATATTGGTATGACACAATGTATGATATATTTCACCAATGATAAGGTCAGTAGAAAAACTGCAGCATTTTGTTTACATGTGTGAAATGTACAGGGAATGGCACAGTGAGGCCTTGGCAGGCACACAAGCTTCATTCATCACACCCCTCCCCCTCAGGAGCCCATAGACGACGTTGTCACAGCCCCTTTCTTATGAAGAAACCTTTACATTTCATGTGTTTACAGCACATGGGGGCCCCCATTATCATATGTGCTATGTAGTTTAGCATCTAAAGCTAGGCCGCTGCCAATCACTTGTCACGGTTGAGCTTAAATCTTGCTTTCAGAAAATGATTAATTTACCCAAGTTTTTCTTTTGCTCTTTCTTTTTTCCTTAATCAATGTACACACTGTGTATACAGTAGGTATACATAATCTTTATCATTCTACTTATCCTCAGGATAACATCAGGAACTTCATAGCATCATTTTTCCAACCCAATATAAAGGTATACCATATTAACATAACTGACATAAATGGTGCACCAATTGCACAGTTTTGAATGCTATACATCAATTCATACAATATCCACTCCACTTTTAACTATTGCAAAATGCATTCACTGAACTGTTTACCTCTGTTTTCTAATTAAATAACTCTCAAAACAAGACACATTCCTTTATTTAAAAGGGATACAAATCCCCTTTCTACCAAACAACATAAAGCACTAGCAGCTATTGCTAAGGCATTTCCAAAACATATACTTTATATACAGAGACCAAGAAAAAGGGAATCCAAACTGCATAAATTAAGGTAGCGACATCCCCAGTTGTCTTGAAAATGGAAAAACCAAACTCCAGTCCAGGCAATGTCTGAAATATACACAAGGTTAACAACAATAAGCAATAAAAAAGACATGAAACACATGGAAAACATCAAAGGTCGTTTTTGCTCCAAATTATTATTATTTTTCTATCTGTTGTATCTCCAATAAAATAACCCAGTTGTCATCATTGATGTATTATTTCCTATTTAGGCTGAAAATTAGGCAATCATACTGTCATCAATATGTTCTTCACTTCACCACCCCCTCCCTTTAAAAACCCATGTCTATCCAGCCCCTTATCATCACCAAAGAATATAACTCAAACACAAATACACAAAACACATTCACACATCCTGCTATGCACCAAGGCATAATACACTGCCATGCATGAAACTCTTAGACTGCCATTCAGTCCTAGCTAACCAGGTACACCAGACAAACAAAATGCTGCACATGTTGTCTTAAAAGTCCCCACTGAGAGGCAACAGTTTCACACCCAATACAATACTTTGTACCTCAGTTAGACAATCTTTCTAAATAACACACACTACACCCTTACTCAGGGTCCCTCCCTATCCTCACCTACTCTTTCCTGTCTGCCTCGACACTCTCCTCTCTCACGCCAGCTGTTCTTTATCTGGCGACTCCTCTAGCGTGATGACGGTGAACTCCTCTGTGTTGCCGTTCTCCTGGATCTTCTCCTTGTTCATGAGGGTCACCATCTCCTGCTCTCTCTCCTGGGCTTGGGAGCTGGATGCTGATGCGGCAGCTCCGTTCCCTTCGCCGCTGTCTTTGGTTGTGATCATCAGGGTCTGCTTTTTGCCGCACCAGCTTGTAAGAGCACATTCAGACATTTATTTATTATTGATTTCTTTTGTTGCCATCCCCCAATCTGCAGCAAAATATGTGAAAATGGCAACACTGACTATTGACTACTGTGCAGAGTAAGACAGAGAAACCTGGGGTAATGTTTAATGTACAGTATGTCTAAAACATTTGAGATGACAGCTCTATTAGTGTAAGATTTAGAAAAAACAGCAATCAAAGTCACACCTCTTTCTTTTGGCAACAGCTGTGCACACAAGAAGAATAGCAGCAACTGCCACAATCACTAAAAGGATTACAATCCAGTCTGGAGGGAGAAAAAACAAGCCGTGAATTGAAAGACTTAAAGCTCAGTCCGAAACAAATAAAGAGTGGACTCTATTTCAACACTATTTCCAACTTATTTGACTGTAATCAGTATGGTCTTGAGGTGTGAATTAAAGTGGCTGCTTACTTGATAAGCTGCTGCTGTCCTGTTGATTAGGCTCAGAACCACCCGGACTCGTGCCCCGACCCTTGTCATTAGGAAGTGGTTTTTGTGAAGCTGCATATCAATAAAACAACAGGTAAACATCTAAACCATCTGAGATACGGGTTATTCACTGACATATATAACTCAGCAGCACCCACAAATATAAGTTTATTTAAAACACTAAAAACTAGATAAATAGATGAAATATAAAACAAGATGAAATATTCAAATGTATTTGTGGCTGTATAATGGAGGATGCCTTTCACTTTAAATTGGCTTAAATTGAATATGCATTTTTTATACTCTTTGTGAGGCTACAGGTTTTGTGGCACCAGATACTGCAAGCTACATACTAATTTGTTTTCCCCTTTGCATGATCTGTATAAATCTGTTATTTCAAGTCCCATTTTTGAGAAAATCCAACTAATTTGATTAACAGATTTGATTTGAAATTCAAATGTATTATGTTTCAGTGCCTTCAATACACACTTTTGTGCATATGGTGTGTTTGTTGAATATGCTGAGCCTGATTGTAATCCCTCTTAGGGACATAGAAATAATAAATCCGCTCCACAGCTCAACCTAACACAAGGGGGCGGCATGTGTTCTAAAAGTTACTTCAGTCCTCCCAAAACCTGTTGCATCTGATGCCAGTATGTGCTGATCTGTGAGAACGTTTCCATGCATTTTAATTACGAACAAACTCAAGTATCCGCATTTTCTATGATTACGTTTTTGGATTTACAGAGGGCAGACAAAATAACAGGAACATTGCAGTATCACACAATCCAAAAATGACTATGGGGTTGAATCAGCACCCATCCTCTCTGATACTGTCTCCACAAAAACTGAACATTATCATTGTAGCACCATAGAGGTGCTTTTTATTGCATGGCTATTATACAGGAATGCATTGCATTGTCAGGTGTTGTAGAGATGAGATAATTTAGTAACTAGACCAAGGTCTAGACTAAAGGTTTTTTTTTTGTTTCTTTGCTTAGTTTTTCAGAGGGTTTGTGCATTCTGCGCTAGGAGCTTGAATAATTTCTACGTTTGTTTCTGGTCAATTCCATGACAGATAAATATAAATACAGTTTCAGGACTCTGGTCTAATGATAGAAACATTTATTTCAACCATATCCTGAATACCATAGTGAACACACGTTCTTGATTTGTAGCAGTTATGTGTTTGTTTGATTATTGCTTGTGTTTTCCTTACACTCTGTTGTGGCATCAGCTCCGTTATTTTCGGAGGGAGGTTGTGTTTCATCTGGCACTCCAACAGGGCCTATTGGAGATGTTCCCTCCTCAGTTGACGTCATCCCAGATCCAGCGCCCTGGTCAAACTCTCCAGGAGTGACACTCCCTTCAAAGGGGTTTTCTTCACCAGCAGGTAACACTGTGGAAGCCTCTGGCTCCACAGAGGTGAGAGCAGTGGTGGTTTCCATCATATGCACAAAATCATCTTCCCCAGGGTCTACCGGTGGGTCAACACCCTCACTACCAGAAGCATCCTCATGTCGTGTTGTCGGAGTGGTCTCTTCTTGGCCCTCTGCTGGTGTTGGGGCCTGAGGCTGTGGTGAGGATTCATCTGATTGGAGGATAGAGAGGGTCATACAAGGTTACAGTCATGTTTTGTAAGAACAACATTTCTTAGCAACATGGCTGTATCTATCTTTTTTATTTTTATAAAGATAATTTTTTGGGCATTTTTAGGTCTTTATTTGGATAGGACAGCTAGACTTGAAAGGTGAGAGAGAAGGGGAATGACCTGCAGCATAGGGCCGCAGGTTGGAGTTGAACCTACGGCCAGCTTGTCGAGGAGTAAACCTCTATATATGGGCGACCGCTCTACCAGGTGAGCTAACCAGGGGCCTGGTGGTATCTATCTTGATATCATTTTACAGCGTTCTGAAGCCTGATTATATTTACTTCTGGGATTTAAACTTTTTTTTACTTTTCATATTTCAATTAATCCTATCATCTTGTCAACATTAATGTATTCTATATACCTGACGTTCCACTTTAGGGATTGTTCCGTTGCCAATGGAAATTCAGCCGGATGTCCATTACCTTCCGCTTTTCTTGTGTTGAAATTATTATATATTATGTTGGTGTCGACTATAGAGATGAGATAATTTAGTAACTAGACCAAGGTCTAGACTAAGGTTTTTTTTTGTTTCTTTGCTTAGTTTTTCATATGCAGAGGGTTTGTGCATTCTGCGCTAGGAGCTTGAATTTCTACGTATGTTTCTGGTCAATTCCATGACAGATAAATATAAATACAGTTTCAGAACTCTGGTCTAATGATAGAAACAGATTAAACTGCTTTTAATTGATAATTTTAAGCTTTGGTTTCACTTTACTGTATATTAGTGCTTAAACCTTTGATATATGGTGGTAAACGGGCACTAAACATATAACAATAAGGCAAGGCGAGGGTGAATAAGTATATTGTACTAACCTGGTGCACCTGAGGGTAAGTGTCCTTTTAGGTGTGAAAAGAAATTACTACAGTCCTTCTCAGGCTCAGCTGGCACATGGGGGAACAGGAAGTCAACGTTACCAATATGGAGAGGCAAATAACAACAGTTCTATGTGATGCAGACTGTAAATTTACATGACAGTGTCAGCTTTGGACTGCACTGATAAAGAGCAACTGACTATTTCCTGTGATATAATCACCTTTTTCATCATAGCAGTAGACATCATAGAGATCGTCCACATTTACATGTGAATTAATAATGAAGCCAGTCATGTTCTTTGCACAGTTTTCATGGTGCGTGTGTCTGAGGATGAGAATGCTCATATTACTGGTCCAGCCGTACCTGAATGGACACAACAATATTGTTATTAGAAGACATATTTTGACACAATTTGTAACAAATTGGGACATTTGTTGATACAGAATGCCATTTGTCTAGTAGCCAGGTCTAAACACATTACATCATGCTAAAATCCAAAGTACTGTAATTCACATTGCTCAGTGAAGTAGACAGGGAACTCAAGGAACACATGGTTTCCTTTATTGGAAGTCTACCACATGACAAACGTAGGGGAATCGTATTGTAAAACTGAAAGACCTTCTTTCTCTTTTCTGGTTTTACATCTCTTGATGAAATGCACCCAATGTGGACGTTATCACTCCATTCAATGGGTTTTATCCGTGGTTTCGAATCGGATGAATAAAGAAGACCAAGTACATTTAAAGTTAAATGATGATGATGTTTGACTATGAAAAAAGTATTTTCTGTAATATTTTAGAACTAAAGAAGATCTAGAAGGTGAAATGGTGAAAGATGTGGGTCAGGGCTCAACTCAGGGCTTCTGAGAACATCTTGAGAATTTTGGGGTCTGTAAATGTTTCATCATAAATGTTCTGTATTTATGAACAGAATATTAAAAAATGTGTGTGTTTTTTTTTTTTTAAAGTTTTCAGGAAATTAAAAGTCTTGTTCACCAAAATTAATAAAAATAATTATTTAACAAACCTTTGTGTGCTCACCTGCATGTTTCCATGTTTTTATCATAGGCCTCCTGGATTTGTTCTGGACTCGCCAAGATGCTCTGCAGCTGCTCACACACCTTCTGAGCCATGGTAAAGTTTAGGGTGTGACGGCCTGCTCCCTCAGCATGAAATACCCTGGCATAGCTGCAGCTGCGAGAATTCACTGTTGGGACAGAGAAGGTTCAGTTCAATACAGGTTCAGTGTCTTACAGGATTCATCACCATTTTACCATTTCACAGTATATGGGGGTGGAAGAAGCCTGCAGGTTACTGCATCTGTCATTGCTTATGTTCTTTTTTTCCCACTGTAGCGCTTGAAATGTTAAGTCTAAATCAATTCTAGCCAGCAACAGGGTAAAATACATGTACAATCAGCATGTTATTTCATTTTGTTTATGTCTTCAAAACTCATATATAGCATACGCATAGGCTACAGGAAGAATCCAGATGCTGTGGGCTACATAATGGGCATTTATTTTTTGTTCTTAAATTTAAGTATGATTTCCTGACAGAGAAAACCCAGCTATGCACTCAATTCAACTACCATATTTTCCATTCAGAAGTTGCAATTAGTGATTTCGAAAAGACACTCTGATGGTGCACATGAATGCTTAAAATGTAGGCTAAAAGAAATCTTGATTTATACATTTATACATCTTTTTGCATCATGTCGAGTCGCGAGACGAATGGTTTGTTGAGATGAGTTCTCTGCAAGCATCATGAGACATGCAGCATCTACAGCGTTTAGCCCCCAGGTCTGGCTAAGTCTTTTTTGTTCAAAACAAAGTGTGCAAACAAGTCTTTACGTAACACTTAGAGGCAGGGAAGGATAGACAAAAGTATGCAAACACAAATACACTGCATGCTTTACATGCCTGGCAAAAGAAATACTCAATCCTGCCATCACAAGTAAACATTTCACTACACTAACTGACCTCTTTCTCAGAAGGTTTAGCCCAAACAAAATGCCACCAAACGCGCACAGTGTGTCCCTCTCAGCCTATTTGCCTTGGTTTGCTTGACTAAAGGAGAAACCTCAGGCAAATGACTTTCCCTTGTTGAAATGAAAACAAAAATGCAAACTAGGCCTAGCAAATGAGCAAATGAAAAGGCAGCATGTGGATGTGTACACATGTAGAGCACTTTCAAATAGCCAAATGTCCATTAAAAAAAAGAATGTAATGGTTGGAATTGCCAATAAATAGGTTTCAACACCTGGGGATGTTACTGATATGAGCAGGGGATCATTTGCATGTCAAAATGAAAGAGAGAGACACCACCTGGGAAGAGTCTTGCAATATGGGACATATCGTGTAGTGATCTTTGCATTGTTTCCCCCTCCCGCATAGAAAAAAATTGTTTAGTGCATGGTCATTTCTGTGGAAGTCTACTTGAAAAGCATCTAATCTCCAGTATACAGTATATGTACACTGAAGTCTCATTGTTGGAGTAAATGTGAAATAGAAGAAGTCGTATCATAGACCCTGACATTTTGAGCAGGAAACTAATGTGTTCGTTCTGTGGAGCCTTAATAGATAGTTCTTACTAAAGTGCTGAAAACAGGCATGAGGCAACATTTTGTGCCGCAAGACTTTCAATACTCTTAAAATAAAAATGTCAGTGCAGTAAATTGCACAGCACTTGTGGGTGTCATATCCTATTATGTAAAAACTCAAGAACAATTTTGCATGAGCAACACCACAGATGTGAATATTTATTGGAACCTGCTCTGTTCATGCACAGAAGAAACTATCTATTGAAAAAATATCTGAACATCTGTTTGGTGCTGGTTTAAATATTCTCTGGTGACAGATGCACGGCATGTGAAAGATGTCTAATTAAAGTTCACCCAGCAACACCCAACTTGTACCGGAAATACCACACAACATATAGTGTCGTTTTAAATTGCTGAGTACCATGCGTTTACGCCTCGCGAGCAGGAAAACCTGCAGTCTATCCTGCTACACAGTTTTTGAACAAATAAAGCAACCGGTTAACTAAAGTAGCTACCATGCCAATTTATTTGATCTTATAGATTAGTCTCCTGGAGGACAAACACACAACTAAATTGTTTGGGATTTGTAAGAAATGTGTTAAAAGTTCCCTATGGTTTATCACCTGGACAACGTTGCACAGTTTTAAGGCAAAACAGAAAATATGAATTACAAGAAGAAGAAGACTAAAGGTAAAGGAACAAAGTACCCCTCACCCTTTCTGAGCTGCAGTTAAAACATGTAAAACCTGCTCCCTCACAATCTACTGTTTTTGCCAAAAAGTCCAGTTATCTCAATTACAGATATTTATATCCCAACTGGGTACTATACAAGATATGCCTCAACTTTTAAGTCCTTAAGTATGTAGGGAATTGCTATTGATTATGTTGTGGCCATGTTTATCCCTTTGTTATGGAGAAAGCCGACTTCTCAAAGACTAGATATGATTTTCTTTTAAAAAAGTCCCTCAATTTTTCCACTGGCTGTTTTGAGTAAACACGGCACTAGCAGCAGCAGGAAGTTGAGCTTTCTGCTGTCAGTGGCAGTTGGATGACAAGAGTTAGTGCCAACTTTTGTCAGGCAGTTTCAGTTGTTTGCTTCTCTCTCACTCCCCCTCCCTCTCTCTCTCTCTCTCTCTCTCTAACACATACACATACATACAGACACACCCACCAACCCACACACACACACACACAAAACTGAAAGAACCTCAACACATGCTGCCATATAGCACAGTGTCCCTGAGTGTAAATGGGTAAAAAAGAAAAAGAAGACAGTCCTGGCCTTGCAAACCTGCCCGGAGAGATCAAAGGGAGCACAGCTTACCATCAGCGAGCTGAAAAAGGGGGCTGACATGAATCTGAAGAGCATTCATTAGTATGCAGAGGGAACGGTCATGGGTGTCTTTGTACAGTTGAGAAGCCTGCTATGCCGAAGCACTGACTCTCCCAAAGGCTCCATTGTGATATAATAGTGTTGAAACCAAGGATATTGCAAAGTCTGGGCGTACTAAACCTGAGAGAAAAGGAGCTTTAACGCAGCGTCTTGCCAAAATCACCAGCTGCTCTAGAAGTAATAGACAAGCCTGTCTCTCCACTCTCACTCCACTTTTTCTCCCACCCCCTTTCTCCTTTCTCTTGTTTTCTCTCATTACCCTCTGTTTGTCTTTTCTATGCCAGCAATAAAGTACAAATTACCCCCTGCATGCAGGTGCGCAAACACACAGGCTGATCACAGATGCACATGCACACACACTTGAACGTTGGCTGATCATTTCTTGAGTCATAACCTTTGTAAAGCATGGAGCACAGCAAGAGACCCAGTAAGCATAGTGTTTTGATATTAAGATTAATAACACACAGAAAACAATGGCTTTTTATTATTATCCTCTTATCTACATTTTTCTCTTTCGTCTTGTCTTTCTCAGATACACCTTAATGAAAACGTTTGCACTAAAGTTTCACATATCGTGCAGGAATCCCATGCTAGAACAGAGAGTCTTCTGTATACGTCCCACTGCTACTGTAACATCCTTTTAGCCATAGTTCATCAGGTGGTTTGGAGAGAGACCCTGTTACATTGCTCCAGTGTTCTGCATTATCACACTTGAGTGAAGTTGCCCTGTCAGCAGGCATGTCTTTCCCTCCACTGGTCACAACAAAGGTCCACCGGGCCAGTGGGACAGGTGAAACATGAGATATGGTGCAAATGTTTCACCACACACACACACACAGACACACACACACACACACACACACACACACACACACACACACACACACACACACACACACACACACACACACACACACACACACACACACACACACACACACACACACACACACACACACGCGTTTTACTATCTTTGTGGGGACCTGTCATTGACATAATGCATTCCCTAGCCCCTTACCCTAACCTTAACCATCACCACTAAACACACACACACACACACACACACACACACACACACACACACACACACACACACACACACACACACACACACACACACACACACACACACACACACACACACACACACACACACCACCACCACCACCACCACCACCAACCATTTCCTGAAAGTCACAAGAAGTCTCTTGCTATCTGATTTTCTTTCTATGGTGCCATTTCCTGTCTCACCATCTCTCTACACCTCAACCCATTATATACGTACACTTACACTACCTACACCCTTCAAATAAAACAGGGCATGTCATGCTTTTTCTATTTCTTTATAATAAACGTTAACCTTTACTGTAAGCTCTCCCCTAAATTAAAAAGATCGAAATAGACAATCTGTGATAAGAAGTTTGACCTCCAACATGCAAAGACACACTTTAAAGCATTCCGGACACTGCAGAAGTATTTCATTGGCTGTATTTTTGTTAGCACTATGATCCGTTCAACTGCGATATTTTCCCAAACAGAAAAGCACTTTTCCATCATGTGCGCATATTTTCATGAATATCTGTCTATTTTCCTGTTATTCTTCATGCAAGGGTTTTAAATAATGTTTTGTATGACTGACATTTTTTAGGATTTTGGAGTATAACATTAGCCTATGCTTATTCACCGGGAGGCGGTTAGCCTAGCTTAGCACACAGACTGGAAACGGGGAAACATCTACTCCAGCTCTCTCCAAAGTAAAAAAAAAAAAATGCTTAACAGCACATCTGAAACTAGTTTTTAACACGTTGTTTGTTTAATCCATACACGAACAGAAACTGAAAAACAACTCTTTGGACATTGCCAAGTTACAGTAGTTGCTTGCCTCTGCTTCCAGTCTTTATGCTACAGGGCTAAGCTAATAGCCCCTTTGCTCTAGCTCCACATTCAACATACCAGCACAAAAAAGGTATCAATCTTTTCATCTAATTCTCGGAGAGAAAGCAAATTACTTTTTTCCCCAAAATGTCAAACTATTCCTTCTTTATCTATTACATTAAGTCTATATATAGAAAACTATAGAATGAGGGAACTCTTCCCTCCATCTACCTCTTCCCAACAAGCATTTTGTGCTTAAAATCAAGTATGGATCCAGTATAATCTGCTGTTATGCCTGATAATACAGTGATTTTGGAAAACCCTGCATCACGCAGGAGGATGTGTGTAGATTACAGAGCTCTTTCGGAGCAGTTTTCCCATGGACACAAAGACTTTAATGTATGTAGAGCTCAACAGTGTGGTTCCGGAAGTAAAAATGCCATTGATTTTCTCCATAAGGATTTTGATTATCAGCCATAATGTCTAAACCATTCGAGGTAAACTGACCATGAGCTACGTGATTGTGAGCTTCTGCTCCTGTAGAAGCTAGAAGTCTGTATGAAAGCAACATTTCTGATTGGTCCAACTCGCTATTACCAAAGAAACGTTTACCGTACCTGCGAAACCACGGCTAGAGCGAGCTTCTGCCATTGAAGTCTATGATAGTTTCTTTACACTGTCTAGTACCTTTGCCTTTTTTGCCATTTTCTAAATGTTTTTTTGCACCAAATCAAATGTTTTTTTGCACCAAATCAAATGTTTTTTTGCTCACTATTCATCTCGTAGCTGGTTGGTTTGGTTCCAGATGTAAAACTCCATGAGAAGGGAAGGCAGATAGGGGGAGTGTGGGCAAGGAGCATAAAACTCACAAAAAAGGTTTAACAGCACAAAAAGAGATAGACTAAACCTGGAATATTAGGACCCCCCGCACCCTAAGGGTAGCTTAATCAGTGTCAAACGAGAGGAGTTATACAGTATATTGGTGCAGGGCCATTCACCTTCAGGGTGGTTGATTTGCAGAGGAGGGTACATTTGCTAGAGAAAGGCAAACACGTGTCTGAAAGTCTCAGGTGGCAGGAGATGGTACTCAGAGCCTGTACAGGCACAAGCTCTCTTTGTCAGGGCCCATTCCACGGGGCCCCTGATCACCCCTCACCTTGAAACATGACACAGGTGCATGCAGGAGGTGTCGTTACGCCAAGGAGGCAAATACGGCTACATTTCCAGGAAGTCCAGCAGTCAGGTTGGCCCAACTGCATGCATTTGAGTTTATGTGTATGTATGTGTGTGTGTGTGTGTGTGTGTGTGTGTGTATGAGAGAGAAAGAGAGGGACTAATCCTCTGCATAGAGGAAGCAAGACTCAATCTGTTATCGCAGCAAGTGGACAATCTGCACTTCTAAATAGGAAACTCAAAAGACAAGAGCACCATCGTACACATCAGATAAAGTTATCAGGAGTTTTGAATGTGTTGATAGCTCTGCATATCTTGTCATTCAGATCACTGTTAAATATGTTACGTTTGAGTCCAGAAATTGAGAAATGATCAGATTTGGAAGGTCATCACAGATAAAATAACTCTTATAAGTCTTGTTTACTGAAATATAGAAGTGCAGTAATACATTTGAACCATCCTAAATAAGGTTTTTGTTAGACTTTAATTAAATTAACTACTGGGGGGAAGCGTTTGCCAGTCACTACGGTGGTAGAGATACCAGTTAACAGTCAAATTCCCTTTCTTTCCAGACATTCTTATGTTGTACAGTCGTCATAAAAAAAACTCTCCATAAATCTCTTGGTTAACTCGCCAGGCCACAGGTCCACAAGTCTGTAAGTACTGCTCTTAATGACGTACTTCAGGCTAAACACAACCACGGGTTTAGGTTCAAAGACCAAAACGAGATATAACCACCGCAGGACACTACTAGCCAATTACTCTCAACACTCATACATAGAGATACATACACAAACACTCACAACTTCTCAGCACACAAGGTGCCTTAAGGGGGCAAACACATGTTGAAGCACAGTGGGGGGGGGGGGGCTCTCCATCCCCTTTTCCTCTTCCCACATACAGTGCACATACAAGCTGTTTAGGCAGTCTCTTATTTGCCTTTAAATACTGGTCAACTTTATAGCTCGATGCTGATTGTTCTTTGGCACAGTGCCAGGGGGAGTCTTTGTGAACAACCCCCCCCCCACCATCTCCTAAGGGAGTAAGCCAGACGAACCCAGACCTGTTTGATTCAGTACCCACTTCACCTCCAGAGATGCATTGCTCTGAGCAACAAATCCAATCAAAACCTTACACAGAAAGCACATGTGAAAGAAAGACAAAGAGAAAATAGGAAGACATTGAGAGGGGGGGAGGGGTGAAGCTAGAGCGATTGTTGAACATCCTTTGTGTCAGAGAATAAAACATTAAGCGTGGCAGCACAGACTCCAGCTGTATCAGGGGGGAAAAAAAACTCTCTATTTCTACTTCTACCTGAAAAGGACTGCTTGTGAAAAGCTACACCGATCATCCAAAACCCTGACTAATAAGGTTCACGTCCCAGCGTGTGAATGTGTGTGAGACAGAACAGAGTGAGCATGAGCTGCTGTCTCCTTTGTGTCTGTCAGGAGTCTCAGTCTGCCAGACATAAGCCTGTCTGTGCTGGTGTAGCACACGCTCTCTTGCCGGCATCTACTCATCCATTCTACAAGCAGCAGCAGCAAAAGCAGCAGCAGCAACAACAGCAGAGCATTGCTTCTTTCTTTCACTGTCTTCTCTTTACACGAATGCTCACTCAAACAAGGCTCAAGAAGGGAAACAAATAACAATACAGTCAACCAGGCACAATTTAGGCAGAATAAGGTTTAAAAAAAAATCCCCAGACAAACAGCCATCCACTGGACAAAGGCACAGTCCCCTTACCTTGAAGTTGTTCGGACCTGGAGGAGGCCAGTAATCCAAAGGTGACCCCCAAGAGAAGTGTCCACATCCTGGGCAAAGTGTCTGACGATGGCTGGGTAAGTAGCTAGAAGTAAAGGTGTGTAGCGGTTCTCGTGTGGTCCCGTCTTCCCTCTGCCAGGAGTGACGGGTGGTGTGTGTGTGTGTGTGTGTGTGTGTGTGTCTGTGTGTGAAAGAGAGAGAGAGTGAATGAGTGAGAGAGCAGAAAAAGAGAGAGAAGAAACCTGTCACTGTGGAGGGAGTTGCTGTGAGTGTCTGGTAGCTGCTGGAGCTGACTCAGACTTTGCCCTAACTTTTCTATTCTCTGCCTGAAAGAAAGACAGAGACTAGTGGCACAAGCGCAGAAGGGCAAGAGTGGTTCATGTGAGCACACACCCTTCTGCCTCTCCCACACTTGCCCCACCTCCCCTCCCACCCCACCTCACACATCCTCTCTTTTCCTCTCTCCTCTTTCTCTCCCCTCTTCCTGCCTCTACATTTATTAATGGGTTAAGAAGAAGGTGATTTCTCCCCCCACCACCCCTTCCTCTTTTTCTGTCCCTGACAGCAACAGTTTCTGGAGCCCATCTGGTCTTTTGTTCAGTCCTAACTCCATTTTCAATTTATCCGATTTTCTTGTCTCTGCTCCCTTTCGCTGTGTCTTTCTCTCTTGCTGTATGTCACAGTGGGATCCTGTGCCACCAATTCAAAGAGGTCACTTCCATTTCACAGAGACACACCTCATCCTCGAAGCTTTTATAGATCTGAAACATTGGTAGAAAACTCTGAAATGTTGCACACAATTCAGATCTGTTATACCTGCCTTAATCTCAATGCACTGCTTGGCCAAAATACATTCTGTACATTAATTAGATTAGATTATATAAAAAATCTTTAAGATTCCAAAGCAAGCACCAATAAAGAGCACATTTTTTAAACATCTGCCTACTACTAGAATGACAAAAATGATAAGAAGCCCCATCATATAGAATAATGCTCGATGCTATCTGCAATAGTTCAGCTTCCATCACGAGAAATCTGCCTTCACTCGGGTTAAACTTTTCGCTTCACCAGGTGACTGATGGAGTCATCTCAGGTTTCCCAAATCTCCTCAATGACAACACATCTTGTGTTGTTTGCATATGATTGTGAAATATCTGAAATAAACAACTGTGATGAGAATGTGGGACTGCTTGTCTGTGACTTCCTTCACAACCAAAGACAGGCTCAGCATTGCCAGTAACCTTGTTGTCATGGGGACAGCATTTAAACAAACAGATGTGACCTGGCCTTTTTAAGGTGAACACAGTTATTTTTTACACTCAACATCTTATAATTGGGGTAATGGGAAATCACATAAACATAGACGGCAGATACTTAAAGGTAGAGTCTCAACTTCTCAAATGGAAACTTCTTACACACTATATGCGCTTCAGCTGTATACATGCAGGAAGTGTAAATTCACACAACTAAAATTCTACTGCCATGGTTGAGGGTTAGCATGTCTGAGGGTTAGCATGTTTTAACAGATATTTAGTTGTAAACTAAAGTATTGGACAAATTGTCCTGGTGATGGCATTGAAGGAAAAGTGAAGTGTAAAATGATTACAATTCATCCAGAGTGGACCATGAATGTCCACATTTCATAGCAATCTATCTCATAGTTGTTGATATTTCACTCAAAAAACACAAATGTCAACCTCATGGTGACGCTACAGGGAAAGTCAGGAGATCACCAATATCATTAAGATACAAACCAAAATCATAGAAATCTATTTATTTCAGTCCGGACCAAAGGGTTGGACCAACCGAATGACCAACATACAGACATTGCCATCCATGGAGCCATGTCGCTAGACAGGCATAATACCAAAATCCACCTGAACGTAGCGACCAGCCATCAGTGGCCCAAACAATCCCCATCCCGACGGGAAAACTAAAAAAGAAAACTAAACGCAGACTTAATAGGATAATATTTAGATGAAGGACATATTAGGGAAACAGTGACTAATTTCACACAGATTGTTGGTTATGATTTCACACACAGATTTGAATTGCAGACTTGATGACTGAATTCACACTCACATGATTTCACCCAAGAAAGGTCATAAAGACAGCAAAGTATCAGACAGATTCACACTTCCCACCCTGCAGATATAAGTCACTTCCTGTTTTAGCTGTTGCCATAGTGAAACATGCCACATAGAAGTTTATGTGCAACACAAGTAAAGTTTGCCTTGCCGGCATTAATGTTTTCTGTGATACAAAGACTAATGTAAATATGTCTAGATTAGAAGTGATGTATAGTCCATCCATCCATCCATCTTTGTCCGCTTATCCGGTATCGGGTCGCGGGGGGAGCAGCTCCAGCAGGGGACCCCAAACTTCCCTTTCCCGAGCCACAATAACAAGCTCCGACTGGGGGATCCCGAGGCGTTCCCAGGCCAGGTTGGAGATATAATCCCTCCACCTAGTCCTGGGTCTTCCCCGAGGCCTCCTCCCAGCTGGACGTGCCTGAAACAACTCCCTAGGGAGACGCCCAGGGGGCATCCTTACCAGATGAGGTGATGTATAGTGCAATCTAATAAAGTAGAGCTGAAAATAAAACAGTGAAATTCTGACAGATAATATGATAAATGGAGTCTAAGAGACCGAAAGAAACAGAGAATGACAGAAAAACACTGAAGACATACTGTATGATTATCCAGCCTTCCTTCATTTTGTTTCCCTTTCGGAACAATGTCCTAGTTTCTCTCTCTGGAGAAACTACATTGAGACAAACTGTGAAGGTTATCCGTCCCTTAAATGAATAGTTGGGTGAATGTGTAGTAGTACAGTCAACACTTGAGCATGGCGGTACGCACAAAACCCTCAATCATTTTCAGTCTATAGAGGTAAAATAAATGTGTCCACCTTAGTTGAACTCATCACGTTTTAAGGGCTTGTGTGAACATGAACGTGACCTAGTGACTAAGAAAGAAATATGTTTTATTTAAGTGTCAAGTGGCTTTGAAAGAAGATGTAAAAAGGACAAGATGATTAAAGCCGGGCGACCTCTAGCTCACCCAGTAAGAGCGTGCTCCCCATGTAGGCTGAGTCCTTTGCAGCGGCCCCGGGTTCGAGTCCGACCTGCAGCCCTTTGCTGCGTGTCATCCCCCATCTCTCTCCCACCTTTTCTGTCTATCCACTATCACTATAAAATAAAGGGAAAAGCCCCCCAACCAAAAAAAAAAAAAAAAAAGATTAAAGTCTATTTGTAATCAAACAGTTAACCAAGGTTTCAGGGTTATTATGTGGCTATCTATCCTATGTGACGTTACAGAAGCACAAAAAAGAAAAACACAGGAGGTGAACAGCTGTGTACTGGGCATGACTGAAGCCTAAATTAAACATCAGACTGCTGAGTCAGCCAATACGTATCCAGCAAAAAAAAAAAGAAGAAATTCCATGATTCAGTGAGGACACACATATGCTCTCCCCAGATGCCCTTGTGGTTGGGAATCCTTGTGGTAATGGCTGACTAATGGCACCTCCTCAGCATTCCTGTTAGGTAACGTGCCTTTTTCCGCCGAACAGTGCAGTCACTGGATTGCGACTAGATGAGATTTGCAAGATGTCCATATACGTACAAAGCAGTGAGAGGAAATCCATCATTCACTGACTAAACATCCAGTGAATATGAGTGTTTGCACAGATGTGCTGCTATGAGGAGAACTACATGGTGTGCAGTTATATATGTGTAAAATATCAGCTAGCGACAAAGACGGCGTTTAGTTTCCACACATTTTAATTTGATCCACCTAAGGAAGAACATGTGATCTCTTCGGATTTATTAGATTAGATGTTTCAGACAACTTCCTGTTAACTGGAACTACTGAGAGGCAATTACAAGTCTATATGTTGCTGCCTGTGCTTGGGAGGGGAAAGAGGTTGTCAGGAGTGTGTCCTTGTTGTGTATCTTTGGCCGATAGATGAGCCATGCCTCACCCTGCAGTGTCTGAGGCTGAATGAGCTCTCCCGGCGTCAAAGAGGCATGACTGGACTTCTTCAAAAGGCCTGGCTTTGTGCAACAACAACAAAGCAAGGGCCTCGCTTGTGTTTGGGTGCTGGGACAGCAGAGCGGGCGTGTTTGGACAGTGAGTGTCATGGAGTACTGTATAGCCAGGTGGAATGTCTTGTGTCATCCTGGTCGGACTCTCAGTTAGCATGGTGATAATAAATCACAGTAATCCCAGTTTCTGGTTAATTTACATTTGTTGCCTTTCAGAGAACTAAAACAGGATGCCGTAAATTGAGTGGAAAAAGAGGCCTCTAAGAAATTACATCAAGGTCTAAATAAGGTATAACTCAGACAGAAGAAGGAAGTGGAAGTACAGTATGTGTTAATTTTACATCAGGCCTTGCGAGCAAAGTCTGCATCCAAGTTAAAAGATGACTGAATAGAGAATTGCTTGTAGTAAGGGAAAACTATGAGACCAGAGGAAATCCTGTCAACAATGGTTGAACAAACTTGAGCGTGAGATAATGTGGATGAGAGCAAGCCTCTCGCCAACCCTGGTAATCATTCACAAAGCCTATTCACACAGGGAAATATGTGTCTGTGTGTGTGTGGGAGACCAAAAAATAGACAGGGAGGGACTCCTGAGAGGCAAAACAGACTAAATGGGTCATTATTGGAGGATACAACCATCAAGTTCCTTTTATAAGTGGGGAAATTATTCATCATTGATCCTTATTATATCCTCCACAACACTACCTTCCATAAGAAGCCAAAGAAGTCCATTACAAATTAGAGATGGTCCGATACCGATACCAATACCAGTATCGGTATCGGCTCCGATACCGCCTAAAACGCTGGTATCGGTATCGGGAAATACTGGAGTTTATGCACCGATCCGATACCATGTAATAAAGCCCTAAAGAAAATCTACGTTAAAGTAGTTTATTTATGTTCTTTTTCCGTTACAATTGACTGTCAAACTGGAGAATAAAAGAAAGTTCTGTGTTTGTTCATGTTTCACAAAGAGTTTAACCTGAGCCAGACCGACAACAAAGATAGAAATCATATCACATCCATACAGGGATAGTAGTATACAGTTGTTAAAACATAATAAAATATATGACACACTGGTATCGGATCGGTACTTGGTATCGGCCGATACGCATGTTCAGGTATCGGAATCCGTATCGGGAAGCAAAAAATGGTATCGGACCATCTCTATTACAAATCCATTTGATTTAATTTGAAAGCTTTATGACTGTTAATACATAAATAGTTTAAAGCTTTGATGGTGCACTGGAGGATTGGGAAGGGATGGATGGAGGCTTAGGGGGGTTGCAGACTGGGGGGAGGGTTGTACCACACCCCCCCACCCTGTGTTATTCTTTGTCAATCAAAGATCTTTCAGCCCCTAATTGGATGTGTAGTCGAAACCCTTCAAACACTTTGGACCGACCCATTCCTCAAGCAATGTATCTTAAGGACATCCAAATATCAGCACAACAGAAGAGCACACTCACCCACGTTGGTCTCCATAGCAACTGCCTCCATCTCTCTGCACCATGCTGCGTGTCCATGAGTCTGACCTACACACCAGCGCGAGCCCCCGCACTATCTTTGAGACCCCGCACACAGTTCATCAAAACCTCAGCAGGCACAAATCTGATTCCTTCTGCCTGGTGGCTCTCTTATCCAGCTGTTACACACAACGAGATTGCTGGGCAGAGATTGGCAGGCGCCAGTAAATCTCAGACTGACAGGAAAGCCAAGGAAATGTTAGAATCTGTTTTGCTGCATTCGCCGTGCTGATATTTGGAAGGACATTGTTCAACTGCTCTGCCTAACGGTCCCAGCAGTTGTCAAGCTGATAGCAAAATGTGATATAGCAGGGAGGTCTAATAAAGTAACATGATTTCACCATCCTGAGAAACAGTACCAACCAAGGGCATATTACAACAGAAAAAGGATGATGGTCTGAAGGATACTGAATACCAATGACACAAGGATGCTTTGTCCTAGCACAGACATCTCATTACACAAGGTTGTACGGTAGCACAAGACCATGAGACAACAAATTAACATTTCTAAGAAAACATACACGTGGTTATCACTAGGGCTGTGACACCAATGGCAGCTGACAGATGTTTTTCTTTGCTGTAAGCGTGGGCAGAAAAACTGTTTACACGTTTCAGCGCCAGTTGTAACTAACCGGGAAAGGTAAACTACTTTGAAAATTTGAGCCGACAATGTGGGCTGTGTTCAAACTTTTTAAGGATTTAAAGTGAACAATTAACTTAAAAAAAGAAGTGCTTAACAATAGAAAAGAATGCAATAAATGAATTAAAACACTTCAATTAGCATTAGCATGCTTAATCAATGCTACATCCCACATGGTGACAGCTCATGTTAGCTAGCACAATCTATCAGAAGGTGTTTACATTGCATAGGCTAGTATTTCTGAAATATCATATTAAATATATTATTCTCCCCAGTAACAGCCTAATCAAGACTTACAGTAGTGTTGGCAGTATGTGATGGGAGAAGCCACTGTGCATGCAGAGGATTGTAATTTTACCCTGAATTCCTATTTAATAGGATGCTGGCAAATTATCCGTCCATGCATGGAAGAGTGCTGCTGTTTCAAGGAAATGGGCATATTGGGGGGATTGGTGATCGCGCGTTTACTTCCCCTGCCAGGAACCAAGACACCTCTTGATTACATTAGACTTGAGCGGTTGCACGGTTACATTTGGTCTCAACATACTATTTATACACTCATACTGACCGACACTAGACTCACACACTGGCCACGGTTACATTCGGTAGCCTGGTGGGCGGTCTCCTCGTGACAGCCTACCTACCATGTAGCAACATTCACTTCTAACATTTAACTTAACATATCTACCAAGGTAACATTACGTGCATTTATATGTGATATAATACTTTCCACTTGGTAATGTAGCCTATGAAATTCCATGTACACAATTCGAAGATGCACGAGACATAAAGGCTTCTGGGATCGGTTGATAACTCAAACTTGCCGAGAATCTAGACACCCGTTTGATTACATAGACTTTAGGCATTAGGCACGGTTACGGTCTCGTTCAGTGACCTGGTGCGCGGTCTCCTCGTGACAGCCTACCTACCATGTAACGAACATTTAACTTAACATAACTACTAAGATAACATGACGTGTATTTGTATGTGATATCCATTGATAATGTAGCCTATGAATTTCTATGTACACAATCATCTAAGAGGCATGAAAAATAAAGGCTTCTGGAATCGGTTGATAACTCAAACTTACCGAGAACCTAGACACCCATTTTTATATAGACTCATGCAGTACCCTCGGTTATGGTCCTTACGGTCTCGTTCAGTAGCCTGGTGCGCGGTCTCCTCGTGACAGCCTACCTACCACGTAGCAACATTCACTTCTCTAACTACCAAGCTAACATGACATGTATTTGTATGTGATGTACTTCCCCATCGATAATGTGTGAATTGCCATGAACACAATCATCTAATATGTACCAGAAACAAGGCTTGGTTAATAACTCAAACTTGCCGAGAACCAAGACACCGCTTGATTACATTTGAGCGGTTGCACGGTTACATTCGGTCTTGTTCAGCAGCCTGGTGCGCGGTCTCCTCAGGTAGCCCATTTCCTGATTGATTCTACCGCCACTCCAGTGGAAGCGCTAAACAGCTAGATTACTACACACACACAGTAGCAGAAGAATACCAGCTACACACAACGGCACGAATGAGGTAAAAAAACAGGAGTGAGTCGGTTCATTGACGTATGGCACTCGATTCTCCCGGTTCAGTGACATGACTTGGGTTAATTAATCGGCTCTTCGGTCAGTTCGTCAACACTAGCTGTGAGAAGACATTCAGGGCCCTATTTTAACGATCTGAAACGCAAGTATCAAACGTGAAATGCAAGATAGCAAGGCCCTTAAAGTGAGAGTTTAATATAATAATAATAAAATAATCTTGCCCATTTAGGTTTTAAAGAGCTCCACCGACTTTGAAGGCATGTTACGACCACTTCCCAACATGCTAGCTTAATGTGGTGGACACAATAGGTTGACACCTACTTGTTCGACTGGATGTGCAGTTTCAGCCGATACCGGAATCTCTGCTGTGGTTCAACAACTGATCTGGCGGAAGCTTGTCAAACAGTACCAATTTCTTTTAAACTTACAGTATACTTGCTTTTTAATCTTTGCAAATCAATCAGTTTTGTAAATTAGAGACTCTTCCTTCATTATGTCCTTTCAGCCTCAGCCAGATTACCCCTTTCTTCCAGTTATCTCCGCTTTATTGAATAAAAAAATGTATTAATACTTGGTGAGTCGTGCATATAATCCAACCTGCGAGTATTTATCTGTGTGCACAACTTCACCAGCTGCTGATAAGAGTGAGAGCAGGTCAAATGCAGAAATTGAAACCACTGCCTAGGATGGCAAATACAATACCAATACCATCACCAATCAATACCAATCACCACCAATCAATACCATCCAAGTTGACATTGATAGTACTTATCTCAAAATAAGAGCCATTTCAAGTCCTGAACCTGACATTCGGAGAATGAATGACACATGCCAGGCATTCACTAGGATTGCAAATACAAATGTTCAACATTTCCGCAGTGGTGATGATTTGAAAAACATATCTTGGCCTGACGCTAAGTCAGTGTTTGATAGCACAGTGTCTAGTGTTTCCTCAGCTCAAACCGCTAAGTCAAAGGCTTCTTCCAAAGAATCCAGACACTCTTCTATCCTGTCCCTGAATACAAAACAAGCAGCAGCTGAAGTTGTGGCTACACAAGAGGTGATAAAGATAACAAATGCACAACATCAGAAGAAGGAAGAAATTGAGGTGGAAGCTTAAATCTTGAAGGCTGAAAGAGAAGTTAAAGAAAGGGAACTTGAAGCAGAGAGTGCTAAAAAAAGAGCTCAGTTCATAGCAGAAAGCGCTGATAGACAAATGACAATGATTGGAAGCTTTCTTTCTTTCTTTACTCTGATCGCAAGAACCTGCTAACTCAAGAAAAGCTCTTCTTTCTACGCAAGTATGTTGGTGGCTCAGCCAAGAGAGCTATTGAAGGCCATTTCCTTGTACGAACAGAAACAGCTTATTGTTTTGCCTGGGACATACTTGAAGACAGATTTGGTAATCCATTCATAGTTGCCAAGTCATACCGTGACAAGATACATACATGGCATAAAATTGGCCCCAAGGACAGCGAAAATCTTCGTGAGTTTGTTGATTTCCTGAGCAGTGTGGAATCAGCTATGCCATATGTTCAAGGTCTACAAACTCTCAACGACTGTGTGGAAAACCAAAAGATTACTGTCAAGCTCCCGGATTGGTTGAGCTCACGCTGGAATAGAGAAGCCACAATTTATCAAGATGGACATAAAATGTTCCCTGACTTCAAATACTTCGTGAAATTTCTCAACATGGAGGCTTGAATTGCATGCAATCCCATCACATCATTATATGCAGTGAAGCCAACTGACCAAGAAAGATCAAAGCCAACAGAACGAGAACAGTCTAAGTATCAACGAAATCAAAACTTTAGTGCTAAGTCTTTCACCACTAATACAAGTGAGAAGACAAGCATCACATGCATGTTTTGCAAGAAGAAAGGCCATACTCTCCATAGGTGTCGCAAGATTATGGAGAAGAAAGAGTTAAGTTTGTACAACTGGAGAAATTATGTTTTGGCTGCCTTAGGATCGGCCATAACTCCAGAGCTTGCACATCCAGGAGTTTGTGTGACTTATGTGGAAAATGCCATCCCACTTGCCTACATCAAGATCGTGGGAAGAAAGAACAAGGAGTAAGAATAAAACAAGAAAGGTCAAATGAAAACAAAGGAGACAAGACCCAACAGTCTGAATCAATTGAAATACAGCAAGCTACCTCTAACCGAGGTGTTCAAGAGAAGAGCAGCACTCATACGTCATCTATTGTTCCAGTCTATGTATCCACGACAACGGAACCAGACAAGGAAGTTTTAGTGTATGCTTTACTTGATAGTCAGAGCGACACAACATTCATCCTGAAGGATGCAGCTGTAACATTGGGTGCCAAGAAAGAGCCACTGAATGAGCATCTACTCACCGGGCCAGACCTTACAAATACCCTTGTAGGGGTCTTGTGTTGTTTCCGCAAAGGACAAGTAGCCATCATGTGTGATGTTCCATGTATCATTCCTATTTTGCACCCGACACACATTGGACTATTCCCTCCACAGACGCACGTCGGTAAATTAGGGAATGAACTTGCGCTCCCGGGGCAGTTCTGCGAAAAAAAGAGTCGTGTTCAGACGCAAACGTTCCCTGGTGCTATTTTGCAGTTTCAGAAAACAATTCCGCCACTGACCAGGAAAAACCTGGTCTAAAGTCAGTGGCGCTAGTCTAAAGTCAGTAGTGCGTTATTCAGATGCTATTTTAGGGGCGCATGCTTGGCCATAATGTAGCGTGTGCACAACACGCATACACTTCGCTTCTCTCATCTACACGGACGCAGCAGTTCTCATTTTAGCAAACCATACATAATTACAAGGAAAAATATTACTGAAAATGCGCTTCAAGTGTTTGGATAGATCAGGAGGCACTTTACAGTACACTCCTCAAAAAGGTTCAGCATTCTTTGTGGCTTGTTGTGTTTTACACAACATTTCCATGAATCATGGATGTGTTGATGACATAAATGAGGAAATATTAGAGGACTTAAGGAGACATGATCATGATGTTGAACTATGGCGGGATTGGACACTCCGGCGGGATCTGGTCCGGGAGTGGCAATGCGCGATACGCTCCTGGCGGAGCGGGTGGACGGAGATGGAGTGGGGGGGGAGGAGGAAGGGGCACAATAGGAGCAGGTAGTGCGTTTGGAGGCCCATGCTCCATGGCTGGAGTAATCCTCTCCAGACTTGAGGAGATTCGCCCGAGAGGCCGCAGCAACATCGCCACCCGGTCAAGACGGCCATTTATTACTTTTCCGCATCTCGGTAGCTCCCGCTGGCGTGCACCCAGCAAATCTGCCGTCATAATAGCAATCCACTATGGAACAAGCGTGCCTGTTCTTAAAGGGAATGTGAGCTGACGCTCTGATTGGTTCATTGCACGTTACGCCCAAACCACACCTAGCTACTTCAGACCAACCCATTTTAGATTTGCGTTAGGCGCAAGAGTCATTTATCCCGCCGGTATCATAGCAACAGCGCCTGAGATCCACCCACAAAGCTACTTGCGTTTCACGTTTGATACTTGCATTTCAGATTGTTAAAATAGGGCCCTAAGAATCTAAATGAGCTTTATCTGGCTTTAGTGAGAGTCATTTGTCAGCTAGCTATAGCCTAGGTAAGTTAGGTTCAGAGTTCTGCATGAAGTGACAATAATAATGATTTAAATAGTGAAAATATGTAAATGTTATCATCACCTTTTTTCCCTTCCCTGTTTCGGGATACTGTGGTAGCCTACCTAGAAGTTTTGGCATTGTAGAAATTGGATGTGACTAAATACTGATCTAAGATGTGTGATTATATGACCTCATAGTAACCATTTTCAATGTGGTGACAGCATTACATAGTTACTATTTGAACTTGACAATACTAAAATAATATATTGTGAGCTAAGCAGTTCTGGTCTAGGAATTTTCAAGCACTTAGATGGGCTTTGTTTTGGGGGGAGTTGAACCAATGTTAAAACAATCTTTATCTATTCTGCCCCCCAAAAAAATCTTATGTTTATATTTTTATTTATTATGAATTTGTATATACCGCATTATCTTTAAATTTGATGCTGTGACTTTTAGTTTTTTTCCACTCATTTAATATTTGCAAAATACCAATTAATTTGTAATACCACCTCACCTGTAGTAATGGGCCTGCTCTGCATCAAAGTATATTTTCTCAGAATTGTTGGTGTCTTTCTAGTTACATAACAGTGTTTCCTCTAGGATTTCTTTTAGCAGTGGGGGCAGATCTGTTGGATGGCTCGAAATGTTTTACGTATTAAACGAAACTGACTCTTTGCTGCAACACAAACAAATATATTATTCACCTCTATTCACACACAATGAGGCATATCTTCATTTCGTTTGGATTGAACTGTATTTTTGAGGAACTGTAGCTCTACAAAATTAATTTTACAAGAAATTCTTCATAGGGAAACCAAAACCAAAACCCAACGTAGGCTATAGTATGAAACCATTCATAATGAAACTAATTGCATATTTGCCTCAGTGGGAAAGTTGGCAGACTTGCTGTGTGCATTTGATTTTTCTTGGCTTTTGGAAAAATAACTCCAAGGCTCAGTTATAGGGGAATTCAGAAAGAGGTGGCCCATTAATGCTGAGTAGCATACATGCTGCTAGATGGTCCCACTGTGGCCTGTTCCTTAACACTAGAACGGCCAGGACAGTCATTTTGACCGTTTTGAAATTTATATGTGTAATAACTTTGCTAAATAAATAAATACAATCCTGCTGGTACCTAACTTTTTCTAAAAGAGTCTGTATTTTCATTTAAAATTATAGGCTATATACATTACACATTACATTTGCGTGGTTGAAGAGGCATCTTGGTTGCTTAGTAATAATCATAGTCTCTGTCAGAGAAACATAACTAGCGGTATTCTCCTACTCTCTAACAATCATGGCTGATAGACGGCTTTTTGTACATTTCTGTAACCGTGGCGGGAGAAATCTAACTGTGGCGGACTGCCACTTGCCAATCAACATAGAGGAAACACTGCATAATTCAGTGTTTCTCCTACCATGATGGTCCAAAATGATGTTAAAGGAACACGCCGACTTATTGGGAATTTAGCTTATGCACCGTAACCCCCAGAGTTAGATAAGTCGATACATACCCTTCTCATCTCCGTGCGTGCTGTAATGCTGTCTGACGGCTCCAGCGGCATCAGGCCAGCACAGAACATGCAGGTGAATGGTTCCAGTAATCCTACTGCTCCGAATAAGTGACAAAATAACGCCAACATGTTCCTATTTACATGTTGTGATTTGTAGAGTCACAGCGTGTACAAAAAACAACGTAACATGAGACACAGCCACCTTCTATCCCTAAACAAACCATATATATTCTTAGGCGGAAGAATATAGTACTTTGGCGGAGTGATATGCTCGCAGCAAGCCTGTCTGAGAATATAGTTCCCGGTTTGTTTACTGTTAGAAGATGGCTGTGTCTCATGTTATGTTGTTTTTTGTACAAGCTGTGACTCTACAAATCACAACATGTAAATAGGAACATGTTGGCGTTATTTTGTCACTTTTGTCACAATTTGGAGCAGTAGGATTACTGGAACCATTCACCTGCAGGATCTGTGCTGGGCTAAGCTAGCGCTGGAACCGTCAGACAGCGTTACAGCACGCACGGAGATGAGAAGGGTATGTATCGACTTGTCTTACTCTGGGGGTTACGGTGAATAAGCTAAAGTCCCAATAAGTCGGCATGTTCCTTTAACATGCACAGTTAGTAAAGTAGAATAAGTACAGTTTTAAAAAATTCCATTAAAAGGGTGCCAGGCACCCCTAAATCTCAGATCCTAGAATTGCCCCTGGTTGTACGGCGATTGTGATTGAAGCTTAAAAATGTTAAAGAGCACTGTTTTTCATCCTCTCCTCACTTTTCATTTGAGTGTAGCTTCCATCACCGTGGTAACTAGCACTGTGGAAGGTGTATGTGTGTGTCTGCAAATGGCTAGGAGAACAGAGGGTGTACTGTAGAAAACAGCTGGGCTGTGCCAATTGCCTCTTCCCGCCCCTATGTACCCTGCCTGTATGTGTCCCTCCTCAACACAGAATTTACTATTTTTATCTGATTCCACAGCAACCACCGGACAAAATGTCCTTGGTCTAGTCATTAAAAAGTGGTACAGTATTACAGTACTAAGAGTTGCAGTAAAAGCAGAATAGTAAAGGAAAATGCAGCTCCCGGAGTTACTATCAGACAGCAATTCTCACCACAGCCCTGGCCGTAACAGCATAAAATATGAATGCAGTTCCTGTACCTCCTTTTCTTTCATTACTACCAGCATAATCTCACTTTAGGTCATTTATATTCTGCATTTAAAATGTAGAAAAGCCATCTTGTTAATCAGCAGCTCATAAAGGAGGGCCATTAATTCAAAAGGGTCTTTAAAGTCGCTGACACACCAACCCGATAATCGGCCGTCGGACAGTCTGGCGAGGTCAGTAACTCGAGTCTGTTCGGTGTGTCCCGTGCCGTCGTCCGTTGGAGGAGCTGTCGGCCTTCATTTTGGCTGATCTGACTTGGTGGGTCGGAGGGCGGGCAGTCGGACTCACTCATCTGATTGGTGGAGTGCTAACCCGGAAATGACAAGCGGGATGAGTGACAATATTTATATTTTAAAATATTTTTATAGAATACTTATTGTTAAAGAACCTTAGTAGAACATTAACATCTACGTGTGTGCGTGTTTCTGTGTGTGCGTGCATGCATGTGTGTGCGAACATTGGTGGTTCACATGCACAAGTGGCAACATGACAACATGAACTGTGTGTGTATGTGTTTGTGTGTGCGAACATTGGTGGTTTACATACACAAGTGGCAACATGACAACATTAACTGTGTGTGTGTGGGTGTGTGTTTGTGTGTGCGTGCATGCGTGTGCGAACATTGGTGGTTCACATGCACAAGTGACAACATGACAACATGAAATTTGTGTGTGTGCGTGTGCGAACATTGGTGGTGCACAAATGGCAAATTGCAGTCATGGTGCAGTGTCCCTTGCAAATGGAAGCTTTGCACCTGTGAATGGGTACACAAGCACAGGAAAGTTGTAGGAGTGTGTGTATGGAGAGGTCTTTTATATCCTGGATTAAAATTATACTCTTTCCCATTCATTTCCTATGGCGGTCATTTTTGATTGTAAACAAAAGAAGTTTGACAAAGTTGAATAAATCACTCAAAATTCAAAAGAAAGTAGTCACAATGAATGTTGTGTTCAAATGCCTTTTTTGAAGGATATCATAAGGTCTTGAGGCAATCTGGTGAAAAATGCCATACTTATAGTACAGGGAATGTGTAAAATCAGTCGTTTTTGACCGGAACAGTGTTAGAAGGTTAAGAGCAAGGTCTTTGCCTTGTCAAACTACATTGACTACACTCATTCTCATTGTAGACGCTGCCCTTGTAGCAGAGTGTGTGATGTGTAAAATGGAAATCTAAGCTGGGGACACGAGAAAGTCGGAGATCGCAACATTCCCCATTTCATTTCGCCAGCTTCTTTCTTACAAATACTAAACCCTGTTCATGCATATGTAGGATAAGCTCTGCACGTCTGGTGCTGATACATAAACAGCTGTTCTGCCCACGCTTAAAGCAAAGATTAACATCTGCCAGCAGAGACTGACCTGTATACTAAGCCCAGCAAATTCTCCTAATTGGCTTCTATGAAATATTATGTTATCTCTTTAGATTCTAATTAAATAGAAACAGACGCACACGTCTGTGGTTTTCCTGGTAGCTGTGTACATGAGGGTGGGGAGAAACATGTTCTAATGAAGCGCACAGACATTTCAAGGTTGAACAATGTGTTTTATTGGCATCTAAGGAAACCAAAACCTAAGTGCTTGGATTTATTTTATATACACATGGACTTGGAAGATTAGTTTTCAGGGACGTTACATCTGCTTTAAATAAGTGTTTAAATAATGTGTTAACAACAAAGAATTTCACAACAACAGTTAATGGTTCATGCAGGTTTACCCTGATCGAAAACCGCATTGCCACTCCTGCTAAGCGATGAATATCTTTTTTTGTTTTTGCAGTACTACTTGCATGTCTATTTATAATGACACTGAGTAGACGCACTGGGATTGAAACAAGCTTGAAGTAAGTAAAGTGGAGTAACCACTTTATACACACACACACACACACACACACACACACACACACACACACACACACACACACACACACACACACACACACACACACACACACACACACACACACACGTTACTGTCTTAATATTTGGCACCACTGCTAGAATCCTCTACCACTCCAGCAGAAGCCCAGTTTAACTCCTCCATCACAAAGCCTGGTGTTTTTCTATCAGAACCAAGCACAAGTTTATACTACACAAGCCTACTTTGTAATCCTTAGTCCAAGCACGAACAGGAGCTCTCTGGTTGTGAAAGCACGAGACAGGCTTTGTCATGCAGGTGTTTGTCCTTCCAATCCCTTTCATTCAGCAATCTCACTTTGTTTTATCAGGCTAGGACCATGCGTTGCGGTTTTTCTAGGTTGCCGCGGAATTTATCTAGAAATCGTGAGGCTAATTCGTCATCCACTAGTCGCCCGTCACTGGACAGTGTAACCGTCATCAGTTGATGGGTGCGCAGGGTCTGGTCATCCTCGCACAGTCGCAGCTCGGACCTGGAGGTCCCGACGGCGAGGATGCACGCCTGAGGAGGGTTGATCACAGCGCTGAAGCCACTGATACAGAACATCCCCAGGTTAGATATACTGCAAGTGAGAGGAAAGGAGAAGGGAGGGAGGAAAGGGATAGGAAGAGAGAAAAGACAGTACACATATTGCATCATTAGTCAAACTCAGGGGGGGACAAAATGCATAAAAATCAACTAAGCGGGCATAATGGTGGCTCTAAATGATTGGTGATTGGCTGTGAACATCTTATTTTACAAAATGGAAGACTGATCTGTAAAGATTAATACAGCAGCAGCACCGGCCTCCAAATCCCTCCTTTAATGTTGTGTATGGTGAGCAAGACTGACCCGAGGGCAGTTTGCTGTTTGCCTTAATGAGAATCCTAGCTCAGGGGGATGGAAAAACGAATAGAGGAAGGGCGTACACATATATCCTCAGGAGGACAAAGAGGGTGCATCTCCATTGGAATTCATCGCTCCTGCCTGACACAGAAACCCCATTTATGTCTAAATGACACCATTAATTCTAATGAGTTGAAAAGCCTCCCTTCCTCTTTTCTGCAATTGATTCACAGTAACTGATGGTACTTGTCGCCCAAGTCCACATTCAGTTCAGGCCCGCCTGAGATGTAGAATATGCATAATATATTGACTCTCTAAGAAACCGGATTTAAGTCATCATAGCGGAAATTTATGATGGCTATCTTACTGTTGAGCTACAAAAGGAAATTGTGAGATAGAATTAGGTGTAGAATAGAAAAAATTGACAGTTCTAATAAATATTGAAAAGGAAAGACTGGAAAATAACCATAGGTTTTATAATGTTGTGATTGTCTATACAACCTCTTCTTTACCCAAGAGATGTGTGTCTTAGTTTACCTGAATGAGCCTCCCTGGTACTCCTCAGGTAGAAGTTTCCCATCTCGAGCTTTCTGGGCCAGTGCCTATGGAAACATTACATGTCACTCAAACTCTTAAGCTAAGTGTCAGAGAAGAGGAGATCCAAGCTGATTCTTAGACAGGATGCATGATACAGTGTCAAATCATTAGAAATACACGTGAGATGTCAACAGAGCTCCCGATTTGTCCATGTGAATAAAGACATAAGCACACGCACACAGTATTGACTAAATGCTGTTCAATACCACACTCTGAAACTATCAGGGAAGCGCTGTCATTTCATAATTTGCTTAACAGTACTTCAATAATAAAACCAAGTAGTAAAATAGTGTAAATGGTGTTTTAGATTTAAAAATATAACTGGAATGTGCTTTACTAAGACTAAGAGTTTAGAGGCATGCTAGCAGCTCTTAGGCACATCAGTGCATTGCGCTTAATGCTAATGTCAGCATGCTAAAATTCTCAAAATGACAAAGCTAAAATGCTAATGTTAAGCAGGTGTAATGTTTAACATGTTCGCCATCTTACTTTAGCATGTTTTCATGCCAACACACTAACACAACGCTGAGGTTGATGGGAATATTATTAGTTTTGCAGAAATTTGGTCATGCGTTATAGTATTGGACAAAATGACATTTTGACATGATGATGGTAGTAGATGTCCGGGATTTACCTAAGTGATTACAATTGAATTTCGGGAAAGAGACTTCAGATACAGTATTAGGGGACCACTGAGGCCTATAGAAAAGTATCCAAAAAGCAGCATGTCATAGGATCACAGATCAAGTATGCGCCTGTAAATCTGTTTAC
This sequence comes from Perca flavescens, assembly GCF_004354835.1. Classification (NCBI taxonomy): domain Eukaryota; kingdom Metazoa; phylum Chordata; class Actinopteri; order Perciformes; family Percidae; genus Perca; species Perca flavescens. The sequence goes on from NC_041338.1 coordinate 15,284,343, forward strand.
TATACAGGCTTCATCATACTTCTAGATAGACCCTGCTAGAATAACGAGGTTACTGGTGAAAAGCAATCATTGAACAGCTCTTTTTAAAAGCTTGTTCTCTCAGTTGAGACTGCTGGATGGCCACCATGTCTGTACTCAACATGAACTGTATTCAAATGGAAATGTACTTAAAGGTTAATGCGGGGAAACAACCAACACAGAAAGTTGAGAATGACTCACAGGATTGTGAGACAAAGTGGGATAGGGTGAGCACATTTGAGATAAGAGCTCTTAGTGCAAAAACAGTCTGATTTTCAACGCCATAACATTAATAGCCAGCAGTGACCTCTCTTAGCTTCATTCAAACCACATGTTAATTTCAATGGGAGACCATGCAGCTGTTGTACTGTATGTGTATGTGCACTAGCGATGTAACATTCTCCTGCAGTGATTTGATTATTATGTACTTCAATATTTATCAAAATTGTTTAATAAAATACAACCTACATGACAAAAATACCATAGAACACTATCTTTCCTCTCGGGCTCACCATAGGGGCAAACTAATGTTACTAACACTGCATTTCAAAAGATAAAGATCAGAAGAATTTTTATTCTCCAAATTTGATGAAGGTCTGAGACCGAAACATTCTATTTTACTTCTAAATAAATTATTGCTTGCGTAATGGTCAGTGTGCGGGATTTTCTCTAAAATATTCTCCAAACTTAAAATTTTACCTGCAAAACAATTTACACATGCACAGTGCTTGTGATACTTAACCAATGCTTCACAGTGTGTAGTTATTATGAAGTGTTACCAACAAGGGTAAGTTAAACCAACCTATTTTCCCAAAATAACTTGATTCACAGATTTACATAACTTGCTGCTGGATTGTCGGAAAACAACAAAAGTGTAAACGGTAACTGATGCATCAACTAATATAAAACATTACTTCTTAATTTGCTTGAGAATAAGCAATGTCTGCAAACCTGGCTCTCAATAATACCATAAATCCCCCCCCAAAAAATCTGACACCATCCAAATGCATAATACAGAACACTTACAATGATACCAAATCAAAATACCCATTAAACTGCATAGTACTGCACCCCAACACTTGTGTGATATTAGATAATAAACAAGGAAAAATATGGCACTCAAAAAGATTTCATGAAAAACAAATGTGTAAATTGAGCAAGGAGTGTTGAATTGTAATGAAATTCTTCATGAAAACTATACAACCACATGTTGAGGCATCACGCCGTTTCCATCAGCAGTAAAGCACCAAACTCACAGCTAGTTTAGCTAAGTCTCACAGTATTGACGTTAGTGCACTCAGACAAACAGACAACACCACACGGGCTGAAGCAATCGCATATATTGTGATATTTGTTTTGCATGGCTTTACTCCATAACCGCATAGTCATAAATGCAGGAATCTGAGTAGAAGTATGTCTATATCCTAATTACACATTCACTTCTTCCCTCAACAATTCTCACTGACACTCGCAGACATGCTGTGTATGTGTATTCCCCAAAAACTACCACACATCATCACACAGTCTCACCCCTCCCAAGTTGAAATTGCTACTGTCACCACTACAAATACTATCATACCAATAATACTACTTCTGCCACTGTCACAGCAAACTACTATTACAGCTGCTGAGTCTGAAATGTGATGTCAACATTGTCAGGATAATATTGTGTCATTAGGTAGAGAGGACGTCTTCCAGTTTGACAACACTTGTGGAAACAGTCATGAGTCTTCCATGTTTTGTTGCTAACAGCTGTTGAATCAGACATCATGTCTTCACTGAGACAAAACAGGCATACATATGTGCCATGCACATTTAGGAATATTACACCTGGTCACTGCTGGTGAGAGACATTAGGCCCATTAACCTGATCTTGAAAAATAATCCATTTGATTTGTGTGTGTTTGTGTGTGTGTGTGTTTAATGAGAAAAAAAGTGAGATGCAAATCAGGTTTTGAGAGCACATTTATGTTTGTGAATAAATACCTGTCCCCAGCTGCTGACTGTGAGCAAGAGAAAGTGCTGACCCTTGCTGCTTTGCTTTCCATCTGCGGCCAGTGACAGCTGACACCCGCAGCCTAACAAACCAAAATTCTAACTATCCCAAATCTACTCAGTTATCTATATTTCATCAGATCTGTCTTGATCTGACACTGATATTTCTACTCTACATGATCGGATGAATATAAAAAAAAAAAAAAAACTGTGTATGCAACAAAGTTCTAGCCAGAAAGCGAGCACAACTCTACAGATGCATACACAGTTTGTTTTTCCCATACAGCTGGGCTGCAGTCAAGTCTCAACTCCCTTCCCACGTACAAATCAACAGCAAAACTGTGACCTGAAGCGATACACTGAACGCCCCCGCAAAGCTTGACGTTAATCAACCAACAGCAAAGAAAGTATGTGAAAAATGCCCTTGCAAGAAGGCTTTCGGGGACAACTCTCACAACAAGGTTATCTCATAACTAGTCTCGCATTGCCAGACCTTCCTCCACAGCAAGGCGGAGGAGGGTCTGGCTAGTGCACACAGCATCCGGGATGGGAGAAAATCGTGCTCTGGTTTATTGGCATTTCTTTAAACCAATCACAATCGGAACGGGTGGCACCAAGCGCCGGACGAAGCCACCGTGCCGCTGCAAAATAGCCTCGGGGAAGGAACTTGTTTTGGTGAAACGTGTACGTTCAAAAGTTGTTTTAGTCGTACAACAGAAAACTCAGATTTGACAGATAGTCTAGCTAGTTGTCTGGATTTACCCTGCAGAGATCTGAGGAGGAGTTAACCATAGTGCTCATGAATCCACCGGAGTTTAAAATTCCAACACAAAGAAAGCGGAAGGTAACGGACATCCGGCCGAAAAGAGGGACATCCTGCAGAATTTCCGGCGGCACCAGAACAATCCCGGAAGTGGAACGTCATGGATACAGACTGAGAACATACCACGACATTACAATAATAATGTTTACCTTAGCATTAGCTGAGATCTCCTGGACTCCTTTGTTTGCAGCATCCTTGATGATGGGGGTAATGAGGCCTTTGTCAGTCGCCACTGCGATTGAAATGTGAATTGAATCAAGTGCGCGGGGTCCTTCACCAGACCAGGTCACATTCACTTCTGGCATCTCCTAGGATAGAAAACCAGAGGTCAGCACAGGTTTTGACAGCTTTTACAGTGAAAAATAACTAGACAAATAGAGATATAAAACCTGGCTCCTTTGGTTACAGGGTGCTTCCATGCAGTTCATGGGTGTGAAGATACAAATCAAAGTCTGATACTACCCAACTATACCAAAAATATGTCATTTTCTATAATAAGACTGGTAGCATGTCAATAAATCAATTATGATAAGAAAAGCATTATATTACAGTAAATGTGGAAAATTCATTAATCAATTTGGTTGAGAATGTATAGACTTGCTAGCTGGCCAGCACATCTAAAAACAGTTTTACTGCATATATAAAGAAACTGTAGATATCTATGCATGGATAATCTGATATATCTGAATAATCTTGATCTTGATGAATCTGCTGTGGTGGAGCCTCAATAACAAAATATTTATGCTGAATTATTGGTGTATGAACACAGCAAAGTTTCATCAGTCTACAAAAAGTACAGCGGAAAACATGACACAACATTTGTTGTGAAAAGTAAAACACTGGCTTCAGATGCCGCTTCCTGGTGCGTTCAGGTAAACTCTGGTCAAAGTACAGTTGCTTTTGGTAATTTTCTGATGTTAACAGTGTTACACAAGTGAATTGCATATCTCAGTCAAGTGTAGAAGCCAATCCAGAGGAATTTTGACCATGTGGGACATAGTGTCCAGACTATTAGAGAGCCATGCAGTGTTTTGGTATTTTACACTAACATTAACTGGGAAATGTTCCACATTCCTCACATTTACTGTAACACCAAACAGCCAGGTTTCTCAGCTGCTGCTTGATCCTTATATAGCAGCGTTGCATACAGTGTGCATTGTACAATGTCCAGCACCCATGACACATGTTAATGCTTAAGGCAACACAAATTCACTAAAGCAGATACAATATTCCATGTAATATTCCCAGATGATAGGATGTTCCTATTAGATGTTGCAGAGACATTCCTGGCTGGAATAACTAAATTACAAGAGCACCGGATCGATTTTTCTCCATTTATATCTGTTCTATCCTCAAATGAAACAGTATCTTTCTTTACAGCATCCATTTTGTGTTTTCTAAAGCTGCTTAGGGAGATGGATGGTTTAAGAGTTTCCTCAGAATGTCAAAAAAAAAAAAAAAAAAAAAAAGAGAAGAGAATGAACACAGTCTGAGTAAACATTTAGTCTCGTCTTATAATGGCATGGCAACCAGTTGATTCACCATCTGTATAAGATAGCAGCGAGGACAACAGAGAGACCTTGTTGCAGAAGTAACAGTATGAACTACAGAGCGCTGTGTGTGTGTGTGTGTGTGTGTGTGTGTGTGTGTGTGTGTGTGTGTGTGTGTGTGGAGGCTGTGTTAAGCAGTGAAATAAATAAAAGTCCAGCTACTTGTAGGCATATAAGTTGAAAAACTATGTGTATTTTTATAATACACATGGTTTTTCAGGGGATACATAAAGAAAAAACGGTTAAATGAACAATTGACAAAATAAGTGATTATAAACTATACTTACTTTAAGTGTAACAGCAGCTGCCTTGATAATGAAATCATTAACTGACACTTTGATTTGTTCTGAAAAGACAAAGAAGAAAGTCTGTGAGCCTGATTCCAGCAACTAACGGACATATGGCCATCTATTCTGCACAGGACCTGTGAAGTGGGACACTTTTGCAAATGGCAAATAAGGGGGGGGGGGGACCTCCTATATTTCTTATGGTGCGTTCCATTTGTACTCGGAAATTCCAAGTTCTAAGTTGGAAATACACACCCTGAAGTCGGATTTCCGAGTTGGGAACTCAGAGACACACTCAGAGACACTCTCTCTCTATATAGTCTGGCTCAACGGATGTACATTGCCAGGATAAAGCTTGACATCTGGCGCAATGTAACTCCCCCTTCCGCTATCTATTTTTGCAAGAGCACCGTTACTGCATACAGGGGTTAGCCTCCCCGGTCAAATTGGTTTAAAGTAATACAAACATGCAAGAGCGTTTTTTTTCTCGATCCCAAAATAGATAGGTGGTGTAGCCAGACCATACCCCAGCGCTGACACAGCGCTGTTGAGATAGGTTTGGCAATGTGAGACTACTCTCTATATGACCCAGTCACTAGGATTTGCTACACTCTCCTCTCCCAGTGTCACACCAGCGGGCCAGGCGGCCTTGGCCTGGCATCACTGCCAACTTGTACGAATGTCCATTAGTGCAGTACCAGACAGTTATGAATGCTGTGAGCGGGATGATTAACGAGCTAACCGTGAAATCGCGCTGCTCCTGAACAATGAGATGCCGCAAAAACAACCGGGGAGAGAATCCCTCGGTACACACACAACCTCTCTAATAGGTTTGGAATGGCCGTCCCATTTCCTCCATCACAGAGACAGCACCCAGAGAGATTTACTGTTTGTTTGACAGCTAGGCAAAGTTAAGCTAAATAAAGCCAATTATGTGATAGTGTGTGGAACTAAATGTTTTAAAATAGGAAATTGATGAGGCACTCTTGCTATATCAACATAAAAATGGCCCAAAGTAAGCAGATGTTACATTTTAAGAATCCATGAAAAGCAGCCGTTAAGGATAGTTTCTTGGCTGAATTTTCTTGGCTGAATGTAGCAATATGCTGAGTGACTGTTGCGACACATGAACATTGTTCCCTTTCTCTGGTTGTGGTGTAAATCTTTCTTTACCTTAATCACACACACACACACACACACACATGGTGATAGCGGTTGCACAAGAAGCTGTGGTTAGCTCCACAGCCGTTGCTAGAGATGTCTGTGAGGCTGAGAAAGTAAAAGAGCAGCATTTATTCTCCAAATACTTAAGCTCTCAATCCATCCATACAGTACCTACTTTACTGATATCGTATGTATGGACCAATTTATTTTCCATTACCTCACATTGCCTTCACACATATATTTTATTTCTCCAGTGGCCTTTAATGCTTTTCCAGAGTCTCTACCATTGCCACCCCCACATCCACGTTACACCTCTGGCCCAATTTGGCAATGAAAACCATTTCCATTTATACCAAATTTTGTTATTGTTTGCGGATATTTGCTTTATGAATTGGTGCGAGCCATTTCAAGCTAGACACCCAGTTAGTCAAATGTGACAAATTATAGATTAGAGCAACTATGTGCATGACAAACTGAGGGTGCCTTTCAGCCTTACATTGTGATGTGCGGTCTGAAGAAAGAGCAGATATGATCAGTGTCAGATATGGATGTTTCCTCCACTATTCAGCCCTCTGGAGGCGTTTGGCCTTGTTTGAACGTTCATCAGAACCCTTACAACATGTGAACTCTCCCTCAGAATACCATGCCGAGTTATTTGTAGACACAGGGGGAGAGAGATGTTGGTTTGAACCAGAGGTACATGACCACCCTGAGACAACATGTACCAGAGCTTCTTTCAATAATAATAATAAAAAAAAAAAAAAAAAAAAAAAAAAAAAAGACTGTCCTCTTTGTCAAGTGAGCAGTCATGTGAAAACCCTGAAATCCACTTCTTCATGGAAAAGTATCCTTCCAAATGTTACTGTCGGACATTCACTTAAGGACATGACACTAACGTGCATGTAAAAAAAAAAAAAAAGTGCCTGTGTGTACACACTCCCTCAAAGTTGTGCGTCGTTACCTTTGGCCAAGTCTTTGCGGAGATGCATGACGGCAGCCATGTCGCAGTCAACTGAGGCATACGCGTGGGGGATGGTGGTCTTCGATTGCGTTAGTCTTTGAGCAATCACACGGCGGACATTTGTGGCTGGGATCTCTGTAAAAGTGCCCTGAGGAGGACAAGTGGAGGGAGTGGGAGGTAAATAAATTAATGAGGAGAAAAGGGCATTTTGAGAGGGACATGCATGCAGGAAAAGGGGGGGGGGGAGATAGTCGGACATATCTCTGCTATCAGTTACTCAAAAATGCATGGGGTTAACAATGTAATGTAATCAATAGGTCATATTTTACAGCGCACAAACACAGAAAATAACATTTAATATGGTGCAAAAATAACTGACAAGAATGGAATTTGTAAATAAATATATGACCCGTTTGTTGGATGCTTGTGGTAGGCACACAAAAAGAAATTGAGCTATCATTAATTTAATATATGACTACAGGACTGTGACACCAAAAACTATGAATGACAAGCCAAACGTTGGAAGATGTGAAGTGTCTGTGGCGGATGACATCTTGTAGTTTCCTAGCACTGTCACAAAACCGACAACGGGATGAGGAAGTGTGTTTGTGAGAGAGAGATTGGGTGAGGAGTGCTCACCGGTGCTCCTGGTTTCCCTGGTACAGACAGAGGAGGTATGTTGGGTCTGCTGCCTGGGGGTGGAGGGGCAGCTGCCGGGGTGAGGACAGGACTCAGGGCAGCTGGGGCAGCCACGGTTGGGGATGCTTTGGGGGCAGGAGAAGTCTTCAAGAGATTTAATGCATCTCTGTTAAAGTAGAAATGATAATATGCAGGCATTGTTTTACATAGTCATTTGAATATTTTCATGCAATGAAATGTGTACAATCATTTCCACAAAAATCGGACAAGTCTGACCCGAAACCCAAATACGGAATAACTGCCCACTTTCTGATCACACATCTGCATTGATGTTGCCCAATCGAAAAGGAATTCCTGTGTATAGGCTTCACTTATGATTGGTATTAATCTACGTCTAGGTTGGCATTCTTTAAACACTGTTCCATAGTAAACAGGAGCAACTCTGGAGTTACACTTGTGAGTTGGTCACTTGCTATTTTCCATAATGAGACAGAGGGAGAGGAGGAGTGGTGGGGGTGAAATGGGGCAATAAGCTGTTATTAAACCACTAAACCACTATGGTAGTCAACGCAAACTGACACGCTTCAACACTAAACACATTAGAGCACTGGCTCACAAAGAATATTATGTCCAGATAAGATTAAATATTCAAGATATTAACACATGTTCATTCACACTTACATGGGAACAAATGCATCCTAGCCTCTTGTGAAATATTTTGCAACTGCAATAAAGCATTTGAGTCAATTTTATTTAGGTCAATCTTTGTTGAAGTACACATGTGAACGACACTGATTCCCAGTATGCGTCTGCTAAACGGATGACCTATGCTATTTCAAGCCTCGGGCAAACTTCTTCCTTTTTGTCCTGTTTTTCTTTATTTCTGAACTTATTCTGAATTAATTAACTTCTAGTGTCAAAAAGTTAATTTTCTTCTGTGTGAAAAGTGTTTTGGCCATAATAGATGAAATTAGAATTGTATGAAACAATACTGGCATAGCTTATGATAGTACAATGAGGTATTATTCACCCATACTGTATGCTCTCATTTGGCAAGCTGACTGTATAAGTAGCACTCTGCTAGTTTTACTGTATCAGGCTTGTAGAGAGAGGTAACCGTCGGTTATCCTCCAGTGGATGGGCGTCATGAGAATCATTATAGATCTTTACACAGCTAACTTGAGGGACTATTTTTACCTTAAAAGTAGAAGAGAAAAAAGGCAAGAATCATTACTCTTTCATTAAATCAATTATATTAGATTGGCCTGTTAGAGAGGAGAGGGGGCGTTTCTCAGAATAAGAGATCTTCTACTGCTACATTTCCCACATACATTATATTTCTAATACACTTAAAATCACTGCTGTTTAATGAAGGTAGAAGGGGAAGTGACAATATGATTTGGGTCAGGATCCTGCAGACTGCTACACTGAGTAGTGATAGACAGAGAAAAGAGAAAAGGTAAAGAAAAAAGGGAATCACACTGTACTGAAAGATTGAAGGATTATTTTTTTCACCCATTAATTTTGGTCAAAGCTTTGAAAGAGGTGGGAGGGGCAGGTATCAGGTGCGCCTGCTTGAAGCTCTCTGGTTCCAGTTCAGTGCACAGGGGTCCACCTACCCACACACATCCAGTCTTTTGTCTGGACCAGCTGCCTCTGACCTCAACATGTAGCCGGGAACAGTCTGGGCCCCACAGCTATTTTCTTCATGTCCCTCTCTGAGCTGTATCTTTTTATTTCCTCTAGCACACTAGCTCCTCCTCTTCTCTCTCTCCCCCTGATAGGAGTATTTGTTTGTGGAGAGACTGAGGCAACTTGGAAATCCCCCAGCTAACCTGAGAGGACCACATTGACTAATAATTACAGATCACCACGTGAAAATGAAAAGGAAAAAGAAAGTACAGCACAGAAGTTATATGGGACTTAAAATGTGAATGTTTGTACAAACACAGAGCTAGCAAATATACGCATGAAATTGGACAACATACAAAAAAAAATGCTAAGTTTTTAAAAACCCACAACATTTGCCAGTGAGAATGTATTAGGAGTATCCTGTATAAATTCAAGAGGAAGTAAAGTCAACAGCAGCCTACAGTGGACACTTGACGATGACGCCATAGATACCATTTCTGTAGCTGGTTGGCATGTACTTTTCACACTGACCATTTACAGCCCTACTGACAGTGAAGGCAAAAAAAGCCCCTAAAAGACTGGGAGAGGTTGAGTAGAATATTAAAAAGGGAACGAGGCAGCGCTCCCATGCACATCGGCACACAAACAAATAAACGGTCTTCTACTGCCACCTAGGACAGGCTTAGATAGGAGAAAGGGTCTTCAGGCAATTTAAGCAGCCCATTATGGCTGAAATTGAGCCCAATGTAAAAGAGGACTATGTTGTAGACCAACTGGTCATTTGAGAAGATGCACACATTAGTGAAAATCCTAGTGAACCATCACACATACACAGTAAGTTCACCTTCAACACACTTGCATAGCAAAAAAAAAATTAATAAGAATGGGTCCAAATCATCAACCTACCAATGCGGAAATTGGCAGTTATTTTCGCAGTCAAAGTGTTGCTTTTGATGTAATTTTGCAAGACTTCACAAGCAACAACACAATATGACTACAACTACAAGGCAGTAAAATTCTTTTCTACAGTCCTTTCTAAACAGCATTAGGTATAAGTCAATACGGTTACATTGGGTTTTACCTATAACTTACATGTTTTTTAATCTAGTTTTTATTTCAGCACAGCTCTGGTGCTGTACATGCCAGAGAGTCATTGATCAGAAAAGCTCTTTGTTAATGAATACCTGTGTTGGTCAAGGTCGAACAAAACTACTCGTTTGAGCCAGTCCCCATTGCTATTTAACCCTCTTTTGTGAGGGTTTCCATTCGCAGTTTTAAACTTGTGAAAGTGAAAATTAGACATCCCGGTTTGTCTACTAAAGAACATTTATTTATTTTAGATACAGTATGTTGCCTAGAAAGCATCAACTGGATATGCAACTACTGACGTTTTACATTTAAGAGAGACTTAGTTATTTCAAACTAACACAAGCACAACCAAAACAGCTGCTTGTAGCCAACAGTAACCCATTCTGTTGGCCACAAGCTGGCTACAAGAGGTTGATGGCTTGCAGTTAATGGGCTTCCTTGTTGGAAGTTTCAAAATGTGTATTGTGTTTTTAAAGTCATGCTTAATACGTGAAATCAGAAGAGCCTGGGAATGGTGGAATAAATATAATTGAAACCTTTACCCACCACAGTGCGTGCCTTGCCTCTTAGTTAACACTAAAAGAGGGCAAAAAAAAAAAAGTAGTAATAGAAATGTGTTTCTTTGTACCCAATCTGTTTTTAAACCTCGCTGGGGATTATGTAACATGCTATGATCTCATCCCTGGGTTGCGTGACCTCTTGTTATTCATGCCCACTATAGAGGGGCCTCACTAGAGCCGAGGGTGGAATGGGAGGGGTATCCTCTTTTCAGTCTTATCTGATGAACCAAAAAGGACAAAGGAAGGGAAATTGGGTCTATTCTGCCCTCTCTTGGAGGAACTAACCCAAGGTGAAGCTATTCTCTCGAGATTTGGGGCCCTATTTTAATGATCTGAAACGCAAGTATCAAACGCCAAACGCAAGTAGCTTTGTGGGCGGATCTCGGGCGCTGTTGCTATTATAGCGGTGGGATAAATGACTCTTGCGCCCGACGCAAATCTAAAATGGGTTGGTCTGAAGTAGCTACATTACTCATAGGTGTGGTTTGGGCATAAGGTGTAATAAACCAATCAGAGCGTTATCTCACATTCCCTTTAAAAGCAGGCGCGCTTGTTCCATGGCGGACTGCTATTATAATGGCGGATTTGCTAGGCGCACACTCTTAATACATCCATGGGCGCATGCAAGGAGGGGTTCACGGCCGAGGAGACAGACGTCTGCTATTGATTTTTCTGAATGGAGATATTTTTGCAATGTAGTCTAACATTAGACCAGGATTACCTCACTATAGACAATGCAGCTCTTCTATCTCTCGTCTCCCGTGCTGCTGCTGGGCATTTGGGTGGCATCGGCACATGCAGTTCAACATCACGTCTCCTTAAGTCCTCTAATATTTCCTCATTTATGTCATCAACACATCCATGATTCATGATTCATGGAAATGTTGTGTAAAACCAGGTCATATTTTTCCTTGTATTTATGTATGGTTTGCAAAAATGGGAACTGCTGGGTCCGTGAGATGAAAGAAGCAAAGTGTATGCACGGTGTGCACACTCTACATTACGGCCAAGAATGTGCGGACGTGCGTCTGTGGAGGGAAAAGGCCGATGTGCGTCGGGTGCAAAATAGGAATGATACATGCATCGGTGTACAAAGTCAATTGCGCTGAGTGCAAGATAGGGCCCTTGGTTTCCAACAAGAACAGAATTCTTCTGTCTCAAAACATACCTAAGCTATAGCCTATAGGTTCAGCTATTTTGGGACATTTAGGGATGCACCGAATCCAGGATTTGGCCGAATATTGGGCTTTTTGACGGGGTTGGTTGCTGCTGAAACTCCACCGAACCGAACCCTACACTTGCACTATGCGCGCTATGGTGGTCGACGCAATGACGCCGCCGTTGATTATGGGAAGGTGTTTACGTAGGTGGACCGTTCAATGCAGTAGGCTGTGAGAAAGTGAAAATGGAACTCGCGAGCAGAAAAAGCGCCGCCCAGCAGCACCCCTAGCCAAAAGAAAGCAACCCAAGCCGAGCCACATGCCCAACCCGCAATGCCGACCTGTCCCGCGGCGGCAAGGTCCCTAAACAATACATACCGAAAGAATACAAGCCGCACATGAAGGAATCCACAGACAGCAGCCAAAACGCAGCAACCCCAGGTACGGCAAAGGAAGGACAGTCACAGCTAAAAACTTGTATTAACCAGACAGTGTCTCTCGCGGGCTGTCAGCTGTTTTCTCGGCAAATGTGCGGAGCGACCGAACAGTCGGTTGCTGCTCGGTAGCTTTCTAATTTCACTCACCCAACATGCCTTCATCATACACTGGTTAGCGAAAATTTGCCAAACAATATTGTCACGCATCTGGTGATAGCGATGTGCTTTCCGACAATGTGAAAAGAGCGTGTGAATTCAACATTAAGTTGTTACATTTAACTATGTTAGACGCGGTGGACGTTGTTTACTTCATTAATGTGTTTACTGCGTTAATGGACTGAGGATGGGAGTAGGATTCAGTATTCGGATTCGGCAGAATCTTAACCAGTGGATTCGGTATTTGGCCGAACCCCAAAAATCTGGATTTGGTGCATCCCTAGCTAAAATGAAAAGACTACATCACAAATGTTTGCATCAATTGGCTACTTAATATGTGCCAAATATTAAAGGAACACGCCGACTTATTGGGAATTTAGCTTATTCACCGTAACCCCCAGAGTAAGACAAGTCGATACATACCCTTCTCATCTCTGTTCGTGCTGTAACGCTGTCTGACGGTTCCAGCATTAGCTTAGCCTAGCACAGATCCTGCAGGTAACTGGTTCCAACTAGCCTACTGCTCCCAATTGTGACAAAAGTGACAAAATAACACCAACATGTTCCTATTTACATGTTGTGATTTGTATAGTCACAGCGTGTACAAAAAACAATGTAACATGAGACACAGCCATCTTCTAACAGTAAACAAACCGGGAACTATATTCTCAGACAGGCTTGCTGCGAGCATATCACTCCGCCCAAGTACTATATTCTTCCGCTTGAGAATATAGTTCCCGGTTTGTTTAGTTAGAAGATGGCTGTGTCTCATGTTACGTTGTTTTTTGTACACGCTGTGACTCTATAAATCGCAACATGTAAATAGGAACATGTTGGTGTTATTTTGTCACTTATTCGGAGCAGTAGGATTACTGGAACCATTCACCTGCATGTTCTGTGCTGGCCTGATGCCGCTGGAGCCGTCAGACAGCATTACAGCACACACCGAGATGAGAAGGGTATGTATCGATTTGTCTAACTCTGGGGTTACGGTGAATAAGCTAAATTCCCAATAAGTCGGCGTGTTCCTTTAAGGGAACATTTTAAAAGGAGGTTTCCTTTTTGTAATTGGTGACATCAATACAGTACATATTATGGATTTATACGGATGTTTTCCCAACTAATAAACATTTTATTCATCAGTTTCCACTCCTGAAGTTATATATTCAACACCCTCAAAGGCAGGTTTTTCCAAATGGGAAAGCTACATGAAAAAAAGAGAACTAATAACCCTTTCATTCCCAAGCTAGACAGTGCCTTAAACGTGAAGCTCTGTATACTGTTTTTTGTCTGAGGCACATCATTCATTTCAGAAAGGTCTCTTTAGGAAGAATGTGCATTCATTTTTGTTAAACCCCCTTGGCGTCAAGAGTCTTGTAGCTAATTAGGTAGTCTAGGTGTGTCAGTAAGTTAATTGATGAGACTCCAAATCTTGAGTCCTACAAATGGTTCAAAGTAGAGATGTCCCGATACCACTTTTTTGCCGATACCTGAACTTGCGTATTGGCCGATACAGAGTACCGATCCGATACCAGAGTGTCATGTATTTCATTATGTTTTAACAGCTGTATACTACTATCCCTGTATGGATGTGATAGGATTTCTATCTTTGTTGTCGGTCTGGCTCAGGTTAAACTCTTTGTGAAACATGAACAAACACAAACAATGAATGTCCCAGAACTTTCTTTTATTCTCCAGTTTGACAGTCAGTTATAAAAAGGAAAAAGAACATAAATAAACTACTTTAATGTAGATTTTCTTTAGGGCTTTATTACGTGGTATCGGATCGGTGCATAAACTCCAGTACTTCCCGATACCAGCGTTTTAGGCAGTATCCGAACATCTCTAGTTCAAAGAGAGGTAATTCAGCAAGCATGCCAAATCAAATCATTGGGATAGAATTACACTGCATTATTAATTAAACAATCGGGCAGCACACGATATGCCCGTGTTCATTAACCTAGACAATTAATTACAGCTAAATACCAAAAGGAACAAGAGACAAAAACAAACAGGAAAAAAAAAAAATTAACAAAAAGGACTATTCTAAACTGCCTAAATAAGGAGGCATGTGATAGGAGATGCTCTTTCTCAGCTGTTAACACACTTGTTATTGGTATTGATAAGACTGGTGCTTGTAAACCTATGACTTGTAGTGCTTTAACTATAAATCCAGCTTTAAATTAACCTATTCTGCTATATTTACAACAAGGTATGCATTAAGGCTTCGCTCAATTTCTGTGAGTTATCATTCTTTACTGTGTTTGGTTATGAAGCTTATAGATTTCTCTATTACTGTCTAAGACACAAATCTCAGAAAACATATGGTCTGCGTTACTATGGTCACCAGTGGGTCCTGGAGACTGGGTTGCTATGGCGACCGCAGTTAATGAGATTCACCAGCAGGGTGTTAGGTGGGAAACAAGAGTATTCAATCCTAGCCTTGACAGCAGGTAATCATTAGAGCTGTGTGTGTGCGCATGTGCGTGTTCATAGCTTTCTGTAGTGTGAAATCCTCATATAACAGGATTAAAGTACCTAACATCTTTACCACCTCTTGGTCACATTTTTCACTTATGTAATTCACACTGCTTACACTGCAGCTATAACCTGCCTTGCTTTGACTGACATCTTTTTCCCCTCAGGAGATGCTTCAGTGTTACGGTGGCCACAAAGGCAGCCCCTCCAATCTGTGCCCTTGTGCCTATAACTATGCTAAACAAGCACCTACTGCTGACACATCACTTGTGTAAACAAATAAAGCAACCCCCCGACCAAAAACAGAAAGTAATATGTAAAAGGTCATATTAGAAGCCCTTAATAGGCTGTAATGATTGTATAGTTCATTGTAATGGTTTTATAAATCATTACAGCTTCTACGAGAAAACCAAATTTCCATCATGAACAAGTCAAATAGTTCTGTTTTGTATAATCTCAGACTGGGCCCAATAAAAATGATATCTGCTTGTTTGTTAAGTAAGCAGAGAGGTTCTGTATCCTACTGGATTGCATTAAGGAGGCCTCCACAGGCCTTAGACCTATACTCACTCCTTGGTGATAAGTCCTCTTGGTCCAGTGGGTGTGGCCAATTTTGGGTCTATACCATGGGTGTCCAGGATATGTCTTGCTGCTGGACTAAGACGTAACCTGGCAGGGAAGAAAGAGAGTAAGACACAATTTTACAATAGTTCAAGTTTTAAACTTTGTACTTTTGCTTGTTAGGTCTAACATGAATTATTTTGGTTTTATTTATACATCAAACCAGACATAAGGGTACTTCAGAAACCTCCTGGGCAAGCAAAATGTTAAAGTATTTCAGACTCTCTTTAGGATATCACTGATTGTGTTTTTTTTATTGTGTATTTAGATAGGGACAGTGCATATTAATGGACATCAGTACATATACACAGTGTAAATATGCTAGAGTTATCACCATAGCTAATTTTCATCTTTTGTCCCTAGGCAAATACATAAAAAGAAAAAAAACATAAAAAGAGTAGCAAGCATGCAACACCCTCATAATCTGAGAGGCAAGACAAACACAAACAACAGTCAAGACAAAATACAACAGAACATGTGATTGTCACACATAGTGAAATGTGTGAGGCAGTTAAAAGTGAGTGCAGCTTTGGTTTTCTAGAAGCCAGAATTTTAAATGAGTTTTAAAACTGATGTATGTGGGACGGTCCCTTATTGTGGGGGGCAGGCTATTCCAATATTCATTTCCCTTTACTGACAAAACAGTTTGTCCAAATGTGGTGCGCCTAAAAAGGTATTACACAGTCCCCTTTGGTGGAGGCCCTTGTACTACCAACAGTCTCAATTCTTTGGAAGAAGTCATTCAGTGGGGGAGGGGCACAACGATGTATAGCCTTAGCTTGTAAATTGATGCGGAATTCTTTGATGTAAATAAACTTTTATAATCAAGAAACAGTGTCAGCGGATTCCTCTCCATACAGCATCGCTACAAAATATACCACACAGGCATACCTAAAAATGCTGACATGATAAATAAATAAAAAAAGACCCGTCTTTAAAAAAAAAGCCCATTCCTGTGTGTGTATATATATATATATATATATATATATATATATATATATATATATATATATAGTATATAAATGGTCACCCACTGGTGACCATTTATTTATTTATTTATTAGGGCTGTCAAAATTAACGCGTTAATTTTTGCGTTAATTTTTTACTCGTTAAAAAAAATTAAGCAGCTGTGTTTGTTTACTTCATGTGGCGGCTGAGAAACGTAATACGTCTCCATAACACCAGGCGGCGCTACTCTGTATTGTTGCCCAAGTAATGAAAACCGGCAGCTGATTGGACGAACGCGTCACATGGGTGCCAGACTGTCATGGCGGCCGTTCAGAATACGATCTCATATTGTACTAAGATAGTTCACTGAAACATGTCTCTGAAAACATTTTAAGCGAGAAATAGGCCGTGCAGTTGCTGAATCTGTCTTCATTTCAGCTCAACAAAGGTCAGTTTAGAAGATTTTCGTCAGATTTTGAGAGACCAGTCACGTCACCTCACTCCGCTCGCCATTTCCGGGTGAGTCCCGACTGCCCTGCCGCCGACTGAACTCTCGGCTCGTTGGAGATGAACTGCGCCTCGCCTGTAAAGTAGACGAGAGCAGGCGACAGCAGCCGGGGACGGTGACAAAAATCTGCTCTCAAGTCAGACAGTTTCTAGCCGTTTCTTAGCAGAACCTTTCCTTGTTTGTTTGTTTCTTCACTTTTGCAAAGTTAAATGATTTAGCATTTAAATATCCATTATTATAAGCTTAAGTCTCAATTTAAAAAGCGATTACCGTAATTACAGCAAATTCTCTCTCTCTCTCTCTCTCTCTCTCTCTCTCTCTCTCTCTCTCTCTCTCTCTCTCTCTCTCTCTCTCTCTCTCTCTCTCTCTCTCTCTCTCTCTCTCTCTCTCTCTCTCTCTCTCTCTCTCTCTCTCTCTCTCCTCAGTGACACACAGCCTGTGAAATGATGGTGGTCACAGGGACAAAATGTGGTCCATTGATAATATCTACACAACAACCAAGACAAAACATACATCAGAAAACATCAGACTAGATGTTGGAAATGCTGTCAGCTCTCATCACTTATTCCAACTAGCATGACCTGATGTAAATGTTTACATTGCACTAGTCACTAGTATTAGCTAATGTGCTAATCAGATGTTTTAACAACACTAGAACAATATGCAGACTCTAACGGTGGGTACTTTAGCAACAAGCTTGAAATATAAAGAAAATCAAGCTTTATGTGTGGTAACATTATTGGTTTTGGGGCTGAAACAGCATACAAATCAAAATCCTGTTAAAATGACTAAATTGTAGGTTTAAATTTCCACGAACAGCGCTGCCAATAAGTTGTGACTCTCCATTATGGCCACATTAGGCAAGAAAGTGAGTGTACGGACCTGTATTGACTGCAGAGATTTTATTCATTTGATTTAACTATACAGTGTGTGATTTAAAAAGGAAGGAGGAGACACTCACGGTCCTGACGTGGCTGGTTTTGGTGGAGGAGCTGGAAAGGCTGTGGCAGGGGGCACAACTGGGGCAGAGGCTGCATCTGTAGCAGGTGGAGCAGCAGCATCTGGAGCGGGAATCTCAACCTGCTTCCAGTCCTGCCCTTCCTCAACCATGAGGGCAATGAGAGTGCCCAGGCGCACATTGCGACTTCCCTCCTCCATCTGCAAACAGGGTGAGCGGTACTTATACAGTAAGAACATTAGCACTGGTTTAGGCACCCCATACGTGCAACTGAGTTTAGAGGAATAAAAGGGAAAGTCTTTGTTGTATGGTTTTTAAGCAAATAATTAAAAAACAGACGAAGGGAAAGTAATACAGTTAATCAGTTGACCAGTGGTCATTGAATGGATACAAATTTTGACTAGAGATGGTACTGCCTAAAACACTGGTATCGGGAAGTACTGGAGTTTATGCACCGATCCGATGCCACATAATAAAGCCCTAATGAAAATCTACGTTAAAGTAGTTTATTTATGTTCTTTTTCCATTATAACGGACTGTCAAACTGGATAATAAAAGAAAGTTCTGTGGAATTCATTGTTTGTTCATCTTTTACAAAGAGTTTAACCTGAGCCAGACCGACAACAAAGATAGAAATAATATCACATCCATACAGGGATCGCAGTATACAGTTGTTAAAACATAACAAAATATATGACACACTGGTATCGGATCGGTACTCGGTATCGCAAGTTCAGGTATCGGGAAGCAAAAAACGGTATAGGGCCATCTCTAATTTCGACAGCCATTATTATTCTCATTCACATCAATTTCTATTGTGCAATTTTCTCCCCTCTTAACTTGACAAATCATACAAAAACCCAGCTGTGCTGGAATAGGTTCTTGAAGTGCAGTGGATGGGTTTCCATGCTTTTCAAAGCGGCCAACTATTGATTCACTATCTTGTTTTGGAGTAATCCAAATCGACTGCAAGCTCTACGCTACTCTCCCCAAGCTGTGTGGAAGGTGTTGTTCCTCAATCAATATTGATCAGCTTTAATGAAAGGCCAGGCACAATTCACAGGCGTTGGCTGCCACACTTAATCACTTTTCAAAAGGTATCCACTTCGTGAGCAGCGAAGGATCGGCCAAAATAGCAAAGATATATCAGACCCTGACTGAGCTGTTTATATTCAAATCATCCAGCACCACCACTGATCTGCCAAGAGACTAAAACCTGCAATTTCTAACAATTGACCAAATACGGTATGATTTCACAATAAAATGTTTCAAACTGAAAGCGCAATTAGGAAATCAACAGTTATTAATATACTCCACCCCAGCCCCCTACCTCTAGCAGGCTTGCAAAATCAAAGAATCATAAAATCAGCAGCCCTCCAATAAGCATATCCACCAAAGTGGAAAGAATGTATGAACACCTGCGCTCACTGGTAGAAAGAGGTGCACTTCCATGCTTATTCTGGGCTACTTTAGTTCAATGTAGACCTAATTATCCTGCAACAAAGCTGAACATGCAAATCAACTTGCAGGCTGAGCCAGTAAGTATCACTGCAAAATAACACTGTTGTACTGGGGTACTAAAATAGAACACATAGGCCTATCTAGTCGATTTCACAAATTATCAAAAATAACTATTTTTGAAAGGCATACTTTCTTGTCCCATTGGACTTTTCTGTAAAGTGGAAAGCTCATATTTACAAACTAAGCGATGGTGGTGAGCACAAAGCTATACTAACCTAAAGTACAGTATACTAGGCAACACTAAAAGATGTTGCCCCAGGTTGTGAAACAAAACTTTCAGATAAAGTAATAATCTTAAACAATAGATTTAAGGTGTGATTAATACAGAACTGCAATGGGAGGTGATGGATGAGGGTAAACGTAAGGCCTCTCAGGGAAATCCAAACTCAATTTCCAGAGATCCCTGTTCTCTTTAGTCCCAAAGGGATGTTTTCACATGGTAGAGACTAGAGATGCAATATACTACCCACAAAAGCTGTGGTATAGTGAGACAAGCAATGCTGCGATATGTGATACGTGATAACGACCACCAATCTGTGTGTAACTGAAGAGGAAAACATAGGCTCCGACTAAAAGACCGGATGCATAATATACTACATTTATCTCTCACACACACACACACACACACACACACACACACACACACACACACACACACACACACACACACACACACACACACACACACACACACACACACACACACACACACACACACACACACACACACACACACACACACACACACACACACACACACACACACACACACACACACACACACACACACACACACACACACACACACACACACACACACACACACACACACACACACACACACACACACACGGCAAGTACAAATTATGCTCACACCTCAGCTTTAGCAATGGTTCAAAAGTGTGTGGTTTCACTTTATGGCCAAAGAGGCGCTGCTTAAAAACCTACTGGTAAAATCCCATTTTATTTCTGTTAGCTAGAAGAAATATTTCATCTTTACAGCCTAGAGCATTGAAAATCTCCAAAACAGTTTTTGCGATCAAAGGGAGCAATGAATAACACTAAACCACACACTTTGGGCCAGATACAGTTTACAGATTATAATAATTCATAATTATATTATTTATGAGTCTACACGGGAAAATGGGGAAGTTACTTCTGAAGGGCTCCTAAGAAGCTTTGTGCTGGGGAGTGACGTTGAGCTTATGGTGTTGTCACTTATACGTACAGTATGTTTATTTGGTCTATAGTTTACTGTCTATGTTATTATTTTGTTGTATGGTCTTGAACATTGTAGTAGTTCCTGTGTCATCTTTTCTTGATTTTTGTCTGGGTGGGTGGCTAGACGAGCGGGAGGGGGGTGGTGGTTATGTGTGTTGTGGGAAAGAAAAAATAATGTAATCACGCAAATATTATGTATGAGTATAGATTATTATCCTGTACATTAAAAAACACAAAAAGTACATTGGGCATTCGCTACCATTTTGCAACGAACAACATTTTTATTTCGTAATTAAATTGACATTGATTTACATGGATGGATGACCACTTCTGAATTAGGCAATGGGTTATCTCTGATCTTTATGTTGTGTCCACGCAGCTATCATTTCTTTGCTGCTTAAAGAAAATGGGCCCATGACTGTGAAGAAAGACTGCTAGGCTGCTAAGTCGTTTAGCCTTTCCTACGGCATCATTCTCACTGTGAAAAGTCTAACCAATCTCAAATAGGGCTCTTAAGGGTCCTCTCCAGAGCCCATTAGCTAGACTAATGATATAACAAATTCAGACTAGACCATTTATGAAGTTTAACCTACTTAACTCCAAACTGCTGTTATACAGCCATACAAGTCCCCTGAGAGTCTAAACAGCTCAGTTACAATAAGCTAAGTATCAACATTCCTTTGTATAGTATTTGAGTAGGTTTATTTGTAAAAGGAAGATGGATTTAGCCTAGAGTTGCATATAAACAGAAAGGGAAGGAGGGAGATATGTTTTGAGGGAGTGAGACATGGTCTGTCTCTGATCAATATAGCATGACAGATATGGCACAAAAAGGATTGCAGTCACAGCCTTTATCTTTGCATCACCAGTCTGTCAGCCCAATGTAATCTCACATGTAAAAAAAAAAAAAAATAAAACTAAATTCAAGCTGCAACTCACAAATCCACTCATTCCTTCAGGGCATCATGTTTGTTAAGCTTTCTAACCATATAACTACAAGATTCTGGGTTTGAACTGTCAATGAACCTTAATCACAGGCCATTTATGTATTCCATATTTTCTATTGCTCTCCACTCCCTGTTTTCTCTATAATGTGTCACCTCAAACCTAACCACTTTCCCCAATGTACTGCTAGCATTTCTTGAAGAAAAATATGGACTGTAAACTAATTAAATTCAGCCAACAGCGTACATTCCACAGGCAATTTACTCTCTTTTTGAAATGGAAAGAGATCAGTCTTTCACCCATTTGGAAATAAGAGAATGCTCCACGGTTAGAAAGTGATTTATCCGAAGGATTGATTTAGAGGAAACATAGCTGTTGGTGTTTGAATTGACTCCTTAAATGACAGTGTGTGGAGATGAAGAGATGAGGGGAAAAGGAATGAAACATGGGAAACTGAAAAGGTTAGCACTCTAGAAGGTCTTGGATATCTTCATTGATTTATCTTTCTATTCATACATCTATCAGTCCTTTCTGTCATTTAATTCAATATATCAATCACCAACTCATCCACAATCAACTACATTCTGGTGTACCTATCAATAAATGCAGCTTAAAAACAGTTCTAGAACAGTATTCTCCATTTAAAGCTCAGTAGCATTCATCTTTAGACACATCTGAACACAGAGAAGCTATGGGCATGTATAGTATGTATCTGCAAACACATTGGGTGCCCTTTCCTACAGGCTATGATTGATTGTACCCAGGGCTGATTTTCAGATTGAAGCCCCTTGGGTCAGGGTAGAGCAACGCTGTAAGAGTATGATGAGATACAGTAATCTCTGTTCACAGTGCTGCTGCTCCTACCCCCAACATCCCCATCCCAATTTGAGCAGAATCAGTCCCCTGTTCTCTCACCCCTAAGAGCCTGGTTGGAAATTGGTAAAGGGCCATAGGAGTACTTAACCCCCATAAATTACCCCAGGGGAGCGCAGGGAGTTCAACGCCTACTGCAGCCTGTCCAGGCGTTTGGCCACAGGCAGGTAATTATGGTAGCCTCTAAGTTAGAAACAGACTGGGTGCTTGGCAAGCCCTTGTTACACTTCAGAGATCTAACTCACCCAGACAAAGTGGATGTCAGATTGCCCATGCCAATGTTAGGGTGCACAAATCTCTGAAATATTGCCACTAGCTGCTGTTTTTTCATTAATTATGTACATAGGAGAGAGAGAGAGAGAGAGCGAGAGAGAGCGAGAGAGAGCGAGAGAGAGAGCGCGCGCTACAGGGCTTATCTAATGCAGACCATCTTTCTCTGCCAGATTCAGCTCTAAAGCCCCTACCCCCAATTCTTGGGTGGTTGCTATGGAAACTACCTTATAGCCACAGTGGCAAACACAAGGATGGAGTAAGGGAAAGTGAAAGAAAGGAAGCAAGTGAAGTGAAGACAAAATCATCTTGTAATTAACTGATTAATTTAGGCATTTCTATGTTTGTGTGTGCGCATGTAAGAAAAGACTGTCTTGTCCATAAACAATTATAACATAATAATATTTGCTGGTGTAGACTGGTTGTGTATTTTTTATTTTTTTAACACATCAGCTAATTAAACCCTGCTCCACTCACAGGCGTCACCAGAATGTGAGCATGTCCAAAATGACATGGCAAGGGGACACGCTGGGTTATTAGATAAGTCACTCTCTGTGACATGGAGCAAGGGTCGGTGCTTCTGTGAACGCACAGGAACAAAAACACCGCAATACCTCACTGCCATCCCTCAGTTTTTAAAACGGGGAAGCTATAAGAAAACGTTAACTTAAATCTTACTTTAACTACCAGGGGATCTCCCCCTCCTTCCCATTTTACATACGGTCCTCAGATCTCTCACAGATCAGTCAAAAAGCTATTGAAGATAAAACATCTTCATCTTTCTGTTTAAGGGGACGAACATGCGGTGGAGTATTGATGAAGAAAAAAAACAAAACTGATCGCTCTGTCTTTGGCAGCCTATTAAAAATTCAACCGACAAACGGCACGATGTTGGGGGGAGGTGGGGTATTTGTCACTGAAGACAGCTCGTCAAAGTGTTGTTGTCACTATATAGGGAGAGCAGATTTAACAAGCGTAGCCAATTAGCATAGGCAACGGGGGAACCCTGAAACATTCACACTGAAATATTAACAGGACTATATTCTATCTATGTGAATATAAAGTAATTTCAAAAACATAGAAATAACTACTGAACATTGCTGACTTTACATTGTTTGAAGGTATAATAACAGAATACCGTGGAACACACTTGTCAAGAAGCCCAATTTTAGAGAAAATTCCACACACTGACCATTACGCAAGCAATAATTTATTTAGAAGAAAAATACAACATTTTGGTCTCAGACCTTCATCAGGTAAATTGACCTGATGAAGTTCTGAGACCGAAACGTTGTATTTTTCTTCTGCGTAACGGACCATTGCGTAATGGTCAGTGTGCAGGATTTTCTCTAAACTTTTTGATCTGCTACTTTTGATCATATCCTATGCACCTGCCCGACAAAAGAGGTGTGCAAAAAAGCTTTCCTAAGAAGCCCAATTTCAAATCCTGGTGCTAACACACACTGAAATGCACAGCATTTCAATACTTTGTCAACCCTCTACTTTCATAGGTAAGTATACCTTTATTCCGGTATCTACTCATCTCCTGGAGAGGTGTATCTGTGTTTTGGCTCACTCACCAATATCTTTGCCATGATACCGTCGTCATTAGATTCCAGGGTAACAACAGCCTTGTCAGTCTCAATCTCACAAAGGGCATCACCGGCTGCTACTGGCTCACCTGCAAAAGTAAAGAAACATCCAGGAATACATCTTAAACATGAACTTTTGTTTGGCATTTTAAGCAACTCATTCCCAAAACAATCACTTAATTATAAAAAGTTAAAATGCAAATTACTCATTTTAGCTGCCACGATTGCAAATGCATGAATCATAATCATTAGCAGCATGTTAAAAACAAAAGGCTCTTTCGCTGGGGCTCTGCAAACACACAGAGAACAAATTAGTTATCATACAAATGAAAGCATTCCATTGAAGGGACAAAAAGGTTATGTGGGAAAATATCTGCTCGGGCTTTGGCCTACATATCAAATGAAGAGCCTAATCAATGTTTCATGGGAAAGAATGTGAGATACGGAAACACAGCGTGTCTGAAAGAAGGCAAGATCTTTGCCTATCCTTAGAATCCCAGTAGATTCCCGCTGGTCCACCGCATGAGAGAGCTGGAATATATTAGCATTTGCTTAGCAATGAAGGAAGATGGCAATTAGGAGCCACTGGTTCAGTTCTTCCATGCTCATAGATCCATTTTGTGCTACACCTATTTTATGCAACAATTCAAATGGCGCTCCCAATGGAATAATGGACCTTATTTTTCTCC
The DNA here is from genome assembly GCF_004354835.1 of Perca flavescens. Taxonomy (NCBI): domain Eukaryota; kingdom Metazoa; phylum Chordata; class Actinopteri; order Perciformes; family Percidae; genus Perca; species Perca flavescens. Next base: position 15,309,438 of record NC_041338.1, read on the forward strand.
TTAGACAAAAAGGAGAGTAGAAGAAAAGCTATCGTCAGTTGTACAGCTCAGTCGGAAATGCTGGTTAGAAATTAATAGGTTAATGGTGAAGATAAAGAATGTTTTGGTTACATTATAGCCCCCCCAAGCAATTTCGAGCCTTAAGCACTTGCAGTCAATCTATTTCATGTAGAGTCAATAGTACTAGGAATGGTATGATTGAATTGTCTTTGTGACATATGTCCACGCGTTAAGAAGCGAGGAGGAGGTAAGGTGTATAAGATTAAGGTCAAGGGTTATTCAGATCTGACATATGGTCACATGTCTACCTTCTGGCAGAAAAAAAAGCTGCAACAAGGTGCATCAACTGGGTATGGAGCTACTAGTAGGAAAATCAAGGAAGACAGTGCTATGATGACGAAGGCAAAAATGTATTGAATCAATACCTCAATTGAAAACGAGAGTTTGTGGGATATTTTTTTTAAAGGGAAAGACATGCTTGGGAAGGGAAAAGGAGGAACAGGGTGGGTGAAGGGAAGAGTAGATGGGGATGGGAACGTTGAAAGAGCAGAGAGAGTATTGACGCTGGAAGCCCCTGAGAGCAAGCAGGAGTGGAGAATTCAAAATTGGATTTGTACGGGCATTAACACCATATGACCCAGAGGGTTAGGTGTGATGTGTGATATTAAAGATTAAACAGGCGACCTTACGATTTTTCACCTCTGCTCAACCAGAACGCCAACATAACAACAACAAAAGGATATTTAGACTACACAGGTATGCAGGTCGAGGCTATGTTACATTATATTCACACATAATGGTACAATAGTAACAAGATAGTTGTTTGGATGAAACCTCAAAATGGGCAACTATGTGGAAAAAAACCCAGCTTTTTTTGGCATTCCAGGGAGATGGTTATGTTAAATTCTAATTCAGGGAGCCTTCAAACTAGATTCCATTGGAGAACAATTAATCACATTACCCTGATATAAAATAGGTGCTTTTTGAAAGCGCGCTTTAAAAACTCTATGGTTGATGGTAGAAAAGTAGCATCCCGGATGTGTTTTTCTTGTCATTGAGAATTTGTCTTTCCCCCTTTCCCTTCCTCACTTCTACACACATGTACATAGCTCATCCTAAGTCACAGGAGCACATGGCAACACATCAGAGCAGCCAATCAGAATTCAGTATGCTGCCGCCTGATAAATGAGAGTGTGGCTGAGGCGCCTGGCTGAGCAGAGTTGCTAAGCTGTGATGAATAGTGACTGCCGTGTTTCCTTGAGCGAATTAGCCACCAAATGCCCTCAGGTGTTTCCAGTGCTCAGTCCTCTGCCTTACAGAGCAATGTGACAGCATTGAGTAAATGATTAGTGCCAATGTTGGTCCATCATTGAGGGGAAAAGAAATGCAGAGTTTTTTATAATCTGATGAGCACGGATGCAGAGGGTGTTACTGTGAGAATTACATATCGTTAAGACTAACCTGCTAAAGAGTAGATTTTGTAGGTTAGTTAGAAGAAGTAAAGCAGAAGAAATGTGGTAATGAGAGCTGGGGAAATGAAGCATTGGGTCATATGTTTTTTACCTTCCTTCTTCAGCCATTTGACTATGTTTCCTTCCTCCATGGTTGGGGAGAGTGCAGGCATCTGCACTTTGACTGGGCTGACACCTACAGGATAGAAAGAGAATAATACAATTTACGTCAGGGGCCTTTAGGCTTAAAACTACAGCAGACATATTTCCATGAAAATAATATTCAGAACCTTCCTACAGCCAGGTCTTTCAGCATCTGCCAGGCTATGTGAATGTCCAAAGAAATTACGTTACACAACCAGATGTAGCAGTGTTTGGCTGAGGCCTCAGGGGTTTCAACATCTTCAATTCGGCAGCACGGCACGCAAAGAGACAGTGTCACGATGACAAAAATAATGCTGGCAGGTCACTTATGTAATTGTGATTCCCCTGACACTGCACCAGAGGCTGCAGAGGCACTAGTGCTCTTGCAGGCCTTTGAGCGACCATCAAAAGCCCCCCCACTGTCACCAGCTGCAGTCACTCAGAAGGGCAGGGTTCAACTGGCTCACAGCACTGTGGTGGACAGTGAGTCTTCAGGCAGCCAGAAGCATCACTGCTTTACTACAACTAGCCTGCAATGCTAAAGAACAGTCAGACATGGACAAAACTCAAACGGAACACCCCTTTGTTTAGTGTATTATACTGTATATGCTCAGTGAACTGCTCACATAATGCAGACATGTATGATGTAAAGCTATACAAAGAAAAAGTGATATAGATACAATGGATAAGAGACAGAAAAAGTAAACGGATGAGGCAGAGGAAAGGGAAGATGTGAAAGGGTGTTTTTTTATTAGATGTGACTCAAACTGTTCAAATAGAACTAATGAGGGATATAATGATGCTTGTACATGCACAGGTTTCTTTATATTCACCAAAAGAACTAAATAAAAATCACTGGAATTAACTAGTGAATGTTGAACTATCTTTATAGGTCTTGCTATCATTTCAAAGTACATGTTATTATCAATCCAATACAATAAATGAAGAATCAAAAAACCTAAAAAATGTGGTCCTCTCAACTCAGCGGTTTCCCCCCCCATGATTATATTTACTCTAAGAGTTATATATTGGAACATAACCCTTCTTTTATCTAATCTGTTGAAATCAAATAAAGTAGCATCCACTCCAAAAAATGTATTGCAAATTGAATTTGGCATCAAAATAAAGTATGTCAAAGAGGCAAAGACTTTTTTTTTTTTTTTAAATCAAATTAGGAAGGATTTTCTGCCTTTGCCTTATGTCAATAAACAATTTTTTCATTAGAGATGCACAGATACACACCGGTGACCGCAATTGGCCGGTTTTCACGTGCTCGGCCATGACCGCCGACCGGCAGGTCAGTCTGACATATGCCGATTTCATGCCGGTCAATGCTACAATGAACTGACAAGTTACAGTTCTCAAGGACGCACGCACACACGGACGCGACAGCACGGTCTCTTTTTTCCCCTCTTTCTCTCAACTTTTCCACCTGGTGTCGCGCGTACCCGCTCGCGGTGTGAAGCGCGTGTCCGCGCTATTCTCGCACATGTAGGGAACCTCGTGAATTAACCTGCAACATGTCAGCTGTTTGGAAATTCTTCAGCGTGCCTTTTCTCTTTCTGTGTGCCATTTTGCGAATCGTTCTCATGAATTACTGCATTAGTTGTGTTAAGATAACAAGTTTGCAATATGAAACACCTGCAAGGAAAAAGTAGGGCGTGGAGGGACGACACCAAAAAACAAAATCACATTTTTGTTGTTGGATATTGGATGTGAAAAGAAGGAAATGGTTCTAACATTGCACTTTAGATGTGTGTTCCCACACCAGGAGTCATTTATATAGTTCTATTTTATAGTGATCAATTACCGGTTCAAAATGTTTTCTATGTTCTGTGCAAAATGTTATATTAAAGAAAAACTAGAAAATAAATATTTGTGTGCAGTAAAGTGGTTAGAAAAAATGAAATCGGAATCGGCTAAAATCGGTATCGGCTGGCCTAACTCAAAGAAAATCGGAATTCGGAATCGGCCTAGAAAGTTGTAATCAGTGCATCTCTACTTTCCATTAAAACGTTTAAATCCTGTGTGGTCCCCGGTCATGCTGTGTACTGCTGCCATCTGCTGGATATTTGACGATGTTACAAAACTTGAGTGCATCAATATATTTTTGCAATAAAAAGGAACTGAGCCCACTCTTGCAAGAGTGAAAAACCACATGTGTGGTGATGATGATGGTGAATGATCATCAATCCGCCATACTGACGTATGCCGTACAGGGAGACCCACACATTGTTAACAACACTGGTTGCAGCCTGGACTTACGAGGCTTTCGGTCAGAGAAAATCTCGTAGAATAACTTGTGGCGCAAGTAACGTTAGTTGGGTCACATTATAAGAAGGTCCGATGCTGTTAACAAAGCTTAGTCAACAGACATAGCTACTTGAACCCAACACAAACAACGTTTGCTGTTTGTTGACACACGTTACGTCTAGCTATAGCAATTTGACTCCGAAGAGGTTAAATTACGTCCCTCCGCTCCTGACACCCAAAAACCTCTCAAAAATTCACGATTGAGTTTTGTCTAAGTTTGTAACGGTTATAATTGATTTGACCAACTTTAGTCCGCGTGGAACTTCATTCCTTCAATGTCATTTTTTTTTCTCCATTTTTATGGAATCCGCTTGCTCGGAATCTGATGTCAAATAACACCCTCGTTATTCAGGCAGGAATACGACATACCAGTACGCCCATTTAACCACACGTTTATTCGTTATCATGTTGTGAAAAACGATACCGAGGTAACATAAGTACAAGATTATTGGAAATAGAAAACGATAGCAAATGTTAGCGTCTGACAGCACAGAAGAGGATACAGCTAGCTATCCGTTAGCTACACTGTCAACACTCACCGAGGATCCATGGAGACCGAAAGAAGTGTCTGACGTGCTCCTGCCATGGATGGGTAGCCCATACACATTTATTAAAATTAGATAATCTAAGGCCAAATAAAATCCCTTGACGACCGAGACGCAAGGAAGCCGCCATGTTGTCGTCCTCCGTTGGTGAGATGTGTCTATACAAATGCCTGACATTAAAGCAGCGGGAAGAGAACGGATAGCCTAATGTAACATTTTAAATTAATCTTATTAGAATGATCAACTCCAGAAAATTGTAAACAAATGTCCGATGATTCATCGCCTATTTAATCAGCACAGAACATGTATTTTTGATTTATTAAGAGCTCATTGAGCAGGCTAAAAATAAGTAACTGTTTTAGGTCCTTCGAGGTCTTTTATACTGTTGTTCTGTTACGTTAAAAATTGGTCGAAATCCCCAGTGCTCACTAATTTACTGCCCTCTGCTGGAATTAATGGGTTAGGGTTAGATCTAGGGGTAAAGGGGTAACTTATAAATTATATATATATATATATATATATATATATATATATATATATATATATATATATATATATATATACTTAAATGTCATATATATTCCTAATATTAGGCACTGGTGTCTTTTTGTTAATTGTTAAGAGTAAACAAACTCTTTTTAAATTCTGTCACAAGACTTTTTTTTTTTTTTTCAACCAAGCAAGTTTTGGGACAATTTAACTTGTTTCATTGCTGGAACGAGATTAAGATTCAGGTCAAGATTTGAAATGACATTGATGTGATTATGTTTTTTTTTTTCTTTTTTTTTTCTTTCTTTAATTACAAGTAAATGTGATATTTCTATTTTTGTATTTCTCTTAATCACATGTGAATCAAATATGAGAAAAAATGATTTCTTTGCACATTCTTTGCAATTTTTCACATAAAACAAAAACATGTTTAAACTTCCCATTTGTGTATAAAAGAGCCATATACAGTTAAAGTCAACTTCGTTATCATTTCTCAGACTGTGGTGTTGGTACAAGTATTTAAACAAAACAAGGGTTTATAAAACAAATATAAAAAATCGAAATATTTATCAGTTAAGCTGTAGGTTGGGGGGGGGATGGGGGGTAACAAGGTACAGATCAAGAACATAAAACTTTAGTGTTGATAACACATAGTGCTATGGAACAAATAGAGTGCAAATAGAGGTGAAAAGATGCAAGTAATATACCATCCACACAGAGTAATTAGCAATTAGCAATTAGCAGAAGCTGTAACAACATGAGCCTACATGTGAATTCTTCTGTGACTGTGTGTGTACAAACAAGGCAATTATTGTTTTAATGGCCATACATGCATAGGGAAACAAATAGAAATGGAAAGTCCAAAATCTGAGCAGGAAATTGGCTTCATGACAAGACATCTTTGCATTTTCATGAATACTTCCTCAAGTTTTTATCTCATCAAAAATGCAGACGAAACCTGTTGTAACCCACATTTCATTATCAATTGTTTATATGTGCACAGTCACTACAGACATGTTTGTGATTCGTGTAAATGCAGAAGGAGTAGTTTGATTCTTAACTTTAGTTAATTTCATAAAGCAGTGTGTTATTTCTAACTGGGCGGTGAACTGCGACACACACACCCCTCAAAAAGTAAAGCTGTAACAGTGAAGCAGTTTAATCTGCCAATCTCACAGTTCAGACTGAATGCCTCACAGGTCCATTTGAGCGTGAAGAGAAAATGATAAGGGGGCCTGATAAGATGGGGCTGTGTATGGGCTGAGAGAACACAATAGCTCCACTGAGTAGGCATGGGAAACAAAATCCCAGCTGGCTGTCTTTATGCCCATGCTACTGTATCTTTCATTTCTTCCGTGTTCTTCCTCCAGCATCTATCTGATTGAATTAATGCACTCTCTTGTAAGTAATAAAATATTCCTTCGTTTCTTATTCAAATCTGAAAATAATTTTCGGACAATAAGAGATATAGTCCTTTGTGGGCAGATATTGCATATTGTTTTTTGTTGTTTTTTTTGGAAAAAAAGCAGCCGTTGTTAAATCTGTGCAGCCTTGTGTGACCCACAGTGCAGGAGGATTTTTTACGTGTAGATTTTGTCGTCATCTTCCTATACAGTCTGCATTATTGTTATCATAACAGTTAATGCAACAAAACCACTCATCGCTGAAGTAAGTCACATGTATTAAATATCTTTGTAGCTACATGTGTGTGTTAGTTCCTTCCCCAGATCTATTACAACCGGTTTGGGTGCATGTTTGCCTCCGTGCCCTACAAACAAGCACTGTAAGTACTTGTTACGCTTGTTTAACGGTGCTTTCCCAAATTACACATTATCTTCTCTCACTTACAGTTGATTCTCAAGAACCACTATAGTCATAGGCCTCAGTATCACACACAAAACTCCTCACATATACCATTATTGCTTAAAGGCCACTGATAACTGATTTGAATGGGATGTGAGTTGCCGTCCTGGGTTTGCATTCACAGGGCAGTGGTCTGTTAGGGAAATCAAGCTCCTGTCTCTTTGTGCTGCAGGGCTTAGATCAGTCTAGACAATTTGCCTAACTGTTTACCTATCTTCACTTAGTCACATCAAACATGTCCCCGTATCACAGCACACAGCCGCATCCAAAATGTTCAAAAGGGGAACTGAGGCCACGCTACAGATGTCTGTCTGTGCTTCTGATGATTACATGTTCACCTCTTTGTGCTATGTACATTAATGACGTTTTAATGGTATGGTAGACAAATACAATGAAGCATTTTACACAAATCCTATTCATAATGCTTTACCTCATTTGTTTGTGGCTGCTTAAACGTTTGACTTTGCCTCACAGCTGTCAAACACAATCTCCTATTTCCTGTCATTATGTAAGTTTAAAACATATGTAACTTATAATCATAACTTTTATTTTAATAATACATTAAAACCCAGCTTTGTTTCATTGTGTTCATTTCAAATGAAAAGTGCCATGATAAGTGCTGCTCCAGAGAACTGCAAAGTGTGATTTGTACACAGAATCTAAACAATGGAACATTATGGATAGATACGCACTTCACAATTTGAATTGCATTGCTTGCCTGTTTCATGAACAGTAATATAATCATATGGCAATCAGTAGCTATTGTCACAATCCAATCAGGAGCCGTCACTGGTTATATCATCTCTCTGTTCGCAATTTTCTTTATTTCATCAGATCGTCAATGGAAAACAAAGCTCTTCTAATCAGAGACGGTTTCCTGCTGTTAATCGTTCAGAGATTCCATCAGGCCTGACATCAGAAGATTGATGTCTACGTTTTTGTACTGACATGAGGTGTAATTTCCTGCAGCTCGCATCATGACAGTCTCGGTTAGTGACACTGATATGTGTGAGAGCAGAGCGACAACACTGAAAGGGGATGCCGCAGTAGTGCAGTGGGCAAATTTTGAAGGCATTAGGAAAGATAAAAACCGAACATAGTGTCAATCAATGCCACGCTATGAAAAGTAGGGTTACAAAAAGCCAGATGAATCAAAGTGAAGATTAGACCTAATTTGCTTGTGAACACAGGCCAAAGAATTGAGCCTTATATTGACTTTGCTTTTATCTTGTTGGCCATCGAGGGCCCAGTCATTTGTCTGCCTCCCACAGGAACCATCACGGCACGCGCTGGCGAACAATTAACTGTGACATTTCACACTATCATGATAAAACATAAATGACCTGCACTATCTCTGACTCTGAAGTCAAGTTTGTACCATAGCAGATTCAGTTGGAAGCAGGCTTACAGCTGTGGATCTAGATCTAGACGATGTTGATAAAGTCTGGGCAAGAATAGCTGCAATTTGGGTGGTCGGTTGAATTCAAAATTCTGATTGATATGATTGATCAGAATATTTCTTTGACAGTTAACAGTTAAAAGTCACACGAATTCGCCTCTTCTTGATGTAAACAATGACACCCAAATTGTACACATGCAATCTTGAAAAATGACTTTATTTGTATCAAACATCAACAAATGTCACATGCAAAATATGAAATAAAAACAAATAAGACGTGTAAAGTGTTTTTGTACTTCATTGTTGCATTGCGTTTATGGAATGTTGTTGTATTATTATCTAATGTAGTTCTTTTCGGCAGTGATCAAGCCTCCTTCCCAAAGGACACTTTACAGTGTCAGTCTGAAAACATACATCTGCTTTTTCCACCTGTCTTTTGAGTGCTATTGACATGTGCTCCTTTGGGACTTTAGAGAAAAAACACATGTTTGAGATTTGACTGCTGACATGCTGATACAATACAAACATATTTTAATAAGGCAATGTAAAGAACATCTTAGTGCAAAACATATTAACATAGTGTAAACAGTTCACATCAAACACACTTAATAAAAAACTACAATAAAACATCACATTTGCATACAACATCAAAGATATAACAGAAAATAAATTAATGAAATTGTCACTTGTCTGACTCCCTCCATCCTCTTGCGTTCCTTCCAAACTTGTAAACCAGCCTGCGTCCGTCTACTCGTTCGAGGATTTCTCTTTTGTAGTAATATCTGTAACAGAGGACAGACGAACATTATCGGACCTATTCGAAATTAATTCATCACAGATCATCTAAAAAGTGTTTGAAATCGTAATTACTCTACAATAATGCAGTGTAATACTTTGTAATGTATACAGTATATTATTGAATTATTTGTGGGTATTTTCTCTTACGTGTAATAAATCGGAATCATTTGAATTACAACTATTTATTGTGCCATATGAACAGAAGTGAAGGATAAGTCTGGTGATATTCTACATCTGATGATTAACAAATCCAATGACAAGATCGAAACCACCAATGAATCGTGACCCGTGCCATAGAGCTCCATTGTTGCTTAATGCAATAAGCTATAAAAACACATCAATGAGCCATACAGTTCCTTAATTTCAACCAACATTGAGTGTATTTTGAGTCAATCCCACCAAATCCATGGCTAAAAATAGTCCCTAACAAATTAACAAATTACTCTGGTTTGAGTAACAGTCAGTTTCTCAGCCTATAAAAAAATTAAAGTATACATTTTTTACCTATTTTTTTTAAAGATTTGTGTCTTCATTAGGAACCAATGGACCGAGAGCTGCATACAGCCGGCTGAAGTCAGAAAGTATTTAGAGAAGAACTAAGGGTTTGTTCTTTTCATTGGATTTGTGGAAATTAACAAAAATAGTTTCACCATATTCTTTTACTCTTGTCATCATGTGTAATATTGTGTTTCTCTTCCAACACAACAACATACATCATTTGAGTGTTTCTTTCAGTATGAGTAATCTAAATGCTTTGATTATTATGTTTTTTTATTTAATTTTTTTAAATCAAGCATATTGCATTATAGTTCCTGCTTTTCTCAGATTACTATGTGTACTTAATCCAAAATGTAATGCAATTATAAATATAGAGCTGTTAATTACTCCTGGCTTAATTTAGATTTTTGTTTTCATCCAGTGTCATGAAATGGATGATAGATAACTTTGTCAGAAGAGTTTATCCGTTGTATGGTAAATATCTTTTTGTTCAAATTATGTTTTACATTTCCACCGATTTCAATCACATGAATGCAAAAAGGAAACAAAGTTAGTTTAGTTGCTATTCTTTTGCTTTTGTTATTCCTAACGGAGAGCACCAATCTGTTTGGTGATGCCATCGAGCTGCAAATCCAAAAATCCTTCTGCTGCACCACAGTAAATAGAAAATCAGCTTTGTGGTCACAGTGACAATACCTGTGGGCACATTTGTAGTTCCCAGTGGTTTGCACTACAGTAACATTAGGATCATTAGATTAGCTCATTTAAATGTAAAACTGGGACTATTGCAGCAGCCAAGAATACATTCTGAGGAGAAGGCTTTTCCGAGAAAAGTGATAACATGTAGCAGCTAAAAAAGGAGCCCATTCTCCTGTAGGTAATCAGGGATAGGAACTATGTTTAAAAAAGTTCACAGGGTTTATGTATAACTCTTAATGATGTCTTAATTGTTACTGTTTCAGTTGCAAGTGCATTATGAGCCTCTTCAGTAAATTGGATTACGAACAATGCAGAGTGAAATGTCTTGCTTATCACAGATTTTTAGAAGCTGTTGCCAAACTAAAGAAATGCCCTGTGTGCATGCATTTTACTGTATATTTCTGCAGACAAGTTTCACTCCCTTAGAGGGAAAAGTTAGTGAAGAAAAACAACCTATATGATAACATTTAGAGGCCACGGTCTCTACTGAATACAGTGCATTAAAATCAATGAGAGCTAAATGTCATGACTGTCTTAGTAATCAGATCTCAACTCAAATGAATGCCTTTAGGATATTCCAAATTGCGGATGAAGATGGATGGTATCTGCAGCAATTTTTCATCCAGTGATTGATAACTTACTGCCTGATTTTGTGTTTGTGTAACTATGTGTACTGTGTGATAGCTGCAGGTGTACCTCATTGCACGGCTTAGTTTCTCATAAGTCATGCTGCTGTTATTCTTCTTCTTGCCCCATAACTGTGCCACTGCCTCTGACTTTAGGAAGCGGAAAACCCCCTCTGTCCGATCCTCCCACTTGATTAGCCCTGGGTTTCGCTCTGGGTTCAGCAGAATGTCTCTGATGAACTCCCACAAGTGGGTCCCCCTTGGGTCTGTGGGGAAAGAAAGTAGGTTGAATGGTAGGAATAAACATACAATACAATACAATATATATTCCTCGGAAAAGAATGGATAAGAATATGTAAAGATGTGTGGATATTACTTACTGTGTTTTTTGACCTGACAACTGAAAGACCTTTTGATATCTGAGAAAGAAATCAAATTATTGATGAATCCCTTCATCTATTTTTTCCATTTGTAATAGGCCTACTTATTTTGTGTTTTTTATTAAAAAACATGTGTTGTATATATATATCTATATATCTATATATATATGTATATATATATATACAGTATATGTATGCATGTTGTATATATTGTGAATTCCTCACCGGGACTGGAAGGGTTGGAGGAGGCAGAGGTGAGGGGGTGATTCAAGGGATCGTAGATTTCTAAGTTAACAGAAGAAAAAAAAGAACCTAATCAACTTTCACTTTATTTGTTACACGATCCATTTCAAATGAAGCATTAGTAGAAATAATGCAGTACCTGCAGGTGGATAGCTGACGTCTGGAAATGGACAAGAGAAGTCTACTATAAATAAACAAAAGTTAAGTAAGATTTATCTGAACAAATGTGGACTGTTTCTTGACTAACAACTTGTTTGAGGGACTCTTACATTCTGGTTTTAGTTCCAGTTGCCCTATTTCCACATGGTACTGCCCTGTGAAGATGAGAAGGAATAAGGAAGTGAATTATTAGCACAAATCTGGGAATTCAATTAGTCAGTGTTATGTTAAATGTGAAGATTGATTATTTTATTCCACATTCATGGTGAGCTATGAACCAAATCCTTGCTTAAAGTCTTGAACGCCTCTTTAGGGCATTTTATTGCATGTTACACTGTGAGGCAGTCTGAGATATTCATCAGATTTAGTAGATAATATATTGCGTTGCTTAACGGCATATGCAAATACTTTAACTTTTACAGCCCAAACCAGGATGGTTATGTGTTTTTAGCACAAACAAATGAAAAATGACATGTTCTTTATAATAAAAACAGGTAGAGAAACAGAGAAGTAGCAAAAAATTTTTCAAGAAGGAACATAGAAATTTTGAAAACCGCTGAGATACAATTTCCACAATGTTACACATTACTACGGCCTCATGTTTTTTTGGTAATTATACCCAGGTATCACACACAGTTTGACAATGATATTTGAGGTAAACAATTGTAACACCTTGTCCCAAGCAACTGAACTGGTTTCTGACAGCTTTCAGCAACAATAGTGGCATTGTGCTCTAGTTTGTTTTAACTGGAATTTCTCTGGAACCTGGAGGTTAAACCTGTTGTGCCTGGTCTCCTGCCATTACTGTTTTACGATTACCATTAACCTTAGATGGTCGATAAACTATGATGTGCTGCTGATGTCATTTACCACATGTTACGCAAGAATCTTTTCATTTCTTTAATTTCCTCTAAGCCAGTCTCTCAGATTTAAATCTCAGAGCAGTCATAGGCCTACAGCACTTACAATAGCAAATGACACTGATCACCCCCCCAATCAACACTTCACATTACTTCCATCTGGCCGGAGATCCAGGACTCTCAAAAGGAGAATAGCTTGTTTCAGCAGGAGTTTTAGACTATATTTGTACAGTGGGGAGAACAAGTATTTGATACACTGCCGATTTTGCAGGTTTTCCTACTTACAAAGCATGTATAGGTCTGTAATGTTTATCATAGGTACACTTCAACTGTGGGAGACGTAATCTAAAACAAAAATCCAGAAAATCACATTGTATGATTTTTAAATAATTAATTTGCATTTTATTGCATGACATAAGTATTTCAACACCTACCAACCAGTAAGAATTCTGGCTCTCACAGACCTGCTAGTTTTTCTTTAAGAAGCCCTCCTGTTCTCCACTCATTACCTGTATTAACTGCATCTGTTTGAACATGTTACCTGTATAAAAGACACTTGTCCACACGCTCAATCAAACAGACTACAACCTCTCCACAATGGCCAAGACCAGAGAGCTGTGTAAATACATCAGGGATTAAATTGTAGACCTGCACAAGGCTGGGATGGGCTACAGGACAATAGGCAAGCAGCTTGGTGAGAAGGCAACAACTGTTGGCGCAATTATTAGAAAATGGAAGAAGTTCAAGATGACGGTCAATCTCCCTCGGAGGGCGCCATGTAAGATCTCACCTCGTGGGGCATCAATGATCATGAGGAAGGTGAGGGATCAGCCCAGAACTACACAGCAGGACCTGGTCAACGACCTGAAGAGAGCTGGGACCACAGTCTCAAAGAAAACCATTAGTAACACACTATGCCGTCATGGATTAAAATCCTGCAGCACATGCAAAGTCCCCCTGCTCAAGCCAGCAGAAGTTGGCCAATGACCATCTGGATGATCCAGAGGAGGAATGGGAGAAAGTCATGTGGTCTGATGAGACAAAAATAGAGCTTTTTGGTCTAAACTCCACTTGCTGTGTTTGGAGGAAGAAGAAGGATGAGTACAACCGCAAGAACACCATCCCAACCGTAAAGCATGGAGGTGGAAACATCATTCTTTGGGGATTCTTTTCTGCAAAGGGGACAGGATGACTGCACCGTATTGAGGGGAGGATGGATGGGGTCATGTATCGCGAGATCTTGGCCAACAACCGCCTTCCCTCAGTAAGAGCATTGAAGATGGGTCGTGGCTGGGTCTTCTAGCATGACAACGACCCAAAACACACAGCCAGGGCAACTAAGAAGTGGCTCTGTAAGAAGCATCTCAAGGTCCTGGAGTGGCCTAGCCAGTCTCCAGACCTGAACCCAATAGAAAATCTTTGGAGGGAGTTGAAAGTCCGTATTGCCAGCCCCAAAACCTGAAGGATTTGGAGAAGGTCTGTGTGGAGGAGTGGGCCAAAATCCCTGCTGCAGTGTTTGCAAACCTGGTCAAGAACTACAGGAAATGTATGATCTCTGTAATTGCAAACAAAGGTTTCTGTACCAAATATGAAGTTCTGCTTTTCTGATCAAATACTTATGTCATGCAATAGAATGCTAATTAATTACTTAAAAATCATACAATGTGATTTTCTGGATTTTTGTGTTAGATTCGGTCACTCACAGTTGCAGAGTACCTATGATAAAAATTACAGACTTCTACATGCTTTGTAAGTAGGAAAACCTGCAAAATATGCAGTGTATCAAATACTTGCTCTCCCCACTGTATGTGGCTATGTGTGTAGCTATATGTTACTATGTGTTGCTATGTGTACTGACTGTGGAAACAAATATCCTCTCTGGGACAATAAATCTAAATCTAAATCTAGACAATTTAGTTGGTAAACGTTTGGCCCAAAAGTGGGTATATGAACTCCAGTTTCTTTACAATAAACTTCAAACTCTAATTAAAAAAAACTGTGGATGAGAAGGCTTGTTTTTCAGCTTTACACTCCCTCTGTGCTTTGTTAGGAGACCCACTCGAGCAAGAGCAAAAAACAAATCCATCATCTCCCTTGCTTTAAGCAATCTCTCGCCCCCTCTACAGCACCACACAGTGCGACCCCTGACCGACTCTGTAATCCCTCCGCAGCAAGACCCAACTCAAATCACCCAGCTTCTCTTTTATTGGGACTAATCATCTTCTCTTTTCCCCCTTCAGCCCCCCTTTTTAGACGCACCGCTCCATTTGAGCTCTGTGATGCTGTGGAATAGAATGGGTCCCACGCTGCCGGCAGCTCGGAGGAAGTCCTGGTAGCTCAGGCTGCAGAGTTGATGGCCGTCCATATCAAAGTTTTGGAAGGGAACGCTGGAGACATCCATCTGGTGCATGTCCATGACCTGCTGCAGCCACTCCCACACCTGGTACTTACTCCAGAACTGAGGCTGGGAGTCACAAGGCCACAGGCGACTTGTGTAACCAGACATCACCATTGGAACTGGAGACAGACATGGAACGTTATTAGTCTATTAGTCTATTAGTCTATCAGTGAATTCATTTTGTTCTATGTAAATATGCAGCTGATGAAGGAAACATCAATTCCTCTACTGAGGTATTTGCCAATAATTAATCTGCAGAGCAGTTTACTGGAAGAGCTGATGAGCTACTTCTCAGTCGGGAATATCAAATTCAGACCTTGTGTTTCAGAGCTCTGGGCTCCCCAGCAATACACCAGTTGCTAATTGTTGAATGATTCTCATTTCGCATTGCAGTTTCATAACCAGTGAGACTGGATTGTTGAACAGAGAGCAATCAGAATCTTTCAGCAGAACAAATTAGCACATTTTCTTGCTGCATTCAAGGATTTTATTCAGACAATTTAATTAACTGATTTATGTCTGTGAGGAGCGCACACATTGTACAGTATGGGCTTCATTAAGAGTGTGTTAGTGTGTGTCATAAGCCTCACCATCAGGGTAGGAGTTCGTAGTGCTCCAGGTAGTAGTCAGCTGGCTGTCTAGGGTGGTGGATGGAGTTACGCTCATATTGTAGCTGCTACACTCTGATGTACCATGGCCCAGGGGCTATGACAGGAAAAACACAGGTTGGCTTTTATTGTGAAGCAGCCACAGGAAATGCAATGTGTT
This sequence comes from Perca flavescens, assembly GCF_004354835.1. NCBI lineage: Eukaryota > Metazoa > Chordata > Actinopteri > Perciformes > Percidae > Perca > Perca flavescens. The sequence goes on from NC_041338.1 coordinate 15,325,071, forward strand.
TGTCACTGCAGTAAGCACTAAGCCCGATCAAATCAACCACGCCTGACATCTAAAGAATTACAACATTGAAACGGTTGAAATAAGTTGATTTATTAAATGTAATGTATTTCTCCAGCAATGCTTAATTCACCATTTAAGTGCACTAAAAAGCTAAACTAGGTAAACCTAGCCCGATCTGCCGGCAATTTGATTTCGCCCTGCAGCTCAGGCTGGAAACCTGTACGTTTATCTATTCTGCTTCCGTTACAATTTTGCATTTTGCATCCAATTTTAACACGATGACGATAGAGAAGCAACCAAGCAGCTTCTTGTTTACATTCAACAAGCCGGCCACCAAAGGGCAGCAACACGTTGATGCCGCTGTTGATGCCGCTGTTGATGCCGCTGTCGCTGCGATGTCACCCAAATCGTTGGTCTGATTGGTTGAAGGACTATCCAATTGCGTACAGAGTCATTTGAACTATGCCTGTTGATCACGCCTCTTGTGCAGTAGAAATACAGAGCAGACTCCCCAGACTAATGTTCAATCTTAAAAGATTAAGCTTGGTCTGGTGATAGCCAGACTACTAAAAAGCAGTAACACAAAGGAATTATATGTCCACACAGTTTATGAGTTGTGTAAACTGTCGATTGGACATTACAAAATTACATGTAATGTATGATGAAAGGGTTAGTTAGGTTTTATGTTTTAATGGAGGATTATTTGCTGGTTACACAGTGTAAAAGTTCTGCAATCACATTTGTTTTGGACTGCTTGTAGTGTCTTTAGTTCAGCAAACGTTCAAAAGTAACAGGAGCGTATGCTGCTGCTGTTTGAGTTACTGATGTTATTATATTTTCTACACTGATTTTACATAATGACAACTGCACTCCCTTTCACACCTCACATTGGCAGTTAGTGCTATATACATATAGAGGTAAATAAAAGGCATGTCTCAGACTTGACCACAAATATATTTGCATCCATGTAAATAAAGCTCGTCCAAATTTCAACAGCTCCACTGTTTTGCCCAGCAGGAGATGGAGAAATGTTGCACATGCATAATAGTTGAGTCATGACTGACGATGGTCACTGCCAATATTAGGTTTAATGTGTAACATGGTAATGGATTTGAAATGTTTTGGACATTTGCACTACTTATTAGTTTAGTTATTAATACAGCTGCCAAAATAGAGATTCTACATTCTAGTCTACATTGTAGGTGTTGTTTCCCTATGTTTTATTCATGTTTTTCCCACAAGCCTATTGAGTGGTAAAATTTTACAACATTTAAACAAAGCTTCTAATCATCTGTCTAACATGAGAAACGTGACACATTTTCGTTGTAAATGTTATTGAATTGCATATTGTAACCAAGCTGTCAAAGGTCCTCAGAATAGGCAACACCTGTTTCAGATGGCTACCAATAAATCTAATGCTGTACACAGTGACCCACACTTCACCTGTTCCATGGAAGATCTCGGTCAGATCTTTATGACAGTTATAAACACAATTATACCAAGCCCTGTCACAAAATTTAACAGCAGATTCTGTGTTGCCAGCATTACACAAATGTGACATCAAGACAGATGACCAAAGCTACTTACAGATCTGACAAAACAGTTTTATAACAACCTTGAGTCAAGATCCCTGGATGAAATTTCCCCAGGAGATAGGTGACACATGCCGTCATGCCAAGGTAGATCACCTCCTCAGGTGACAATCTGTCAAGTATGCTCAAACATCTTATGCTGTGTGTTAACTCTCACCATTGTCTATACTGCTATCTTATCAACAAGGCAGCAGTAATGTAGCAACGCTAAAGAAAAGTGACAGAGACACTTCGTCACGTTTATGGATCAATATCCTGTTTGCTGAGCAACAGTAGAAAAATTACTCCATTGCATTTGCCATGGTGATGACATGAGGAGTCAGAATAATGTTTCATTTCAGTCATTGTAGCCTTATGATAGCATTGGGCCTAACTAGACTTGTCAATTTTCAGTTTTAGTTCGCTCCATGTTTGCTTTATTTTTTGTTTTACCTTTACCTTATCTACTGTAAATATGGCTTTTGAAAGTAACCTATAATTAAAACTGAGGTTGATGCCATGGCATTAAATATGCAACCTTTCTGCAACACCAACAGCTGAAACAGAGTGAGGATGTGCAGCGCTAACAGTGTGCTGAAAAAATTGAGAGTACAGGGAAATATATTAAAGTTAATGCATTATTTACATAGCATTACACAAACCTTTTTTTTTTTTTTTTCGGAATTTGATATTCTCTTAGTAAATATTCAATGGAGGGTAAATTGGTCAGTTTTGGTTGCACTATTCAAGATTCCACTTTCAAAATTCTACATTATTAACCGTCTCTTATTGTCTTTAACAGTTCAGATGATGTACATGATGTGTGATTGCACTCTTGCAACACAATATACATGTGAGATAGCTGGAGGTTTAAACCCACTGGGAAAGGAAAATCTACATTTATGTTTGTGCAATTGTGCAAAGATGTTTTGAACATTAAAAAAAGCAATTTTCCTCCATATTTTTCCAGAATTCCCACACCTGCACAGACTCCCTGAATAAAACAGGTTAAAAGGCTAAAGAAAGCATGAAACAATCCTAATAATTTTAGAATCAAATTGCATTAAAACACACAGAGCTTATTAAACCTGCCTTCAGTTTGATCAAACTGTGTTCTGTAATTTTAATAAGCACTGCTGGATTCTAAGCACAAATATGGCAGCTTACCTCAACAGTAGAATGGGGTCGGATTAGGCCTGATGTAGATCCACTCTCAACTCGGCTGAATAGAGATCAATACTAATTTCTAAAGATTCCAATACTCTAGAGGACTATTGTTTACAGAGAGACGACGTGAGTCCTTTGGTCCCCAAATCTTTTAATAAGCAGATGAAAGCATGCAGACACACTAGGTACTGCCCCACCACAATGGGTTTTTTATGCTCCCAACTTCCTTATCCTGGGCCAATTGGCCACTTGCCCAGGCTCATACCAAGCAGGTATTTGCATAATGCACACCCACACACACCTCAGGTAACTTATATACTTTTATATTGGCCCTGTTCTCTTTCACTTTCTCGCAAACACACACTCACTCAAGCAGAAAAGCGTGCACTTGTGAAGATACACATACACAGGCATGGATCCAAACACACTCAATAGCCCATAGAGGGAACGTTAACTTGCTTAAAGTCATTGTTCATATATTTCTTAAAATAGTGTTTAACCTTCAGAGAAAATGTCCCTTGTGTTATTACGTTGCACAACATTTGTTTTCCCTATTTCATCATGATGAACGAGGTGCTGACAGTTTAGGTAAGCGGCCCTGAGAGAATTTGTTCCTTTTTCGTTTTGAAAGTCGCTGGAACTGCACGGTGGAAAAACATTAGTGTCTTTGTGCCTGAAGAATCTGTAAGAGAAATTCCTTCATACAGGTTACACATTTACAAATGCCTTTCATTTGCCTTCTAACACAGTGGCCTCTTGTAGCTTAATTAAATGTGCACTTTGCGTCTGTTTGAGGGATGATTACTATTTAGGACAAGCTTATTTTAGTCTCACTTAGAACTATCTGACCTCACCTCATTGCTATCACATCCCTTTGATAGACTCTTGAAATAGCTTCAACCAACGTGCGGTTATCCACAGGTGTCTGAGTGGAGACTGACAGATGACAATTAACTTTGGTATAAGTGCCAAAAATTCCAGTGAGCATCACACAACAATGACAGGAGTGAAGAATAAAAATATTTATACTTATTCTATATGATGAACTAGTTTCCTGTCAGGTGTTGTGTATTTCCCTCCGTGACATTCACAAGATGTGCTGTCTTTAAAGAGAACATCAAATAACACTGCAGAGGCCAGAGGACATGTTATATTGAGCTACAGTAAGTCAATGCCGTTACTCTTATCAAAAAGATAAAATCATGTTTCTGTTCAAATCAGCCATTGCACACTGCACAGCTGTACTAATAAAGAAAGAGAATGTGAATGAAAAGGTGATTACTTTTTTTCCCTTCAAATTCCTCAAAACATGTTTGTCCTGTTTTTTTTTTTTGTTCAGTTTACATCAGTCCAATGCAGAGCGCGTCTTTCCAAATCAAAACCGGATAGATCAATTGAACAGTATCCATGCAGAAGTAAATGTGTCAAAAAAAGCATTTTTACTGAACTTTGTCACCCTTCATATCCACTGATGCCCTATACTGACAAAGATCAGAGGGAGTTCAAACATTCTATTTTTGCTTGACGCCAATTAGGGTTTGGGCAAATTGTAACGTCTTTGATCTGAGATCTAAATCTGATCTGTAGCCTTGTACCACTACAATACCTCTTGGGACCAGAGGCACTAACAGTATCATGTTGATAATTGAAGTGACTTTGAGCAGGGTTGAACTGTATAATAGGCTGAACCAGGGAGAAGTCTTTGAGAAAGTATGTCAGGTTTCTCTCAGAGCTTGAGTCGTGAGGAGGGAAACAAGAGGTGATGCTGAACAAATAAACTTAATTAATATGCTCTTATAGACTGTAATATGGACCTATGAAGACAGAAACCATATCAAATCAGTTCCACATATTAATATTTAATCATCTGACAGTAATGGCCTTTCCTTATTCCATAGATCCCTGTGATCAACATTCTGGCTTAGTTCTGTGCTCTCCACAGTTCACACTGAGCTCACTTTGGAAGCTCTGAGTGTGTGTGTGTGTGTGTGTGTGTGTGTGTGTGTGTGTGAGAGAGAGAGATTTGGACTCCTGCCCACAACTCAGCCTCAGAGGTAATGAGGGAATTATGTGTTAGCATGATTATCCCTTAGCGTTTCCCTCATTTCCCCATGCACACCAGATCGCTGCAGTCCTTATGGTAAATCCCACCACTTCTGATCTCCCTGTGACTCTCTGAAACCGTCCTACCTGCATGGGTTACCGATAAGTCGCCTCAAGCCCTCCCTGCAGCCCGTCTGCTGCCTATTTGCAACACAGGTGCTATTTTCTGGATTTTTTGCAGCAGTTTCCCATCCTCTTTTTAAAGGGTCAACTGCCTCCAGGGTGTAATTTGGGACCTAGGCTGCGTTTGGTGCCGTCCCACAGTGAATGCCTGACCAGATTTTATTGCCGTAAGATTAATATGCCCATCAGCAGTGAACTGAAATCACACACTTCTCACTATGGCCGATGGTCTGGCCTGATCTCAACTTCTTTTGTTGTTCTTTCTCTGTCACATTTTTTTTTTTTGTCATGTCACAAGGAGAGCCTAGTATTTGGCATCTCATTTCATGGATCTTCGTTCTGCTTTTTCAGGGTGGATGGGGGTCGACATATGCAGAGGTCCACTGGGGGAATAGCAAAAGGGAGAGAGGGAGAGTAAGAGAGATCAAAGTCTGTCATATCAACTGTGTGAGTCAGCCTACCAAAATTGTGGGAGGCAGTGAAGACATCCTTCCATACACCAGAAAATGTCATCAAAATGCTGGCATTACAGACAGCGTCATCTATTTTTAAATAGAGTCAAGTAGAAGCTTATGTCACCCTCCAATAATAGTACACTACTGATCCATTTATAAAGTGGCTTAAAACTTGCTTAGTTGTACTATGAAATATTAATGCTTTATTTGAGGATGCGGTCAAAAGTTTCCCTTTGACAGGAAAGGTTGTCAAAGCTGTCAGTCAGAAGAAACAGACAAGACAGGAGGAGGGTACAGTTCGCATGCTCTAACGAACAGGAACTTATTAGCGGGAGTATGTCTATTACTGTCCCTCTTGCCTCCCCTCTTTCATTAGCTGCTTATCACACCCGTTAGTGTCTTCTTTGATACTTCACATTTTGATTAGCATGTGAACCAAGGGGAAAGAGGGAAAAATCATTTTATTAGTGGCAATTACTGCTACAAATGACAATTTCACTGCCTAAATTGTAATTTCACGTTTCTCCCTGTCAAAGAACAATGGCTGTGTAATTACAGTAATGAGAAGTGCAACAGAAAAATGAATTATTCACAATCCTCTTCCTTTCCTGTTCTTTTGAACTCTGCCATGTCTATTTGCTTGTCATCTGGCTGTATTAATCACTCTGCGTGGAGAACACAGGTTATGCATGTCTCACAAGTGATATGTTCAGGTGTAGGAGTCCTAGAGCGTGACATGAATGATTTAAAAAAAAAATACCTTTTCACCTGCATGGTGTCCGGGAGGTTGACTGTGCTTGACAAGGTATAGTGTGGATGTCTCCTCCGCCTGTAGGTGTCACTGTTGTCTCATATACTGCTGGGGATCTCTGAAAGCAACAATACAGGTGTGATATGCGAATATGTAGGCGATGAAACGTGCTGCCTGACAGCTACTGACTACGATGCCAATGGATGGCACTACGCATATAGGTTACAGTAACCTACATACACTCTTTCTACTAACTCCTGAGGGAAATATCCCAGAGGTGTAAGAAGGATCCATGAGAGAGGAAGAGAGATGAGAGATGAGAAGGAGGGTCAGTGCAGGACCAGTTTGTTGCGACACAGCTTGACTGTACTATAGCTTTGCCACAGCCAGTGGCAGCCTTTTGAGTTTCAATTAACACATCTCAGAGTTGTACCACCAATACAGTTCTTCGTGGACATCAATGGCTGCTTGTCTCTCAGTGTCCTAACTACTGCAGGTACAATACATCTATGAAATAGCCTGTCTTTGAAAGAAAGACACTGAAACCCACACTGAGGCTGTAAACTCCAGCATGGATATACAGGAACATTTAGTAGACCCTGTTTATAACTACAAAGGTTAATTTTCTAAGAATGCATTGGTGTTATGAGGGAATGCCTGTGATGTTTGCACTTTGTCCCTCTAAGTTACAATTATTAATACATAAAGCTGCTAAAATTAATATTTTATATTAACAATGGATCAAACTAATTGGAAGGGGTGGTGTGCAGTGACAAACCCACAGATAATGATCAGATCTATAGAGCAGAGATATCAACAGTTACTGACCGTTTTGGTTCACTTTACTGTTTGGGTTTCCTCTCACTGCTCTCATGAGTCAAATATGCAGGCAGCTACTTTCAGCAGACAGGGTAGTTGGTAGAGAGCAAAACAGAGCAAAAAAGAGACTCAATGTTGGATTATTCGTCAGGTGGCCAGGAAATTGACTCCAAATGAATGCTAATATGGATCTGCTGGATGTATAAATAAGTATCTAACATCCAGCAGAGACTCCAGGAAGTTATGCACCTGGCCAGATAAAAGTGGTGTTAATCTTCACATCTACTGTTACTCTCAGCAAGAAAATGAATAAGCATACTCCCAAAATGTTAAACTGTTACTTTAAATTGTTATTGGTTCTTGATAGGTTGGATATTTCAGCCTACATGTTTCAAATGTATTTTATATCTTGTATGTAGTGTACTACACAAGAAGGTTAGTCTGGGGACAACCTTCACCCATAAGAATGTGTAGAATCTATTATGAGTTTGGGTACAACTTTCACGCAGAAGAATTGGAGCCAGGAATGTGAGAATCTATTAGGAGCACGTGCCATAAAAGGTGTAGTTTAAGAGTAAACTGTTGCACTGAAATAGATAGCTTGAAGTGTGTAAAGGACAAAAAGTATAAAGGAGGAGTTATCCTGATGTTCGTAGTGACACTATGGGTACATGCTCTTAGGAGGGTGTACACATGGTCTCATTGTACTCAGCATTTGTACAGTCTCCATCTCCTTTCCAGATATTCCCAGATATCAGTTCTGTATTAAAACATCAGTACCTCAGTATGATCCCACGAAAATCATTGTACAGGCCAGAAGTAGAATTTTACCACCATGACCAAGGGCTTGGCCACAAACGTATTTGAAATACACATACAATTAATTAGCATTTTGAAATAGCTGAACTTGCTTTTCTCTCTCCTAGGAAAAGAAAATTATTTATTTTACAGTTAGAACTGCCTGATTACAGAGACCAAAACCACACTGCTGCATGCTTTAAAATTAATATATAAAACTATGTTAGGAAATGGCTGATACCTACTTGCTCTTTTCCTAATTTAGTATTTTCTTGCAGTGTCTTAAACTACCGGCTAAAGTGGTTTAACTGAAAAATAGAGTTCTTAGATTGACAGTTAGTATCTCAGGGCAAATACATATATTACATCCAATTATTCTACAACTGGACAACTTGACATAACTTACATTTGTTACATTTGTAACAAAAGTATTCTGACTCTCTGGAAATCATGGGGTATTTAAATGTACTGGACCATGTCTTTATCTGAAGTACTAGAACTACATACTGTATCAGTTAATACGTATGGTATTTATCTAATCCACATTTTTCATTTTGTTTCAAATATGTCACTTTAAAAAAAAATAAGATACGTTGTTGATCAAGATCCTTTTATTTGGACAACCCAATGTTTAAAATATGTCTTACTCAGTGGTTTCACTCTGATGGAGACTTCATGGAAAAGAGTATCAAGTTAATCAGGATTTTTTTGCATTTTGAAATTTGTAAAAGACCAGCAATATTTAAAGGGGTGATAGAATGCAAAACCGATTTTACCTTGTCATAGTTGAAAAACAACAGTTTGGAGGGTAAATAGGACATACATAGAACCTCAAAAATCCCATTTCCTCTCCAAATCTCACAATTTGAAACTGCCTCTGAAAACGGGCGAATCTGAACAAAGCTAAAAGTTGACGTCAACATCCCAACTCCTTCTCATTTGGCACTACCTTCGATCTTTGTAACGCCCCAAAATTTACATAGGCCACTAACTGATCTGAGGTCAGTTAGTCTTCTAAATCTCAGACATTTTATACGTTGTTTATCTGCTGTTGCATTACTAAATTCACTTCTGAGACTTTTTTATGCGAGAAATCAACTATATAAAGCTCAAATATGGACCATTTTACAAAAATGTATGGCTAATTGCAAATTTAGTACGACTGTTTCGGAGTTCAGGAACTCCACAGTTTGCCGTGACAGCGGCGCAGTGCCTGCCCAGATCGCTGACTTTCTGCCTGGACTGTCAGACCCCGCTGCACGCTGGCTGGAGCTCTCTCAGGAGATACGGAATACTAGCCCAGAGAAAAGGAGTAGATATCGGGCAATTGAGTGGGATGTGGATTTAAATCAGTGGCGCAGTAGACTCGCGATAGGCGGTGTGCAGGAGCTGCTTGCCGGCAGCGGTTCACGGTACGTTAACTTTTTTTTCCAACATGGATCCTCAGCGGACAGTGCCGAAAGCATAGGTGTGTGTGTGTGTGTGCGCGACACACAGGAGGATGAATAGACTGTAACGAAACTCTGTATCTGGTGCTTTGTACAGTAAAATATGTGTGTGTGTGTGCGTGCTAAGCTCAACCAATCAGTGTGCAGCTCATCGAAATATTCACGAGCAGACCATATAAGGCAGAAAAGCTCTCGTTTCAGTCTAGTCCCATTTAACAGGGTAGCATTAGGGCAAAAAAACCCAGCAAAAGAGTCATTTTTAGCCCAACCAATGTTACTACCCTATTAGGAGACCATAAGGAACAGCGTCAAATACCGTATATAACCATTCTATTACCCCTTTAAGGGTACATGGCTGAAATGTAGGTCAGTACAGCACTTTTAGATCTGGATAGACAATCTGCAAGGAAACAATTACATGTTTTTATGTAAAATAACATGTAAGTATCTGATATAAGTCAGTCAGGGTAATGCAAGGATACTGGCCACTATTTGGGCGAAATCAGTGCTGAAAAAGAGCACTGGCAGTTGAATGGACATTAAAGCACATGAGCTGTCTGATTGTGTAATTAGTCAGACATTGGCAAACTTAAGCCTATGGTAGTTGCCATAGTAACATACAGTATGCATCTAATCTTTGTCCACCCCTCATAAAATAACACCCCTATTTGGTACAGGTTGTCGACAATGAAGAACTTAATAAAATGTGACAAATGGCTAAATGTGGAAAGATCAGTTTTTGAACCAGAATATCACGAGTACCAGCTCTAAAGGTTGAGCCATACTGTCAGCTAACCACTTATGTAGGCAGGGGGCTGATAGTCTGGTCTTAGTGAATTAGCTGTAGTGCCTTCAGACCTGTCAACCTTTTCATGAAATTACTAGATAGGCTATACCCCTTGCTGTGTGCATATGATTCTGGTAGTATGATAATTCTGGGTAACCGCATGTTGGAGGGCAAATTAATCAATTTTGACCTACTCCTGCTGAGTCAAAGCTGCTGTGTAGGATAATTTAGCACAATCACACTCTTTACAGGTGAATATGAAAACAGGGAAATAACAGAAATCTGAAAGCAGCAGGTAGTTTGTCATGTTTTATTGGTGAAAGAGAGTGGGGAGCATGATTTTTGGTTTCTGTGTTAGTAGTAGTGGTAGTGGGATTTATCATATGTTTGGAAATCTGTTCACACAGTTGCCTTGTGGGCACTCAACTCCCATCTGGGGACCTGAAACCTCAACTCTACAGGTTTAAAAGAAAGGTTCAGATTTTGTTTTCAAGCCTACAATACTCATGCCCATATCTACATCGTTGTTATCATTCCACCATATATAGCCTGCAGGTGGAAGTGATCCCTTCCTAGTGTGACTCCAATGTAAGAGGGGGGACAAAACCCACAGTCTGTGTTACTGCATTCTAAAGTTCACCTGAAGCTAAGTCTTTGATAGTCTGAGTTAGCCAAATCAAATATCTTCCAAAGTAATAGTCCTTTTAGTATGACATTCCCTTTTTGTGTTAGGCCTAAACATCCTTATATTTCTCATAGCCTTTCACACCCTTGTCACCAACATAGTGGAGGTGGGTGTGGCAAAGCGAGACTACCAACATAAAGTATAGCCTGTTAATAATATATTTTATGTTTCCTGCAATGGTACATGCACATTTGCTGATAGAAACAGGTTAGACGCTAATCCTAGCTAAAACACTGTAGCTACATGAGGATAGCACACTTCCATTGTAATAGTAATGTTAGCAAGAAACAGAATGTTCAGTGTCTACTGTTGACTTTTCTGTCTGTCAGCTAATGTTAGCTTGTGGTAGTGATCATAGTTTACAACCTTACTCTTACAACGTTAGCAATGCTACTGAAGTGGCAGCCTGTTGCAAGGCGGAAATTTGTAAAATTGTAGCTAAACTGTGCTTATTTATGGAGCAGTTAAAAACAGTAGCCTACAGTGACATTTGTGGCTTAACAGCACCATACCATTATTATATTTTTATCTTGGTCAGTACCTATTTTTAACAGTTACAGTAAGACTTTGTTTTAAGGTTAAAGTAAGATGATTTAGGTTAAGGTGAGGGTAGGAATGCAGGCAGGTTAACTCAGCAGATGCAATATCTTTACATTCAATATAGTATAGTATGTATAGTTTGTAACAGAACAATTTAACCTGTTACATAGGACTGTGTGAGGTGGCTTTGTATGAGCTTTTGCTAGCAGCGCACTTGACAGCTCTCAGTGGTGTTTTTATGACTAACATTAATGTGCTTATGTTGGTCTAAAAACTCTTAAAGGTCCCATGGCATGAAAATGTCACTTTATGAGGTTTTTTAACGTTAATTTGAGTTCCCCTAGCCTGCCTATGGTCCCCCAGTGGCTAGAAATGGCGATAGGTGTAAACCGAGCCCTGGGTATCCTGCTCTGCCTTTGAGAAAATGAAAGCTCAGATGGGCCAATCTGGACTCTTCCCTTTATGACGTCATAAGGGGAAAGGTTACCTCCCCTTTCTCTGCTTTGCCCGCCCAGAGAATTTGGCCCGTCCATGAGAAAGAGAGAGACATCATGGCTTTCAAAGGAGCGAAGCATGGCAGTTGGTCAAGGCCAAACACAATTAAAAAGATGATTTTCATACAGGACTGCTAGTATCCATCAATAACTGCAAATACTCAAAACACTGAGAAATTACAGTTCCCTCGGCTGACCACCACCTCATACACTTTTCTGACCTATTTTCATATACAGGCAGCCAGCAATGGATGATAGATGTGAGAGGCAGACAGAAAGTGAAGAGGAGAGGGATAGGAGTGTTGTTACAAGACGTGAATAACACACTTGGTTTCTGAATAATGTCTAAGCCCTTAGGCCTGCCATCCCCGTGCCTTTCCCTTTCTTTTTGTCACACTGTCCCTTTCTGCCTCTCTCTCTGTCTCCATTATGAAGTTAATATAGGTTCTCAGCTGTGAAATTTAAACTGTAATTTGAAAGCTTTTCTGAACAACTTTGACAGCCTTAAAGTGGCACACTATGCCACCTGCAGAGCAAGCAAATGAGGGGATAGATGGAGGATGTGAGGAACGGTAGCCTATAGAAAGAAATGAGCGAGTGAGGGGAGGAGAGCAACAATTAACATTCCTGAGGCTGCATGTGTAACTAATTACGTGTGAGCATTGTGACAGGAAGGCTGTTGAGTGCAGTAATGGGAGTCCTGCTGCTTAATGAACATGTCACAAGCTTTTGTCTGAGCTGGAAGACAATGCTTGATGACCAGTAGGTATCCTGCTAATGTTGTGCCGGTTGCATGTGTTTTTGTACCATGTGTGTCCCTTTGTGCTTATGCATGCCTGCGAGACTATTTGCTAAGAGGAGAGGTATGTGATTGCACATTATCCTGAAGAGAACCAACCCTTTCTCTTTTATCACCATTATTACCATTCAGCATATTGTTTGAGTGTTTCATAGTTACTACGGTACCAAATGATACATTAGGGATTTTATATGTTCATACCATGAATTAAGTCCAAATTGTTCAGCCTGTGAGAAAGACCTCTAAAGAAAATGTAATGAGCTGTGTATAGATCTACATTTCGAAGGCTGCAGAGACTTTCAGACTTCTGATCTTTGCCTTTATAAATAATGATTGTAAATTAATGTCGCTCCAATGCCCCTTGCTAACTCAGACGACTTAGCTTCAGGTGAACTTCTTGTCCCCCATCTTACATTGGAATCACACTAGGAAGGGATCACTTGACAGTAGATGGTGGCAGCAACTATTGGATTGCCATAAAATCTTTCTTACAGACATAAAGTTCCCCAATGGATGAATTGTACCGACTTAAGGAATCCCTTAACATTTTCCTCTAGTGCCAGCAGCAGGTCAGAGTTTCCACTTATCCGGTGGAATATCTCAACAGTTACAAGATGGACTATGTACAGGCAGTCATTATTCCCAGTCAATTCCCTTGAGGGTCTCAACAGCATTTGATGGTTTTAAGAGAAAAATCGACAACTATGACACAGGTTTGATGTCCTACTCATCAAGCACCATCATCAGGTAAAATATTGCTTTGGTTTTATGACCAGAGGCGGCGTCAAACAATTTTGCCGGGGCTTCAGCCCCAAATGTTTTGAGTGTAGCCCCGAATGTATTTTGAAAAGTTAACTGACAAATATGAAACCGGACAATAGTCTATGTAAACCCCCAAAATCATAAGTTGCCTTATTTCATTGTGCTAGAACTCATGGTAGAACTGTAACTTTGTCTAGTTTCTTTTTCTGAGGTGAATAGAATGGACAGCTACGTGCGGGGTCTGACCATCATGCCTATTTGTTGCTATCACCTAGCAACCGTCTCTAAGTGAGGAAAGCTGTGAAAGGTGTAATTTTCGGAGAAATTAAAGCCAATTGCAGGGCAACCAGAGGGCAGACTTATGTTTTTATATTTGGATTGTAATCTGTTACCATTTACATAAAGATAGGATTCACCAAAATGCAGGAAATGAAGTGTTTAATTCTAGGGGTGGACCCCAAGATCCCGGCATCATAAGTCACCAAACAAATCAGGAAACAAAACCTTGGCCTTTGGGTTACGAGACCAGTTCTGAATCGGCAAAATAGTAGTGCCATCTAAATAACATCTACAAACTGGGACGCTAAAATGAACATACACTGGTTATTAACAAGCTGGGCAAGCCAATCGCTGTTTTGCATTGCATTCAGATTATTTAAATGTGCCCGGGCTAAGCCTCGAATCTACTCAAGTCCTGGAAACGCCCCTGTTTATGACCAAATACCTGCAAAACTATGATATCCTCATCAGTGTCAACTATGTACTGTATAGCTATAGCTATACTGGTGATTATTGTTAATTAGCAAGTGTTAGCATGCTAACACTAAACATTGTACCTGCCAAACATCAGAATGTTAGCATTATATCACTCGTAGTAATGAATAAACAGAGAATTATCCCCCAAATCTGCAGTTCCCCCATGCTTTGATGATTTACAGGAGGCAACTTCTTTTATGATCACAGATACAATAGCACCTTAAAAAGATGATAAGGTATATATACAAATGGTTTGGTGTGAATTTATAAAAACTAAAGCAAATGTTCTCAGTTAGTTTCACACATTTTATTGAATCCATGCAGTCACCAAATCTAGACATTTTTTCTTTTCTTATAAACGTCATCCCTGAGGAGAAATGCTGCAAATCTACATTTTCAAAGTTTGACAATCCTCATAAGATAAAAAAAATGTATTCAATTTAATTCAATTTTATTTATAGTATCAAATCATAACATAGGTTATCTCGAGACACTTTACAGATAAAGTAGGTCTAGACCACACTCTATAATTTACAAAGCCCAACAATTCCAACAATTACAATAATTCCCTCAAGAGCAAGCAGTGCGACAGTGGCGAGGAAAAACTCCCTCTTGGGAAGAAACCTCGGACAGACCCAGGCTCTTGGTAGGCGGTGTCTGACGGGCCGGTTGGGGGTGTGATGAACAGTGGCAATAATTCACATTAATAATGGAACAGTGACTGGATGTAGCGGGAAGCTGCAGGGTTCAGCAGGAAGCAGCATGACATTGCAGGGCACAGCTGAGCTCAGCAGGGAGTGCAGCAGGACCACAGCTGGAACCAGGATCTTGGTACCAACGTTCTCCAAGGAAATACGCTGGGGGAAAAAACATAAGACACATAAACATATAAAACACATCCTTATGTTTTTTAAGCTAGGATTAGTAACAAGCATTTCTGGGACGGGATACACACAAATAGTAATAGTAATAGTAATAGAAAGGGAGAGGAGAGAGCAGCTCAGTGTGTCAAAGGAAGGAAGGAAGTCCCCCGGCAGTCTAGAACTATAACAGCGTAACTATAACAGCGTAACTAAGAGAGACAGGTCATAAGGAGAGGTAGCTTTTTCGGGCTTAGAACTCTCCCCCTGCCGGATCGGGCTTGGCTGGCCTGCCTCCCTCTACTTTGTTATGTATTATTAATCTAACAATTATGAAGAGAAGCAGGTGGGCCAGTTAAGTGAACACTGCAACTCCTCACTCCCTAACTATAAGCTTTATCAAATAGAAGAGTTTTAAGTTCATTCTTGAAAGCGATTACAGTTTCTGCCCCCCAAACCCAGATCGGTAGCTAGTTCCACAGGAGAGGAGCCTGATAACTGAAGGCTCTTGCTCCCATTCTACTTTTAGAGACTCTAGGTACCACCAGTAACTCTGCATTCTGGGAGCGCAGTGCTCTAGTGGGACAATAGGGTATTAGGAGCTCTTCTAGATATGATGGTGCTAGACCCTTTAGAGCTTTGTAGGTCAAGAGAAGGATTTTAAACTAAATCCTGGATTCAACAGGAAGCCAGTGCAGAGAAGCTAATACAGAAGAAATATGATCTCTTTTCTTAGTTCTTGTGAGAACATGCGCTGCAGCATTCTGGATCAGCTGGAGAGTCTTAAGGGACTTATTTGAGCAACCTGACAGTAGGGAATTACAATAGTCCAGCCTGGACGTAACAAATGCATGGACTAGTTTTTCAGCGTCGTTTTGAGACAGGATATTCCTAATTTTGGCAATTTTACGAAGATGAAAAAAGGCTGTTCTTGAGGTTTGTTTTAGATTGGCATTAAAGGATATATCCTGATCAAAAATAACTCCTAAATTTCTGACAGTAGTGCTGGAGGCCAGGGCAATACCATCAAGAGTAACTATGTCTTTAGATAATGAGGTTCTGAGGTGTTTAGGTCCCAGTACAATAACTTCAGTTTTGTTAGGGTTTAACATCAGAAAATTATAGGTCATCCAGGATTTTATATCTTTAACGCACGCTTGAAATTTAGCTAGCTGACTGGTTTCGTCTGGTTTGATTGACAAGTATAATTGGGTGTCATCCGCATAACAGTGAAAGTTAATTGAGTGTTTCCTAATAATATTGCCTAGAGGAAGCATATATAAGGAGAATAGAATTGGTCCAAGCACTGAGCCTTGAGGAACCCCATGGCTAACTTTAGCGTACTTGGAGGATTTATCATTAACATTAACAAATTGAGATCGACCAGAGAAATAGGACTTAAACCAGCTTAGACCAATTCCTTTAATGCCAACCATTCCTTTAATGCCAACCATTCCTTTAATGCCAATTGTAAATACATATAGGGCTACTATGTAGAGAAGCTCCTTAAATACACAAAGTCACATAATCAGTTTCTTGAGACGACAGGGGGAAGAGAAAGATTAATGGTGTGGAAGAGCTGTGAAGGAGAGGACGTATTCTTCACCATCTTGCCCCTCTTGCTCACTTCCTTTCAGCCCCCATCCTTTTGAACAGCTGAAAAGGCTGAGATACATTATTGGAGCTAATCAGAATCAAATGAGGAATGCACTGAGGTGAGACAGTAGAAATTACCTCCCCCCTCAGCTTGCCTATTCTCTGTGCCCTCTTTTGCTGAGCCTCTGTCTGCATGTTCTCTGATAGAGGTGGAGAGATAAAGGTGGTGGGTGTGCAGCCGAGGTGTAGTCATAGAGCTGCGACTGTTGCACTCTTAAGTCAAGAGGGCCGAAATGGCTCTCTAATACAATGAAGCGAGAATGAAAAGAAATGAAGGTTACAATAGAGGGTGATTAGGACTTAATATAATTCAATTTTTCTTTGCTGTTGTCCAGATGGTGGCTGTTCTTGTGGCAAAGTCCTTCTAACCAACAGACCAATGAGTTTACAAAATGTACTTTAACTAGTAATCTTGTACAACATCCCCTCACATAACTATACAACATGACATGGTAGACTTCATTGTGGCTTCAATCCTTAATTAGGCTTTAAGTTTGGTTATGTGAGTGCCGTGTCTGCCTGCGCGGAGCTGAAAATGGATCACACCCTCCTCTGTGTTGAGGGTGTACTTCCAGAGGTATGGATGGCAGGTGGGAAATAATTGAGCCTGTGCCCTGGCAGGTTGAAGCTTGGTGCCAGGTAAAGTCAGCAAACTCCTACATGCCTACAGTAAAAACACTGCAAGATTTCCACTTTATCACATCCATCATGTCAGCAGTTACAGAACATTTTAACTTCCTCATTCCTTCCTTTAAGATGTGTTCGCTCATTCCCTTCAGTTGTGTGTTGCCAACCGTCTTCTCTCTCAGCTTTGGCTTTCTGATGCTATGGGAATAATAAGCAGAGTGAGACTGGAACAGTAAAACTGAATAAAGGGCTGGGTTTATGGTCTGAAAGCTGATCACACAGAAGTTTGCCAATTGGAAGTTTCTCTGCTGACAGGATGAGCCCGATACCAAGAAAAATGAAGCAACTTCAAACCATTGTCTGTATCTATTTAGTTTATTGACTGGTCATTACCCGCAATTTCCACCAACTGCGCAACGGCTGCGGATCCGCTCCGGAACGGTGGCGGAGTCAATAGGTTTCCATTAAAGTCAACGTGTGTATTTTCACTGAGTGCGGAATGGCTGCGTTCCGACTGCGTCCCAGTTCCGGCGATCCGCAGCCCTCCGTAGCCCTCCGGAGCAGATACGCAGAGCTTCTATTTTTGCCGGACGGCGGAGAGCTCCGGAAAACAGCACAGAAACAAAATAAACATCCGGTTAATTTTCAAAATAAAACACACCGTGCTCACGGCGGATCATATTTCCCTGAACTACGCCTTGAAAACATCATAATGGGCGGAGACAGGCCTGAAGTCAACAGTCACAACAGTCACAATAATCTCCACAAAAAAGGGAGATCAGCAGGTCAGCACAGAGTTGTTTCCCCTGTACTCCTCTGGATGGAAACAAACTGTTGTTGGTTTTGTGGTTCTGTTTATAGAAACTTCATCCTGTTATATCGCACGATCATACGTGAATTCGCAAGATCTCGTGGGTCCTCATGACTTCAGCTGTCAGTCATGCCCACAGCCGTTCCGCAACAAATGTGGACCAGATGGGTATTGAAGGAGGGCGGAGCACGGACCTGACACGCAGCGGAGCTGTTCCGCAGCCGTTACGTAGTTGGTTACATAACATAACAGCTAGGGGTGTTGGTTTGACACAAGTTTGAGAATAGATAGAGAAGAAGAAACACCCACTCACACATTCATGCATACACAAACAAACAGCATTGCCCTGTGAAACGTGCACCAGTAAACTATCACCTCTTCAGTATCTGTCACCTCAGAGGATGATCACCAGGTTTCTTACAAAGCAGTCACAGCCCCTCTGCCGGTTCTCATTGTCCCTGCTGGCAGCCCACTTCTACCCCTGTCCTGTTGCATTATGTCTTTCCACATGGCACTCCTAGCCTACGGATGGACAAGAGGGCTTAAAAGGTTCATTAGGATTTATTTTTGTTCATTTTGTGGTCCGTCTATGGAGTGTTACGGTGCCTCCGCAGCAAGGCTGACCCTGCGGTTCAAACTCTCTAACAGCACATAAACAGAGACAAGGCCTGCAGATGACAACCTGTCACTGCCTGGGCTCTGTCATCTGCAGCTCACCAAGCCCTTTAAATAGGTGTCTGGGGTGTCATCGTCTCTGAGGGCTGCCTTATGGGGAGGTGTATAATAAAACCAAGACTATAAACCTGAATGTAAGTGGCACTGCCTTGCCTGTGGCACATGCTGCAACTTTTGAGCAGCAGCAGCAGAATACGGGCTGTGTTAGTTGTATGAGAGAGAGAGGTGGTGTGTGTGTGGGGGCATGACATTAAGAGATGAAGGCAGTAAATCAGCATTAATGCCAGACTGATGCATTCGCTGTACATTCTTCATGCACGCTAGTGTTTTGTCATTATTGTAAGGTTGTCCACCTGTGGCTGTGCTGTATGGTAGATTATTATAGTACCTTATGATATGTGGATTATATGCATTTAAAAAGACTTTAAAAAGTTTATTAGAATGTAATTTGAACACACCATGGATTGAATTCTTGATTATAACAATAGGTCTCTAACCACTGATATTTTTTCTCTCTCTGAGGTTTCCTTAGTTTAAGTTGTGTACCGCCACACTCAGACTACTACAGTTCTCACAGTCTGGTCAATAATGATGTTTGCTGTGTTCACAGTGTTGAGGAGAGATAGCCTGTCTTAAGGTTTGGTTTTATCAAAAATACTTTTTTTCTGCAGTGTGTATAGCAGTGTGTATGGCCAAAAGCCATCTGACAAACCAGAAGATCATAAGCAGCTGCTGTGCTTTTATGCATACAGTATGTTGACTTTCTTTTTACATGATGTTGTTGATGTCTTGACCCTTGTATCCAGATGGAAGCATTCAAGTAGTTGGGAAAATAATACATAAGGGAATGGAGGATTTTCACAGTCCTCCCGCTGATTTATGAATGCAAATGCTGTAAAAGGGCTGGTGTAGGGATTTAACGAGCTATGTGTTCTGTGTATCTGCGGATGATGAATGACTGATGCGGTTATTTTTCCCTTCAAATCTCCTTTCTCCATGTGTAATAGTGATGGCAAGGGGGGAAAGTGTAAGGAAATGATGCACAGCATTACTCAACTGGTGGCAGATTTTGTTCTCTTTCAACTGCTGCACTGTAGCGTATTGTAAACTATCACATGAATGTTTGTTGTTTTTCCACCATATCTGCGTAATGACCACATTGCTGTAAAGGGTCCCTGCGAGAGTGATTATCCCTGATCCAATCGTCGATGACAGGGGATGTGGATGGAGAGGACCGATGTGAGATGACAGGCGCTGTGCTTTGTGATGTCCGCCTCATGTCTCCAGGAGGCAGACTCACAGCCCCCACTCATACAAAGAATCCACAGAGCAACTAAAGTAATCAGGCCTTTTCAGTGTCAAACTCAGGGATTACATTTTATTTTCTGGGAAGCCATATATTTACTCATTGCTGTGCTCCTTGAAGCAGTTGTGTACAAGATAACATGCAGGTCACTGGGGTTTAGGCGAAAGCATTGTCACACACAACCATGTTCCATGACATTTGGATAGGATGTTTCTATTGTGAAGGGCTAAAGCCATTACTTGACTCAAGGGCTGCATGCATGACACAAGGCTTTTTTTTTTTTTTTTTTTATTGTGAAAATGTACCTTTTTTTGTAGGAATCAAAGAGCAACCACAGTCAACACATGCACAAATATATTTGATTCAAAAGTGCTTATTTCAAAAGTTAATTCTAAAAAGATAAATAAATAAATCATACATTAAAGTGCAGTAAGTAAGTGTGTGGAGTTCCAGGGAGTTCAGGGTAGTTAAGGGAGGTGGATAGGGGAATAGTGTTAAACTGATACTGTAGGACAGATTTGTATTCCATTTGATACTGGAAGTAAGTATCAGTATTTTTAATATGTAACCTTGACTGTGATATGTCTCGAATCTTGACAAAAGTGGTTTTAGTTGCATTAAATTAACCATACCAAATCATGTTTTATTAGCCATGTGCAAATTTTGTAGCAATACATGTCAACAGGGAATATTTTGCAGATATGAAAATATAATAACTATTATGTCTCGCCCAAAATGTATTTTGCTGATGCAATATAGTTGCATATAAATGTAAATTCATAGGAGAAAAGACTGAAGGACTTATACCACACTTGAGAGTACAGCTGGGGATGTTTGTGTATGAATTAACTAAACTATTTTGTCTTTTACTGCTGGCTGAGATTCTCTGCTATATGGAGCCATGTTTTCTTATATCAGCCAAGCTGTGCCTGCTGACTCTGTACTTTGTCAAAGTGGTTGTGTATTTAATGCCATTCTCTAGGTAGTCTGCCACTCTGTTCCGTTTTTTAGGGCCACATAACACTGCATTTTGCTTTGTGCTTCCCCCTAAGTGTTAAAAATGAGTGTTGAAGTTTAGATGAACTGTGGTAATGTTGTTTTGTCTCATTGGTTTGAGGGTCCTACCAAGGCACACATGTGAACTGGTGTCAGGAACAGTTAAGAGAGGAGACTTTTTTGTATTGTGGTGACAGCAACGGGGCATTCTGGTTTGAGATGTAGCCATTTTTGTTCATATTTGTTTACAGTAAATATAGTGTATATGTGCTCAATTCATCTCTATAAATCTCAATTATGTCTATGCACTTGCCACGCCTTGCAATTCCTTTGCAGAACTCTACAAAATCAATCAAAAATTCAACTTGGTAAAACAACAAAAATGACCCTCCTGCCATAAAGATGAATTAGTTTCAGAAGGAAACTGAAGCACCTGGTTTTTCCATAACTGAATGTTTCAACACAATGTGGATCTTTTGTGTCTTCGACATTACAGTGCTGTGTGTCTATATCATTGGCTGCATTAATGTGGTGATGATGATGCACATAGCATTAAAAATCTAATTGAAAATCTGAATGTTATCCTTTCACCCCATCAATTAATTATAGAAAAAGTAATGTGCTCCAATTCCCCTTTCATTTCTACTTTCCACTCTCATTACATCCAAGCTCAGCTCAATACATTACGTTAATGTGTAGATGGTTGGAGTTTTAAGAGTTATCCAATTTAAGTGTCTGCAATTTAAAAGTATGTAATGTTTTCCTGAGATCTGGATCTATTGGGGATATCATTATTTTAGTAGTTTTTCTGTTTACTGCCACTAAACTCTTGCCTTCATTTCTCTTCTGCAATAATGCCAGACCTCATGCAGTTTATGTATTGATTTTTGGTGTGTGTGTGTGTGTGTGTGTGTGTGTGTGTGTGTGAGTGTGGGTGAATACATATCTCTCTATCAGAGTAGTCACGTTTTAACTCTTATTTAAGTCCATGCCTGTAAGCAGTGGTCTGACTCTGGAGGAGAACTAATATTGTTATGGTAAAAGGTTACCTTGTTTGAGAACATGACGGAGAGCAGATATATACAATATGAATTCTATGAAATTCACCTGTGAGAGGGCAATAACTCACACCCTCCAAGATGGTGTCCATAAATGACTGAGTTCAGAAGCTAAGCATCATGGGGCACTGTTTGCACACTGACCTGAAAATGTTTAATCGCACGTTTGTTTTTGTCTCCTTTCCTAATAGCAAACCATTATATTGGACTGTGTTAAGAATTTGGAAAATACTACAATTAATTTGAATCATAATAAAACAAACATAATTAGCGAAGGCAAAGTGGTGACAAGAATCTTCAACCTGATTCTTTCTCTGTATGGCCCGTTTTAGCATTTGGTGTGATAGTACTTAGCCAGAGAGTGCAGGTTGTTGATGATTGGCTGAGTTTGGCTCGGCTGGCTATACAGCAACACTTGTCTTATCTGATTGCCAAGGAGATGTTTCTATCAAAGGCACCGATCAGGGAGCTTTGCCCTGCAAAAATCAAAAAAGATATGTGTGCTTAATATCATCTCTGCAGATTAGGCAGCTGAATAAAGACAGAACTATGAGGGAGATAGAACAGGTGTGAGATTAAATGGCACCCTGGAGGAACATCTCCTGCAGGCCTTGACAACTCACTCACACATGCGTTCATACACATAGGTGCACAAACACTCTACAAAAACATATAAGCACACACAGTATATGCATTCTACGCTATTCTACAAAACACCTACATGTACTCACACGTACAATAAAACATTCACTTTTAAAATAAATAAAATCATGACGGCCAGATGGCTGGATAGTACGAGATGTAGAGAATACAAAAGTGGGGGAGGGAAGCAGGAAGGAAAATAGCCCCCAATAAAAATATGCATCTGAAACTTTGTTTATGAACTTGACCATGACATTGCTGCTTCAGCTCACTTGATTCCCCTCACGCACACAAGCAGTACAGTACTGTAAAATCTCAATCCATCAAGCCATATTCAACAGACTTCCTGTAAACTATTCCAAGGGGACATTTATATGAAACATTAAACACCGCTTGGCTAGCTTTTGGTCCCTATTTACCTGCACTTCAGTGAGACCCCAATTACATTACATAAACTGCTGATTCAAACATCAGACTTTTAATAACAATAGTGGTAATAACCCATATTGAGCGAAGAGTAGCAAAGGAAAATATTCCTGCATGATATGCTCGTGTGAAACTCTCTAATCTCTCATGATTAAATCATGCCATGTCTGTTTCTGTTGTCTCAGTAATGATCATTGACTGTTTGAGCGATTCATTTGCATTTAATAAACATCAATGTTGGTAAGTATGTGTCATGTCTGCTGCATGTAATAATCAGTCATCTGAGATGAACACACTAGACTGGTAATTTATCTGATCCTGTACTGCATGACATATAATATGTCAGATATGAAAGTTCTTCTTATATACATATACCATGTATATGTATATACATATACTATATATATATATATATATATATATATATATATATATATATATATATATATATATATATATATATATACTATATATGTATATGTATATGTATATATATTGTATATTACAGCTGGCTTCCTGCACAAGTAAAACATGGTAGTGCTAATAGTTGCAATAGTTGCATGCAATGACAAACTTAAAAAATGATTATTTAAAAGGGTCACACAACTCTAGAATGATTTATTACCTTTAATCTCTCTCTCATTGTGGCATTGAACACTGTGTGATGTATTGCACTTTATTCCCACAGAGAATTCCATTGTCTTCTAATGTGGAGGGATTCTGCATGGGTCATACGGGACGGCTCAAGTGCTGTCAAGCTGTCCTTTATTTCACACATCAACGCCTTCAGTATTACAGGCATGACGTGAATGCTTTTTGGACGGTTAATTTATTATAATACTCACAGATGAAGCCGCAGTGCACAATTGGCTGCACATGAAATATGATTTAGCTATTATGATATCAAGACCGGAGCATAGTATGTCATTTCAGGTCCTGCATCCCATCTACATACTGTAAAAAAAAGCATCTGTGTCAGTCCTTATAGTGCATAAGGTGATTAGGTGAGATAAGTGATTGTGACACATCGTCTTTGTGGCGCTCCCCAGGGGAATACAATGAATAAATCACATTTTATTGTATATACCAGGCTTTATTTAAGGGCATGCTGTTACTTATTATGTGATTATAGCAATAAACGTTGAAAGTGTGTGTTTAATATTCACCTTTTCAAAGACCTTCAAGAGGAAAAAGTAAACAGTGGCATGACAACAACTTGTTTTTTCCTCAGCATTTAAGTTACCGCTCTTTTAGAAACACTGCTCTTCTTATCACCTTGTTTTTCCTGATGTGCAAATGCAGCATTACTTGACCCTTTTTTTGTCCCTCTCTACATTCCTTCTTTGTTACCCCTTCCCTGTCACTCCCACTGCAGACACCTAATGCCCTCTTTCTCCACCGGGTGTCCTCAAAGACGCACCTGCCCTTGGCCAGCGAAGTTGCCACTCAGAATATCTTATGTCAGGAATGTAGTTTTCCACTCCCCAAATCATTGATGTAACACCTCTTTATGGCAACAACACACCATTAGGTCTCCAGTCAATATGTGCACTTTCACAAGGCTGGCAAGGAACTCTGCAGGGAGTTATCCACTCTCAATGTGTGTGTGTGTGTGTGTGTGTGTGTGTGTGTGTGTGTGTGTGTGTGTGTGTGTGTGTGTGTGTGTGTGTGTGTGTGTGTGTGTGCGTGTGTGTTTGTGTGTGTTTTCATTCCCTGTAAATCCCCTGAGAAAAAGCATTCACTCTATCTAAGAATGCAACGTTGAGGGCTGGTCACACCTCATTAATCAACTAGGAATCCTTGCTTTTTTGCTGCCATACACGTGTATCCTTTGTAACAATCTCCACAAATCTATCAACAAAAGGAAGATACGAGGACTGGTGTGTCTGACACACACACACACACACACACACACACACACACACACACACACACACACACACACACACACACACACATGTGTAGGAGTAAGGTGAAACAAGCTTGATTTAACCACAGCTTATACATCTCTGTCCTTCCCCATGTTCTCCTTGTGAATACAGTCCAGGTCAGCCCAGATTTATAATTGGGTTCAGGGTGGGACACAAGGTGCGTAGATAATGGGACACCCTTATCACACACACATACACACACTACCCTACCTTCACCTATCATCTGTTCTCTCTCTTCAAGGCTACACACAATCTTTATATATATATGTGTGTGTGTGTGTGTGTGTGTGTGTGTGTGTGTGTGTGTGTGTGTGTCTACAACCTATTAAGAAGAAAGTTGATGTCCCATTATGCTCACCAGTACAGGCACCTATTACTGTGACAATAACACATGATAAAATGAACTCTGGCCATGCCTTGACTGATAGCTCGGTTCAAGGCTCCTTCTGTGTTCATGTTTGGGTTCCAGTGAAGCTGTTCATAAAACCATCTTATAGCCTGGTCTCTGTGCTGCAGCTGCTGCACAATCCTCAATTCCTGACTCTGTCATAACCACAAGGCCATAAACAACAGGAGCTGTCTGAAGAAGAAAATGAAAGCTGAGTATTCACCTTCAGGTGAGGTGGCACTTCATACAATCCAGTACAGGAGTGTGTGTGCTTTATTGTGTGTTCCCCTCCTGTGTGTTTGTGCTTGTGTGACTGAATTATTAATACTTGACAAATGACAGCCATTTTGCACAGGACCCTCCACTCAACGTTGATTAAATATAAACAATGTGCATGTGTGAGCATATGTGTTTCTATCACTGACACTGGAGCTGCAAGCCACTTTTAGCTTGGGAGAGGGAGGCAGAGATTGTGGTTGATGGCAGGGGTGAAATTTACAGCATCAGACAGTCACTTGGTATGCAGGGAAGGGACAGACAAGACTGTTTTCACATAATTGTTCCATCCTCATAGTCTCAAAGATATGCTTTTGCTTTTGTGTGCTTCTGTGTGTACCTTTGTGTGCTTGTGAGCAGCCCGAGTGGCAGAGAAGGAGTGCAGAGTGAAAAAGTAATATAGAGAACATATGAGTGCACATTTGTGTGTTTGTAAGAGAGAGGAAGAGAAGTGGCGAGAGTGAGAAGAAATGGAATGTACAGTGTAGGACAGCACTTTGTGTGCGTGTGTGTATGTGTGTCTGCGTGTGTCCATGTGTTCACCTGTCCACGTTCACCTGGGAGGGAGAAAGCTGAGAATGAGATCAAAGGCAAACAACTTTATTGGCGGTCTCCATAATTCAGCAGCTATACCAGGGGTCATAGTCTTTCCTTTGAGGTTGAGCTGCAGAGATGAATCTTTAATGCACTCCTGCCTGGGAATAATGGATGGCACGGGCCGGCTACTACCCAGCCCTGCTGCAGGCGCTGGGAGCAGTGGGGAAATGATGGTGGTTGGGGGGGAAAAGAAGTACATGGAGGACATGTATGGGCCGTGGACAGAGAGTGGAACGAACAAAGACACGTGCAGACGAGAGAGCACGGGACTGAGGATTTGATTTTAGTTTATAAAATATGTCAGCTCATGTTATGTGCATATCTTGGTTGCATGTATGGATACTGTATGTGTGTCATGTGTGCACTGCATGCTTTATCACAATGCTTCGCTGTATGGACTGAATTTCCCCGTATGACTGTCTTTTCACAGCTGCGTAGCTCCGAGGTGCCCTTAGGGTAGGAGAATGATTGAGCTGCACCACCCTTCCCACTGTGACCCACTAAGTCTCTCTGCCCCCTGCGGTCCCCCGGCAGTCCCGCCCCTGTCCACCTCACTCGCACACTATCTCAGTCCACCTGGAGGACGGGGAAAGCTTCAGGACCTCCTAAGGGAGAATGAACAAAGCTGCAGCACAGCAGGTAGTGCAGAAGTGTGGGTTTTGTGGCTCGACACAGCAGATAATACCGGAATAAAGCTAGTGAGTTTTTGTTACTGATAGTCTCTTCACTAAGCTGTGTTTTTACAGCTTTCTCTCAGAGAAGGATCATTGTTATCGTGCTGTTTCCTGACGGGTATTAGACAAGTTGATCTGTTCTAAATGTAGCCTCAAATTTCCATGTCAGTGTCACCATGTTCCAAGTCCAAAATGAGACCAAACAGCTATCTACTATAGAAGCAGGGCAAGTTTATGTTAATATTGTGTTACACATATGTTATCTTCCTTACAGTATATGCTTCTCTATACCCATAAACAGGTCATCCTCTAAGTTTAAGTACCCCATGTTTATATCCCTAACGGCCCAGATGAGCTTTAGTCCTTCTGATGTTTAGAGTGCTGTCAGAGTGGTGTCACGCACTGCACTAACATGCAAACGCACTGCATAGCTGTGCCTGAGGGGACGGAGGAGAAACTATCGCGGTGGAATAGCTAGAGTTTGTATTTTCTTCTCAGTGAACTAGTTTGTATATTGCATTGAATCATATCCACAGAGTGCAGCGTATTTACTAAAAGTAATGTATTAAAAGGGGAATGTTATATTATTAGAGAGAGAGAAAGAGAGAGAGAGAGAGAGAGAGAGAGAGAGAGAGAGAGAGAGAGAGAGAAATTCACACAGTGTTGTGAAACTGGGTCAGCCACAGCCGGAATGTGGAGCCGGCTCGTCTGAGCAGAAATGAGGTATAAAATACAAACAAATGAGCTTGCGATGCAATAAACCGAGCATCACCATTGCCCCAGCCCTTTCCTGCTCTTACACACACAAGCACACACTTCACATTTCAGCTTGCACAATATTAAATCTCAGCATCTCAGTCAATCCAAAACCTCCCATTCCCTCCATCATCTCAATCTCTAACCCAGCACAGGGTGGAGGGAGGGGGTGATTGGGGGGAGGAGTAACAGGTTTTTTTTGGTGGTGACAGAGGAAGAGAAAAAAAGAGGATGGAGAGAAGGAGGGGTAAAACAGATGTCTATAATCTGACTAAAAGAGAGAGAGAGAGAGAGAGAGAGAGAGAGAGAGAGAGAGAGAGAGAGAGAACCCCTTGCTGTAGCTCAAAATATATTCTATGTTCAGTGGGTGTGAAAGCAGGCAGCCACATGGCAGCAGAATGCTCCGAATAGTGGAGCAGAGTTCATTATGGAATGACATTGACTCAGGCTGATTTGCTGAGACGAATCAGATTGGAAAATGAGACATATGCATTTTTTTTCACCTCTCTATTCCCCTTTCCTGGCGTGCAATGAAATATTAACTCATCCTGTATGGCAGCCCATTAAATTGCATGCGCGGCTCACACAAAGGGCCTATCAAATGTGCCATTACCTCGTTTTAATCTGAAACATTTTCTCGGCTGCCTGCCTGCTCTCGCCTACCTAGGGGACAGATTGTTGATCCGAGGGATCGAAATAAGGAACAGAGGGACAATCCTATTTGAGAGGCTTGAATTCCTCTCTCACCTCAATTTAAGGACATCCGTCAACTGATGCAGTCTTTTATCACAAATGCAGCAAAATCTGGGAGATGAGTTATTGCTAACAACGTCCCAGTGTTCAATGATTAATATATATTGGATTGTTGATTGTATCACTGCTAAGATCACATTGACAAATCTGGAGTTCTCAAATCTGAATCTGAATCTCAGAAATGTCTTTTGCTTTGATATTTGTATATCCATCCACACTGAGCTACATAACTCTATAGGGCACAATATGCTGTTACATTCAGTTGGATGACACATCTACTTTTTTAAATTACAAATTCTAAGGGAGAAGACTGTATAATCACATAATTTAGTCTTCAAAATAATAGAAGTAATTTATGTGCTATGGTAAATGCTTAGACACTAATGGTAAAGTAAAAAATGTTATACTATGAAGTTATAATGAAGTTATACTACCCATTCACGATAGCGATAGCACAAATATGACCATGTCATGTTTACCTGTCCAGTAAAATACTGCAGGCAGATACTAGTACATTTGGGAAACTGGTTAGATGTAACGGCTTTCAGACTGAAAACAGACTTGTGGTAAAACAACAGGGGTTGGAGCTTGGGAGGGTGTTGCTTCATGTACCAACAAAACATGAAATTCAATCCAGGAAGTCCAGGTTGGGTAACAGATCCATGAGTTTTAAGGATTATCAAACTGCACAGTGGCAAATGTTGAGTGTAACATCTTTGCCAGAACCCTCTGCGTTGGCACTCCTGTTTCCGTGTCCTGGCCTCATTCAAATCAGTCCTTTGTATCTTGATTAGCGTTAGGTAAAGGCTTGTGGTTAAATTAAGTAAATCATATTCACACTCCTGACCACAACTCCTGTACATTTCACTGTGCAACGTCACACTACAGTACTGCCTATTTAAAAGTCTAGTCGTTACTTTGTCATTGTAAAATATTTTGGAAAAAAAACAAGAATATTATATAATATAGACAAATAATGGTGCGTTAATTGAATGTCAATGTCTATGCATTATTTCTTGAATCTTATGCTGCGTTCCATTTACCTTGGAAACCGGAGTTGGGAATGACGTCACACCCGAGTCTATCGCATTCCATTAAAACACGTTGGAATGTTTGTGCTAGCTGTATTTTGTGCTTACAAACACTGTAGCAACATGTCCA
Organism: Perca flavescens; assembly: GCF_004354835.1. Taxonomy (NCBI): domain Eukaryota; kingdom Metazoa; phylum Chordata; class Actinopteri; order Perciformes; family Percidae; genus Perca; species Perca flavescens. The sequence goes on from NC_041338.1 coordinate 15,354,722, forward strand.
CAGATAGAAGATGGACAGTACTGTGTGTACAACTGGTTTAATGAGACACAAAGAAAACAGAAGTGCTATTAAACTGTATATTACTATAGCTTTCACTACTGTTGATGCACGGAGCAGCAATATAGGACTTTGAGGTCGGCTTTTATCGGGGTACTGTGAGGTTACCCAACTTTCCGAGTCGGAAATCCAATCTAAAGAAACATTCCATTTGAAATTTCCGACTTGGACTTCTGACTACAAATAGAACACACACTTAATCCGCCGCCATCCTTCTCTATTGGTCGCCTTCCTCAGGACTTGTGCTTCTGCTCCCTTGAAACATAAAAAAATGAAGAAGCTCTTCAGAGGATTCCTTGACATGACATGTTGCTTTAGCATGCTGTTTCCATAATAGATTCAAACAAGCCAGATCATTTCCCAGCAGTCTAACTTCATTGTATTTTTATTATCAACTGTGGTGCTACTAACACACCTCTGGTTCCCTTCTTAATGCTTCTCTCTGGGATTTTGTTGGGGCCTAATTAGCCATGTTGATGGATTATATAGACTGCATGCTATGCTCCTTATGCAGGGTGGTGGACTGTAGGCTGTGAGAGTCTCTAGAGTATATGTTAACGCAGTAGTTCCCTTTCGGAGAGTACCAGCCATTAGCAGGCCTCTCACCCAGCCAACACAGGGGATTATGGGAATAAAGGAATGAGACTGCGTGACCTTGGCCTCACACAGCCACTCCAGTATCCACACATCACATTGGGGTTGAGTGTTTGTCTGCAGCTGTGTGGTGTGTGTGTGTGTGTGTGTGTGTGTGTGTGTGTGTGTGTGTGTGTGTGTGTGTGTGTGTGTGTGTGGCATTTGCACATGCGTATATGTCCGTGCAAGTGTGTGTTTATGTTGGGAATGCACATGCTGTTATCTGAGCGGTAAGGAAAAAATAGAGAGAGAAGGGTTCACACATAAACACTTCCTTCAAGGGCAACCCTTACAGCGCAGACCACCTATTCTCTGAGATCTGTATGCCCTCTCTGGCATCAAGTCAAACAGGGGAACAACTGAGATCTGAAAATAATATAAAAGCTCACCTCACTGCACGCTGAGACACTGACATTCTCCTCAGGATGAGCTGAAATTTCAAGGGAGACAAGAGGAAATGGGGAATTGCACCTCAGAGCACTCAGCAGGAAGTTGTATTCTATCTTTTGGTCCGTCTCTATCAACCTATCAATTAACATCAAACGTCCCATGAAAGTTGACAGCCCTGCAGGAGCTTCATAGCAAGCCTTCAAAGCCTCACTGTGGTGTTACCTCGAGAAAACACATTCCGAGCTGACAATGGGTTGCATTCTGGAAAACAGGCAAGAAGACTGGAATGAATGCTGTTTTTTTTCCTAATGACGGATCTTACCTGGATAATGTGACCAAGCAGCAGATGATTTCTGTCAACATTGAACCATCACGCTGAGTAGTATACGCTCTGCTGCCAACAACTCTATTCAAGGCAAATGCCATACATCCATCACCCGCTGAGATGAACCGCTAGTGAGTACAACATTTACAAACCATTTGCTTCTTTCCCTCATTTCCCCCCCTTGTCCCCCAGCTGCTATTCTCTCTGTTAGTCTTATTCTTTGTCTTCCGTAGCATTTATATTTTTATTTTACACACAATGCAATGCAAACACATGCACATGTACACATCGAGTGTGTGCCCATACATGTACACAGACAAATATGAAGTTGTCTGGTGCAGATGGTGGTTGCACTGATAACCAGTAGAGGGAAACAAAGCGCTGTCATTTCAACAGTGCAACTGCTGCCATGGTGGCCCTCATCTGCTGTTGTCATGCTGTATGCAAGAAGCGTACCATTCAAAGTCCCTTATCAACCTCCACCCGCAGAGGTGGGAGCTTGTTAATAACTTCAAGTAAAATGAGCCACAACCAACACAGGGTGCCTTTATGTTTAAAGAACACGTTTGTTTTTGCAAAACCATTCAATTATGATAGAGAAAACCATGCTCCACATAGAGATAAAAAGGCATTAAACAGTTTTGTCAAAAAATATTAGACTCAATGAAGGTGTATTATGCTGCCCAGCAGATAGATTATGTAGAGGGGAAAGGCTACACTCCATCGGTCATTCCTTCTCATATGCATTATAGAGGTACAGGTGATCATTCTTCAGGCCAAAAGCTTATTATTCAATGCATTTCAAATAATCAGGGCAGAGTGTGTGAGATGGAGAAAGCCATTCATTATATTTATCTACACAATAGTAAGAAAACGATTTTTCTTTCACCCTTATCATTTTCCTCCACAACTTTTTTTTCCTTCTTATTCACTGCTCAACATACTTTGCAAGTTAACTGAAATGGAACATTATGTGTTGAAGTGTCTTGACCTGTGACCTTGTGATTTGGGCAGCAACAGAAGAAGAGGAAGCTTGGTTAATGTTCCCCCTGGTCCCTGACTTCATTTAAATACTGCACATCATCGGAATACATTATTCATACAATCAACTTGCTAATCATCTTTTACGGAACATCATCTTGGGAATGGCTGTTCTTACTTTGCTCATTTTGAATGCCTTGTTTTCATTCACTTCCAGCTGAGCCGAGAGTGACAATAATAACAATAAGGTGGATGCACAGAAGGTAATAGGTGATGTGGCCATTAAGATAGAGAAGAAAATAACATAATTCTAACAGAATCCAATGCAGAAAAATGACAACCACAGCCTCAAAAATACCATAGAGTAAAAGTTTATTACAATACATATTATTTAGCTGACGCTTTTATCCAAAGTGACTTACAATTGATATCAGAGGTCGCACACCACTGGAGCAACTAGGGCTTAAGTGTCTTGCTCAGGGACACATTGGTTGATGTATTGCAGTGGGAATCAAACCCGGATCTCCCACACCAAAGGCATGTGTCATATACACTGCGCCATCACCACCTCCATTACTTTATTGAAAGTAATCACAGGGTTTATAGATATTCCCTTTATTGTGTCCACCCTGTGTGTACAGATATCTTTATGTATTTGATGTCCATCCTATCTGGCTCAAAAAAGTGAGGAGCAGAATGTAAAATACCATCCAGACTCGAATTTCAGAGAAAGTCAGAGTACTTTGCACCTAAAACCCAAAGAAAGAGTGTAGAGTTTCAAAAGGTGGACTAATACGTTACGACAGGTGCCAATGTCCATCATATCACTGTGTTGATATGCATGCTGCTGCTGTAAGCCAACATTTCAGGCCCAGGCTTCCATCGCAGCCCCTCTACAGCTGACCAATCACTCAGCGTTGACTGCTTAAAATGGCTTTTTCAGCAGGATAGACAGTGTGGTTCAGTTACAAAGACATACAGTTGACTGTTAAAACAGTCTTCTGATAATGGCAACATCAAAGTTGCATTCAATGTCATAAGATTCAAGACAGCTTTGCAATGATCAAGGTGAATTTTGTTGGACTATGTTCACGACTGAATCTACACTCACATCATATAGTCTTTACAAGTTGACAAGACATAGCTCAAGGATCCTGATGAAACCTTGAAATAAAAGCAGCTTTGGCAAAATAAAAGAAGTCAAACATGCAGCGTTACTGACAGACAAAGAGTCTGAGTTCTTTCTGAATGGTTTTTTTATCCACTCTGTTTGTTTCTCTGTGGTGGATGCCAGAAGGTGGACTACTCATTCAATCTTATTGATGGGGGGGGAAATGCAAAGTTCATGCTATTTTGCATTTCATCCTTGTTTGATGTTTTCATTTCTGGTGGCTCAATCTGTTTTTTTTTTTTTTACTTTCTGATTTCCTTATTCCTTATATTTTTTCGGCAGGCAAAAGATTCATATGAAGGCTTAAAACAGGCTCTGTGCGGGACAGATAGGAGAAGGAATTAACAGCCATTTCACGCTAGCACCTCGGCCGCCGTCAGGGCACTGGGAGAGGGAAGCGGCTTGGGTGCAGCCGGGGCACTGACGGCCCCCGAGACACTCTGTAATTGTACTGCTCTGAAGAGCAGGTAGGTGTGCAAATTACCAAATGTGCCGTGTAAGCCCATTTCAGCCTGCTCAATCACTGTCAAGCATTTCCAAGTTTTGAGCAATTTCATTTTTGGTTCATTTCTGGATTTCTCAGTGTCTGTTGAGATTTAAACACTACAGAGATGATATGTAAGAGGTGTCCTGTTTCTCTCCCCAGTTCATCATTCATTTTTAAAATACAAATTAAATAATTTCATCAATTATGTAAATTAATGAATTTTGTTTTATGAAAGGAAATGTCTATGTCTAACTACTTTATGTATAGACGTCACAATTACATGATGGCTTGGCAAGATTAGCTTTTTAAAATTAGAACTGGGTTTACTACACACTTAATTGCTAATGACTCATATAAGATCATGATGTGTTTGTAAGTCTACTTCGAAAAAATTGAAAGATTTTCTTATCTGTTGATCAGTATTATATTTCTCTTCACATTCCGCGCCATTTTGTATTTTACTTCGTCACTGTCTAACTTTTTACTGGACAGAAATTCCTTCCCTTTGATGTATTGCCTTTATATAAGAACATGTCAAACCTGCAGGAATGTGAAGGATTGCAGGGCAACCTGAAGGCGCCTCGGGGTGGGCAAAAAATACCAGCTGATTTCACTAGGGCTTCCGCTAACAGAGCTGCAGCCTCTTGTGCGGCGTGGGGTTGGGGACTAGAGAGGGAACAAAGGAAACACTGACCACTGGTTGTATGAAATTAAGTTGGCACTTCAAAATAGGGTAGACTGTACACAGAGTAGGCCTGGCACTGTGCTTTGTGATTTCTATCTGGCCTCTCCAAGCATTCACTGTCATCCACAGGCCACTCGTGGGGCAGGTGCCAGGACTTCCAGGGCACAGGTCCTGTGAGCTGTCAGCTGTGAGGAGTAATGCTGACTGAGCAGGGGTTGGGGGTGAATAGTCCACATCACCGACCCAAAGCACTGGAACATTACCAACGTCCCTAAGCTCATTGAGATTCCTATATTCAGCTTTTTCAGTACAATACCTGTGTAATATTTGGTAACAGTTATATACAAATATACTGTATAGTATAACCTAAATTAAAGTAATTCATTTTTGTACGCATTACATATCTGTACGGTAAAGATGGATTACAGCTGGCAGTTGGTTAGCTTAATTTAGCATAAAGACCAGAAAGGGGGAAGGGGGTGGGGGGAACCTGACTCTCTCTGAAGGTAACAAAATCCTCTTATCAGCACCTTTAAAGCCCAGTAATTATTGTATCTCATTTGTTTAAAACATATAAAAACTTAAGTGTAAAAATTACTAAATGGGGTTATGTGGCTGACTATTTTTTGGCTGGGACCACTTCCCAGGCAACCAGGAAGTCACTGCTTCCTGTTAGGAAATAGTCTGGCACATAACCCTGAGGAAAACAGCTGAGTAAAAAAAGTGCCATTTTTACAGTTTGGTTTTTGCTGGCTGTAGTATCATACTAAATGAGACTGGTATTGATCTTCTCGTTTAGCTAGTCACCAAAGCATTTCCCAGTAAGTATCAGAGTTTTGCTTTAATGCTTAGCGTTTTGATCTTATGTTACATCCAAAATGTTGAAAGCAGGTGAATCCCAAGAGGTTGACCATAAGAGCAAACATTTAGGTTATCTTTTCTTGTTTTGTTGTTTCATTCATAAATCCCATATAATTCAATTTTAATTCAATTTTATTTAGTGTCAAATCATAACAGAAGGTATCTTAGGACACTTTACAGATAGAGTAGGTCTAGACCACACTATAATTTACAGAGACCCAACAATTCCCACAAGAGCAAGCATTTGGTGCAGCAGCGGCGAGGAAGAGAGAGGGAGAGAAAGAGATACAGATTATGACTCATAATTGTAGCAGTGGGTATAATGGAATGACATGATGAACAGTAGAATATTAGTAACAGTAATAATAAATATAAAAGAACTATGACTAATAATCATAGTAATAGCAGTCAAGGCCATAGCAGGGCATAGAGCAGGACCACGGCAGCACAATCCAGGTGCCACCACAATCCCAGGAAATCTGTGAGGAGTATAGTGGATAATGTATGTAACTAATAGTACTATTAGGCATTTCAGCCTATTTAACATTATTTAGGATGATGCATGGTATAATGTAACATGTTTCCTCTCCAGAAATTGAGTTGGATGTGTTTTCTACATTGCCTCAAAATTCAAGATCATAGCTTATAGAGGGTTTTAACAAATTCAAAAGCCCACAGTATGTGTTTGCCTCCCTGGCTTGGTTCAGTTTTACACAACAGCAAACAGGCTACTTTAATCTGTAAAACAGAAGACACCATGACCCAGCATCTACTTACTATGAGAAACACTGCTGACTTTGTCAGCCCATGCAATACAGACACAGCGATGATGGGCCTGATGAATTTTACCTGCACATTTGTTACCATCAAAATCTCAAGTTACTGTATGTGTTTAGTATTTTTGCTGCCAATCCATCACATTGCCTTGGGCTAAAATCCTCTATAATAATAGTGATCATCATTTTTGTGTATGTAATTTGAATGACTTTTAGATTTAACCAGAGAGAACTTAAATGTGTCTGTGTCTGTGTGTGCAGGTGTGTGTTTAATACTTTATGCATTTTTCTTGCAGGCTGCAGGATGAATATTTGCAATTCAAAATATTATCCGCTGAATGAAATAGGAATGGTTTGACATTTTAACTGATGTAAATTCATTATGAATCAACTATATTTCATACCCACGTGTTTCAGATTATTGGATATTATTACATAATTATACCGGTCAGATCCCAAGTTTAAAACAAAAGCAAGTACAGAACCATCTTGAGTCACATCTGCCACCTCCACATGTCCAGCTGCAGCAAAGGGGCGTAATATTAGACATAAGGTTGATGTCTTAATACTAAATCCCTGCCTTGTGGACTCTAGTTTGGTTTACCTACACTCAATTTGGATATTTCCAAACTCAGAGACATCTAAACACTTTTCACATAGGATTCTGGCCCTGACATGATGTGTAGCAGGTTTTTTAGGCACTATAGGCTACTTATACTGCTTTCTTACTATTTGGCTCTCCAAAAAGTTATTATTTAAGCAAAACTAATTTACCTTAGCAAATTATTAATTTTTCCAATAGTTCTTTCTCTTTCTAGATTTTCTACTCTTTGGGTCTGAATTTTCTTTACCCCATTTTTCATCTATAAACCTGTCACAGTGGGACGTTACAATAGAATTCATGTGTCAAGTCATGTTGCTGTGATGGCTGAACAAATGCTGCGGTGATAACAACAAAAGATAGGGACCAAAATTGTCGGGAAAAAAAACCTTACTCAGGCACCCACATTCCGCCACATTCTGTGGCTTCGAGTGTCACTCAAGTGATGCTCTATTTGGAGCATTGTGGTGGCCACCAGCATCTATGGTGATGAACGCACCTCAACTATAAAATTGGGCAGGCATGTTGACCCACAAGCTTCCGCTTTGGCCTTGGCTCCTCAGTATTCAGCCACCCAACCAGATCAGAAGCAACGCCGTCTCCTCCACTCATCTCACAGTAGAGAGCCTCTCTGCCCATTTCACTCAAGTGCTCATGGTCCGCAGCGCAGCGATAAGACAACCTGTTGACGTGTGGCACCTAACTCTATGTGTCATGGTCTACAGTGTTTTTCATTCTGTACTTGTCACTGTAGTGGGTGGCCAGTTGCCACACTTGATTGGTTCTCTGAGCAGACAGAGATGCTTCTGCAGCGTTGTCGAAAAGAAAATGGAAGAAGAAAAATCGTTGAGATTCACCAACAGCAATCCATGTAAGAGAGTGACTTCAGCAGATAGGCTGCTCTAGTTCTACCTCCAAAGCACAAAAGTGATGAATGTAGACTTGTGGGCCACTGTAGAGAGACTGTTGGGCACGGGGACTAAAGATGAATAGTCAGTTCCACTTTCAGCTGAGTCATCTGTGAAATCCTGGACACGACTTCATATTTTGCTATTTTAAAAGTCCCACCGATCTCGCAATTCACATGTTCTTTTTCGCTGGCATTATTTGCTCTGGGAATACATCGAAGTCACGACTAATGAAAACACAAACACAGGACAGCAGGCATTTAGGACCTCATCCCTCATCCTCCGCAGGAGCCGAATCAACTGTGCTCTTATCTAAATGTCGACATTTGAACCTGAGAGTAATATCTCCAGGAATTATGGTTTTAAGCTGTCCTTAACGGTCGAATCGATGGATCAAAATCAGCACTCATCTTGTAGTGGCAGCCTTGCTGCCCCAAGAAATACTGAGAAGTGCAGAGGCTTGATGAATAATATATCCAAAAGGGAAGGTGAAAATGGCAGCAGGAAATTAAACACACTCATACTGGGAAAGAAAGACAGGAGTATCAGGACATAATTAAAGACTTTGAGGAGTAGAGGGCATGCTTCAAGGCCAGAGATTTACTACTTTACTGCTGACATCAACGATGAGTTTAGGATTATGGGGGCACAGCAACTGGGTGTGTTTCGGGGGACCTTGTGCCCTCTTATGACTCTCGTAATGAGTTGCTATTTCTGCTGTGGGATAATTACCTCCCTCCATGTGTTAACTTGATGTAAGTGTCTGGAGAAGGGTTAGCTTTCTAATAATACATGTGTTGGCAATGAGCTTTTATTCACCTCACACAGACCTCTGTTGTTAAAACACTGGACCTCTCAAAAGGAACTAAACAGAAAGACATTAAGGGTTTTTATAGGCAAAGCCAACTCCTGTTTAATTATGTGCAAGTAAGTACCAGAATCGTTCTTAGTAGAACACCCCTCTTGTTGTACAGTAGCTATTTAATAGAGATGCACTACACATGACAGATGTTGGGGTGAACTGGACCATCGCTCAGAGAAACTACAGGTACAATCTATTACACATGAGAAATGAAAGAAACAGGAAATAAAAACTCTACTACTCTCCCTTCGCAGCATCGTAGATCTTTTTGGGGGGGCCATGTGAAATGGTTCAGGCTGCTATTCATCATTGGTGACATGTTTATTTTTGTTTACACTTACTCTGTCTGGCTATTCAAGCATAATTTTGTTGCCATGGTGTGTGTGTGTGTGGAGCCTGTGTGTTTATTATAATCATTTGACCTCGTCTAATGACTCTGATATTGGGAGGCATGTTATGCAACCTTTTTGCACATGGCCACAGATGCTGAGTGAAATCCTCAAAGCTTAGAGAGGAATTTTAATATTTACCCTTGTTTAGAAAATAAATTGCTGTCATGTTTATGTATTATACGGTGCTACATTAATAATAAATAGTGGTAGTAGTAGCAGTAAGAAAATATGAAAAGAATATGTTCGAAGAATCTACCTTGCCATTGGATCCTGCTGTGATGCTTATGAGCATACAATTATAGCATTCTTTTCCATTTAACAGATCTTTCAGTTTGTATTCTGCTTGTCAGGTTTTACAATTTTAATTTGGTGGAGCTCCAGCAGCAGAGCTCCAGTCTTTGAAATGCTTTTATTTGAGGGAGAAATGAGTTGAGAATGTTAATACTGACTCAGATTTTGTTAAAATCTTAATTTTTGAAAAGGTGAAAGCTTGTTGCTGGGCACTGATTTAGGATAATTCAATAAGTCCTCATACACATTATAAGATTTTTTTTTTTTTTTTTTTTTATCAAAGCAGACATAATGACATTTTGAGGCTAAATTAAGCAGCTAGAAACAATCAACAAATGAAATGAGAACTGATGCTTATCTTTCTCATTGAACTCTTCTCCAGTTCCACATATCTTACACCCAACTGGTCCCTTCTCTCTCTCCACCTCTGTTTTCTATCTTCACTCCCCTCCAGTAGATAGTGGATGTAAGGTTGATAAATGGAGCTAATTGTTTTATGGCATGGCTGGCCTGATGCTGGCAGCGCAATCAGGCTGAATGAGGAGGCCTTGGGGAGGCCATTACCCTTCCCTTTGTTATAAAGGACAGGAGGACGAGGCTAGGCCAGTGCACTCTGGAGGGACTGGGTCACAGACAGAAACCCTCTAGCACTGCACACCGTTGTAGCCTCTGAAACACATAGATGTAAATCACCTCTAGAATTAAATAAAGGTTTGTGCAGTTCAAATTGTCCCAGTGCCTTTTCTGTAATGACTTTCAAAACACTACTTTCTTCAATACAACAGTAGCATAAAGCACAATTTAACCTTCTTTGTTTTATCACATTATCCATAATTTGGAATCTATCTCTCATTTACGTTTAGTTGGAATTGCAAAGCTGCTCTAATCAATATTTAATGATATATATTGACAATAGATCAAATGACTATATATATTGTGAAAGAGGTCACTCGTAGTGTCAAACCCACTAGAAGGGCACTTGGAGAGCTTCCGTCCCGTGATTTAGATCCACTCCAGAATTGTATGGGGTTTTCCTTGGCCCATCCTACACCCTTCCACCAAGTTTCATGAACAATAGTTCAGTAGTTCTTCTGTAATCCTGCTGAGAGACAAACAAAGCAAACCGAAAACCCAACCGGCTTGGCGGAGGTAATTATCACCCAACTCTGCAGGTCCCATGAGGTCTTTGGAGCTTTTCAGCATTTTTAAGTCTTTGTTTGGTTTCACAGGCCACACTTGTTTTGGTTCACTCTCACCGCTCTTAATCAGTCTCGTTTGTTTTCAGTGAAAAAATCAGATGACTTCCAGGCCAGCATCAAATAGCAGAGTTAGTGACCAGCTGGTGAACATAGTGGAGTACCTTGCTGCTAAAAAGCAAGATATTCCCTAAAGCTAGCACACCAGAGCTAAAAGGAGAGTGAATATGGGACTGACATGAAACACGACTTCAAATAAATGCTAACGTTGCTCTGTATCCGTTGGATGTGTAAATAAGCAATTGTGTGAACAAGTTTACCATATCAATTTTATAAGGATTAGTCAGTGTTGTGTTTACAGCTTGTTCCACAGTCTCCAAGTGGCCAAAAAAATCAGTTTATGCCTGTTTAAGAATTTCACTCAAAGTGTAGCAAACATTTGTATAAGATTATTACAAATAAACATTAAACTAGCCCAGCATTACACCTCACGATGTACATTCAATGCCAATGTTCAATAACCTGACTCCGCCAGATGGATTGCTTTGCATTTGCTCGGCATATCCATCTGGGAACTTTCCGTTGGAGAACTTTTGGGAAGGGGTGAAAATACTGGTTAGCTGATTGGATAAACCATCTATCTATCACCACCTATGTTGGTGATAGACGGGCCAAATCAACCAATCAGATCAAACTCTTGCCGAAACCAGTTGTGAGAAGAGCAAAAATATCTTTTCCTCTGAGAAAAGCCTCCTGTGACGTTTTTTGCTCTTCTATCAATGAAGGAATACTTTCTAATTCGGATAAAACTTGCAAGATAGCTACGCTCATCTCATCCGTGGAAGCTGCCATGTTGTTTAGACTAACAGTCGCTTCTTGTTGCGTCAAACCTAAACCCGCCTCAAAACCAACGCTGATTGGTTGGTCGTTTGGCAAATGGCTCCAAATTTTCTCTATCTCAAGATGCCAGACTGATCTGCGAGTGGAAAACTGGAGCTTGCGAGATCAGGACAGTCTCACGAGGTTAAATGTTCAATGCCAATCTCGTAAATAGTTTTGTACCACTGACATTCATGCGGAAGGTTGTCGTTTTTGGTCCTTCCCAGACCTTCAATTAATGCTTGGTTTTGTTTTTACTGTAACTACCATGTTTTCCTGACCTTAACCAAATGTCTTGTTGCCTAACCTTAACCATATAGTTAATTTTCCACTATCATGGACTTTTCCTAACCTTAACCATAGGGAAACTATTTAAATATAGGCATTCATCATTAAAAAAACTATAAAAGTAAAAATTTTGAAAAAAAGTTTTTTGTCTATCAATACATTCATAAATTGACTGTATGATACTTTAGTTTCATATAGTCACCTACATTACTTAGATGTAGCTGTAGATGTACACATTATCATTTCTAAGTTCTATGGCCATTAATGGCAGTTAGGACTGTTACTTGAAAGAATTTGAAGACATGCAGACTCAGCATGAATACAAAATGATATATGACTTAACACACAGTGGCTAGTTACTTATCTCTGTCGACAAATTAAATGAATTATATCTGTGTTACAGCTTGTAACAGGTTGTTACTGCAATCACCTGATCAACCACAAAATTTCATTTAGTATTGTCATTCTTCTACAGTTTTGCATATTTGTAAAGATAACACCGTTGTAGATAAGGCACAAACCTCTCAAGTAATAACTATGTAGCACTTTGGGCAATCAAAATGACTGCTATCTTCTTCCATTTTAATAATGACAGCAAGTACAAAGGGTAATGCAATCAGAGCCATTTTGTCCCTGATGTGCGGAAGGCTCTTCAGAATGATTTTTACACATTTCTATCAAGGGTAAAGCAGAGCAAAAGTTAACACTGCAGGCATCTGTAGTAGTAGGAGGTGCATTATAGTCAGAGCTATCTGAGTCCCCATCCACTACTTGTATGCACATCTTAAATTTGAGCCAAAGAAAACCTGAAGGTAAACATCAGGTTCATAAAAAGTTCATATGCTTAACTGAGATAGAAAAGTTGGCATAGTCATAAAGACAGCATGAGCTAAAGTGAGATTAAATTAGGATTTTTTAAATGAATGAGGCTGTGTTGGGATTTCTTGCAGTGAAGACACATAACCTTGTTGGACCCTCTCCTATGAGGGAAACACAAGTATATCTGTATTGTCCCTCATCCTATTTTTTTCAAAATTCCAATACAATTTGTGGAACATCAGAAATATACATGTTCTGCCGTGTTGTACTGTCAAAAGTGACTGCAGTACTGCCAACCATCTGGGCTCCAAAAGCCCTACCCGACCCGTGGCAAAGTCCAGCTCCACTGCCAAAAAATCAGTTGGCTGCATCGGAAAACACTGCTCTTTCAGTTTACAGTCAATCTGAACTGGGGTCAGGTGTGGCACCACCTGGACAGTAAAACACATAAACCAGGCTGGGACAATTAGGTTTTCTGTGTGACAGAAGACTTACTGACCAAACACATTCACTGCCCAGTTAAGGGTGGAGGTCTAGTCTCAGGGAGAAAATGTTCTGGCACTGGAGTGACATTGAACTGTTTGCTTCATCCAATGTCTGCTCAAGTGGCAGCATTGTAACCTGACTCCGCCAGATGGATTGCTTTGCATTTGCTCGGCATATCCATCTGGGAACTTTTCGTTGGAGAACTTTTGGGAAGGGGCGAAAATACTGATTAGCTGATTGGATAAACCATCTGTCTATCACCACCTATGTTGGTGATAGACGGGCCAAATCAACCAGTCAGATCAAACTCTCAGCACATAATTGTGCATGACCAAAGTCAGACTCGGATCCTCCCGATGCTTTAGGTGAATGTGAGCCAGGATACCATGCCAATGGCACTTCCCACACATTAGTGCCTAGAGCCTGTAGAGATGTCCTCACCTGCCTGTGAAGAACTGGAGAGGAAGAGCCACAGGTAGTGGTCTATCCACTCATGCACATGACAGAGATGGTGGATCGCACCTGTGTCACTGTCAAGGTAAGCAGGAGAGCAGGACATATTAGCAAAATTAACAGAAACGAGTTAAATTTGATTTACTGAGAACAATCTGATTGACCCCTGTTGGTGTCTAGAGGGTTAACATGACTCCAAAAAACACTTAAAACGAATTTGGGGTACTTTATCTGCCAGCAAAAAAAACTTGACATGAAACACCATATAACAACCTTACAGTAACTGAAACGAGCAGTAAATTGGACTTGGATTGTGTCCCAATTTTGGCCCTATTCCAGTTTTCTTCTTCTTCTTTTTCTTCTTTTTCTTCTTCTTCTTCTTCTTCTTCTTCTTGTGTTTTATAGCTTGCATTGACTACACATTTGCATTACTTCCCTTTGCAGTCAGCAGGAATGTATGTCTCGTGTATCCTACCTGTTCGAACCACTTTGTTCTACTGCTTGCACTAGTAGAGAACAATTTACTACTTCACGGGGATTTAAGTCAAAATCTCCACAGGGTACCATAACACCTGTGAGTAATGTCTAGTAAGTAATACCACGATACTATCCTGAACATCATACAATCACCACTGAAAAATACTTTTACAGTGCACATGCAAGAATCATTTTTACTAACATTGTGAAATATGTTCTGCTGTCCCATTTTTGGACTTGTGCTTATTACATATCAAATACTGTTCTTTGTCATTTAACAATTAATCCACAGAGTTTCTGACATGATTAGAGGTTTCATTTAACTGATTTTTGTTTTTCACACTTGTTCCTGTGACTTGTCAGAGAAAAAAAAAAAGTTTCCTTCTCCAGTTGTGTTCATGTCCTCGTGTTGGCTACTTCCAGTTGCTGCAGAACAATGATTTTGGATTTAACCATGGTAATCTCTCACCTAAGAGACATCTGAACAAGAACATTTTTTGTCTCATTTTGGCATTGGGTTTCAGCATTCGGTTCTAGCAGAAATGTGTTTCAGTGTCCTTTCAGCTTGGTCATTAAGTCTCAGTTGCAACCGTGTACACCCATCACAAAGTGCTGCTGCTGCCAAGAGAAACACAAGTACGCCACCTTTTCTAGCGCACTAACAGTGGAAATGCAGAGTTTGGTCCAGCTGTTGCCGCCTATCCAAATCAGGGCTACACTTTCCCTCAACGCAGTTTTCTCCAATCACTGGAGCCGATTACAGACATAGCTCATCAGTTTCACAATGGAGCAGGATATGAAGGGAGTTAGTTTGTCAGAGGGCAATCAGTGCCAAATGGAGCCTCTTCACGCTTTGGTTCACCCTTGCCCATTAGGTATCCATGATTGTCTACCTCCTCTAACAAGTCCCCAGCACCCTTTGGCTCTAAAAACTCACTAGGCAAAAGTAAAACATCAACCATAACTGATGTGTGATATACATGTTAAATGCATAAATATACACATACGTGATGGTTGAAATGTAAATCTTGATAAGGCTTTATAACTGTTTCATGTTTTTGTGTTAATTTAATGTCACCTTTTCTGCAGAGCTAGAGTTCAGCATTAGAGTACAAAAATGCAACACTACCAGATGGTGGACACAGGAATAATACACATAAACGTAATAGCCTCAATACAATGAGTTCCAAACCAAGGCTACGGTAATAAAAATGATCTCAGTTTGAGTTTAACATATGAAGAAATTCATTACAACAGCTTTTTCTTTGTCAGACAAGTCACTAACAGTTTCAAGCTAAGTACAACCGAATGTGAGTTTCCCCTGAAAATGTCTGTATTATGTTAGTGGGTAGAGGTAATTATCGATGGTTCCTCTCCCTGTAGACTGATAAGGTGGTCGAGCTGACAGATGGATTGCTGTGCTCTGCATATCTGGGGTAGGACACATTGATCTCTGGGATTAATGCTGGCCCCAGAGGAGTTGATGGCAGTCAAATACTGTTTCTGTAATTATACATTTACATGGGGCTACTATCTCGAAAGGTGCTGACGCACACACTTTAATGTTGCACAGCTACTCAGGTGGGAAAAGAATATTTTTTTCCCCCTCACTTGCTATAATATTACTTAGCAAGATGAAAATGACCAATTCATTCATTCTTCACAAATGAAATTATTTATGATATTTATGAAAAATGTTGGGAATCTCTTTGTATGCAATGACATCAAATTTACAATCCCATGTGAAATCTCAGCACTACGCTGGCAGCTAAGAAGCAACACCCAATTCCAACCAATCATTGATAAGCTCACTTTGAAATTTACCAGACTGTTATTTAGGCCTGTCTGGATCGGTATATAGATTTGTCATGCTCACCATCATTTTCCAACTACAGCTTGAGCTATTTAGGGCACATGACTCCTTGGCCATTGCAACAGCAAGCACTGAGATTAAAGAGGTGGTTCTCGCAGGGCAAATATTATAATGCTGGTTTTTTTCCGGAGTGAATGCAGAAATCAGTCGAGGAGAGTTTGTAATCAGTGCAGTACAGGTCCCCTCATGCTTTCCATGATGGGACGATGAAGCTGTGGTGTCAGTTCCTCACATGAGGATAAAAAATAATTTTGATAATTTGCAAACTGGCCTGAGTTTTTGGACTTACAACAATTGGAAGTCTCTTTAGGAAAGAGCAGAAAACTCACTTTAGTTTTCTCAGTAATCCTAATATATCTCCCCCTTTGGGAGATCTACATTTGTACATCATTTCATATTTATATATCTATTTCATACATCATAATAACCCCCCAAAAAAAAAAAAAAAAAAATAAAAAAAAAAGTATTTGTGTTCTTTATGTATGATGATTTATTGAGCGTCAATGTACAACATATTCTTAACTTAAATAACATAAGGATGGTTTGGTGCAGGATGAATGCAGCAGAACTGTTGCTCATGATATACAAATTGAATAATTTATTTTGCTGTTTGCTTCTATTAATTGGCAGAAGGGCAGCTAACAGTGATTCCTGTGAAGGACAATGATGCAGTGGCTAAAGATAAGCCTTCTCAGTAATTACTATTGACATTGCTTTAAAGGTAAGCCATGAGTTCCTGTGGGGGTATTGGTCTTCTTTTTTCTCAACAACTATACTACAGAAGAAAAAAAAAAAAATTTTGGTTAAACAGCAAGAACAAGAGTCTCATTAAAAGAGATGTATAAACTCCTTCTGGACTTGTCACAAGCACAAGTTGATAATTCGATAGATTAGGTGTAAAAAATAATTATAGCCTATACAATTCACTGGGCATGAATGTCAAAAGTAAGTATTCTTTCAAAAAACGTTAATTCTTTCAAGAATATGACCAATACTAGATCCAATACTTATTATACTAATAAATCCAGTGATGCCCAATGAAAATAATGGAAGAAATAAGTCCAATGAAATACGTCCATGAACAAGTTAAGCATCTGCTCTGAACATTGTTCAAAATCCAAGAGCCAGGTTCAAAACATTAGGGGTTATGAAGCCTGTGGACTGGTCAGCTTGAAGGGTCAGCTTAAAGGGTAACTGTGTGAGGCTACTAAACTAAATTATTGCTATATTAATGGAGACTAGCGATAAAGTAACAATACTATGAACACATCTTCTAACATACTACTTTCCTATAAAGACTCCCAACAAAAAAAAGCTTAATGCCCTCCACCAAAGGATGTCATATTGATTTCATCCCTCAGGGGAAGCACTAATATTAGAATTCCTAAATAAAGAATATTATCAAATTATCTTTAAAACCAGTAAACTGCACTATACAGTATATCTCAATTTATGTGATTAACGCTTTGCACAATGATGGTCATGCATTTATAATGCTTACATGTTTTTAATTTTGTGCTGCGAATGAAGACTGAAACATACCCTAAAGGGTCGTACATACTTTTCACGAATGCAGATGTGGACTTGTATCCTGATCGCACGAACACAGACACACACGCGGCTCCATTCATACTACAATTGAGGGTCATTGCTGGCATTCCACACATGCGCATTTCCTGTTTGAGCGATTTCTCGCCAGGAGTTCAACGCCATTTGGCAGTCTTTGTATTACTTAAAAGACAAATTATGTAAAAGTAGGTAACGTTGGATCTCTTTGCACCACCTCTCCAAAACAAGCATCCATTTGTTTTCTTCTTCTTCTTCTTCTTCTTCTTCTTCTTCTTCTTCTTCTTCTTCTTCTTCTTCTTCTGGGCAAACCAGCTAGAAATGCATACAGTCCAGCATCATGAAGTATTTAACAAGAGATGGAACATGCACAGTCGGTGTGCTTGCTATGTGTACAGTCTGCGCGTTGGATGACACATGGATGTGTCACTGATAAGCACAGTGGTAGGCAGCAAGATAAAGCTGTCTTCTTTAATTTCTATTTAGATCTGTCTCTCAGTGTCATGGCTGCCTGGTTTGATGAGTCTCTTGCTGTATTGCCCCCTTGAGGACACAGGTGTTGTCATTCTGTTGATACACACTGATTAGCAAGGCCTAGTATCAAAATGTGATATATAGATATTATATCCGTATCTGTTAATCAACACTGCTGGTCCGGTAAATAATAATTTAAATGCATTTGCATGCCTCTGTGTGTTGCACACGGAATATGTCTGGAGTGTTTGGTCATTATGTTGTTACATTTCTGGCTGGATGATTAGAGCATCCTCGCAGCTGTGCTTTAGCCCACCGAATGATGGGAAACTGGGAGGTAGTGAAGTGAAGTGAAGTGACTCACATCACATTCAGCTTAAGGGCCCTTTCCTGTCAAGCTTGATTTTCCATCAACTGTCATCCTGTTGTAGATATAGGTAATGCCACTTACTCTACCAAATATGCATGTATCAGACCAGGTGACAGAAAATAGTAATAAAGGCTTGCTATGAGACATCAACAGCGTGTGCTTGCCCTTAAGTATCGCTCACATCAGATGCAGTTTGACCGGAATAGGCAGTTGGGCACATTTCAGGCTGATGTTACTGACAACTGAGTGAGTTAAACTAAATTGATATTGTCCCAACATTTTTCTTGATTGTGTTTTGTTTATGTTTGCCTTTGGACCTGCACCATTACCTCATTGTTCCTGTTATTATGGTGCAATACCACTGCCGTGTGTGAGGCATATGCTTCCATCAAACTCTCATTAACCTTGTGTCTGATTATGTCCTGCATGGTGAGATTACTCTCTGAGATTCCCCTCACACAACAGAGTGGCCATTTACAGCTCAATGATGATTAACAGTCCAAACAAACAGTTGCCCTCCAGGCAGAGCTCAGACAACTGTGACTGGAACATGGTCTTCAGGTCCTGGAAAAAACAAAACGCGTGTACAATATTTCGATATTTTTGTTCTCAAAGTTGGAGACAACACAATTTTTTTGTTACTCTGACATAGGGGGCAGATCTATGTTTGTATGAAAAGTTTGATTGATTGATTGATTTAGGGAAAAATAGCTCAGAGAGTTAGATAAGAAGATTGATACCACACTTATGTTTGTATGGTACAGTAAATGTGAAGCTACCATCGGCAGCTGTAGTATGATAGTATGATTTGTACTAGCCTACTCCCTACCATGTAGCATGGTCCGGGAGAGCAGTGTTCATGTCCTGTGTGAAACCAACAGTTACGAACGCAAGTATTTTAACCAGGGGATTGATGCATAGACTCTTGATTGCCCACTGGTGGCTGGCTGTAGTATAGGTCATGGAACAGAACATGGGCCAAACTGAAAGAAATCAAAGTATGTATTCGTCTGTCATTTTAGTTTGGTCTTACCACACTGATATTTGTTCCGGAGTGTCTATTTGCACCAACGATACAAATAGCCTCGGCCACACAGTTGAGCTATTCACACCCTGTGACATAACAACAAAAACACGTTGCTCACGTGCACCGAAATCATGGCGGATATTCATCTTCCATGACAGCAGAAACTAACGTATTAAGAAAGTTTTGTCTCTAAAGTTTATAACAATTGAATTTGGGAAATGGATACTACAGTGGAAAATGGATACTACAGTTGTGCTTTCTGTCTTCAGTGAAAGCATACAACCGTTAGTTTGTTAGTTAGTACCTATTTTTTGTATACAGTATGGTTACCTAGCAACCGAGGCTTGAAGACACCAAGTGGTAAACAGTTGTACAACATTCTATAAGAACTGCTAGGTGAGTGGTTAGAACACTGAGCTTTGGTCTGGGAGTTTGAAGTTTGATTCCCCAATGAGGTGATCTTATTTTTTTCATTTTGGATTGGATAATTTGCATGCCATTGTGCAAGTCAGGGCCTGCGAACGCAAATTTTTTTTTGCAGGGTGGTAGGGGAAGACTCATGAATATTCATTAGGGGACTCATCCCTGAATGGCTAGTACTCGTTGCCTGCTCTGGTTGGGTTGGTTAGGTTTAGGCAAGAGGAGTGAGATTGGTTATGGTTAGGGTAAGAATGTCAGGGCGAACCAATCAGTTATGAGTTCCCTAATGAATATTCATCAATCTTCCCCTACATATATTCCAAAAAGGTGTAATACATGAGTAGTATGGATAACTGTGTGTAAATATATGCCAAGGTACTGTAAATGCACAGGGGTGCAAATAGCATACATTGATATTTGTACCAGATGGGGTATTATTAGAACACATTGCTGTGTGCACCGGCAGGGTACGAATAGCATTTATTTCTAATTGCACCAGCGTACGAATAGCATACACTGTTAATTGTACCAGGGGTGCAAATAGCCTCACCCTATTTGTTCAAGTGTTCCGTTTTCTTATAAGTTTGGTTTTCATTAGTTATTTGATGCTATAAAAGTGGGGTGAATCGTGATTCGTCTGGAGGGTGAATGGGCGGGACATTGATACTGTGGCTCCACCGCCCGATCACTACTGACTATTTTTGCTTCACTTTTGTACAGTGGGAGGAGGTGGAGGTGAGTCATCCATCTTTATATACAGTCTATGATTTTAACCCAAACCACGATCTTTTCCTAAACCTCCAAGTAGTTTTGTTGCCTGAACCTAACAAAGTAATGTTAGTTTTGTTTGAATTTACGACAGGACTCCCAGAGCATTAAAAACAGAGACACCAAAGGGGTCCTCACCAAGCTAGACTCGTATTGCCAGACCTAGCTCCACATCGCTGTTGAGTAAGGTCTGGCTACACCACACATACACAAACAAAGGTTTGAACATGAATTGATTTGGATTGTGCAGAACGTACAATATTTCTTCACCATCGAGTTCAATACAGTTTTTATGTCCAGAATCTTGGTTGGTTGGTGTAACTCAGATATTTGGCTCACATAGAGGAGGCAAAGGAACATCTGACTGTCTCCCTGAAGGGGTCATCAGTGTTAAACTTTTATGATAGTTGCCTAACTTGACTTGATGAAAAGAAGAGCGTAGAGATGCCTTTCTATTGAGGGGATACTGTATGTGTACTAAAGTGCCTGTTACATTGAAGTCTTGACTGCTTATAAGCTGGTCATCAAAACAATTGGTAGACCAAAAAATTAAACACATTTTTCAGTAGTTAAATTAAATAAATCTGCCATGCTTTAAAGAAAGGTAGCCTATAGACTAAAGGACATAACATTTTTGTGCCCATTGACATTTTTATACAATTTCCATAAAATGGACTGCTTTTTCACACTCAATGGCATTTGAATCTCCTCCTTCTCTTGATTCACATATGGCTTATGAAGAGGTCCATTAACACTGTCCAGAGAGAGAATCTGAGATGAGTTTTAGATGCTATAAGATGGAGAGCAATCTATTTTCCTCGAAGGGCAAAGTGTGGAAGGTCAACAATTACACATCTAGTGGTGGGCCAAACTCTCCTTTCCTCAGATGGCAAATAGGTGACGTGCATATACAAAATCTAAATTGAGGAAATTAAGCAATTCATGCCACACCATTTAAAATTTAAATTGTCGTGGACTAATGGGTTGAGGGTCCTCCATAATGGTGAGCTATCTGTTTGCATTCATTATGGGTCTAATAAAGTTTGCTGATGTGCCAGCGTGTGATTAATATTTGTTTTAATTTCATTCAAGCTCTGAGTTAACACACAGCAATAAATATTTAACGTTTTCAGTGAATTTGTATAATTATACTGAGAGTGGTTGGTTAGCAGCACAATGGCCCAGATTTTTTCGGTGTGTGAGGAAGGAAAAGTAAACATTTCCACCATCTATTTCAGTGAAGACAGAGCAGTGTTGAGAAAGTTTACGCATGCATCAACATATTGCAGGAGTTGTTTATGCGCTTAAAGAGATATTATGCTGCTCTGTGCCTTGGCAGTGTGAGCAGTGTGTTTAGATGAACAGTGTTTGTATTCCCTCTGTGGCACCAGTGCACAGAGCTCCCTGCTGAGCAGAGCAGCGGAGGTCTGCCGATGTTCGCCGAATTATCTGGCAGACCCGCTGCTCCGCTCCTCCCAGTGCGCCAAGGAGGGAAGTCAAACACCATCCATCTTAACACATTGCCTGGACAAAGATGACACAGATCTGGATTAAAATCGGCAAGTACCCATTAAAGCAGGAATTTAAGCAGGACAATGTAAAGCAAGTATTTGTCTTTTATTTGCAGTGTTATTGAAACACATTCTGCCAGTCAGTTAGAGACTAGGCCAAAACATTCAATTATTTGAGGAAATCACACATACACACAATATTATCATCATTTACATTTTAATTTTGTTGTAAGATGTGTCATGTAATTGCTTTTAAAAGCATCAATGGCCAACAGGAGGCTTTATTAATTTCCTTATTCTCTGGCAACTGGTCAGCTATCACTTCCTAATGAAATGGATTTGATGCAAAAAGAACTTGACTTAACAATTTTACCCTATGTGAAGTTTTACTCAGAGTCCAAGGTTAAGTTAGGCGAAGGGAAATTAAGTGGATATGGCTGTATTGTTTGACTCTTAAGATTCAGTGATGAGGAGGCAGGGTGACATTAACTACTGAGCTGTGGAGAGAGCAACTGGAATTTAGAATGTTTCTGTATTGGACCACTGATCAATTAACATCACAGTAAAGTCCAAATTAAATTAATGGAAAGAATATACCCAGTGGTTTTCACATTGGGTTTAAGCATCAATGACACCAGTAGCATAAATCAAATGAATCTTTATTTATCTAGGTAGACATGTGATAAGCATTTTAAGTTACAAAAAAGTAGTCATGTCGTTCTTATTCCTAGGGTGGTAGGGGTGGAACTAAGTGGAACAAATTTTCCTCTGTAAAAACTAACCTAATTCCCACTATCAACCCTTGGTTATCTGCCATAAAACCCTATGTGCAGACAGTACTGCCTTTTTAATTCTATGATAAACTGAGCTCTGCTTGTGATAAACTGAGCTCTGCTTGATGACTGCTTGAGGGTCATAGAGATCTTAAGTTAAAAAGTGACATCTGGAAAAAGGCTAGCCTGCAGGGGTGGCTGGGGTCAGACAGGGTTTGTAATATCAATCTGAGATCTGCCAGCAATGCTAAAACAGGGTCATACAATAAGGGCGATACCAAAGTAACAGTTTTTGGTTGTTGATCTAGTAGATTATCAGCTCTCTGATGAATTGGATAGATTTTTTATCTTTGTTTGTCATGATTTAATAATGATTCCTCGGAGGTGCTTGATGTCCACAGTCTCCTTTTGTCTGCTGCTAAAGCCAATTTCTGCCATGTACTACTGCAACAGCATCGGCAGCACCTCTTTATACAATAAGTCTACTGCACGCTTCAATATGCTCCTGAGTCCACATCAGCCCCTTCCACTATTACCTCACTATGATCCCAGGTCAATACCACTGCATCAATCAACTTTATTAATCACAACCTACAAAGCCTTCCAGAGTCGGTCCAGGAGAACTTTTTTTCTACTAAAACATTATAAGATGTCGCAGCACTGTGGCGACTCGGTGTTGCTCCCCGTTTGTTTCGTTTGCTTACTGTTTTGTTTGTTTATGGAATCTTGCAATGGAATCATTCGGTATGACAGAGCCAAACTCATTCACATCCGAGACAATTTGCCAGTTTCACAGTCATTTGTGCCGGATCTACATCCTGATCTCCCGCGGGGGTGCCCAAAACACCGGCCGAGGAAGAGAAGCAAGAGAGGGGGAGCACTGGTTCAGCTAAGACACCTGGGGCACCGGCTAGCCGTACCGAGCCTTATTCTCTCCAACGTTCGCGCATTATCAAACAAGAAGGATGAGCTCACTGCCCTCATTCTTTTCCAACAGGATTTTAGGAACTGCTCTGCCATCTGCCTGACAAAAACTTGGCTGCATAAGAACACCCCTGACTCTGCGTTACAACAGGAGGGCTTCACCTTTCATCGGGTGGATCACACCAGTGAATCCCTTCCCAGATACAAGCCTCAGATACAGTACATATCCCCACCAGGCTGGATAAAACACTGGACCAGTGTTACTTCTCCATCCCGGAGGCGTATCAAGCTCTATTCAGAGCTCCGCTCGATGAGTCTGATCACAACACCATATTCCTCGTTCCTAAATAGCGGCAATAACTCAAAACATCTACACCAACAATTAAGAGGGTCAAGAGGAGCTCTCCCCCAGCCATAGACATGTAACAAGACTTTCGATTTTAATTGACTGGAGTGTTTTTGAACATGATGATATCGACATTTTCACTAACACTGTAATATCCTACATATATTTCTGTGAGTGTGTGTGTAGCCCCACCAAAACTGTCACCAACTACAGTAACAACAAGCCTTGGTTCAGCAAGGAAGTAAGGCACCTATGCAGGGAGAAAAATGCTGCATTTAAATGTGGTGACAAAGTACAATACAGACTCCTTAAATACTAACTTCAAAAGGCAGTTAAAACAGCTAAAGCCACTTTAAAAACTTAAAAAAACAAGCTCCAAGTCCATGACATTAAGGGCGTTTGGCAGGGCCTGCAGATAATCACTAACTACAAGACCAAGCATCATGTTCTGGATTGTGACCCTGGGCGGCTTAATGATTTTTACTGTAGATTTGAGTCCAGTGAAGCTCAGACAAGCTCTCTCAGTCTCTCCCACCCGTAGGAACTTTGAGCATATTACACTAGACTCTCATCAGTTTGCCTACAGGGCAAATAGGGGAGTGGATGATGCAGTGTCACTATGCACACATTTCATTCACACCTTGAGGCTAAGTCCACATATGCACGTGTTCTGTTCCTTGATTTTAGCTCAGCTTTTAACACCATTATCCCTGTCAGACTGTACAACTCTCTCCTAGACATACGTTGTAATGCTGTACTGTGTCAATGGATCTTGAACTTCTTGTCCTGTAGGAAACAATATGTCAAAATGCATAATCAAGTGTCATCAACCAGCAGGGGCATAGCACAAGACCCTGGGCCCTATGCATAGGCAGTCCTGATGGGCCCCCATGTTCCTCAACATACACATGAATCTGTAGGCCTAGATGTTTATAGGGTAATAACTATTAACTGTAATGCTTAGAGTAGCCTGATGACACACATTTCAAACCTCCTTTCTCAACATTCTCTAGCCTACTTTACTGTGGTTTCTACTACATTTAGTTAGTTTTCTCTGTACCTTTACTTGCCAGCCTGCGTTCTATGGTGTCTCTCTGATCATCTGTTAATTTATCTGGCCATAGTCCTGGATCCTCTGGCAAAAACTGGTCTACACTGCTCTGCCTACTTTCCAGTTCCTCAGCTCTCATTTCCATACTGTGCTCAGAGCAACACTTATGCTCCCTGCTGTCTTCACTCCCATCATCCTCAATCACATCTTCTCTATCTTCTTTCTCTATGAAGGATGCATTTGATATTAACCTCTTATCCTAATTGTAACCTAATATAATAAAACACACTAAGATGTTAGTGTTACTTAACACCTTTCAGTCAAAATGGCTAAACATGGTTTGCTTTAATTTTGATATAAGCTCACCTTGTCTCAAATCCAAAGAGGAGGATGAGGGGTCTGTTGCTCCCTGGTGTGACAGTTTCTGTAACTGAGGGCCATGTGTTTCACAATGTTAACATCTACTGAATCTGACATAACTATAATGTCGACATGATATGTATCTGCCAATGAGCTACCAAGCTACCTATGACACTGATTAGCCTATTATTGCTAATTATAGACATTATAGCCTATTCATTTAAAATTAAACATTACAATGGTATATTGTATGCAAACAGCATTGTTAGTGTAGTTTATTTATTTAGCCTTTAGCTCAGATTACATGTATAACCAAATTATTATTTGAAAGTGTATGTTCTGCTCTTTCAATGGGTTGTCTCAGTCTGTTTTTAGAACTAACAGTCGCAGAGATATTCAAGCAGTTTAGCACCATGGATTTGGTTTTCTAGTTTGTGCTCACCTTTCTTTGAAAAGAAGTCAGTTACCAATTCTTTCCCCTCCTTTTGTTTTCTCTCCTTCTCCTGTCTTTCCTTTCTTTTTGGTAGCCTGATTTGACTTTCTTTGAGAAAGACATTTCTACAGCAGAAGTTTGCGCTCCACCAGACGCTCAACTGAACTAGCTAACATAAACAAAATGCGTGCAGATAGACTAAACCATTTGGTGCATTAGCAAGGGGTAGGTGAGAACTTAGATCACATGCGTCAAACTCAAGGCCCGCGGGCCAAATCCGGCCCCTCACAGATTTTGATCCGGCCCGTATATCAATTTAGGTTCACAATAAATTTCGGCCCACCTAGTTTTTGTCACTTTTGCTGATGCTTTTGGCAATTTATTTTTTTAAGTTTGTTTTTGTTGCTTTTTTCTGCCTTTTTTCTATGATGGCTAAGGAACTTTTTTGCTGACTTTTTTAGGGCTTTATGTCGACCAAACTGGAAGGGAGAAGACTTTATAAGACATGCAATAATACAGTCAAAGATATTTGACTTTTTCAAAATGAAAGCATGTCAGTAAACTCTAAATGTCTGGCCCTTGATGTGGTTCTTATTTTCCAATGTGGCCCTCTGGGAAACTGAGTTTGACACCCCTGCCTTAGATAGTCTTTTTTGTATACAAAACGTAGTCAGTCAATCAACCAAGTTATTCAGCCAATACACTAACTTTACATTTCCTCTGACATGCATTATGAAATTTAATAAGGAAATGAAAACATCCAGGTGAAATAAAATATATTCCAGACTTTTCAAGGGCCCTCTCTCCCCTTGGGCCCTGGTAATCAGTATCGGTTTTACCCCCAGTCCGATGCCTCTGTCAACCAGGGTTCTTAACAGTGACGCCCCACAAGGGTGTGTCCTGTCTCCTCGTTTATATTGTCTTTATAAAAACAACTGTATATCCCAACATCAGTTAAACCGTCAAATTTGCAGATGATACCACTGTAGTAGGTGTTATATCTGATGGTGATTAATCTTTTTACCGGGGTGAAGTTGTACAGCTGGTGAGGTGTTATGAGGACAATAACCTAATCCTCAATACACCTAAAACCAAAGAGCTGATTGTTGACTTTAGAAAGAAGGCAGGCCACCTTCCCCTCTCCATCAATGGCCAGGTTGTTGAGAGGGTCCCCTCCTTCTGCTTCTCAGGCACCACTATACACCAGTCTCTCTCATGGGACCTGAACATCAGTCTCATTGTAAGCAAATCCCATCAGAGGCTCTACTTCCTCCGTCAGCTGAGTAAATTTGGGGTTAGCCAGAAAGGCATGACTCATTTCTACTGAGCCGTCTTGGGAAGCACGCTGACCTTCTCTATCCTGTCCTGGTACAGTAACGCAACCAGCCAGGATAAGCAACAGCTAGAGCGAGTAGTGCGCAGAGCCTCCAAGATTATTGGCTGTAGTCTGCCTACCATAGCCTCACACCATGACACCAGAATTATCATTAAGGCTAGAAACATCACTACTGACCCCTACCACCCAGCACATCACCTGTTCACCCTTTTGCCATCAGGGAAGAGGTATAGAAGCATCACCAGCAGAACATCACGCTTCAGAGATATCACCATCTCCAAGCCATGTTTTATCAATATTAATAAAGTTATGAATATGTGTATTCAACATATACCAAATTGACAAACAATCAAAACGGGGCAATATCTGACACAGACTTTAATTAATTTGATTAATTTATCTGGTATCTTTTAAAGGAACAAAAGACCTGTTCAACCAGCTGTTATTACAATAGATACACAAATAATCACAAACAACTGCTCTTTAAAGGAACACGCCGACTTATTGGGAATTTAGCTTATTCACCGTAACCCCCAGAGTTAGACAAGTCGATACATACCCTTCTCGTGTTTTTTGTACACGCTGTGACTCTACAAATCACAACATGTAAATAGGAATATGTTGGCGTTACGTTGTTACTTTTGTCACAATTCAGAGCAGTAGGATTACTGGAACCATTCACCTGCATGTTCTGTGCTGGCGGCGTCAGACAGCCTTACAGCACGCACTGAGATGAGAAGGGTATGTATCGACTTGTCTACCTCTGGGGGTTACGGTGAATAAGCTAAATTCCCAATAAGTCGGCATGTTCCTTTAAAGTATAATAGAATTTATTTAACTTCCAAATTATTAATTGTTAATCAATAGTTCTTCAATCAATAAACCTATATAATTGTTACAAACTACAACAAAAGCAACACAAACAGACATGTCTCTGTGTGTGTGTGTGTGTGTGTGTGTGTGTGTGTGTGTGTGTGTGTGTGTGTGTGTGAGTGTGTGAGGATGATGGGGGAGGTGACGAGACCGCAGGGTAGCTAAGCCACGCAGTATCAAGAGGCGGACCCCGAGATCCAAGATGCCGGGTCATGGAGGTGGTTGCAGCCCCACGCGGTTATGGGCTAGCTGTTCAAGCTAACGTGTTACAGACAAAAGAGATACACCAAAACAGGCTACTTAACACCCAGAGGATGGGTCGTGGAGCTGGTTGCAGCCCCACGTGACTATGGGCTAGCCGTTTAGCTGTTCAATGCACGCGTGTGTATGTGTGTTCGGTTAGTAGAGGGAGAGACAGGAAAGGAGGGAAACACGATTGAAAAGAAGCACTTGAAAATCTTGATCCTCGTGGCAGTAATAAAAATCACCAACACCATTTACACACTTTAATGTGCAATATGTGTTGTTTATGTTTATATCAGTGCATTTGATATCAATATGTGAGGTATATGTGTGCAATGTTTTGTTACGCGTTGCATTATGAGTTGTAAATGAGGTGGTATATGTGGGCACACCAAGACAAATTCCTATAAATTGCACTGTTGAAATGGTTAATAAATAAACTTAAACTTGAACTTGATAAAAGTACTTTTTTCTGATTAGATTGCAGGAAAACTATACATTATTTCTGCATAACGTTAATGTAGCTCAGCCATTGCTCTTGCTATGAGGTGAAAAGATAGCAAAACAAATATTGTTTTATTAACTTTTTCCTTGTAAAACTTTGCTTGACCTTAAATCTGATGTTGAAAATATAGAAATATAATAATGACATGTGGCATGATAAAGAATTTTATGTTTAATGTGTCATCCATCAGCTATGAGCTGTCATCGAATTGCCAATCAACCCAAATGTTCGCAAGCAAAACAATATTTTACCATAATTGCCTGGCAACAATTTATTGAAATGGACACCAGCGCTAATGTAAGACTCAATCACACCAGAGAGTTCTGCAGCTTCACTTGTGGGTTAACTGAGGGTTAATAACAAATTAGTCAAGGAATAGGATTATGGAACTCACATATTCAAACAGCTTTTTGAAGTTATACATCAGGAATTGTTTATTCACATTTGTTAAAAATCAGTTCCGCTTCGTCCAGCATATTAAGCCTGCATATTAGAGGATTGCAAAATACACTATGAGAGTGAAGGTAAGGCAAAAAGTCGATTTCAAAAATGCTTTGGTCTGAAATGGGGCTTTGTTGACTTAACTACTCACCTTATCACACTGCACTATTTTTTGCCAATCACAATAAGCCTCCTCTATTGCTCTGTGCTCATTACAAGCATAGTTGTACACTGCATTCACTTTTTGGTAGTACTTAAGAGGACAATTTTGGAAAGAATGGTGAGATTGAAAACTTTTCTGGCTAAATAATCCTGGCATGTCCCAGTCTGATCAATGTCATTGATTTCATTTGTCTCCAAAGACCAGCTGGTATGCCTTTAAGCTTCTTTCTGCTGTACAAGGCTGGCTGCTTGGAGCCAAACTCCAGACATTTGGTTGGAATTCCCTGAACAAAAGTGGCCAGTTAAGAGTAGACAGCATTGGTATTTCCTGATATAAATGCCTGCTGGCTGTCCATTTTCTTCTGGTTTCTAATGATGTATCCCACCACAAACTGAGAAAATGATGCAGATGACAACAGTAATTATTAACCTTTGTTATTAGAGATGTTTTTGTTGCAACTGCTTTCCCTTTCAGTAGATGAGTATGAGTCTGGACATCACTCAATGTCAAGCGTCCGTTGAACTTGTGTCTATACTGTGCTGTGCTGTATTGCACAGGGTGTTATATGGCAGCTCCAGCAGTATTGTTAACGCGGGTGTAGTTACTCTTTAAAGACTAATTTCTCACTGTCATCCTTTTACCGCAGAGATAGAGATAAAGCAGCAGGTAAAATGCCACTTTCAGAGCCCACATTCCACTGGGAAAACAGGTTTTAGTGTTGAGTGTAGAAAGTTCCCTCTGAGGATTGATTCTTAGGACATTGTCGGCAATCTCTTGTCTCCTTGTAGAGAAATGAATGGCAGGTTAGCCACACCTCTAAGAGCCTGGAACCCACTGGTCAAAGAGAGTCTTGATTATTATTATAGCAAGCTTCTATTGGGAGGCTAACCCCTTAGAGACATACAATGCATGCTGTCCTCAACTGACCTGCACAACTATAGGTGCAACGGCCACCAGTGTATTAGATATTAAAGCCAATTAAGATTTTTTTTAACACTCAACCAGTCGGTCCAGGATGAATTAACATGGTAGGATGAGCCGTCAAGTCATCTGTATAGAAACGTCTGAGTTTGGTATTCACTGTGATGGTGTTCAATAAGACATCACATAGCAACAATACTTGTTTCAGTCATATGCCATCTTTACCTTACTACTCTTACACCTCTTGGATTCCCCCCCAACAATCAGCATATCATTTTTATTAATAAAACACACATGTATAAACACTAAACATGTCTATTACTAGTTATTATTTTGCCCATACTATAGCTCGCTTGATACTGTATGAACAACACTGTATAGGTATTTATATAATTTAGAGGGAAAAAAATAGATTAAAAATCTTTAAAAGAAATGGGCCAAGCATTTCAACCAGCTGGCTTTCTAAGTAGATATCTGTGCATTTAATTGGTCAGTGGAAGACTGAAGGTGGATTCAATTGACACTGGCTCCAATAAGTGTTACAGTAATCTACTCGCTATATTAATTCAATTATCCAACTTTTGAAGGGGGCCTGTTAAGTATGCAAAAGCCAAAGCTAGTTAAGGCAAAAGAAAAAAAGAGGGCTCCCTGTATGGTCACAGAACTAGAGTTATTAAAATGCATGACTTGTTTATATATTTAAGTACAATTCATCACTACAAGAAAAGGGATACCTGTAAAGATAAATGAAAAAGCAAGTCCAAGACAGAGAAAGATGACAACAAAGAGGAGAGGAGGACCAGAGACATAGAAGCATTTTTCACAACCAGCTGCTCAGGTAACGTGGAGAAGTGGGCTTGGCGACCCGTGTCCCCCACCTTTCAAATCCCATCTCCCTCAATGAAATCAGGTGTCAAAGTTTGCAGGGGATGTAGTGAAAACAAGCCAAACTCGATCACGGCTGGAGCTGTCACAGCTGTTGAGAGGGCCGATAAAATAACCTAATAAAGAAGAGAGAGTTGTCTTCAGCTCGGCACTGCCATTGTGGACAGCAGGGCAGAAACATTTTACAATGGCATACGTGCATGAGATTGTGAATGAGTAAACTTGCTGGATATTTTAAAGCACAACAGTAAATCTTTGTGCTGTTTATTGAAAAATCTGGGGGAACAGCATGGAAAACATTATATTATTGCAGAATACAGAAAGTACCAAAGTACCAAAATACCAAAGTTCCAAACCGATGATAATGGAAAATTCTGAAACCCTTGAAAGATAACAGCATGATTTGAAATTGAAGGAAAGCGAGTGCTCTCCAATAAACAATGATGTGTTGAGGCAATTTTAGTAATTAGTTCTTAAGATTCCAGATTTTTCCAGGAAATTGTCTTTGCTCATGAAAAAAAACATCTACAGTTATGATTTGAGGATTGAAACATGCTTCTTTTATCAAGTAATCTAAAAACTACAGGAGCTTTTAAGACATCACCATCATGTCAGTAGGACTGCAAACAGCCATAAGAACATAACTGATGCTGGGGAGGCTCCAATCTGTAATTTCACATAATCTTTCACGTCTTTTACAGCTGAATTCCTTTGCCTCTGCTGTATGACACAGGATATAACAGTCTCTATTTCTGATGTCTCACTGTATTTGTTGCAGAGTACTACCATCTGTTAATTCTGAAACCATTACTTTTAAAGTCTAAAATGAGCAACTGTCGGAATTACAGTAAAAAAACCTAAAGACGGGTTCTCCAGGTCACTGTGTGAGTACCATGTTTGCTGTTATTGTCTTACCCAGATTCACTGAAAGAAGAAGGGGATACATATATTTATAGTTACTCTGACAGCAACGTATTGTTAATTTTTTCCATGATCACAACTTGCCGAAAGCATACAATGCAGACATCCTCCGAAGCCTACGGAACATGGCAACAACAAGGACCAAGCATGTTACAGCAGCAGTAGATTCAAGAAACGACCAGTGTCCTTTTTTAGACTGATCAAGGTCATATTTTCCTCTGGGAATGGGGGGTCATGGCTCCCTCACTTTTCAAAATCCTATTTTTGTCCCGTGGCTTTTAAGGTTTCAGTGTGATTTACTCACTAAAATCTCTCTATACAGAGTCGTACTGTCCAGCTGCCAAAATCCAGAGGAGAGAAGAGGGGGTTGATAAAAATGGATATGTTCATCTACGTGACTTTTAGTTATTACCATGGTTCATAGCAATTAGCTTTACAATCACCAGCGGGTGATTGACGTGCTTTTTTTGACCTGGGTTTCACCTCTCAGGATCCTTATAAGGTTACTGCTCTATCCTCTGATTGGTTATGACTGCAGCCTGAGAGCAGGACCTGCATACACTACTTTAATTGTCTTTTAATAATACTGCAATTTACATGCATTTCATTTTTTCCATGAGCCTACTATTAATTTGGGAAGCCTGATAACCAATTCTATTAAACTATGTTTTATGCTACTATTATAAATATATAAACGCAGCTGTACCCTACTGGTGGTTGATAGTTTAAATCAAGCCAAAGTAAAAAGTTAAAACAGATAAGTTATTCTACAGAGTGGGACGAAAAAGGTGTCAACATTGCACTATTTGCATGTCAGACCACTTCGACTTTAGCTGACATTCTTAAATTGGACTAACTAAAGACAGTCCTCTATTGGCTCAACTTCAGCCTGAGCTTAGTTTGTCACACTTGAATTCACATTTGTATCCAGAGGCCACGCCCCTGTATTAGTTTTACTGCTAAACTTTGAAAGTTGTAACATCTTGCCTGCTATTGTTTCCTGGCAAATGAACTCTCATGAGGGCCAGCCTCTCATAGACCCACCAGAGATGATGGATAGCACTGCAATCTGTCATCCACTGTCATTTCCTTTTTGAACACGTACTCCTCTGTCCCTTTATCGTGACACAGTATGCTAGTCACAGGTTACACGTGAAAGGCAAAGTACAGTACAGTACATTTCTATTTTTTATTTGGAACATCAGATCACACAGAAAAAATGATCTTACCATGTTATGGCTCTAATAGCAGGTTTGCTGAAGTGCTGACATTTAGTATATAATATGACAAATGTGCTCTTGATATTCAATACCAACACTATAGAAGCTATTAAGGGATATAAAGTGTAGTAGTGTGCTCTATTTATTAGCCTCTTTGCAAGTACATTTCTGCGTGCTCTCTGTAATAATAACACTTTATTTCTTATTTCTTAATTTTGCCTTAAATTCTGGCCTCCATTTCTACATATCCAGAATGTCAACAATGATCCCTTCGAAATTATAATACAACACTGACATAATTCATGTGTTGAGCTCTGTGAGGCACACCTAATCCTGGCTCGTCTTTAACTTTCCTCCTACTATTATGTATTAAGATGATACTTGTTCACAAATTAAACCCGAGTGGTGCCATTAATTACGGGCTGGAATCAATTGAAGGTTTTTTTTTGCTACTTGTCTGATTTCAGCAGTAAGAGAGGGTTAGGGATAGAGACGGGGAGGAAGAGGATGACACCATGGGGCCATAACGAGTTGTGTCTTGCCCATTAATCAATGCCTTCCACACAATTTGCTGTCTGTGAATTGGGGCTGACCTGTCTCAAGGGTCACTTGCCAATTTTCGGCTGCAGTCAGCCCGCATCGCGCTGAGCTCTGTGCTAATGCCCAGTGTTCCTTTTGAGTGATTCCATCTTTAAGATCATGGCTGCCGCATTCCTCTCTGTGTGAGGATGATATCATTCTCATTGAAGGCACTGTTACACAATAGCACTGGGGATTGAAGGAGGTTAATACCACTGCTAAATGTGCGTGCCTTTTATGGTTTTGCTGTGTAGCACTTTTTCCTATGCAAAATGCAGCAGTATACTGTTCATACGCCAAACGACCCATCCCAGAAAAGATTTGCAAACGTTGCAGACAAAAGTTGCAGTGGTGTCAGTTATATTGTCTCAGGTAATCCAAAGACAGCTGTTGGAATTTGAGGAGCTTCATCTCACCAAATAATACAATCAACTAAATACTAACACATGATTAGATTTTTTGTTTATTTCCGTGTCATATGCAC
Organism: Perca flavescens; assembly: GCF_004354835.1. NCBI lineage: Eukaryota > Metazoa > Chordata > Actinopteri > Perciformes > Percidae > Perca > Perca flavescens. The sequence continues at coordinate 15,389,207 of NC_041338.1, forward strand.
ATAAAGTTCCAACCTTCATGGGTTCAAAGACACCAAGATTTTGTTGCAGTGTTCAAATATTTCATTACATTTAGTGAAATTATATGTATATATATATATATATATTTTTTTTTTTTTTTTGTTTTGTTGGACTATTCGTCGACTTTTGGAGAGTAGTTAATGACTACTAAACTAAACTATTTGTTAATACCCTAGAAGCCACAGTCTGAAGCAGCTGTTATCACAAATGTAACAACTGTCTTAAGCTATTGATCTTATCTGGTGCCAAAAAGCTGGTATTTCATCTGCAGAGTATGTAATTATTCCTCCTATATTATAGACTTTTACGGCTTCAGGATGTAATGTAAAATATATTAAACATGTTGCATTTTTGGGACTGGCAGACCAACAGTGGGATTTATACAAGCTGCTGCGGTCACAACTAAAAGGGACCTTTTGATATCAGTGCTACATTGGCGACCAAATCACCTTTGTTGTATTCATCTGTAGAGCAGTGTGCGGTACACGTCCACTCCGGCCTCGTCTCATTTCAACCTGCCAGCTTGAAAAAGACACAAAATTGCCCACAAGTTCTTTTTTTCTGCCTCCTCTCTTCTTACCAACTCCCTTTTAACTGACAGTACAGAGATTCTCACATGTTGATTGTAATTGGTTTGAATGAGGAGGTGCACATTAATGGTAATGATATTTTAAGATATTTTAATTTTGTATGAGGTGTAATTGAAACAAGGTGCTCCAGCGCTTGAGGGGTGCTAATTAAAAAGCATTACACAAAACAGTCTGAAAACACTGATGAGGGAATTGAGGAATTAATTACAAAAAAGTACAAATATAAAGCTGTTGAGATAGAGGATAGTTGTTAGTGTTTTGTAATATAGTTAATTAAATTATACACTTCATATACACATACATGTGTACACTCTAAATGCTGTGTTGCATCCTGGGGAAACACAATACCTGCATGATTTATTCTGCATTTCATCTGCCTCATTTTGCAGACCAGTTACGCCAACATGTAGACAAGTCAAGTATGAGCAGCAGTAGTTTAGATGTAGACATGTCAATGTTGCCGCCTACAGGCAAAGAAAGTCATGCTGTAGCTGCTGCAATTTAACATTTTAACTACTTGCAAGCAGTTCGCGTTACAGCTTCATTTTTTTTTCATTTCATAGCTGCTGTATTCTTTTTCGTTTGTTCGTTTGTATTTGGGGATTTGGTTTTAAAACAGTACCACCTGTAAGCTATAACATAATGGTAATACATGAAAAGCAGTGGCAAGCTCAGAGAACAAAGTGACACAAAGAAGGGTTCACTTCACAATGTTCTAAAGGTTTAAGAGACACAACAAATATATATATATATATATATATATATATATATATATAGATAGATAGATAGATAGATAGATAGATAGATAGATAGATAGATAGCACTTTATTGTCCGTATACACGGAAATTTGTCTTGCAATACAAGCTCCAACAATCACCACACAACAACCTAAAAACAAAAGCTATAAACATAGAGACATCAATAAAAACATAGATACTTAATTAATATGAGGGGTGGGGGAGGGGCTGCCCTGCAAGAGTGGTCATAAATAACCATACATATATAGACAAGGTAAAAAGGGTGAGATTAAAAATTAAAAATTGGGGGGGAACTATCACTTTTTTGCTTTCCTGTGTTGATTCAACAGAGATATTGACAGAGGAACAAATGAGTGTTTATATTTGTTCTTTCTGCAGTCTGGGACCCTATAGCGCCTCCCAGAGGGCAGGAGTTGATACTCCCCATGCAACACATGGGAGGAGTCCTGGGAGATTTTGTCAGCCAGTCTGACAGTATGCAATACGTGGCTTTCAGTGAACTTGTTCTCCACTGAACGTCCCACCAATTTGGAACAAATCCTCAGGAGCCGCAGAATCCTGGCCTTCAGATGGACTGAGAGGCCCCCAAACCATACTGCGCCTCCATACTGCAGGATACTTTGAATTGATGAAAAAGAAACAGGATTTCGCTGCTCGCTCCGAATGACCTAAGTCTCCTTAAAAAGTAGATTCTCTGCTGTACTTTGCTGCAGATATAGTCTACATGATAAGTCCAGGAAAGGTCACTGTCCACGTGCACTCCAAGGTATTTGAAGGATGAATTTTGTTTTATGGTTTGATTGTTAATGATTATTGGTGTAATGTGACACTCATGAGAGGTGCCGAAGATAATCTCCTCAGTTTTTTGTGAATTGAGGATGAGGGCATTTAAATCACACCACTTTGCCAGATTATTCACCGTTTCCACATAGAGGTCGGCCCCCTCCCCCTCCTTCATCAGAGCTACCAGTGCAGTATCATCAGAAAATTTGATGATATGGTGGTTGGGTGCAGAAGTAACACAGTCGTTGGTATAGAGTGTGAAGAGTAGAGGAGAGCTAACACATCCTTGTGGGGCAACACAGCTGGTTGTGACCATGGGGGAATATGTGTCATTGACCCTGACCAGCTGTTGCCTGTTATTAAGGAAGGAACAGTACCAGTGAATGAGATATGGGTTTGTACCCATTTGAACCATTTTAGATAACAATATGTCCGGTTTTATTGTATTGAATGCAGAGGAGAAGTCGATGAACAGTACCCTGGCATAAGGCTTTATTTTCGGAGAGTCCAGGTGTTTTGCAACCAGATGCATTAGAGTGCCAACAGCATCCTCCGTGCCGCGCTGTTGCCTGTATGCAAACTGGAACAGACCTAATATGTCCTGTACAGACTGAGAGAGTACATAGGATATGATTTTTTCCAATGACTTCATTAATACAGATGTTAATGCCACAGGTCTGAAGTCATTGCACTCCTTGGGGCATGATTTCTTTGGTAGGGGGATGATGTGCGATGTCTTCCAGGCCATGGGGACAGTGTGTGTATCCATGGACTGTTGGAAGATGGGTTGCCACACTGGGGCTAACTCCTTACTGTAAGTTTTAAGGATAGAGGCACTGATGTTGTCCGGGCCGGTGGCCTTATGTGAATTAAGCCGACAAAAGACATTTTCCACCTGACCGACTGTAATTGTCACTCTATCCTCAGAGCCCACTGCGACTGACTCCAGCACCTCTCTGCATCTCTCCGTACTCCCAGACGTTTCAAACCTAGTAAAGAAGGTGTACAGTTCAGTAGCAGAGGTTCGCTCATCACTTGTCTCAAAAGGTCTCCTGTTTTTACCTGGCATGCCTGTCATGTTTTTCATTGTATCCCATGTTTTGCGTGGGTTGCCAGCCTTGAAACCTTCCTCCAGGTGTTTCTTGTGTGCTTCCTTTGCCTTCCTCAGTTTTTCTCTCAGTTGTTTGCCTGTTTGTTGTAGCTCCCTTCTGTCTTTATTTTTAAAGGCCAATTTCCTCAAATTCATTACTTGTTTAATGTCTTTGGTTACATAGGTTTTATTATTGGGATACACCTTTACTGTTTTTGTGGGTATGATAGACTGTACACAGAAGTTAATGCAGTCTGTTGTTGCAGTGCAAGTTTCTTCCAATGTGTCCCCCATCAGTACTTGCCAATCTGTGCAGTCAAAGCAAGCCCCCAGTTCCTCCCTGCTGTCGTCAGTCCACTGTCGAACCACCTTATTCTCTGGTTTCCGACTTTTTAATTTTGATGTGTATGTCGGAATAAGATGTACTACATTATGGTCAGAGTTAGAAATTGGTGGTTTGCTCCTGGATTGATAGGCATTGGGGAGATTAATGTAGCATTTGTCCAGTATGCTCTCTTTCCTTGTTCCACATTTCACAACCTGTTGAAATCCTGGCAAAGTTTTCTCCAGGTTGCAGTTGTTAAAATCACCCAGAACAATGGCAGGAGCATCTGGAAATTGTTGCTGTTGATTATGTACACATTCAGCTATTGCTGCAGCGGCGCAATGTATTTTGCCGCTTGGGGGGACATAGACAACAAATAACAAAATGCAGCCAAACTCCCGGGGAAGATAAAAAGGTCTCAACCCACTGCCCAACAATTCAAAGTCTCTATTACATATCATATGCTTGATTGTGTACTGGCGACACCACCGTTCGTTTAAGTAAACACAAATCCCTCCTCCCCGACTCTTCCCCGAGTTTTCATTTCTGTCCGCCCTAATGAGTGAAAATCCGCTGATGTCATAAAGTGAGTCTGGAGCATCTGTGTGCAGCCATGATTCAGTGAAGCAGAGAAGAGCAGCCTCGCGAAATTCAAAAGAATACCTTGCCGGTGCCCGTATGTCATCAATTTTATTGTTGATAGAGCGCAGGTTGGCCAGGATCACAGCAGGTAGAGCTGGTCGGGATTTTCGCTGCCGTAGTCTCCTCCTTATTACACCCCGTCTCCCTCGCTTCCTCCTCCGTCCATTCAGCCACTCCGGATCCCCCTCCCTTGCAGCCAGCCGTGATCGCTTCCCTTGTCTCCACCGGCTTGCAGATCTTCAAGCCCCACTTTGTTGAGTTTTACGAGTGCGGTATGATCGTATGTAAGCGCCGGTCGGCTGTCGCTGCGCCGTTCCTCCATTCTGACACTCTTGGCACGTGAATGCACAAACAGACCAGCTCCAATTAAAAGTCCAACAAGTGATGTTCACCACTCTTAGCCCAGGCTTTAACATCCTCATATTAAGAAAGTATAGTTACTTAATTCGGTGCCAGACGATCACAAACAATAAACACAGACAATTGTTTTGGAGCGAGCTGCGAGTTGCCAGCTGAGCAGCGCAACGTCAGATTATATATATATAGTCTAACAATTGCTCATTCACTTAGATGACGTGAGAGTAGAAAGATAAGAACGAGACACAGGATGGACAGGAGGATTGGTTCAAGATTGGTTCACACAGATGAATCTTCAGGGAGGAAAATAGTGTTACAATTTAGGGCGAGGCTATTTGTACCCCTGGTACAATTAGAAGTGAATGCTATTCGTATCCCGGTGCACACAGCAATGTGTCCTATTAAAGTGAATGAGCTTACTTCTTACCTAGCTCCTTTCATATTGGTCTGGATGTTCACAGGATATATTAGTAGCAACACCTTCCACAATCCTCAATGTTCTTTTAATGACTGATGCAGACAGTTTCATCCAGACAGAAATATCATAAGATCAATCTTATGTTTATGATTGCTGTTTGTCACAGTCTCATAGACTGTATCTTTAACCATTGCCGCAGCAACAGAGGGTTTATTCGTATTAACATCTTTATTTGTAGTCACATCTATTCTTTACTTAAGTAATTATAATTTTACATAAATTGGTGTTTTTATATGTACGTCACTTTGGATAAAAGCATCTGCCAATTTTCTGGGCATGCGCAACACGTTTGTTGTTACAGGGTATGATTATACGTTACGTTATATGTTATTCGTACCAGTGTATAAATTAGAAGTGGATGATATTCGTACCCTGGCATAGGCTACCCTATATTTACACACAGTTATCCATACTACTCATGTATTACATCTTTTTGGAATATTGCTCTGTGGCCTAAATAAAATCGTTGCAGTGTCCAATATTTCGTAGCCCATTTTCGTTTCTTGAGAGAGATGTTGATACATACACTTGCGTGGTTCTTGACCTGGGGCGTGGGCCCTGACTTGCGCAATGGCATGCAAATTATCTAATCCAAAATGAAAGAAACAAGATCTCTTCACTGGGGAATCAAACCCCAGACTCCTGGGGTATAGCTCACTTTTCTAACCACTCATCTAGCAGTTATTGTGGAATGAAGTACAACCGTTGACCACTTGCTGTCTTTAAAGGAACATGCCGACTTATTGGGAATTTAGCTTATTCACCTTAACCCCCAGAGTTAGACAAGTCGATACATACCCTTCTCATCTCCGTGCGTGCTGTAATGCTGTCTGACGGCTCCAGCGGCATCAGGCCAGCACAGAACATGCAGGTGAATGGTTCCAGCAATCCTACTGCTCCGAATAAGTGACAAAATAACACCAACATGTTCCTATTTACATGTTGTGATTTGAGTCACAGCGTGTACAAAAAACAACGTAACATGAGACACAGCCATCTTCTAACTGTAAACAAACCGGGAACTATATTCTCAGGCGGAAGAATATAGTACTTAGGCAGAGTGATATGCTCGCAGGAAGCCTGTCTGAGAATATAGTTCCCGGTTTGTTTACTGTTAGAAGATGGCTGTGTCTCATGTTACGTTGTTTTTTGTACTATACAAATCACAACATGTAAATAGGAACATGTTGGCGTTATTTTGTCACTTTTGTCAAAATTCGGAGCAGTAGGCTAGTTGGAACCAGTTACCTGCAGGTGTGTGCTGGGCTAAGCTATTCCTGGAACCATCAGACAGCGTTACAGCACGCACGGAGATGAGAAGGGTATGTATCGACTTGTCTAACTCTGGGGGTTACGGTGAATAAGCTGAATTCCCAATAAGTCGGCGTGTTCCTTTAAGCCTTGGTTGCTAGGTAACCATACTGTATACAAAAAATAGGTACAAACTAACAAACTAACGGTTGTATGCTTTCACTGAAGACAGAAAGCGCAACTGTAGTATCCATTTTCCGCTAGAAATTCAATTGTTATAAACTTTAGAGACAAAACTTTCTTAATATGCCAGTTTCTGATGTAAAGGAAGATGAATGCCGGCCATGATTTCGGTGCACGCAAGCAACGTGTTTTTGTTGTTACGTCACAGAGTGTGAATAGCTCAGCTGTGTGGCCGAGGCTATTACAAATTACACCAGATGAGAGGCTTTGTTCACAATTCTCACAGAATGGAATGTAACATATTCACAACACAAATAAACAACATTTGTGTGACTAAATAGTGTTAGAAATGAGAACTCTTGAATCATTTATTTCCATTTCCAAAACCTCCATGAATTCCATGAAATGTTTGCAAACACTTAACTATGAGAAATGTGAGCATGAATACATTTTAATAGTCTGTAAGCATTTTCACCTGTCATTTTCAAGTCATCTTTGACTCCAATAAACACATACCCAATATAAAAAAAAATCTAATGCTTTCTTTTCTTTTTTGTTGGTTGTTTCTTTTGTTGTCCCTTGTCTTCTTGGAGAGCTTGGGCTTGGTCAGCACCTACTGCCTGTGTGGATCTGTAATGAATGAGACATTATGATACAGGGCAATACAAATAACATGTGCTTGTCATAACCACACTATGTGTGTTTCCGTGTTGGTAAGGGGAGGATAAAACACTGAACATCCCCATATGAGCTCTACTAAATAGGTAGCAACCACAACATCTGCCGGTGCAGGACATTGTGGTTACATTACAGAAAAAGGGGACTCATTGGCCAATTGCCAACTTCTTGTATTCCTGTTGGTGTTAGTTTTTTCTTTTGTTGTGTCTTTTTAAGACAGTTTTAAGCTCCCCAGTCAAGTGAAACTTGCAAGAGCATACTGACTTCCTCAGCAGCACAGAGTTTCTTATCCCAGCTATCAGTGCTGCTGGTTGGCCAACTTTGGCATCCTGTGCTGCTGCCTCTATTTGTTGTATTTTCTCAGCAGGAGACTTTGGCACATAAAGGTGCTCTCACAGCATTATAAAATGTGAGAAGTAACCCATCATATCTTCACATGTATACTGGGAAGTAATCCTGGCTGTGTGAAATGTAGGTTCCAACTCCAACACCTGGTTAATCAGCTGTAATACCATTTGTTTTAGTATTGTTTAGTATATATATGCTGTATATATATGAAATTCCCCACTCGCCCCATCATGGGCAGTCCTCTTCCTTCCAGCTCGGGTCCTCTACGAGAGGCCTGGGAGTCTGAGGGTTCCGTGCAGTATCTTAGCTGTTCCTAGGACTGCACTCTTCTAGACAGAGATCTCAGATGTTGTTCCTGGAATTTGCTGGAGTGACCACAGTGCTCAGATTACCACAGGCTCCTAGCTCCTTTTGGTATATTTTAAGTTTCTTATGTTCCTTCTTCTTGAGGGTGCTGTGGCGTGAGGTTGCTACATCTATCACAACTACCTTCTTCTGCTGTTTGTTGACCACCATGATGTCCCGTTGGTTAGCCATTACCATTTTATCAGTCTGGATCTTAGCTCTGTCATTCTCAGCCACCTTTGGAGGTGCCTCCCACTTTAACCTTGGACGCTGCATTCACATCTTCTAGCAGACTTTCAGAGGATACTCTTTCTCTTAACCAGAGGGTCTCCATATATCCAGCTTACTTATGATCATCTCTCAGGTCAGCTGTCCTTGTGTTAAACCTGTCTGTTCACAGAGGCTTGGTACCCAATCTCGGATTGTAGTGGGGATGATGACATCCCCCCGCTGACCTTGCATCCTGGCTCCCCCTTGCCGCAGCATCTTTGTTGTACCATGTCAATCTCTAGTTGTGATATCAGTCTGCGACTGCGGATATTGGAACACTGAGCTAGTAATTGTTTCTTGGTTAGCTTAGATGTTGGGTTTCAAAGTATCCATTGGTACCACATTCTGTTTATGTAACCCCTTTCCCTGGGGTAGTAGCATTCCGGTAGTTCCGTATTCTCCACACTGGTCCATGAATTCCTTTCTGTTGTTCCATGTTAGCCACGCCCTTCATGTTGAACACGGTCTATGCCAAGGGATAAGACCATGGTGTCTATGCAACAGTGCACATAGACACAGCATCCAACACACCACACTACACATTTTCCAGTGTCAAAACACATAATTTAATCTTGTAGCTAACTCAACACAAATCAATGAACAAATCAATGAAGTTCATTGAGTTGAAATCCCACAGGATAAACTGCAGTTGCTTGGTCACCAAGAAAACCAAAACACAGACTCAAGCTTTTCTATTACTGGAACTGGACAAAACACTGAGAGACACAGGGGGCAGTGTGGGTCTTGCTGCAACTGAGAAGACAATAAAAAGACTTCAATGGTCTTCCATTGATTAAAATCCTGTTTGGTAGTGTTGTCTGCTGACTCTTGTTGAGTCCTTCAGTTTAAGAGTGAATATGTAGTGTAGTGTAGATGTATGTACATGTAGTTTAAATTATGCACATAACGGTGCAAATTAAAGTTCATACAATTTTGCTAAATTACAACTGAAAATTCCAATTTGCCACTGTAACTATTGAAACACATTTTACTAACATCTTCATCACTTTTTTTATTTAGATCATGATCATAACACAACATAGGATTAAATCCATCCACAGAAAGGATATATCCCTGAGTAGCACAGGAGAATTCTTTTTTATCTTTCTGCAATAAATGGATGGCTTATCAACATGAAACACCTGAAATAGGAAGGAAAATCCCTTTGAAGATTGAAATCTTGTAAGGGGATGAGATTCAGACAAGCAACAGTATAAGATAAGTGTGATTGGCATTGATTTTGTGATGCTGATAATCTGTAACGTGATTTACATATGGAGCTGGTGAGCTAAAGTTACAGGTATCTGGTACAGATGACTTTAATGTGAAAGCTTAACTACCTTTTCTCTAGCAACCTCCTACAGTGCTCTATGACTCTCCTTCAACAATTCAGTTCAGTTCTTCTTGGCCGCTCATCCGACCATGACCCGCTAAACATTAGTTCACCATTTACTGTCACAACTCTCACAAGAACAAGCCAAGCACACAGGTCAAACATGATATGAATTATACTGGAATTCAAACAGTGGAGGACAGTGCCTGCGTAGATCATGTGGGCCATGTGGAAGGGAACATTAATACAACACAGACAGATTGGTGCTGTACCCCAAGGATGCAAGGAAACAAGCCTTACAAAAATGTTAGAAGGAAAATCATCACCCAGACTCTTGACATCGAAGGTTACACCTACACATGGAAACATACTAACTGAGCAGAAATGGTTCAAACCCCTGTTATTAATAATAAGATAAGAATGATGTGACAATGAAAAAAATGAAAGGTTTATGTAACTATTTACACTTGATCTTGACACCCAATAAGGGAAAAGATCAATTATTTAGTATTATTACATCCTTGATGTGTCAAACATGCATTTGGTCTGATGCTTCTGTCAGCTGTTAGGGGCCTGACTGTTGCATTATGGTAGCTAGGTGACATATTGGCTTCACACATCACTAAATATCTACAGTACATTAATGTATTGATCTACAATATGGAGATGTTTCTTTATGCTGGGCTCTCTGTCGTGTCACGACATCAGTTTGAAAGATCATGTGAAAGCGAGGCGCAGTCTGCTGTCATAGAGCAGCAAAAGGCTACTTACATCTGTTGATCTTTCTGTCCCTCCAGCTATGGGTACAGACATACAGTAGGTCTGACTTTTATTTCACAGTTTCCCATTTGTACTTTGAAAGTGTGAATACTTAACTCCCCCTAAACTCCTATACTCATACTCATATATTGCATGTATGTGTGGCCTTTTATTGTTTTCCTTTTTTGAAACAAGAGGCTAGTTTAGTATTGAATAGTATAGCTAGTATAGAAGCTTTACACAGGGACTGGTAGGCGAGTGTGTGTGCGAGTGTGTACATGCACTCATGTGTAACCAATGAAAGAGACCGCCATTCAGATGTTGAAACTGTCAGGAGAGTGGGTGTTCAACACTTGGGTGCTGAAATAACATGAAGTATTTACATGTCTTTCTTCTATTTAATGACATCAGAACCACTGGCCCTGAGGTATAGCTAATGCAGTCTCTTACACGTCCTCTGAAAAGCCTATTCATGAAGAACATATTTGAATTTCATAAGAAAGAAAAGAACTTTGCATTATGAAGGTTCAGGAATAATTGCAGGGCCTGTTGATATGACATCCCCTGTAAGCGGGTGGAAATAATTACTTTTTTAGTTTGGGCCTGTTCAGGTTTGTGTTTGCATTCCAAAACTACTTGATGTGAATTTTGAAAAGGGAACCAATGCCAACATGGATTATTGACCGTTATTTCTGAATCATAATTATGATGACAATGCTGTAGGCAGCAGAGAAGCTCCAAAAAAGAACAGACATATGGGCCAACAGAGGTTTAATGTCCCTGTCTGACAACTGAAGTAGAGCTTTTTTCTTCTTTTTTTTTATAAATTGAAAGTAGTTTAAAAGTTCTGTTGTAGTTGGTCCCAGAAATAGCAAAGATGGAGATTAGCATGACGAAGATAATCGGCCACATCCATCAGCTGAGTAATCAGTCTCAGGTGAATAGCTTTTTAGTTTCAGCATAGCTATAGTTAGTTGACAGGGAATTGTTTCACTGCAATACATCAACATGTCAGTCAAGCACACGCGCACACACTCACACACACACACACACACACACACACACATACACACACACACACAAAGCTGCCACAGTAGCGCATTCATAAGTGACAGTGCCTCAATTTTGCACCCAACAAGCTCTGATTAAACTCACCAGTAAGCAGTTTATTTTGGCCTGATTGCAAGACTGCATTTCCTATTGCCCAAATAATCAATTATTTTTCATAAAAGCTAAGCATATATCACTCTCATTATAACTGTGATACAGTGATATTTGACTTGAATCAAATTATTACACACATTCAGTTATATTATTTATATTATAGCATAGCAACAGAAAAACTTGCTTCTGACTTGCTGGCAGTTTTAAAACTATATATCCATACTGTACTGTTAAAAACAGTTCTGGTCAGCATTGTTCAAAAGCAGAGCACAACGTATATTTAACTACTGGTAACCATAGAAACAAAGCATACATATGTTTTGTGATGTATCGTCCGTTTGCTGACAAGTGAAAACTAACAAATCCTACCCTAACCAATCAATGGGAATAACTAAATTCAAACAATAAAGTGTAGATTTTAAAAATGATGACTCGCAAATCCTAATAGAAGTATCACAAACGACACTGTGGCAGTTAGCAATGAATACTAATTTTTCAAAGTGGGTATCAAAGGAATCATCAAGGAAGACAGATGCTGAGGACCAGGATTCTTCTGTGCATTGACACTAATAGGTGCCTATTCTCTGCAACAGGTGTGTCCAGAACAACATCAGATGAATAGCATGATAAAACATAAAAATAAAAGACACTACAGTCCAATAACAAATGTTAAATTAAAACTGCAAATTGATCAGCTGCTATTGTAGCCCTTTTTTGTCCCAGGTGGCACATCTGGGAGCAAGGTCAGATCAGTACTTCACTTCAGTCTCAGATCCATTTGTCTGTTGTTAGAAGATAGTGAAATTAGAGCAGAACAATCTTAAAAAAAGCCTGGTTTCTACAGCAGTTCCAACTGATGCCAGCCAAGGCTGGGTGAGAGGAGACTCACATTACAGTGCTACACAAACTAGGGATGTTGACAAACACAAAGAGCAGGACAAAAATGTAAAATGCTTTGCAAAAGGATGTGTGAGCCTTAAAGGTGCTCTAAGCGATGTCACGCATTTTTTAAACTACAGCATTTTTTGTCACATACAGCAAACGTCTTGTCGCTATCCGCAAGCTGCCTGTCCCCTGAACACACTGTAAAAAAAACGCAGTCTCTGTAGACAGCCCTGGCAACAAAAACAAACTGCGCCAACCTGCACCATGAAACATAAACTGTGTTCCAGCCAATAACTGATAAGAAAGATTTGGGGGCTTTTAAATTCGGTGGATTTATGAGGACTATGGTTAACTGCTCCTCAGATCTCTGCAGGGTAAATTGAGACAGCTAGCTAGACTATCTGTCCAATCTGAGTTTTCACTCGCACAACTATTTTGCAGCGGCTCTGTGCAACGTTTAGCGCCGCCCATGACGATTCTGATTGGTTTAAAGAAATGACAATAAACCAGAGCATGTTTTCCTCCAATCCATGAATGCTATGTGGAGTAGCCAGACCCTCCTTCAGCGCACTTTGGAGGAGGGTCTGGCAAAGCTAAATACTAAATATGAATAAACTACTTAACCCTCGTATTATGTTGAAAAAAAATGACATTGATGATGTTATGGGTCAAAATGACCCGTACAGTGTAAATACACTCAAAACTACCTTTTTTTCCTCATCACAACATTTTTTTCCCCCAAAACTGTTTTTACCAATTATTTAGTGAAAAATGTCCAGTATGCACTTGCATATTCCATGCATAGCTAGATTTGGCATCCTAGGATGCCAATATTTTGATGCCATACTTGGCAGGCTTGTTGGGCATGTACTGTCAGAAGGGACAGGGCCCCCTGAATGGAACAAGGTGTTCATCTACGGTGACATGGGGACCAGGATTGTACAAGACAGGTACAATTTTGACCCATTCATCCCATACATCTCTGATCTCAGCTAATTTGTCTCTTTCACGTTGACTAGCTCTGGTGTTGCGGAACACCCAAGCTTTCGTATGAATTGACTCCAAAGACATTGTTGTTAGAAATATTGGCCTTCCACTCTCGTCATTCCACAGACTGGCATTTGCTTCTCCCTTTGACTTGTACACTCCAGCTAATACTATTCAATTTAATTCAATTCAATTTTATTTATAGTATCAAATCATAACAAGAGTTTTCTCGAGACACTTTACAGATAGAGTAGGTCTAGACCACAGTCTATAAATTCCAAAACCCCAACAACTACAGTGATGAACAGTGGCAAATAATAGTCACATTAGAGATAATGGAACAGTGACTTCGAGGTAGTCATGGAAGTTCATGTCATAGCAGGGCACATCGTGTCGTACTGAGTAGTGCAGTCTCCAATACCGGATCTTGACTACTCTGTGCGTATGAACATCACAGCAGGGTGTTGCGGGATGTAACATGGCACTGCAGAGCATGGGTGGATACTGCGGATGCAGCAGGACTAGGATTTCAATGTGTGCATGCAAGTCAATCTGATCCAGTGGCTTCCATTTCTCTTCAAATACACACCTCCCCTGCAAGTTGGTCATGTCCACTATTATCCTATCTATTGGTTGGGATATGAAGAGATGAAATGGTGATTGAATATCATCAACTAGTGTGGCAGAAAATCTTGTGGGGCTTGGAGTCATTTTGATGACAGTCTGTCTTGGCGTCAGTGTGGTGATGTTGACCATTTTATGTTACCATCTTTAGCTGTCCATGTTGAGGATGATTGCTGCCCATTTTTTTCAGCTAATGTATACCACACCAGACTAGTCCCCTGAATCCTCTTCATCATAGGAAAATTCACAATCCGGATCGTCAATAGCATTGTTCTCGGTCTGAAAAAACCTCTTCCTCTACATCACTATTACCATCAAAAATCTGTGCTAAAACTTCTTCAGTTGCAAACCTTTTGGAGCTCATTTTGTAGTGTGTGTGTCAAAGAGATGACATTACAACAGAGAAGAGGACAAGCGCGAGAAAGCTCCTCCTCCTTTACACACACAAACACACACACACACACACACACACACACACACACACACACATGTCTTAAAACAGCATTTTTCTACTAAGTGAATACATGTTTTACATTGCCCCCTTGCAGCATTGCTTCTTGTAGAGACTTTAATACAATGCCTTCCTACAGCAAAATGTATACTTTACAAGATTTTTTATTTTTTTGTATCAACTAGTACAGTGGCCATTCAAAATATGCCTGTTTGGAACGGGTTGATTGCTTGTCCTGTGGTATTGTTGCTTGAAGCTTTCTCCAGAACCATTGTACCCCAAAAGAAGGACTTAGCGACCACACTGTAAGCCCTATAGCTTACTACTGACTTACTGTGTTATCCTACTTCAGAGAAACACGTGCTACCACATTTACCTGACAGACGTAGCAGATTTAGAATTTACTCACAAAATATCACATCACTTTTTAATGTTTCTTAAGTCATTTTTCATACAATGGTCTTAAATGACTTGTAACAGCAAACAAGACTAACAGTGAAAAGTATGCTATTTTTGTATAGTTTTTAGTAAGGCATCTGCCCTGGTCCGATTTTTCCCGCAAAGTCACAGAATGATTTGCAGCAGATAGACGGCGCTACACTAACACATTCTGATGGGTCACAGATTTCTTTGTAACACCGGAAAAAAAGCCTGTGTTAGTGTATCCAGCCAGATGGAGACAATTATGGGATGTTAAATGATTCAAAACCCACCCCGAATTGGCCCTTAGGTATGTAATTTGTCTATTTCATTAATAAAATAACTTTACTTTTTGGTTGTACGACAGTAGCCAACATTAAATTACGTCCCCCTTCCATTTAGCGCAGACGTTTTATTCCTTTCGGTCAGTGTTTGTGTTGGCCTACTATTTTCTTTTGCCTTCTCCCCCTGTAATGTTACTTGTTGTTACGATGCATCTGTAACTTATTCTCTAATTGTAAATGAATGATTTTCTGGTTGAGCAAAACATTCATCAGCCAGTCCCACAATGAGCTTTCCTTAGTATGTGCCATTTGTGTCTGTAGCTATTGATGAGGAGAGAGGGGGGGGCAAGGTGGAGGGTGGGGGTGTGGCCTTGACCAACTGCCACTTTGCTTGTTTGAAAGCCATGATGTCTATCTCTCATGGATGGGCCAAATTCTCTGAGCGGGCAAAGCAGAGAAAGGGGATGTAACCTTGCTCCTTATGACCTCATAAGGAGCGAGAGAGAGAGAGAGAGAGAGAGAGAGAGAGAGAGAGACAAAGGGGGAGTTTTTCTTCTTTTTCAGTTTTTTTTTTCGTTAGCAATATTGCATGTTGATATTGCCACACTCAGCGTTTAATGACGGCGGTGCTGTCTGGTTATATAGCCTATCGTTAACTGATTTAAAACTTCAGCAGAGATGTTCCAAACAGGCTTAGTGGCTTGACAGTTAACGTAGAAGTATGGATTTGATTTGCAGGGGTATTTTGCCCACGGTAATGTTATTAGTGTTATAAGTTAGCAGCACACTTGAGCAACCTGACCCAGGGTAAGCATAGAGGGTGAGTCTGAGTGAGAATGAAGAAGTGAATTTAAAGCTCACAGCAACTTAATATGATATATTGTCTATACAATCCAGTGTCAGCAAAAATGCCTTTTGATTGAGTTGACTGACAAGATCCGACTGAATTTAAGCTGGACCTTTATTGTGAAGGGTAGACACGGAGGAGCCAGCGTTATGGCAGTGCTTTTTTTCCTCAACCTTTATTCTGCAGTCTTTTAGTTTTATTCACAGTTTAATATCCAACGCTATCCAAACTGCTCCAAACTGCAAACCCCAAGTTCATTGGGTACAGGAAGCCAAGTGTGAAGTAGATTGGATGAACGGTTCATGAGATATTTCAAAGACAGACCACACACACACACACACACACACACACACACACACACACACACACACACACACGGATAGATGACGTCAGATAATAGATGTGGTTAAAGAAACACCTCTGGTCTAAACAACACTGGTTTCCCAGACAAGCAGGATATAGTGGGGGGAAAGCATGAGCTAATATATGTGTGTACTGTAGCATCTCTAATGGAAATATACTTAAATATGCAGACATACAGATTTTGATTCTTACAGTGGCTTGTGTACATTGCCAGCCACACCCTGTGTAAAAAGCACTGGTCTTTAAATTACACACAGGGATGAGACTATCTCTGAGAGAGCAAGAAAAGAATCAAAGCTAAAATCACATATCGCTACAAAGCACAAAGCTGTAAGCTGCCCTAAAGTTCAGTGAACATACATCACATTGGAAAGCCATTAATAAACCTGTCAGTACATAGACCAACCTCAGCCTGACTTTCATTACCACTGTTATTTGGGGTGCTTGCTGTACTATGCCATCTACACAAAACAAGCTCAGTATCAACCCATTCTGTTAAAAGCATGAACTTAGAGAGGGAACAGTCTACAGTATATTGGCAATGTCCTCTGTAAACTTTCTGCTGCAGCCTGTGAAGCTGAGCTTAGCTGCACTGCAGTGATGTGTGATGAAGGTGTAGATGAGGCCTGACCCATGTGTGTAACTGCTACAGTAATGGATTGGTGGATATGGTGAGTCACCCCGCAAAGGGTCAACACACATACTGTATATTGTTTGGTTCAGAGTACAATAGAGTCATATCCAACTTCATCTTTTTCTTTATATATATATATATATATATATATATATATATATATATATATATATATATATATATATATATTCAGTGGTTTGCTGTGCTGACCCCTGACATTTCTTCCATTGTGAAACTGCTCTGTCCCCCTTCTTTACAGCTCCCTGTCACTGCTCAGGTAAAGGTGGATCAGGATCCCATTACCCCAGTCACTTTGTGCTACCCACCCCTTTTTTATTAGCAGCATAATGGCACAGATACATTATCAGAGCTAATCAGAGTCAAATGAAGAAAAGTAGTGGAGTGAGACTGCAGGAATTGCCTTTTTTCCCCTCCCTTGCAGTGCTGCCATACTGGCAGACCCGTGTTAAACTTTTCCAATGCCCTTCTCTTTATTTTTATCTACCACTCTTATTTCATTTTCTTCCTCTAAGCCTCCCCTTTGGTTTGTTGCTCTTCATTTTTAGTTTGTTCTTTCTTAGACCTTCTCCTTCCCTTACACATCTCTTTCTCTGAATCTCTTCTCTCTCCCTATTTCTCCTCCACATCTTTCTCTCTTCTTTTCCGCAGGGATTGCCTGTTTGATATTCTACTTGTGTGGCGGGGCGGCAGGATGGATTAGAGCATGGACAGGCCCCACAAACCACCCTGATCTACAGGACAGCTTTTCAATCACTTCTCCAATGCTGTTCCACCTATATAAATACAAGCACAGGAAGAGAGCCACAGAGCAAGGGGGTTGGGGTTGGTGGAAATAATAGAAGATAAAAACAAACAGGTAAGGAAAATGTATAATTTTCTGTGCAAACAAGGTGGAATATGCCAGAACCAAAGAGTTACATTTCCCACCTCCACTGAGTTTGAGCATATCAAATTCCTGCAGGGAGTTTGGAACACAAGCCAGCTTAAAGACAGAACAATGGCTCATTTGCACCTGTAATGGCTCGCAGCAGTTTGTGCTTCACAATGAATGGCCTGCATAGGTGTCCCTTTGGCTTTGTTGGAAGGTACAAGTTTGTTTTTTCTCTCTCCCTGTGTGTTTAATACTCTGCTTTACCTTGATCCCCGGGTCCTTTCCCATTTAGACAAAAATTGCAGATCCCTTGTGTGGGTAAAACAGAATTGCTGTGCCTCCCTAGCCTTTTTTATTGGATCAATGGGGTGATCTTCCAATGCTGACATTAGGGGGCATTATAAAAAGGTTTCAAATGAGAGTGTTTAGTCCATTGCAGTTAGGTACTAGCTAGTATTGATCCATTGTGGCTCATCAAACTGTTTTGTTGCAAAAGTGACACTTGGGCAGTAATCACCTTCAAAAGGTGAGATAATACGAGGCTGTGTAATTGCAGTAGCTTGACAAATCCACTAATGAGTAACGCTGTCAGATGCCAGGGTATTATGTTGTGTCTGTGTATGAGCAGTAGGAATTGCAATTGCAACCCACTTCAGCTGAATAGTTTTCTAGTCCAGCAAACAGTTATTTTGTTAAGTCTACATTGACTTTGTTTAAGGATTTTAGACAAAATGCATGCTGTACAGTCTGTCTAGTGATCTGTGAACACTGAGCATGTTTTATTTATAATAACTTTTAAATATCATGTGGAGACATCCTGAGCAAACCAGTCGAAAGTGCTGATGGGGCTTCCTTTCACACAGTAAACCACTCTGTAGAACTTTTGTATTAGTTATTATTATCAATGTTTTCAATTATTTACAATGATATACTGTAGATTTTCAATAAAAAAGACTTTACATTCACTTTACATGCAAATTGTATTATATTTATATTTCTTACATTTTCTGCTGTATTTGTGTGTATAAGAAGTGAAACAATATTTAATACATCCTTGAACCGTCAGTACTAATATTTTGGCCCGCCGGTGATATAATATCTGTTGTTGTTGTTACCAGGGCTGTTGAGTGAGAGCGTTGTTTTTCGACACATTCAATACTTTTTCTCGGCACTGTTTTGAGCGTTTTAACAAACTGGTTAATGCGGGAACTATACTCTTGTCTCTGAATCGTAAGTTGAACATTACAGTGAGCATGTGTAGCCTATGTATAACTGTGAATAAATGTATTGGCGAATCCAAAATTATATAGTGTATTGGACATTTGTTTATTTTTAGCCAAGAAAACACGTTCAAAACAAGTCCAGCCGTTTTGTGATGTAGGCTATTTGGCCTTCTGCATGACTCTGCAAGCTTTATGGTTGTGTTGTATTGTTAACATAAGTGGTCCCATTTCTTTTCCCGTTTTCCAACCTCACATCTACACATAACGATCGCGGCACAAAGGTTAGATTTAGAAAAAGATTGTGGTTTAGGGTTAAAATCGTTTGTTACGTTACTTAACTGGCTATGCACATGATGAAGAATCTGACATAGTTGCCAAAAAAGTAACTTTTAAATGTACTGCTTATTTTTGCCACATGATGGGCTGCAGTAAAGCGCAATTAATTTTGAACTACACAAACAGAAACCATTATCTTTTATGTACTATTAGAGATACTACTTTTTTAATACTGTTTTGATTGATTGCATCTTTACACAAGATTAACTACCAGTATTGGTATGATGTCAAAGCTTGAGCATCGACTTTACCTTCGGGTAAAAAAAGAAAACTGATCTGCCTCATGATATCACACCACCATAATATTACCACATGCTTGAGAGGATAAAATTATTATCGTTGCTGTGTAGTGATTTTCCATTCAAGCCAATAAATACATACAAAATGCCAACCTGGCTGTCATCTTGAAATATTGCATTGCATGAGACTTTGAAGGTGAGCCGAATTATTAAACTATGCCATTATAACCTACTGGAACCCCTTATGCATGCCTACACATGCTGACATTACTTAACAAGTAGGAATTAGTTATCTGCTGTAAGTAAGCCTTATGGTGATTTTATCACTCACAATGACGCCTTGACACTGTTTTTCACACAGCAGAAGAACTCTGGTATGTGAGCCAGCCATCCATCCATCCACCTCTGTTAGTGACAGCTCATATGCGACATTTAGTGCTCTTCCCCAGAGCACTGGAGGGCTAATGAAAGATGGGATGTCTCAGAGTGGCTGGGTAACCTCTAATCCTGAATATAAGAACATTAATGATATAATAATATTTTGCCCATCTTTAAAAGGCAGTTCTGGCCAGGCTTCTTTACTTACTTTTGTAAATATGTTACATTCCCTTCTCTAAAAACTCTGAACAAAGCCTCTCTAATCTGTTTTAATTTGCATAATACATTGTAACACTGTTTTCCTTCCTGAAGATTTATCTGCGTGAACCAACCTTGAACCAATCCTCCTGTCCTATGGTGCCTCTCTCTAATGTTTCTACTCTCACATCATCTAAGTGAATGGAGTGATTGCTAGAAAATGTATATATTCTTGTGTGTCTCATTAAACCTTTAGAACTTTGTGAACTAAACAAGTGGATTGAAATTTGAGTGGCATAAGTACATTAACGCTAGATCTGAAATGCAACATATTAACATTTCACATTGTGTGTTTTGTTTTAAAACCGTCAAACTTTCATTTGTAGCACCTCAACTTCCTCTGATCACGTGTGTGAAAGCCCTTCTATGCCCCTTTATTCAAGGTTAGATTGATGACCAGCAAAGTGAGCAACTGACCCAAATCAATTAACACACTGGGATCCTGGGTCAGTTGCTCATATGTTGCATGTGTTAAATTGCAGATTAGTTTGGTCATGCGCTCTTGGTTGTGGGCCCCAAGGCTCTGCTCCAGAAGGTTGGAGATCTCATCCTGGATGTTGATAGGTGTGCCATCTGCCCATCTTCTGAGGTACACAACCTTGTAATCCTGGACTCCACCCTCTCTTTCCATATTCACATCAAATCCATCACCAAATCAGCCTTTTTTCATCTAAAAAAAATCTCCAGACTCCGGCCATCACTCTCTGACTCTGTGACAGAAACCCTCATTCATGATTTCATAACCTCCCATTTAGACTACTGCAATGGAGTTCTGTCTGGGGTCCCTAGCAAAACTCTAGACATGCTCCAGTATGTCAAAAACTCTGTCGCCAGGGTCCTCACCCACACCAAGACCTGGCAGCACATCGCCCTAACCCTCATCTACCTTCACTGGCTCCCAATTAAATCCTGCATCTAATATAAAATTCTCCTTCTCAACTACTAATCCCTCCATGCCCTGGCCCCACAGTGCCTCTCTGACCTCCTCCATCCATACACCCCACCCCAAAACCAGCGGTCCTCAGACGCTGGCCTGCTCTCCATTCCCCACACCAGACTCTGCACCTTTGGAGACAGAGCCTTTAGTGTTGCAGCCCCATCCCTCTGTAACACCCTCCCTGCAGATATCCGAAATGCTACATCCCTGGACATTTTTTAAAAACTCCTGAAACACCACCTGTTTACCACAGCCTACAACCTCCCTTAGCTTAGCCACAGTAATGATGTAAAGTATCCTTGGGTTTCATGAAAGGCGCTATATAAATAAAAGTAATAATAATAATAATAATAATAATAATAATAATATTATTATTATTATTATTATTATTATTATTATTATTATTATTGTGCATCAGCAAATTACAATATTAACTAAAATCACGAGGGCTCTTAGCCCCATGCATTATTACCTGATCTGGAGGAATCAACATCTAGTTTACTGCCTATGATGGGGGCCTATACTGTACAGGTTAGGTGAACTGAATGTGAATGTGACTATATTTGTCTGTCTATATTGGTAAGTGCTGTGATAGACTGCCAACCCATCCACATACCTCATGTCTTACCTATGTTGGAATACAGATCCTGTGAGCCTGATCCCTCACACAAACATATATGTAATATGGCCTATATTTAGTCAATATCTTAGACACTTCAAACCATATTTATATTCATCAGGGGCCTTCTCCTATTATGAACACAACCTCCATTGTTCATTCCGCATGTTCATAGCTCAATGAAAATGAAAATACGTTTATCGGTCAGCCCTACAGATGAACATCTAATATCTATAATCACAGACACCGCCACTGACTATCCCTGTAACAATTTGGCCACACTTAAGCGAATTGACCATACATGGTCCTACTATATACTAGAATTTGACCTAGTTTTGTTAAAGAAAATCCTGCAATTTGGCCCAAAGCAATTCTGAATGGCATTTCTCCCACAAACGTCCTGTTTTATTTTCCCTGCTTTCATTTCCTTCACTACCTGGATTTTTAGACCATTTGATGAAAATGAAGCAGACTATTTCTAAAGACTTGTTGTGACAAAAAAGATACAGATAGTAGTTTTGCATGACGCTGCTGGTAAACACCTTATCCATACTGTGTCCATCCTCAACTGCTGAGGCAACTCAGTCAGTACAGAAATGAGTGGCCTGAATACTGTTATATACCGGGCTATAAATAACCAGGATACCAATGTGCATGTAAACACACTCAAAGAATCAGTGTAAGATTATCAAATTGACTTAGTCTATGTAGAATGAAATATTCAGGGACTGATCTTTAACAGCAGTTATGCTTGTATGCATATTTAACAGCTTGTAATGAAAAAATAAAAATGTTTGAATAGCACCAGTTTTAAAATTTAATTATTCTTGTCAAATATATATGACTGTCCTCCTTCATTAAAGCTAAATACTGTAAAATAGGATTCTGAACAGGAACATTATCTCTCTTTTTCTCTCACCATTTGCACTCCCATCTTCAGCCATTGCTGTCATCATACGGGATCTCTCTGACTTTGATAGTGCATGAACATGTCCTGTGCTGAAGTGTTAAGGGCAGGAGGGAGTCAGTGACTGATGTGGAGAGCATCAACACTCCCCCCAATGTCAGCCAGTGATTGATGTTCAAAGAATGGTCCAAAAACCCATGACCAACCCCCCTCAGAGCCAGAGGCACCTTACTCTTTCCCCCCCATATAAAAGTGATATTTTCAAGAGATATGAAATATTAATTATACAAAGCTATGTTCGAATGTATCTGATGTGAAATGAAGGTCCCTTTGTATTTGAATGAAATTAATAAAATATATCATTGAGAGATATTACAGCCCACCTTGGTCATTGTAATTTTGACATTTGAAGAACATTTGCATTTAGTTATTACAGTTATGGGTATGTATCAGAATTGCTTATAAGGAAGTCCACTGTTTGACTTGCTCAATACTCTAACAAAATGTAAACTGCAAATGTGCCATGGATACTTGCAAGTAATCACTATAACATTTTTATAATACATAAATACATAAAGCTATTTATATTCAGATCAAAGTAGGCTAATTTCAGTTGTTTTGTCTCATGTACATCGGGACATTTGTTCTCCCTTTTCCTCTTTATATTTGACCTTCATGTGCAAACAAAGATCCATTTGTCTTCCCTGGTACAATGAGCGGTCGGAGTCACAAAAAATATGTTACGGATAAATGAAATGCCTCTGTCAACAATGCTATTTTTACATGGGTGGTCGTTTCGATTAAAATGTCATTGCCTCCGTTCATTTTCTTTGATGTTTCTGTTGAACTTTACACACTTGACTTGTTCTGTCCATAAAATATGAATTATCCTCACTGGCTTCACAAGACATTCTTGTGTATCTACATGCACACATGTGATTGCACACACCAGCAGAACCCTGTACGTATTCTCATTGTGAGCTCCTCTGTGATGTTTATAGAGACATTTTATGATGGCATTTAGAAAAGAAACTAGTTCATATGTAGTGTATGTCTACAGGAGAATATGTATAAGCACAATTGAATTGACAAGCCTCAGGGTCAGAAAAAGTTTTCCTAAAAGTATACTTGGCTAAACAGCAAATAGTGTTTTTTTCTATGAGAATTGTGTTGTCTTTTTTATTTGAAAACAACTAGACTTTCTGAGCTCATCACACATTCAAAAGTGTTATCCAATTCACCAGCTCCAAATGATTACTTGCAATTGTTGTGGTCATTGTTGAACACAATCCACAAAGTGCAATAATTTACCCCGGGCACACAACTGTGAAGAAAGAAATTAAAAATAGGGCACCATCCAATGATGGAATAAATGGAAAAGCACTTAAGAGAAGATGATGAGAATGCTTTTGCATCCCTTGAGAGGGTGCCTGGAACAAATGGCTATGGCAGATATGGGCTGAGAAGTCTTCTTAAGATTGACACAGGTAAGTGGTACTGCGTGAACAGGGGTGCCGTGTCAATTAAGGTGCATAGAGGACCGCTGTTTGTCTGTGAGAATCTCATTAACACCAAGGTCAGTTTCATCAGGCCCCGGAGCTGCTCGTTTTTCTCATATATTACCAGCAGGGCCGGAAATAAAAAAGGCATATTGGGAAGGCATTTGAAAACCTCGGGATTGCATGCAGATTCTGAGTTACACATGCAAATGCAGGCAGTGCATTTAGAGGTAAAAATACACTGTCATACAGTGTATTAGTTTATTGACCTTTCAGCATTATCACAGGTTCATAAAGACAATTGTCATTAAAGACACTGAATTATTTTGCTGTTACAATATGATACCAATATACTAAATATGACAACATTTAAAATAGATTAAAATGATGTGCTGTTACAGCCACAGATACAGCCACCACCACTTCCATAGACACACAAATCACACACAAACCCATTTACCCACTCACATGCTAAATAATAGCTGTTTAAAGAACAGTTTCCCAAGAGGGATTTTGAAAATGCAGAGCAGGTAGCAGGTGCTTGTTAAAATGAATATTGCAATTGTGTTTATGCAAAACAATTTTTATCAATTATTGCACATGGTTCCATGGGACTTAAAGGACTGAATAATTGTACCTCTGCAACCTGTGTACTCATGCAAACCTACCTAAGTTATTTAACTAGTAAGCTTCCCTAGAATTAAAAGACTAATAGATTTAATCTCATTATGATATGCATCTCTACTTATGTTCTTACTGCATTTTTCTATATTGCGGGCATTTTATTTTACATGCTATTGTGTTTTAAGTGCCATGTTGCATGCTTCCATTACTGAGCACACAGCATAATAAGTATTGTGTAAAAATAAATCCACTGAGACATACACAGTTAACTGTCCAAGATGTCAGGCACAACCTCAGCTGTAGTTTACCCCCCTGCCTTTAACCTCCCAGTCAAGCATGTGGGGGATAAACAGTTAATTGTCTGAGTGAGCCTGAATGGTTGGTGCACAAGCAGGCAGAGTGCCTTTCTCACTGATCGTTGGTCGTTCCAGCAGCCAGTGTTTTCCTATATCTCCTGACACCGGGCCCTTTTCTGTCTCTCCCATGTTATTGGAAAGCGCTGATGGGAAATATATAACAGCTCAACACAGTAACTACCAACTCTGTGCCCCAAGCCTCACTCTCAACTTAACTGTCAAGATCTAAAAGACAAAAAGCCTCTTGTTACTGTGCCTAGTTGCATGGCTACAGCTCAATTTCTTTGCAGGAGACAGACTTTCAAAGGGGGAGAGTCACCTGCTTGCACCCCTTTTGCTCTGTTTGCTCTTTTTCTGAATTGTCACTCAACCTCTTTCCCTCCCCTCCTGCTAGTTTTGCCTTTGTCTCTCTATGGATATTCCTGAGCGGTTTGTACCCACAGGCAGCCGTTCCACTTGTTTATCCCTTTCTCTTTCAATAAGAGCATGTGGAGGACAGATTCAAACTCTTGTTGACAATGCAGCCAAATCCACTCTCTTCTTGATTCTATCAGGCAAACAAGTCCATGCTTCTTTCTTATTTTAAACCAAAAATATACCGACTTTTAACGGCAGGGTTAACACACAATGATTTATGCTAATAAAGACAAACTGCTGTCCGATTTATCTCCATAAGGCAACAAGATACATTTCACTCTTAGTGCATTATATCCATCACTGAAGTGATGAAAGCAGACACACAAGGCATCAATACATTGACTTTGGGACACTTAACAAATAACAGAAAAGATAAATAAACGGTCAAGAGACAAGATAGTGAAACAAGAAGGTGAAGGAATAAAATAAACTGGATAGTACAGGCCTAAAAACAGCCCAATGTTTCAATCAAAGCAGCGATGAACACTTTTAGCCTTGATCCAACACTAATAAGTGTTGCAGTAAATCTCTCCAGATGTTCTGGAATTTGTTTCAGGTAAAGCATAGCATAATAGCAAAGAGCAATTGAACTATGTTTGGAGTTTATTCTGGGAACAATAAGAGGACCAGTACCAGTACCAGTAACCAAATAATACTTATATTATTTTTGCGATGACACATTACATCATACTACACAGAACATTAACCAGGCATACATATGGCATATGGTTTTAAAGCGTAACACTGATTTTCCACCAGGCACGGTGTGCCGTGCTGCATTCCGGACGTATGGTTCTGTCCTCTGCCATGCACCTTACCACACCGGGAGCGTCTCAGAAGCGGAGCATCTTGCTGCCCAACTCGCAGACACATTTTATTGTCTCTACAAGTATTTTACAGAACAATCAAAATACAAGTATTTTACAGAAAAATCACAATCAAAGACGACGGCTAGTATGCCGTTGTCCTTGTAAAAAGGATCTGTGATCTTATTATGTTTTTCCACCTCCAAGATGAATTTCTCGTCGTCCGTAATGTTGTACAGAAGAAATGCATGATTTTGGGGGGTGTCTTTTGGTAAATTGACTGGATATAATAGACCTGGAGCTTCACGCAGAGCCACTTCACGCACGCTTCTGGGATGCGCCGTGGCGTGACTTGTGGATGGCCGCAATTGCTCGTGGGGGTCGTGGCGCTTCCAGAACGCAGCACAGACGCGCCCGGTGGAAAAGAGGGGTAAGAGATGTCACCTTTTTCAACAGCCAATAGCTAAGTCAGCTTGTAAAGTCAGCTACAAACTATAGAAATGATCCATAATTTTTATTTTATTTCTATACAAACTGGTCGCAGTAGCAGAGTTTGAGAAAGAGGCTCAACGAGCGCCTGCGAGCACAGTAATGTGGTCAAGCGAGCTAGAGAGTGACTGAAGAGAGGGAGCGGCGATAGAACAAAGCATGGATCACATAAATACAATGTTGTTTTCGGCAATTCATCACTAGAAATGCAACTGTAGCAAGCATCTCACTATCACTAAGGTTATCCACATTCATATTTAGACGCAACAAATGATATATCCAGCTACAAAAAGCCTGAAAATTGGTTCAAAGAGTTATTGCTATGGAGATGATACACCATCTCGTCACATTTGGTGTGAACTGGCAGGTTTCAGAGAGTTGCAGACCGCCATGTTGCAATAGTTGCAAGTAGTTGCAAGTTTCAACTTTTCTCGTCGCAAATCTTTGATCTGAACAGGGCTTCATTTACACAACCTGTTGTCCCCTTGGATGTTTTTTTAATCCTATAGCAAATTTATCAAGGAGTCATCAAGGTCTTTAGTTTCACATTTGCGAACAGAAATCCTTCCTCTTGCCCTTGAGGTTCGCAGATAAAAATGTAAGGGTTGCGTATGACATATGACATAAATGTGACGCCATATACAACACAGTTTACATTAAAAGGATGGATTTCACTTAAAATATGTTCTCACTCATATCTGGTGGTACTTTGACCGATCTGTCTCAAACATTTCTGTTGCTACCCTGATCACCATCATAATAATTTTTTTCTTCATCACAATCTCTAATGTCCCACTTAAACCTTTTGAGAGTAAGATATGTGGCATTATATTGTAGCAGAGATTTTTCTTTTCAATTTCTACATGCCGTTTTCTTTCTGCCTTAGGCACCACAAACAAAATTACATTCACCTCCATTGTATCGGTTTGGCTCATTGAGTGGCAATGATGATGTTTGTGATGTGTTGGTTCCTCCTGATTGAACCAGAATTCATATTATGTATTTCATTTTTGTATCTGCTTATACTTGTATTTGACCTATTCAAAGCACACCAAAACTTTTCCCAGATTTATTTGGGATATTGATGTAATTCTAATTATTTCAAGAGGCCTGCTAAAGTAAACAAAGATAAGTTCTGACATTTGACGCAGCCAAGTTTGTGTCTTTTTTTTGTTTGTTTTGACATAAAAGGATTCTGAATGGGGATCCATCATTTCAAATCACACGTGCACTGGGCACACTGGTTTCCATATGTGAACATGTCATGTTTTGGCACATGATGATATATGAAATTATGATCACATACAAAACCTTCAACTAATTTCTTCTATATACATAATGTCAGCTTACTGACAACAGCATACTGAGTCAATAGTTTGAAATGTCTTAAACAGAGATAGAACATTGTTGAAAGCTGATGGACAATATACAAACGCAACGTTGCCATGGTTAAGCATGCTCTTTTTGTCTCTGTGCTTTTTAAAATATTGAAATATTTAAAGAAAAAAGCACAAGAAGCCAAGGAAGCAATTTGGCAAAACTGCCTGGTGCTTTGTAGTTTTTTAAATTGCTTCAAACTGAATAAAAGAAGTGGGTCACTGCTGAAGTACTGAAGTCTCAGCAGGTGGTTACTGAGGAAACACAAACTAAGTTGTGTATAAGTATGATCATTAGAAATCTATGACAACAAAATCATAGTGAGGCATCTTCCATCGTACAGGTAAATAACCCCCTCTAATTTCCAATGTACATAATGTAGAGGCGCAAGAAGTGTTAAGGGACAGCATCATTCATTCTCATTTCAATTCATTTCTAATGATTTCATTATTCTTTTGATACCCCCTTTCTCCAATCTTACCCCATAGGCCCAGAACTTTCTGCCTTTAAATGGAACACTGATTGTTTTTCATGTTTATTCACAACCCACGGGTCAGCAGCCTCCCGTAATCTGCTGTTTCTTCCAAGGACAATTTGGGGGATATCATGAATAAAAATGATCTTAATAATATTGCGGTAAAAGGACCCATGGCAACTATGAATACCATTAGAGCTTGATCGGAGGCCGTTAGTGCCTCATTTATGTGCCACATTTATATGGCCAGAGCAACAGTATAGGGCCTGCATGAGTGACTCCGGGGGCTGGCTGTGTACAGTCTTTTGTCATTTACTTTTTCATTTATTCTGTCATATTCATTGTACTGTATTTCAATGGTTATTTTTATTATAATGGAGTTTTGATCCCGAGAGGTATTGTTATGTGTTTTTGTATTAGATGAAGTATTCGTCTTACTTCTGAAGTTTACCTTAGATTCATAATATGGAAACATAAATATAAGAGAAAGTCATCGTGTCTTTGGAAGTATCTTTTCTGTGACGCAAGCTGCATGGAGCAGTCGCAGCAATTTGCCTCCCTCGAATACCCTTGACCTAAATGGTGAAAATTCCAGGGGAGTAGAGAATTAAAAGTGAGAGAAAAATACAATTATGTGCAGAAAAAAAAAAACACGTTAGGTGATAAAATAGTATTTTCCTTGAACTGTGGGGTAAGGGGATGACTGTTATAATAATATTAACATAAAGAACAGTAAGGACTATATTCTAGGGGATACGTTCTACCTGCTGAATCTCCTAGGGAAGGAAGTGTTGCCACAAAGGTTGCCAGGGCCATACAAATTACACATATTGTGTCACAGTATCTTGATTCTGACAGGGTGGGAGTTAAGCTGGAGAGCTATTATTATGCATGGGTTGGAGTTTTTACAGTAACCACGGTTGATTTCTGTTAATATGGTATGAAATTAATACTGAGGTCAAAGCCAACCTGTCCCAACATCCTTGTCATCTTAAAAAAAAAAAAAATCTTATTCTTTTAAGCGTTACTGCTTGTACTTTTCCATGTTTTATGTGATTTACGTCCTCTTCTCTTGACTTTGAGACCTCTGTTTTGATGAATCAAGGTGCAACGCGCAGAGCACAGCCAACTGTGCCGTGGTGATGCGATGGGGTGGGATGAAAAAGAATCCATTATTATACATTATGTGTGGGTGTGTTAGGGGTCGTAACAATCGTGGCCAATCACATTTGTTACTTTCACCACCTTAAAAGCAGCGCAGTCCCACCCTAATGTACTGACTAGCTTGGTAATGGAGAAGAGAGTCCAGGAAGATCATAATCACAAGTTACAAATGTGTACTTGTGGAAAAACTAAATATACAAAGATGCCTCTTTTTAAGATGGATGTAAGTAACAATATAGCATACTGTGCATTTCTTTGTCTGGGAATGATGTTTTGGCAAAGGAAGGATATAGATTTGTTCATGCATGGCTCAGGTAACATATCAAACTTGAAATATTTCCTGATTTGATGTAATATTAATGCTTACTGATTAATGTGTGTATCTGTATCAACAAATGTGCAAACCAAATTTGTAAGAAAGGAAAGGATTACCACTTCAATACTTTTCTGCTGATTTAGTTTTAAAGAGGTGAGAAGAAAATATATATTTGAAGGTATAAGATTGACTGATTTTGCAATTATTATTATTATTATTATTATTTTACATACAACACATGACAATTGTTTACAGCTAGGATTGGCCTGAGTTACTGTGACAGGATTTATCATGAATTTATTTAGATTCTTACTTCCATAAATCATTCCTCGTTGTAACACATTTACCAGGTGCTAACTAATCATTATAGTTTGATTATAATTTTATATTGAGATTGATTTGTTCTTTCTCACTGTGACCCACCATGGACCTCAGTTTCTTGTAAAGCTGGCTGATGAAAAGGTCTTTCACATGCATGTACATTTAAGCAAAAGCTCACAACAGGCCGTGGTTTGGCCCGATGACCGACAACCCCCTTCACTGTGATATAATCGCAACATATCACAGACTGAAGTGAGCTGTTGCTGTTATAAAAATGGTCATCAAATATGGCATTATAAAAAGTTATAGTCACATTCCATTTTAAATAGATTTATATCAATAAATAACCAACTGAGGCACTGGTAGAACAGCAACTTTTTCTGCAAAGTAAGATTACTGTTTTTGTCAATGGAGTCTAGTGGCTTTGAAGAGAGCATATGTAATGGCTTCAGTTGCCCATCGGAAAGGGCTGTCTGACTGCAAGGTAAAGCGGTGAAAATATTCGAAATAACGTATACACTGAAAGGGATATTTTGCCAATTTTAAACCAGCTCTGTGTCCTGGTACTGTGTGTGCATATTAACAGCTTCCCTCTGTGGCACCAGCTATCAGTTTGTTGGTCTCAAGTTTTTTTCTCAGATAGGAAGTGATAATTATTGTCCAAAAGAATTAGGACTTAGACGTCATGAACCAATCAGATTGCTTGATTTGAACTACTGGTATTATAATTTGACAGCTAATACGGAAATACAGAGTAATTCAAAGCTAGCTCCAGTGTCATGAGGATGAGGCCCTGAGGCATCCGACTTAACCCTAAATCGGCAGGTTTGCAGATTGGTCTGTCCGGTTAAACTGTCTGCATTAATTATTTAGTAATTAGCGACATGTAATTGCTTTCTGACACCTAGGATTACACTGTCTTTGTAATGTATTAGCTGTCTCCATTATAGCAGGGTGTTGGATAAGCCTGCACTTGATGTGGCTTATCTTTTCATTTTCCTTCTCTTTACCCCCCAATCCCGAATTTACCGACTTCAACATGCTCTCTATCCATCTCTCCTTTGGTTTTTCACAAGGAGGGGTTAAGCCAGAGCAGTGAACCAGCATGTGATGTTAGATCAAGACAAATGATACCCGCATGCCTCTAATCTCTAATCCAGGGCCTCTTTCTCTTTTATAAGGTCCAATGCCACTCATTATGTTCGCAGTAAACAAGTGCACTTCTGGATGTGTTTTCACACATGCAGCCTGGGCTCTTTGTGGATCTGCTCATCTTTTCACTCTAGCTGCACTGTATTTACACACTGAGGCCTTGAAGCCTGGGCTTAGATCTTATATCTCTAGACCTAGGGATATTCACCCAAACTTCAGGCCAAACGGAGACGGCTGATTGTCAAAGGAGCCATGGGTTGGATTGGAGAACTGCAGTACCAGGAGGGCCATGGAGACGATAAGCTGTGGTTTAATGGGTTAGCTGAGCAGTTCGACATACCCCAGAGGCATGTGTGAATATACAGTATTTGTGTGTGTATGTGTATATATGTCTTTTTGATAATTGAGTGTGAGTATTTTAAGACTTTGTCACACATATGTCTGGTATGTCCAGAAGGATATTTATTTTTGTAAGCTGTGAGCTGCGCTGGAAGGGGAAAAGGGGCCAAAGAAGTGACTTGCCTCAAAAAGCTTCTGTCCTATGTCAGTGTCGGTGTCACAGGAGCACATAGGCAAGGCAAGGCAAGGACATTTATTTATATAACACATGTCATACCTAAAGGCAACCCAATGTGCTTTACAGATTACACAGAGTCAATAAAAAAGAAACAACCAAATGCACCAAGAATAAAAACATAAAAATCTAATTAGCAATGGTAAAAAGGTGGGTCTTTAGCTTAGATTCGAAAGTAATCAGCATGGTCTCAAGTCTAAGCTTTTCTGGCAAATCTTTCCACATTTGAGCAGCATATAAGCTACTGTAAAGGCAGCGTCGGCATGTTTAATTTTGACTCTGGGAACAGTAATCCAGAACCAATAGTCCTGAGAGGTCTGCAAGGTTCATAATGGGTCAAGAGATCTGATATATACCAGTTTTGACTGCTAGTGTATCACCCTCTCAACCTTTGCTTCCTACACTTCTTTCTCATGCCTGCTCACGTGGGAAACATTTTAAGAATACATTTGAATCTGCAAAAAGAGTTGAGGTCAGTCAAGGGCTCAGTGTTTAAAATGCCACATGGTAAAAGTAAAAGTAAAAGTAAAAGAGCAGCGAGAGAGATGGGGCAGGGGCTTCCTTCCCACCTATTGAAATGCATCTCCTCTGCCCAGTCTTCAGGGGCATTAGCATTAGGCTGGAGATGCAGTCTTAATCAATTTACACTTTGCTACATTGCTTAAAGGGCTTAATGATGTAAGGGATGTGAGCAGAGCCTGGCGAGTGGGTGTCTCAGTCTGTGCTTTTGAGATACTACAGTAAAAGAGGTCTAACATCATTTTGACACCCAACCTGATCAGAGAAATAATTAAGTTTGACTGAGTTGACTTAGTATGTAATGACATCAAAGACATGAGCTTACCCCCATATTTGTGCGTTTCCCTCAAGAGCTGACTTGGCACCAGGATTTGGAAGATTTTACCATCAAATTGCTGCTCTTAATAAGAAATGGAACACAGCAGGTTGACAAGTAGGCTGAATGTATATTCCTTAGCCAAACGGTAAACAAAGGCCTCATATTACTCAGACAGCTTGATAGGAGAATATTTTAGGAAACGCAACCTGCATACATTCTGTCTGTAACCTCAAGATACAAAAATGACCACCCACACCAAGAGAAAACAAACTGTTAGATATATTTTACTTAGAAACTCCTGACAACAGAAAAGGTGCGCATGTGTGAGTGTGCACATGTTTATATGTGAACCTGCAAAACCTGAAACTGTTGATGTTGTACTGTACTGAATCAGTATTTTTAAATCCATTCAAAAATCCCACTTAGGCGTCAGGAACTGATAATTTTCCTTAGGCAAAAATGCACAGATACATCCAGCACCTCTATTTCCTTTGTGCATTGCATCGTGGGACAATAGTGGGCATCAACAGCAAACTCAAAAATCCAGAATGTTTTAGTATGCAGGAGGTTGCTTGACTTTGGCTATATTGAACGCGTAACGTATGCGGACTGTTAGTGGAGCGTGTGTGCTGCGGAATGTATGTTTTAACTGGCTACACCGACTGCGAACACATGGCGTAGGATTGTGTGAGTCACAGCCGAGACGGAGAGCTTTTGCTTTGGGAATGTTGTTGTTTCTTCCGTTTTTTTGGAGCTGGCACAGCGCTGTGAAAACGTCAATTTACTGTCAGCTGTTATCAGAGGACGCAGCTGAGGGAAACAAGAAATAAAAACAGAAACTCTCAAAATGAAACTGCCAATACGCTCGCTGACAGTCATTAAGTCGTTTCCTGTGTATCTGTAGTTTTATTTAAAAGAAATAATGACACTTCATAATCCATTTCTGTGTAAAAGGGCTATTTTTACGCTTGTAAAGCGGATCTCCGTGGAGCATGTGCACCACTACAAGCTGCTCTCTGTCCAGTGTAGCCAGTTTAATTGATTATAGTGAAAGCGTAGTGTTGGATGGACCGCTACTCATACGTTACGCGTGCACTGTAGCCAGCCGTAAGTTAAAATGAATTGAACTTTTAAGGAGAGGAACAAGAAGCGAATTGCCTGTATGTGTGCACTTTTTTTGTGTGTGGAATATAATAATAATACATTTTATTTAAAGGTGCCTTTCTTGGCATTTAAAATCAGCAAAAAAATATAAATAAAGAATAAAACAACAATAGAAACGAGAGGCAGAGCAATACAATACTATAATATTATAAATATATAGCATAATTATATTATTTTCTCATTCTTTCAGAGGGGGCGGAGGAGCGTTTTGGGAGCCCCCCAAAACCATGGCAGGGGAAACACTGAGTGCATTACTTCCTAGCTATATATACGAATGGTTCATGAGAACAACCTGCATCTTTGTGTGGGCAGTGTGTTTAGATGAACGTGTTTGGCTTCCCTCCATGGTGACACAAAGCTCCCAGCGGAGCAGAGCAAGCGTCATCCAGCGGATCTCAGCAGACCTTAGCTGCTTCAAGCTCCATGCAATGGCGCTACGGAGAGAAGACAAACACTGTTCATCTAAGCACACTGCCCACACAAAAATGACACAGAGCTTTAAAATTGGCATAGTAAGCCTTTAAATTGACCCCAAATTACGTTCCTCAGATGTTTGGCTCTTCAGCACTATTATCTGCACACAGGCCCTAAAGTTTCCCATGTAGAGCATTAAGCGAAACACAAAAACATACTAAAGCGCTTTTGTGAAGTAATTATCCATATCTAGCTGTATCGGCCACAAATCATGAACTACATATTTTAGAGGCTGGCAATGAATCTTGTCAAAGAAAAAGCAAAGACTACTGCTGCAATGGGATAGACTGAGCCAGATTAAAGAATTCAATTGCATTTCCGATATGGTCTGACGCTAGTACCCTTCTCCAAAAATATTTAAATATTGCAATCAAGTAAATCATGCTTCATTATCTTATCAGTATGCAACTCTACACCTAACTTGCTCACAAGACATATTGTCTTTAAAAAGCTGTCCCAGGCTTGCCTTTCTCTGTAGCCATAAGTAATGTAATGTAGGAATTCTCAGACTGGTGGCAGCAAAGGCCATAGACTGGGCAAGGCAGGCAGGGCAAGAATCACAGCAATCCTGCATTAAAATTTGACTTTGTACAAAAAGTACTAAAGTATTAGCATCAACATATACTGTAAGTACTAAAGGTCCAAGTACCCATTATGCAGAATGACCCATTTAAGAATAATATATTGTTTTTGATGCATTAATGTGCATAAATCAGTGTTGCAGCTGGTAAAGGCAGAGCTA
The DNA here is from genome assembly GCF_004354835.1 of Perca flavescens. Lineage (NCBI taxonomy): Eukaryota > Metazoa > Chordata > Actinopteri > Perciformes > Percidae > Perca > Perca flavescens. The sequence goes on from NC_041338.1 coordinate 15,424,653, forward strand.
GTTATATATTTCTCTGAAGAGGAGCTGCAGCCAGGCAGGCACAGTCTAATGGGCACAAATGAGCACTAAAATGCAGTCAGACAGCAGGGGGACAGCGTCTCTAAGCGTTCACTCCGCTCTAGAGCCAGTTTGTTTATTTAAAGACTGACCACTGAACTGCAAATATCCATGAAGCAATATCCCAAAAGCATTTAGTTATAATGTTGGCTGATGCATGTTGGCTAGTTAGGTCAAGGTCAAGGTAGTCTTTGTTATCCCCAAGGGGCAATTTGTGATACAGCCAACAGCCAATACATACAATCATTACAAAACAAAACAACAACAATATAGTAAGGATTATCGCAACTGCAACTGAAGTGCTCGTTACAGGGGGTGGGTCTGGTCTCCCAAGATTGACCCCGCCTTCTTAAAAACTCTCACTTTAAATAAGAGATCCGTCAGAGAAGTGCCTGCAATTTTTCCACACACTTTCACCATCCCCTAAAGTAGTTTTTTGTCCTTTTGGTTCAATAAACCGTACCAACTTATGAAGGCAAACTTATGAAGTGATTTAATGAAACAATATTAAACAAAATTATCAGAGTCACATCAACATTACAATTTTGGTGCTTACAAAATAAGTATAACAAGAAGCAACCTTGTGATCGGGAGGTCGCCGGTTCAATCCCCAGACCGACAGGATAAAATCTGGGTGGGGAAAGTGAAAGAGCAGCGCTTATCCCTCCCTCATTACCACCACTGAGGTGCCTTTGAGCAAGGCCCTTAACCCCCAAACGCTTCAGTGGAGCTGCTCAGTGGCCAGCAGATCAGACTGTGGTTGTACTGGGCAGCTTCCAGGTGTGAATGTGTAACTGTGTGAATGTGACAGGTCGTTGTTGCAAATGAGAATTTGTTCTTGATGGACTTACCTGGATAAATAAAGGTTAAAAAAAAAATAAAAAAGAAAGTGCTGGTTGTGTTTCTTACACACCGTGCCGACATGAGACCCAAAGGTCAATTTGCCGTCCAAGAAAGTACCTAAAAATGAATATGACTGAACACACTGCACTACCTGATCACTGATTAAGACAGGAGAGCTGACGGTTTCCTACAATCTATTGCCATCTCTTTGGTTTTTGTCACATTTATGGTTACAAAATTACACTGTAACAAATTGCTGTAAAATACAGGATATTTTGCACAGTATTGTACCGTTTTGCATTAATACAGTTGTATACTGTAAATTCTGATGTCTTTGAGGAACAAAATATTAATGGCAAGCTCCTGTAAAATCTTACGGTAAAAAGCAGTATTTATTATTTTTTTTACAGCAAGCTACCTATAATCTTACGGTATAATATAGAATTTTTTTTTCTTTTTCAGTTAACTTTAAATCAGACTTGATCTTCGGCCCGTTAAATCGTTCATCTGAGCAAAATAAAAAATTAAATGAAATTAAAAATAGGCTTAGACATAAGTGTTTTTATTTGAGATTGATGACACAATAACAAGAAGATGAAGAAATTGTTTTCATCCGGACTCTTAAACTGACAGCACCAAACTGGATGGAGCACTTGCTGCTTTCCTCACCGTTCTCTCGTCAACTGGCTTGGGCATTTGATTTGTTGTCAGATCTAATTAAGGTGGGCTACAAGGTTCTATTTTACCATTTGTTGTTTTACTTTTTTAAGTAAAACAGTTTATGGGAGTTTATAGGGAGAAACTTGTTATGCAGGTTGATGCAAAAAGTTAAAAAGTAGCTTGAAATATGCACTAATGTAATATACAGTAGCTAAAAGTTAGTTGACTAGTTGTTGATGTAATGATTTTTTTTCCTTGAGTATTTTAAAGATTATTTTGCTGTGAAGGCCTGTAGTGAAAACATGATAAAACATACATGATATGGTTCCATGTTAAATGCAAATGATCTTTACTTACCATACCTAATATCTTATATACTTTGTCTATTATTATATTGTAGGCGCCTCATTGGGATTAATCCTGAGAGGGGAAGAAAGACCAGCCAGGGGAAGGTGGTGTCAAAGAAAATGGGGAAGCTTTAATTTTTAATTCAGGTTAATTTTTGGACCCACCATTGTTGAGAGACAGTTTGATATATTTAATTTTTTTTGTTAATGGAATGTGTGTAATTTAGTTAGCTTTTACGTAGTTTTCTTAGCTGCTATGCATTTGATGCAGTGACGTTAACCCAACTGTTGTCTTTGGGAGGAAGGAGGAAGGAAACAAACTAGCAGTAAGGTTAAATGAAGTTGAATTGGCTGATAATTTGTACATTTTGCCAACAGTCAAACCAGACCTGGTCAATTTTGAACCGAGGAGGAAAATACAAAGTTTAATGAATGTAATGTTAGCCATCACTTGTCATAGTTCAAGAAATAATTCTGACAACCAAGTAGTAATGTTGTTTTTATGGATTTTGTAGATATTGAAAATGTTTAGCTTTAATAAATGCCTTATGTTATAAGCGAATCTCTTGTCTGAGCCATTTCTGTGACAGCTATTTTCATGTATTATTATTATTATTATTATTATTATTATTATTATTATTATTTCAGAGGTTTTAAAACGTTTAAATCATTAGTTTATATCACTGTGAAGATCACATTCTAAAGTTTTACAGTAATACGTTGTTAATGGAGAATACTGTAGGATTGCAACCAAAGAGCTGACAGTATAATACTGTAATGTTTATTTTCCATACAGCACAGTACTGTAATATTTTTACAGTACTAAACTGTTGTTGTAGATCACAGGAGGTACACTGTAGAATAACCATTTCAAGCTCGCAACTGTGGCTGCCAGTAGTTCACTGTAATTTAACAGGAAATTTTGTTACAGTGTAGGCTTTACACCAGTTAGTAACTGGCATTAAGTTAACTGGCAAGATCAAGTTTAGGCAGACACTGTAATGTTAGGCTACTGTAGACAACATTAACTTACTAGGTAACATTAATGTTCTGAATCTGTAGCTAATGTTAGCTCACGTTAGCTGGCAATCACAATCGGTAACATTCATCATGTGACATAATGTGTCCAAAAATGTGGCATCTTTGAAGGGTGCTTCCAAATGTGTCTGCTTTATAGAGATCTGTTTTCTGTGTGCTTCCCTTTCTCATGGTTTTAAATGAAGAGTCTGGTGACCAACAAAAGGTATGAAGGTCCTCTTCTGCCTCTGTCAGAGCTCTGGTATGTTTATTAGATTTTTATTTTGCTTGAAGCAGACAATGAGTTGATATTGGCTTGTTAGGGCAAGCTAGTTATTCAGAGCAATTGCTACTTGACCTGCATACACTTATGACTCTTATAACTATTTATACTATAAGTCATACAGTAATAATGCTTCATGGGCTTTTATAGTAACTCTTAATAATACATAATGTAGTGTATAAATGCATTAAGCATGTGTTAATACAGTATTGGTACATAGCCTATAATGCATTTTAGATATTCATTCATGAAATTTTTTTTACACAACTTTGAATTATTAACCCATACACTCCCACATGAAACTTGTTTTCACATGTGAATGCTTTCAGCTGTCAGTGGGCCATCAGGCGCTGTTGGGCTGTTACTGATTTGTGGCATCCACCAAGCAAAATGCCAAGAACTGAAAATCATATTGCAAAGCAGAGAAGCACTCTGCATGCCAGCTGTCACTTAAATCAGGCATATTCTCAATTAAGGTTCCGGATAAATAAAATTATTTAACAAATTAATGGTGGGATACTTTGTGTGTTTTGTTTTTCCATGCTGTTTTTCTGTAGCAGCGTGGTCCAGACTAATTTATCTCAGCAACTAATGGGTGGATTGCCATGACATACAGTATTGTACAGGCATTCTTGCTGCCCATAAGATTAATCCTTATGTTGATCCTTTGACTTTTCCTCTAGTGCCAATTACAAAGTTATATATTTCACTTATTCAGTGAAACATCTCAACAACTTCTTGATGAATTTGCAGAAAATTTGGTATAGAAATTCACTTCAATAGGATACATCCCAGGCCCCATTTGTAATTATCATTTCAGGTGTCTTCTGGATAAAATCCAGGTGAGATTAAAGAAACTTTCATTTAGATGGATATGACACATATATCTGTCTCTGTTGGCCACATCACAAACCTGATTGCAATCTGCCCGGGCTATATGCAAATCAAGGTCAGCTCTATTCCAGGCCAGAAGGAGATGTTGATGCACCTCAAGATTCTCTTTAACTGACAAAAACACCAGAAGAAGAATTTCTGCAATTTAGTTACAACAATAACAGTTTAGCTAGCTAACAACTATCCATAACCTAATGCAAACACATGAATGAATTGTAAACTGAGAAAGAGAACAAAGTTTTATTGTCTTCATAGCCTCTCAGATCAGGGATCAGATCAGATAAACGCCCCAGCAGTTTGGCGTGCCTTTATCTATTGTGTAGAAATCGCTGGAACAATTTCTTTGTTGCTTTTATTAAACAGATAACAATGGCTAATTGCAGTTCAACTTTGGCTGCTGTTATCATAAGGATAGAAGAGACAGACCATGGATGTATTAAGAAAATCAAAAGTCTATTTTCTCAGACTGCTTTGGTTACTGACTATTTGTGGCAGTGGTGGCCTAGAGGTTAAAGAGGCGAGCTTGTGACCGGGAGGTCGTCAATTCAACCCCTAGACTGACAGGATAAAAATATGGGGAAAGGGAAAGAGCAGTGCTTGTCCCTACCACCACTGAGGTGCCCTTGAGCAAAGCCCTATTCCCCAAACTCCAGTGGAGCTGCAGATCAGCAGATCAGATTGTGTTTGTACTGTAATGTGTATACATTCACACAGTTGTGACAGGTCGTCGTTGCAAATGAGAATTTGTTCTCAATCAACTTATTTATACTTGGATAAATAAAGGTTAAAGGAGGAGTAAATAAACATGCGTCCCAAATCACCTTGAAGATGATTTAAACAACTGGATTTTAATCTGTCTCGAATGCTTCTCGGCCAGGGGCAGAGCCAGAAGTGGTAACATTCAGGGCTCAGCCCAAACCTACGGTGGTCCGTGGTATAGATTTTTGTCCCATTTATGGCAGCTAGATGTACTATTTTTCAAGCCATTTGAGATTAAAGAATGCCTACAGATGTGTACGTTATTTGGAAAAACCTGAGTTGTCATGGAAAGGAATCATCCTGTAGATTTGTAGACCCTACATCATATTTTCTAATTAATAATCTAATTATTCTATAAATGTCCTCATCATTCTAAAACCCAAATACAACCAATGCTGGGGATTACTTATTTGGACTCCTGCCACCTAAAAAGAAGCAAGTACTATTTTTAAGTTGCATAACAGGTAAGGTAGGAATTCATACATTTTTATTATTTAACTTTTATTTAACCAAAAAACACATTGAGATTAAAAATCTCTTTTTTTTTTGTGTCCTGGCCAAGAAAGGCAGCAGTACAATCACACATATGTACAAACACAAAATACACAAAAACATTAAAAACATAAAACAACTGAATCAGCAAAAAGGAGCCCAATTCTTGACTGCATTTATACTTCGCTTTTTTTTAAAGATCAGATAGCTATCCGCCCAAAAGACCTTAAGTAGTGTAAATGGGGTTCCAATGACTTTGATGATCCTGAAACGCCACCATGAGGTTAACAATTTTCAGCTGTAGTCTTTGCAGTGTGTTCATGTTAAACGTGCAGTGTCAAATTTATATAACTCTTAAGATTCATTCATTACAATACTTCTAAAGACATTTTGCAGTGCGGATCTGCAGCTAGTGTAAAGTAGGATTAACTGATGACCTTAGACTACAAAGACTCATGCTGCTCTGCTTTCACACTACTGACACACAGATGTCAAAGGAGACAGCATGCAGGGTAACAATGTGTTCGTGAGCCACACTGGCAAGGTCAGGTTGTAGAAATCCTTAACCAAGCTACAGAGAATCTGATTTTGAAAACTATTTTGTCATAGAAGGGTGCATTGGTGTGTTGTCTCATTTACAATTAACAAATTATTATTTATTTAATTGGGTATTACAATTAACTTTTAAAATTATATTATTTCCTAATTTTCTAAGAATTATTTGCACTTTATCAATAATGCAATGTTGGAGAAAATCTTATCATGACAGCAAAATTATCTTTTTTTACCTGAACCTTCCAAGAATGAAACTACAAAAAAGTGCAACAGATTATACAATGTTGTGTCTTACTTTGTTAAAATAAACTCCTCATTTCTCCACAATCTCACCTATAACTGACAAAACATTTACAAAGACTACGTTTGCCTCTGTCTTTGCCTCTTGTTAATGTTCACCACCCTTGTTACGTGTTCTGTTGCTGGTTCATGGACTACAGGAACAGGTGGGAGATTGACCATCTGGTGACCTGGCGCAGTCAGAACAACTTAGAGCTAAATTTTCTGAAGACAGTGGAGATGGTTGTGGATTTCCAGAAGCACGCAGCCCCACCTAGCCCCATCACCCTGGGTGACTCCCCAGTCAACACTGTGGAGTCCTTTCACTTCCTGGGCTCCATCATCTCCCAGGACCTCAAGTGGACCTCCCTCATCAAATAGCCCAACAGAGGATATACTTCCTGCAGCAGCTGAAGAAGTTCAACCTGCCAAAAACCATGATGGTGCACTTCTACACTGCCATCATTGAGTCCAGCCTCACTTCCTCCATCACCATCTGGTATGTTGCTGCCATCGCCAAGGACGAGGGCACGCTGCAGCGTATCATCCTCATCATTAACAAGGCCCGGGACCCCCACAGACACAGACTCATAACTGATTCTGATTTCTGATTCTGAAAGCTACATGATTACTGTGGAGAATTGTTGCTCTGGAGATCAGTAGCTTCCGGAAAGTAAATGAGAAATGGTTCTGGGCAATGGAGGATGAGGAGGAGGAGGAGTAATTGAGCTGGCATCACTTCCTGGATATAGGTCACCACAGCTTTTACACTAAAAGCTTACTAATTAGAAGTCAAGAGAAAATGCATAATTGCACGCTCTCTGTTGGCTCTTTAACATGGTCTAGAATCAGGGATAGGCAGTGGGCAAAAAGAGGTTGGGGGCAGAATGGTTTAGAGGGTTACGCATCATGCTAGTTCTGCTAAAGTATAATCTGTATTTTCAATAAAAACATGCAAACTTTTTAACTTCTGACTTTTCTAACTGATCTTGGTGATGCTCACGCCCAACCCTCCTGGCACCCATGGCATGGCATTCTTTTTTTACAAAGGTCAGTAGATCACACTTAAAACACATTAAAGGCAAAACAAGTATTGAAATGCTGTTGCAAGAATCTGTTGGTGTAAAAATACATATGCAAATGGTTTTGAGATGCACACTTTTTCTTCAAGAGCGACCTTATATTTTTCCAGTCACTGAACATATATCCAAGTGAAACAAGCATCCAGAACTTGCATACAAGGGGTTTGTGTGAGTTTAGAGATGGCTACTGTATGTGTGTGCGATTTTGCTTTGAGCCATAAAATTATGAGGCAGACTTTTTTCTCATGGTTCAACTAAAATACCACCTCTACACTTGATGGATGGCATTGATTCATATTTATTCCAAAAACACTATGCTGAGTTGAACACCATGTATGTTAACGTTGTGCCAGTTGGATTGACATAACTACTGAAATGCATCAGTGAAGTTAATTCAGTAAAACCAATGACGTACCACTGCATCCTTCACAATTTTATTTAAAAAAAAGCAAACAGTAATAAGGAGATATATATACATGAGGCTTTTATACATTGTAGCCTTCCAGTCCATAAAATCAAATTTTGGTGGTTTATGTTAATATGGTTTGTATGCCTGGTGTCAGTGTTTTGATGCTAAGCAACACAAGGCAAGGCAAGGCAAGGCAGCTTTATTTATATAGCACATTTCAGCAACAGGGCAATTCAAACACAGACAAAGTCTCTTTTCCACTTTTTTCTTTTTTTGGTGTAGTTTAGGGACAGCTGTGACTTTCCGGTGTCCTTTCTGACATGGTTATACTTAAATCTTCAATGGCCCTCATCTGGAGCTCAGCCCATAGAAAACAAGCACCATATTTTAAATGGCTTCCACTCCCATCCTTTTGTAGTACTTACACCTTCCATCCCATCTGGTAGGGTGTTCTCTTAGTTTCACATTTGCATTGGTATGAGGCAGTTGTGAAATATTCAGTGAAATCACCCAACAACAAAAAACACAAAATACAAAGATTTCCATAGCAAAGGCAAACAAATAATAATGCAGCATCCTTTTTTAAATTCTTTATACTGTAGACTTGTCATGGAAATGCAGACCACAAAGCAATAACAAATATTATTTTTCCTTAAGATGCTCTTTTTTGCAGTCTCTGTATCCATACATTTCTAAGCAAGTGGGCTACAACAGGAGTATTTTCCAACAGTCAAAACAGAGAAAAAACTGGGTATGCTGAACTAGATAAGTAGGATGAAATCAGATCACAATGCCCTTGATGTCTAACGCAGGGATTTAGTGAAGGGAACCAAGGGACAGGATGAGGGAGGACACTGACAGCTTGTACTCTTGATGGCCAAATCCCGACCCCTGTTGTCCTTCCAAGTTAGGGACCATTTCCAGCTGATAGACACTGTTGTCTGGCACACAGATTGTTGTACCCTTGTAACTTCCTTATCCCTGCTATTTTTACTTTTTATAATCCATCTTTTGAAATATGTTTATTATTCCCTCTTTCTTGTCCTTTTTTAGGGCTGCTGTTGCAGAGCCATATTCTCACATGCGTTGAGTGAAGAGCACTCCAACTCTCCATTCCAACTATCCATCTGTGCTGGGGATAGTGGAAGTACGGATCCATCTGAAATCCTACTGTTAACTATAAACTCCATGTCTGGGGTCTTCAACTGGTGGACAGATTTGGCCTTGTGTCCGGCCTACTTGATCTCATTGATCAGAGGCCTCTTAATAAAACATCACAGTAGACATTAGTAACTACAAAATAAAATGTACTTGTCCTCATATTTAAATAATATATTATAGAACAACACTTTAGTCATAGTCATGATAACAACATATTACGCAATCTGCGAAGTAAAATTCACGACAGCCATAAACGTATTGATTATGTTTTCTTCGACAGCTTCGTCAAAACAGGCAATGCTTGTTCATGTGTTGTTGTTTAGTCAAGGAGGGACTGAATTACGGCTAAGATGAGAAGATCTTCAGTGGCGTTGAAGGAGGCTGTTGCAGGATTTGGGGGCTTCTTGGACAAATCTCATTCGACTCTCTCTGCAATGGAGATTTTCAGCCCATCCAAAGAATAGTAAACAAATATGTAAGTAAGTAATAAGTAAGTAAGCATAGTCCTCCCCTCTTGCTTTGACATTTTTGAAAAGGCAATACGTGGTTCAGTTTCTTCATCTACCATACTGAAGAAGGATGGCAATGGAAATAAATCAAAGGCATCCATAATGTCCTGTGTGTTCTTGCTGTGGAGTTCCAAGGACCTCAAGGATAATACAGGGGTTTTTGTTGTGTTACAGTAAGTTTTTAAAAATCAATTTTTAAAATTTCTGTTACATCAATTCCAGATTTTAAACTAAGTTAAACAGTCAGACAAGCTCCATAGATACATTCTAATTAAAAGCCTCAAGTACATTGGCAAAGAGAAAGTCCTTGTGCCTTCACTGTGACTTCTCTTACAACTCTTCCTGTTGCCTATACAGGGCTAAATATGCTAATTATCCACATACTATTCTGAGCTGATCTCAACCAAACAATCGAATCCTAGAGTCTCGTTGAGGACCATCTGTTGCATTGTTAATCTCTAGTGGACATCCCTGGCCAGGAGTGGTTGTTCTAATTGCAAAACCTTAAAAATAAAAATATAAAAATCACATATGAAGATATTCCCTCATTCTTAAGTTTGTTTCCAATTTTACTATTTGCCCTAGTATTGCCAATATAAATAATCAGCATTCATGTTTCTGTGGATAGAGTTACCTCGGACATTTGTACTAATAAGACTGTAACTTTTGAAGACATTAACTCGAAATCAGACTGCTGAAGCCTTGTAAAAGCATCAGCTGATCCTTTTTTGCATGGAACAAAAACTGTAGATTTATGTCGTTTCATTTGAAGGACTTGTTGGTATGTGAATATTTTATAAAGACAGACTTGGAAAAAATAAGCAAACCTATCTTTTAAGATTAATTTAATCACTTATTTGCCACCATAACAAATAACAAGTTGTCTATACAACTATTGTTTAATTAGGGACTTTTAGCAGTCAACTCAAGTAATATAATGAGCATTAGCACGTCTGGCCTGTGGAATGAAATACCTCACAATAGAACAGCTAGTTATACTTTTAATTCAGTTAATTTTCCAAATTGTGTTGGTGGATGCCCATGTTTTCTAAATCAACACAAGTGTAATGGAAATATAAAATAGCAAATATTTTTTCACTGTGTGAATGATATCATTCACCATTACGGGGACATTGGGTGAGTGTCCTAGTACAATACAGGAGTTCCATTGGAAAGCCTCTCATTACATTTTAATGATGTGGCTACAGAGAGGCCCTTAAAAGCTGTCTGTCTCTTTCGGGCTGCATGGTAATTGAAAAGAGGTTTCAATCTGGAGTGTGGAAGCCAACAGGGATATTTTCTGAAAATAACCCCCATTTTAATGAGTTTGTTCATTAAAAGTTGAACAATTACCTTATAAAATGAGGACAGAATTGAACGCAGACAAGGAAAATCACATATGATGATGTGATATTAGTCAAACCTCAGTAACATTCACAGACATTTGTGTCTTTAAATTTGTTCACTGATGGCAAAAATAAGACCTAAAAAGGGCAACACAGGAACACACACATTTGCTTTTATCTTTTCCCCTCACTATCATTATCTCTCTTTATTTTCGTCCTTCCCTGACAATCATACACACAAATACGCACACACATTCAAGCACAAACACACTCACACACGCAAACATCCACACAAACACAATAAATCAAACCAAAATCCAAGAAAAAACAAACAATATCCACAAACAGTTTAAGTAGTTCCGCCTAACGCGGAAAAACCACCCTTGCAACTTTTGGTCGGCGAGCCGCCGGCCTCAGCATCATAAAGTATTGCGTGATATCAGGTCTTGCGATGTAACAAATTGCTTCACAGCACTGCACACATACGCCCATTCAGGAACCGGCTAACAAGGTAGTGATGGAGTTTTTCACACTATCGTCATGGCTGAGCCGGCTAAAAAGAAGCAGAAAGCTAGGAAAGCATTGTCGGAGGAACAGAGAAAGAGAAAATGGCAGACTGACGGCGAGGAGTCAGAAAAAAGTAAACATAGGAGCTACCAAATATCTATTCCGAAGCTGTAGGGAGAGCGCTATAGAGAAACCTGCGAGCAAAAAGCAAGAAAACATCGAAGAAATGCATAGCGCCCCTTTAAGAGAGAAAGAAAGAGAATTTTAGGAAAAATTGATGTCTGAAGTCAAAACCTGATTACAGTAAACCTGCCTACATTTAGTTTCCAATTATCCATTGATAATTGAATATGACCATCCCCTTAGAGTTACACCTAATGCTGTAAATTGTAGGGTTACTTTTAGCAAGGGGTTTGGTCCACCAACTGTCAGAGCAGTCTGTCTGTGGACTGGAAATTACAACCAATGACCTAAGAGTGGTGCGTAAAGCTTCAAAGTTGAGTGTAATGGCACTACAAGTGATGCTCTCAAGTTATCCAGACATTTTATTCAATGTAAATACCCCAAAAGTGTATCTCAGTGCAGAATGAAATATAACTCATAGCTATAAGAATGCAAGCCGAAAGGTTATACAGTAACGCCCAATTATAGCACTGAATTGGTCAACCCGACTAATTTTAGGGGCTTTCATGCCTGCCTCATTTAGTTAAAAAAAACAGTCAAGCACCCTACCATCCTTCAAACAGGCCCTCAAAACTCACTTCTTCAAACTTGTTTTTTCCTGTTAACAGACTTTCCCAGTTTTTCCCTCCTTTTCATTGCCCAGCTCTCCTGCTTTGCCGTGCTGTCCATGCACCTATGCGTTTTCCTTTTCTTTTTGTCTGTCATGTAACCTTGTCTTGTCTGTCATGTACCTTTTGTCTGTGAGTGTCTAAAAAAGTGCTATAAAAATGAATATATTATTATTATTATTATTATTATTATTATTATTATTATTATTATTATTATTATTATTATTATTATTATTATTATTTACATTCATAGATTTGCACAAATAACATTACCCTTCTCTTTGGGGCCCTTTTTGTCAACATTATCATTATCATTACCACATCATGGCCGGTCAATTGATCCACTCAATGTGAACATAAAAGTTACAGGATCTGGCCTTGCATAATGCAAAAGCTTTGGGTGTGTCGGTGTCCAGGCCCTGGTTTAGCACATGGTCGCTCACTGGCAAGACGTTGTACGCTCACATTAGCACCAGTTTCTATGAATACGCGGCCCATCTCCAATTTACTTCAACTGAAGCCCATTCAAATGACAAAGATGCATTTTACTGTTTGCAATACAAAAAGTGACACGTTGTAAATGGAGAAGGCATTCTAGTGGTGTGTCACCACCTCAATTTGTGCAATATTACACTACCAGGCTACAAACCGCAGAATCACTCTCATAGATGGTTTCCAGTTGATGATTGCTTTGCTCCATATTACATGTATCCACATCAAGTCCCTGATATCACATCCTTTTTCTAAGTGCAGGGCAATTTATGTTGACACTAAATCTTTACTAGCACACCTACATAAATATGGCAATCATTGTTAAACGTTAAACCTGTGCTATTCCTGCTATGACAAGTCAAAATGTCTGCTGTTAAAATACTTATACGGCAAGTGATAAAATATGTTTAACTTGTAAAATTCTGATGGTTGTCAGCTAGTTGTGCTAGTTCGTGCCATAACAGATCATGGTAATAACACCCTGCCTATATTATTTCCTCCTGTCCTGCTTGTTTTTCAGCCCAGTGTGATATTCAATTTTGTCCTTCCAATTTCAGGTCTGACAGCAGCTTAAACACCCCTACTCTAATTTAACATTACCATTTGAGTGGTGGATGTTATGCAAGGTATATGGCCTGGGAATAAATGCTGTCTGAAAGGCCAAATTCAGGAAAAGAAAAGAACCTTAACCAGGGAACAGGATTTTTCTCATTGCTGCACCCAGACCATCATCACCCAGAAAACGATTCGATTGTGCAAGCAGCTCACGACCGATAATTTCATTTTTGTTAGGTGGCAACCTCTCATGGCTGTAGTAATTATCGCGAGAGCAAATGAGGAAGCCAGGTGACAAAGTATAAGAGCGTCCAATTCCACATAAGCTGTAACAAACAAACAACTTTTTCTCAGGAGACCGTAGTTTGTGTCGTGTGTGAAACCAATCAATCAACCCATCATTATTTGAAATGAACCGAGTTTTATAGACCTCAGTCTGATGCAATGTCTGTGATGTCACATTACATTGTCATTTAAGTAGTTTTACGTGACTCATTTTAGGCCAATCCCAGATGATTTACTATCCCTATTTTTGTTGCCTAAACTTAACTAGTTCTGTTTCACAACATTTACTACATGTTTAAAACTGTGCCAGTAATGGTAAATAGAACGGTCACATATGGGGCCCTGTTTTAACAATCTGAAAGTCAAGTAGCTTTGTGGGTGGATCTCGGGCACTGTTGCTATTATACCGGCTGGATAAATGACTCTTGCGCCCGACGCAAATCTAAAATGGGTTGCTCTGAAGTAGCTAGGTGTGGTTTGGGCGTAACGTGCAATAAACCAATCAGAGCATCATCTCACATTCCCTTTAAGAGCAGGTGCGCTTGTTCCATGGCAGATTGCTATTATGATGGCGGATTTGCCTGGCGCACACTTGGAGCGGTTCACAGCCGAGGAACAACATCATGTCTCCTTAAGTCCTCTAATATTTCCTCATTTATGTGATCAACACATCCATGATTCATGGAAATGTTATGTAAAACACAACAAGCCAAAAAAAATGCTGCGACTTTTTGAGGACTGTACTGTAAAGTGCCTCCTGATCTATCCAAACACCTGAAGCACATTTTCAGTAATATTTTTCCTTATAATTATGTATGGTTTGCAAAAATGGGAACTCCTGCGTCCGTAGATGAGAGAAGAGAAGTGTATGCGTGTTGTGCACACACTACATTATGGCCAGACTAGCGCCACTGACACAGATTTTTCCTGATCTGTGGCGGAATTGTTTTCTGAAACTGCAAAATAGCACCAGGTAACGTTTGCGCCGGAACACGCCTCCTCTTTTCGCTGAACCACCCCCCGGGAGTGCAGATACATTCCCTAATTTACCGACGTGCGACTGTGGAGGGAAAAGTCCGCTGCAGTTTTTCCCAAGTCAAATATTAGTTGCCAGTTATAATGTTGGACATAAACTTCATGTGATATTCAATTTTGTCCTTCCAATTTGTGCAAGGTATACGTCAGACCCATGTTGTAGTTTTTCCCAAGTTAAATATTAGTTGTCAGTTGTAATGTTGGACATAAACTTAACAATAGTTAATAGATTATTTGATTACACCCTTTGAAGTAACCTTGAATACATTTGTACTTACTGACAAATTAAAATATAGAATGTCTCTATTTATAGTGGTGAGTTTCTTTTCACAATCTAATCATATTTTTGTACGCCATATTCACTTGCTCTTATTCTGCATATGTTACCTATAAAAATAACTAACTGAAGTGTGCTAATGAGGTTGGACAGTGTTATTAGATCCACTGATTCTCCCTCCTCTTTTCACACATCACTCTATGAACGTTTGGCCCCTTCTTAACCCTTTCCCCGACCACCTTTTCACTCCAGGTCTGTGTATCTCACACAGCTAATGTGACATTTATCTGTAATTAGACTCTTACATATTTTAATAGAAAATGATATCCCTTAAGGTCTCCCTGTCATTTGCATGGGCAGCTCTGATGATAATCAGGTCCTAGAAAAAAACATTCTTAGTGACATCGGCTGTCATCCCGAATTAGCAGGCGCAGAATCCTTATCAGGGGAGTGACCTTCCAGAGAAATGCTGAAACTTGGGCAACATGTGGGAAGAAAATGGTCTCTGCATCTGCATAGATACATCTTTATTAGCATCTTATCATACCACTTCTGTGGTGCTTATTCTATTAGATATGTGATAATACAAGTTAGATTATTTATTGAAGTGTGTTGGTCAAGCTTTTATTCAGGGGCTCTTTAATTGGTGCGTCTTTCTATTGTAAAAATATGTTGCAGCCAATCTCTCTTTGTTGATACAATGGCCCATGAATGTTCAATGTGAACAAGTGGGTTTGTTTGGTCTGCTTGCTCCTTAAAGCTACTCTTGTGAGGTTTACCAACATCTAAAGAACTCCTAGTGAGCTACATTAGTTGGTAATGAGTGATCATGTGGCATGCTGCGATGAAAAACAGTGAAACTTGAAACTGCATAGCACTGTGCTGTGCTGTGCTGTACAGTGCGAGGTATAAGTTAGCGCATGGGATGATTTTATCAATCGGGAACTGAGTGACATTCATCCATCCATCCATCCATCCATCTTCGTCCGCTTATCCGGTATCGGGTCGCGGGGGGAGCAGCTCCAGCAGGGGACCCCAAACTTCCCTTTCCCGTACAACATTAACCAGCTCCAACTGGGGGATCCTGAGGCGTTCCCAGGCCAGGTTGGAGATATAATCACTCTACCTAGTCCTGGGTCTTCCCCGAGGCCTCCTCCCAGCTGGACGTGCCTGGAACACCTCCCTAGGGAGGCGCCCAGGGGGCATCCTTACCAGATGCCCGAACCACCTCAACTGGCTCCTTTCGACGCGAAGGAGCAGTGGCTCTACTCCGAGCTCCTCACGGATGACTGAGCTTCTCACCCTATCTTTAAGGGAGACGCCAGACACCCTCCTGAGGAAACCCATTTTGGCCGCTTGTACCCTGGATCTCGTTCTTTCGGTCATGACCCAGCCTTCATGACCATAAGTGAGGGTAGGAACGAAAACTGAGGTGGCAAACAGTTTTCCAGAAGCACCTTGGTGCCGACCGAAAGTCCTTTTCCATGTCTTCTCCAAACTTCTCCCACACCCGCTGCTTTGCCTCTTTCATGGCAGAGGCTGCAGCCCTTCGGGCCCTTCGGTACCCTGCAACCGCCTCCGGAGTCCTCTGGGATAACATATCCCGGAAAGACTCCTTCTTCAGTCGGACAGCTTCCCTGACCACCGGTGTCCACCACGGTGTTCGTGGGTTACCGCCCCTTAAGGCACCTAAGACCCTAAGACCACAGCTCCTCGCCGCAGCTTCAGCAATGGAAACTTTGAACATTGTCCACTCAGGTTCAATGCCCCCAGCCTCCACAGGGATGCACGAAAAGCTCCGCCGGCGGTGTGAGTTGAAAGTCTGTCGGACAGGGGCCTCCTCCAGACGTTCCCAATTTACCCGCACTACCCGTTTGGGCTTACCAGGTCTGTCCAGAGTCTTCCCCCACCCCCTGACCCAACTCACGACCAGATGGTGATCAGTTGACAGCTCTGCCCCTCTCTTCACCCGAGTGTCCAAAACATACAGCCTCAGATCAGATGAAACAATTATAAAATCGATCATTGACCTTTGGCCTAGGGTGCTCTGGTACCAAGTACACTTATGAGCATCCCTATGTTCGAACATGTGTTTGTTATAGACAATCCATGACTAGCACAGAAGTCCAACAACAAACTCTGGTTTAGATCAGGGAGGCCGTTCCTCCCAATCACGCCTCTCCATGTAGCTGTAGCTTGACTGGAGCACCATGCAGGACTCCAGTCAAGGTCTCCAAGAAGGCCGAATACTCCGAACTCTTGTTTGCTGCATATGCACAAACAACAGTCAGAGTTTTCCCCCTCACAACCCGCAGGCGTAGGGAGGCGACCCTCTCGTCCACCGGGGTAAACTCCAACGTAACGGCGCTCAGCCGGGGGCTTGTGAGTATCCCCACAACCGCCCGGCGCCTCACACCCTGGGCAACTCCGGAGAAGAAAAGAGTCCGACCCCTATCCAGGAGTATGGTTCCAGAACCGAGACTGTGCATAGAGGTAAGCCCCACCAGATCTAACCAGTAGCACTCCACCTCCGCACCAGTTCCGGCTCCTTCCCCCACAGAGAGGTGACGTTCCACGTCCCCAGAGCCAGCGTCTGCTGCCCGGGTCTGGTCCGTCGAGGCCCCTGACCTTGTCTCTCCATCTCTACCTTGTTTATTCATTGGGGTTTTTGAACCATTCTTTGTCTGGCCCCTCACCTGAGACCACTTTGCCTTGGGAGACCCTACCAGAAGCACACAGCTCCAGACAACAAAGCCCTCAGGTTCACAGAAGCACACAAACCTCTCCACCACAATAAGGTGATGGTTCACGGAGATTCATTCATCCAAACATATATTAACACTGTTTTTCATTGCATGATTCATCAAAGCCACCTGGTCTCAGTTGTCAATGGTAGAGATATGTTTAGTTCTATCAGTGTTCCATACATACAGTATGTAGTATAAACCGTCATAAAGTCATAATGTTTTGTCTTATCTTAACCATAAACAACAGAGTCTATAATTGTCTGCGTTAGTGTTGTTGCTAATTGACTTCAATGCAGTGTGTAACTAATTACATATAAAACATTATTAAAACATAAAGGTGATAAAAAAGCTGATAAGTTATAATAATTATAATTATAAAATAATACAAGAATTAGCCTGGTGTTTTATTGATTCATCATCGCTAGCATTTACACTTCAAAGGGTTAGATGGAGAGTAATTTGATTCTTTTTTGATTGATTTTATTTTTAAATTATACGATGAACTTAATTTAAACAGGATTAGTATTGGCTCAAGTAAGCCTGATTGGAGCATCCCAAATTAGGGCTATTAGTTTTACAGAGACCGTACTGTTTATATACCCATATCTATTTTATTTATCATTTTACATCCTTAACACAGTGCTATCTCTTCAGCCCTTTCTTCAATCTCTTCTTCTCCATATCAGGGGAGCTCTTTGCTTGGGAATGAGATTAGATGAGTAAGGTGGTCGAGTGTGGCAGATTGGGAGTAAAAAGTGAGACAAAGCAATTGCATTTCATATTGATTTGGGAATAAGGGACAACATGGACTCCCCCTGCACAACCCTCATCGTTTGGACTTCCTGCAGAGATCGCTGAAGGTCCAGAGGAAATGAAAAGGGCCTTTTATCAGTCAGTCTGATAACCCCACAAGTTATGGAGCCTGTCAGTCTTTCAACTCTGACATCAGTTGTACTTTTTGCAGAGGAATGCATTTGTTTAAATGTTAGATTTAAGAATGCACAACTTACACACATGTGGCTCTGCACCTGTATTTTTGACATGAGGGACTATTCTTTGACTTATGTTATGACCCAGCTCTTAAGCCACAACAAATAGGAGACACGCCATGACAATGTTTTACAAAAATATACTTTATTAAACCGAATCCAACCAAATTAGACAAAACTGAAGGATGATTAGGGTGTAGGGTGTGGTTGTCAGTATAGTCAGTTGTGTAAGTGTTCCTGAGTGTGTGTGTAAAGTGCTGACAAAACATAAAGATAACCTAAAGCAACATAACCAAACCAACGGGAAACAGGGAGAGCTGGAAAAGCAGCAACCTGCAGAGAGAGAGAGAGAGGCAGAGAGAGCTCAGAGCTGCACTGCAGGCTCAAATAATAACCTCAGGTGTCCTAGGTTACTCTACCGATTCCCCTCAGAGTCAGAGAGACAGGTGAATCACACAGACACAGCAGGGGTTGTCATGACTACCACTCAATTACAACATGTTTGGTGCTCTGCATTCACTTAATCAGTCATGTCTGTCTGTTGCACTGTAAAGCTGTCAGTCAGCATATATGTGGACCAATAAAGCTCAGAACCCATGCCCTGTCTTTATAAAAAATAAAGTATAGAGTATAGGGTCTGTACAGAGTGGTAGTCATTATGAATTTTGTTTTTGTTATCACAGTAATTGAATAATTAAAAAATCAATATTAGCAGTTTCTTTCATTAAAACTATATGCACTTTACCTAATTCTAAATCAGAAAACTGTACAAAGAGTTAACAGAAAATATATTAAGAAAAATATGATGCAGAATGTCCAGTCTGTCCTGGTGGGCTATACAACCACATGAGAAATAGCCACTACATGAAGCTTAGCTAAGTTCATTCAGGAAGACTTCTAGGCTTCACAAATTCTCTCTCTCTCTCCCTTTCTCTATCCCATCCTTATCCATAGTCTCCTCTCTGCTGTCAGGCAAAGTTGATGCGAACCTCCTCCATCCCATTCACCTCTAGTTCTCATCATTCCCAGCGCTCAGGGTTCCTCCATCATCCCAAGCCCAGCTCCACATAAACATCCATCCTGATCTTCAGGCTCTTCCTTCATCACAACCAACTGAGCTCCATCGGGGGGATATTCCTATATATTCATGGCCTCTATACCCCTTATAAATTTACATTGCGATGGAGTCCAATCGCCAAAGACAAACATATCAACCTATTATGCACCATGCTAATTAAACTTATTTCACTCTTAAATGCATTCTCTCTCTTGATTGAAATGGGTGTAGTGTGGAGTGACATTATCTGCTGGAAAAAAATAGACTTTAATTCTCCTCTGTTGTTCTGTTGCCTCCTGCTGTCTGATGTGATCCAGTTGTATTTCCCACAGCACAATGTCTGTTTGGCTCCTCTTTCTGGATCACATCTGTCATGGGCAGCGAGAGACTGACAAAGAAAGGGAGAGAGGCAGAAAGAGAGAGAGCTTTGTGAGCTCCTCAGTGCGACATTTGCCATTACACTGGGAATTCCCTTGCATGCAGTTTGTACGGGGGAAAGAACGTAGGCTCTGAGGTCTGTGGGTTGGCTTTCTAATTTTCTCTTGGTCACTCTGCTCACTATGAGAAAGAATCTCTGCATTTGCTTAATTTTGGAGTGGACATGAGCAAGTAGCCTCGAGGTCTCGATAGATATATAGATAGACAGATAGACAGATAGATAGATAGATAGATAGATAGATAGATAGATAGATAGATAGATAGATAGATAGAGAGATAGAGAGATAGATAGATGCTTTATTATGTATAGCTCTTTTCTACTCCCATATACTATAAAATACTTTATAATTTGCCTCTCATTCTTTCCTTGCCGATAGGGAGCAACTTTACAAGGACACCGCCAACCCTGAGATTAGAGGACGACCCACCACAGTCCCAATTCTGTTAGGTTGTAAAATTCTAAATCAATACTGAGGTAATTGTGAATGTTATTCAAAGTTTAAACAATTTTATTTCTAATTTTTTCAGCATTCTAAAAAAATAAGCCAAGGCCCAAGGGGCTTTCAGAGTAAGATGGTCAAGGAACATATTTTGTTTTGAATTCCTTCATGCACACACTCAACTGGATTGCATTTCCCTTTATATGGCAGCTGATTTATCCAAAGAGCACATTTTCTAATGGAACTTTGTTTGGGTTTAAGATGAGCAACTCTGACTGTAGAGAGGCCAGGCAAGGACTCAATATTCCAGTAGACAATCATATACTGTATGTGAAATGGGGATAAAACAACACTGAATTCTCTGTAAAATTAAACCCTTCTGGTCTGACAATGGCATTGATATCATATGTAAATTAACCATTGAAAGATCTAAATGTCCTAACAAAATCAAGTGTTGTAATGTGTTGTGATTATTATCAAGAACATGTTGAATGCATTGTGTTTAAATCTCTTTCAATACTTTAGCGAAACTGTGTGGCAGTTTCTGAGCCACTATTCACCTTCATCTGTGAGCAAATGCTGTCACTCTCCCTGTAGGATTTACATCTAAGGCAGAAGAATATGTCAAAACCTGACATTTATTGGAAAACAGCTTTGCAAAAGTGACAATACAGACAATACAGGCCAGCTCTGTGTTAACCCTGCACTCAAGGAAAACCTGATTTGACCTATTGTAGCTGCTGCGCAAATCAGATGACACATGTTACAAAAAAAAGCTAAAGCTTAAAAATCACAGAACATAAACTGGTCAACAATTCCACATTCAACATGCTCCATGCTATAGTAACTGCTGAAGCAAAGAGGTAATGTCTGATAAAAACTACACTGGGAAGGATGAGCGCTTCTTGGATATTACCCAAGCAGAATGAGACATGGTTGAGGACATTCCAAAATATGCTGAAACCAATGATGATGAACAAAACATGGCCTGTAGTCACACAGTTACACTGACTGAGCACACACAATGCTGCAAGCAGCAGTGACTCCTGCTGAAGACAACAAAAAAGGAAATGCAAAAAGATGTTTGACAGATTGGCCCAGGTACGGTCAACTAAACTGGGAGAATGTGAGCATACTCTTCTCTGTCACATACTGTACTCTTGGTCGAGTTAGGAAAAGTGTAATACAGGATAAAGTTTTAGCTACCCAATCACTATCTACCACCCACTTTTAAAAACGAACTCATGCATTTAATAGATATAGTGTGTTATCACCCATTTTGGAAAATACTTTCTCTTCAGTTAGTGCCCTTGACAGATTTGATAAGAGCCCATGCTAAGTATGTCTGGAATGCTTTTTGACAAATGTCAAAAGGTGTTTGAAAATGTGCAGACACTGGCTGCTCCATAAGTAGAGGAACAATTTTGACTGCAGGTGAACACTTTAGTGTAGGAGCAGGTGCTGTCCTGTTACAGGGAGGTTATCAGGGTGAGTCCACTAAGTTTAAATCGCACCAACTCAATTATTCTGTTAGAAGAAAGCCCAAGCATTTAATATGATCACTGAGGTATAGGCTGATTAAACATAATGCCTTTTGGTAACATTGCTGTTCAAGTGCCAGGTGGTTTAAGTTAGTCAATCTATTTGCTGCCCTAAGTAGTTTGCCTGTAGGCCTATTCAAGTTGCATCCTTATTAACAAGTCTCTCTTTCACCTATTGTTGTATATTGTTTTATTATGTAAATTATGTATTATGTTATTGGAAATTTGACAATTGGAAATACAATTTATTCTCTTTTGGCGCCTGCTTTAGCACATTTAAATCATGTATTAATTCACATTGTAAACTAGAAACTGTGCTAAAAATAGCATTTGTGTATGTAAGCTAAAATATGTACTGTATATGTGCACTCTCTGTAGCAATGAAAGGTCATACGTTATTGCGAAGAGGCCTGCTCTTAATTTGAATCTGCTATCCTACATCTGCGCCATTAGCAAAGTGTGATATAACTTTAACAAAGCTTGTTTTTGATATGCGAAAACAGAAATATCATGGAACACTGACTGTTCCCAGCGTGTTAGTGTTGTTTTAACTGACTTTATTTCCATCAAGAAAATGTGTGGCCTAAAAAGCTCTGGAAAGTGTATTGGTAATATGTTATGATACACGGGTGGATATGTTATTGATTTATTAATTACAAAAAAAAGAAAGACGTTACAGCTTTAAATGACGGACCCAATTGATGATTTTGGAGTCACACAATGTTTGCTTGAATAAATACAGGGAAAGATACAGAAACATGTCTAAATATGTTTGTGTTACGGTACACCCAGACATGTGTGTATCACCCAATCACTGTAACTAAAGCAGATGGAGATTGGGAAGCATTGGGTGAAAATCTTTCATGTTTATAAATCTGCATTGAACCATATACTATTAGAAATAAAATGTGTGATATCTCTTTGGATTAAGGAAATGGAGAACAACTTTCACACTGGGATTTCTCCGTTTCAAAAATATTGAGTGATTTTTAATATAACCTTCATTCTTTCATATCCCTCCTAGCGCCATTCCTCTCCTTCCTCACCTCCCAGAGGCCTTGTGGACCTTTGTATAAATATATTTGACCTTTTCACCGGCCGACTTCTCCAGTTGCGGACAAGGGCACATTACACGTAAGTGATCAGATGAACAGAATGGCTGACAAGGGGTCAGATGGACAGGACGGTGGGTGGTAGATTGCTTGGGGGTGGGGCTCGGGGTGGAAAGAGATGAGGGCAGCCATTAGGAAGAAAGAAGGTGAGAAACACAGAAGAGTCAAGGCGCCCTGGCACGCTGTTCACCGTCCAGATGACCCCTCTCACTTTCTCTCAGCAGAAGGATGTGCCTGCCAACGACTCAGTCCATCATGTTGACTCCAACAGCTGAGCAACATCTGTTCATTAGATTTGACAGATGAAAGTGAGGCCTGTGAAGATCGGATGAGGACGATGAGAGTGGATCCAACACAATATATCTCCCATATAATTAGGAGGAGCTCATGTAATATAGCAGCCCTGGTAAGCTGTTGTGTTCCTCGGCCTCTTGTACATGTGATCTACACACCAGGCTGCACAGATAGGTAGCGGGAGAGGGAATTGTGAGAGGTAATCGAGGCATTTGCTTCATCCGTCACGCTTCATTCAGCTCTATTGTGTTGTGCTGAAGGTCTTTCTCTCCATTACATTGTTTTGTTGCTTTTTTCCTCAACCTCTGAAATGTCACAGGGAAATAAGCACAAAGCATTGATATGGATGAGAACCGATAAATAATGCAGCATACATTTCGCCCCCCCAACCACCACCACCACACACACACACACACCTCCTTCCATCTACCCTTGTGTGTTTATTGGGGACAGGACGGTAGAGGGCAGGTACCCAGGGGACACTGGGGCCAGGAATGCTTCAGTGCACATTAGATACAAAAACACATGCATCTTGTGCATATTTTTTTGTAAATCTCATTCAAAACTGGAATACAATACTGCACGAGTAACACAACATGACCTAGCGAGAAAAAATACTAACTGTCAAATAACATGCAGACAAATGAACCAGATACAAATCTGAAAACACACTTTTAACCCTACATACCATATTTGATGCTTCTTTACTACAATACATAAGCTTTATTCAACATGCTTGTGAGGACATGCATAAGGGCTCCTGCACGCTGCCTGCATGGCGTGAGCATGGCGTTTCTGTTGCGTGTCAGTTGCGTGGCGGCTGAGTGGCGGCTGCGTGGTGTTTTCTATGTCTTTGCACACCAGAAACGTGTCTGACGCGGTGCTGCTGCTGCTAGCCTTGTCTATACACATGTATGTTTCCCATTAATCAAATGAAATAATAGCGTGTTCTTCAACTTTATTTTGTCAATATTTTTAACATTTATTTGCACATATTTCGATGGGGAGAAAGTTGTGGAAATTTACTGCACTCAAGCAGTAGTATACTTCATGTTAAAGATAAATATATACTGATTTGATTACAGCAAAGACAACGTTGGCAGTATTGACGACAAAATAGGCTGCATAATATTCCGTTCTGTATTGACAGGTGCAATATTTGAAAAAAAAACCTGAGGATACAGGCAGCAAGAGTGGCCATGAATCCAATGAATTTTATTTTATCACCCTGGGAAGCATGTACCACCACCCAGGCCTTTGACAAATACTGAGGTTGGGATAAGGGATTAGAAAGAAAGGTCAGCAAGTGCAGGACTGAGACAGAAAAGAGAATTAAGTCATCACTATAGCTATCTGAAGTTCAAACACAACACTCTGTCCAATGCCCTCCGTCCTTATCTCTCCCACAAAAGCAACCCTGCTGTGTACATATATATATATATATACAGTATATTGTAGTGCTGTAATCAAGTAAATCACAGTCATGGGCTTTATGGGATTAATCGTGATTAATCGCACATTTAAAATGTACTTGTGAACGTGCAGTGTAAATAAATGCATGACAAACCCGGTTTAAAGAAAAAAATTCTTCAGTTTTATTATCTCAACCGTTAACATTTATTAAACAAGTATTCAATAACAATCTTAATTTGTTGAGGTATCCATATGAACTGCAGACATATTTTGTTATAAAGTAATATCTGCTACAAAGTCACAAAAAGCTTACCTGTAATTTGTTTGCATAGTAACATCAACTCAAATGAATGCAACAATAAGTAGGCCTATTTCAGAAATAGAATGCCATAATGTATGTGAATAGAGAGAGGGAACAGTCTCTGCATTCTTGGTTAAAGATAATTACTGCCAAAAGTGTGCATCTGTGCAACATGCCTCCTGTCAATCAATGCATGTTCCTTGGGAGTGTTTTAATCCAAACCACAATGTTTTTCTTAAACTTAACTAGTCATTTTGGTGCCTGAACTTAACTTTTGTTGCTGCATAACGGTCGCTTTTGGTCACCTAAACTTAAGCGTAATGTCTGCCGAAATGACGGGCAGCCCGCACTGCTCTATTCCCGCCTCAAAATCACCTATTTTTGGATTACTCAACCACCAACTACTGCTGATATGACGGAGCACCATGCGGAGCACCATGCGGAGCACCATGCGGAGCACCATGCGGAGCACCGTAGCTGGCTTCGCATAGCTCTGTAGAAGCTAAACACATCTACTAACTACCGCTGATACAACCGAAGCATGACCATAACGGGAAGAGGTTGGGGTCAATCTTGATAAAATGATTACTTTGCATTAAAAAAAATAACGCATTAATTTTGTTTAGATTAATCGGATGTGTTAACATGTTAACGTTGACAACCCCAATACATCTGTTTTTTCCACTTTAGGCAAGAAGACAAGTCAAAATGGACGTATAGTTTTATTTAAAGTGGTTAGGATCTCACCTATTCCCTGAGAACTTAATTATTGTTAATTATCATTATGGTCATGTTCGCAACCACAGCAAGGTATTTGTCTTTTCTGTGTTTCTGTTGATCAAAAAAATAATACATTTATAATGTTTGCTATTACCCGGTACTCTGTTTGTACCTGAACAGCTGCAGACCGTAAAAATCAGCGTCTGATGATGAGCTACTGGCGTGGTTTAGGTGATAGTAATGACTGTATAGTTCAAAACAATTGCGGACGTTATAGACAGATGGTTCATCCAATCACCTGCCAGTTTTTTTAATTTTTTTTTTAAAGTGCCTGCCGTTTTCTAAAAAGTTTTCAATGACGGCTTCTCAGATGGTTCTGTGTAACAAACCATCTGGCGCGTCAGGTTAGCTACTCAGTGGCGTAGCACAAAATTCTGGCCTGTGTACAAACGCATTCTCTATGGGTCCCTCCCAGCATCAACGGCTGTTCATTCCGCTATCTTTGTGAGCCCTCATCACATGTGGTCCCTTTATACTCAGTCCCCTTCTTCTTCTTACCTCTCAACTTATTACCTCCCAGGTTTCCCTTACTTGCACCTGCAACAATTATTAACCATATCTAATGTTGCTATAAGCTTTTACTTTAGACATTACATTTTTTAATCTAACTTATTTTGCATGAGGTAGATTTTGCATACATTTTGTATATCTATTTTGTAGCTTGTATAACTCTTGTTTAAATTGAAGCATTACAAAATGTTTAGTGATTTAGCTGCCCCTTACACTGTCTGGATTTTGTTTACTGTTCAGTGTTTTTATACAGACATGTGTACGCATTGATTGAATAGTGAAGTGACAAAAATGCGCAAATCAAAGCTTTTATCTTTTTAAATACACTGTTCATCAAGGCAAGTCCACAAGTTCCACTTCATGCACAGTACAAAGCACTGGTGACTGATTGTTTCAGACCCTCATCATTCCCCATCTGATCACTTGCATCATCTCATTTTCTCATGTGCAAAACAGTCGGATGCATCAGGTAACATACCTGTCAGCACAGCTTCTCCTTGCCGACTTTACTCATATGGCCATGCTTCAAACAACAGAGAATCAAGCCCTTGTCTTGTAAACTTCGTATTTTCTCCTTGAGTAGTTTGCTTTTCATTTTTCTACATGACTCTAAGTCAGGCTCCCCTTTACAAAACAGACATTTATTTCAGAGCATTGAACATTTCGCACACAAGGGCTGTCTTTTTCCCTTCACAGTCAGTGTGCAAAGCACTTTACGCCATGTTGACATTTCCTTTTGTGATTTAAGCTCTGCATGCTTTGTCATGTGTGATAGAACTGGTATATGGAATTGTATATTACCAAAGAATAAATGCTTGGCCGTTGATTTAATCACTAACATCTTTCAAGTCGACATACCTGTTTTGATGCTATACTGCATATGCATCCAGCAGATGTAGATTTAAGTCTGTTCTGAGAGATTTAAGATTCTCTGATGCTAGACAAAGAAAATAATATTTTTTCTGTACTGTGTTTTGTGGCAAAACAATACAGAAACCACATCTTCACCCATATAACAATGTTGGCTGACAGTTGACATTTTGTTGGAATAAGTAAAAAAATTGGATCTAAGATAAAATAATGTAGGAATGTTTTTTGAGCTGTTAAAGGCTGTTACAAGCAAATATAGGTTCCATAAAACTCTGAAATTGGGAGAACCAGGAGTCATCATTCTCTATTACAAATTATATAAAATAGAAAGTGCTGCAATACAACAAAAAGACAAGATCAGAAATCTGAGACAGCCCTGAAAACAAGACCCATATGACAAGAAATAGGGTCATATGGACATGCTGTGACCAGAGTCAGTGCTTGCCAAGGTGGCTACCCAAGAGGCTACTTGTTGACATTGGTTGAAGGAAGCTGTCTTCTCTGCAGGTTCGAAGCAAAAGCCCCGCTGAGGGAGGAGTTTGGAAACGCAATGGGAAACATGGCTCAGTCACCCTAAGATATCCTGGAACCTTTCAGAAATTCTGGAAATGAGACCAGCCAACGACCAGACTGCTCTCAGTAAGATTGGGGAATGCTAACACCAAGTGGGGATATTGTCAGAAAATAAAATGAGGACTTGTGAGAAACTGCTGAGCCCCATAAAATTGCTCTCTGGGCAAGAGACCACCCCCGCCGCCAAATCTTAGGGTGGTGGTGTTAAGAGTTTGACTTTCAAGATCCAAAAACGACCCACTCAAAGCATCCAATGTGGCACTCAAATCAAGAATCCACTTGACGTCTGCTGCTCTTATACAGTAAGGACCTCTTCATGAAGTACCATAGCAATTATGTGAACAGGATATTTCCAGTAAATAAATTTGCACGAGGGGTGAAAATGAAAGGGGAAAGTCCAACACTATATTGGAAACCTGCTACCAACTGAAGTTGATATCTTTTCGAAATTAGGACACTTGTGATATAGCAGTTTAACAACTTATTTTTTTAAATCAATGCTTTGACTGTTGCATTAAAAGAACAAAGTTAGAGTATATTAGAAAAGTGTACAATGTTGCTTCCCTGTGAGAAGCAGAAAGCATACAAAATATGGTGAGACATTATTATAATAGCTTGGTTGCTACAGGATGTGCTTGCACTGAATCACTATCAAACACTTTCATTGTCCATAGATGATTGACATGCACATCATTTGTGTTTGTTTGCATTGCCAGACAAACTTTTGGCAAGGTAAAAAAAACAATCTGGCTTTCTTGCATTTCTCGTTCTGTCTCATAACACTCCATTCTTACTCAAAGCCTCTTTCAGTGTTTATTTTTTCTTTACCTTCCAACACTGTAACAGAATTCGTCACGCTCGCTTTGCACATTTGCAAAACCTAAGATGCATCATGTCTCTCCCAGAAAGCCCGAAAGGCTCTGCCCTAAAATAAGAGCAACAAAGGAATAGAGAAAATTACTAACGACCTTCTAACTGCTGCAGACAAAGGATTTGTCTCCATTCTTGTTCTACTAGATCTTAGTGCTGCATTTGACACTATTGACCATACCATCCTGTTACAGAGACTGGAACATTTAGTTGGCATTAAAGGAATCGCACTAAGCTGGTTCAAGTCCTATTTCTCTGAACGATCCCAATTTGTTAATGTTAATGATAAACCCTCCAAGCACGCTAAAGTTAGCCATGGCGTTCCTCAAGGCTCAGTGCTTGGACCAATCCTATTTTCCTTATATATGCTTCCTCTAGGTAATATTATTAGGAAACACTCGATTAACTATCACTGTTACGCAGACGATACCCAATTATATCTGTCAATTAAGCCAGATGAAAGTGGTCAGTTAGCAAGACTTCAAACGTGTATTGAGGATATAAAATCCTGGATGACCCACAATTTCCTGATGTTAAACTCAGACAAAACTGAAGTTATTGTGATAGGACCAACGCACCGCTGAACTTCGTTTTCGAAAGATATAGTTACTCTGGATGGTATTACCCTGGCCTCCAGCACTGCTGTCAGAAATCTAGGAGTTATTTTTGATCAGGATATATCCTTCAACGCCCACTTAAAACAAACCTCAAGAATAGCCTTTTTCCATCTTCGTAACATTGCCAAAATTAGGAATATCCTGTCTCAAAACGATGCTGAAAAACTAGTCCATGCATTTGTTACTTCTAGACTAGATTACTGCAATTCCTTATTATCAGGTTGCCCAAATAAGTCCATTAAGACTCTCCAACTGATCCAGAATGCTGCAGCACGTGTTCTGACGAGAACTAAGAAAAGAGATCATATTTCTCCTGTATTAGCTTCTCTGCATTGGCTTCCAGTGAAATATAGGATTGAATTTAAAATCCTCCTCCTGACTTACAAAGCTCTAAATGGTCAAGCACCATCATACTTAGAAGAGCTCATAGTACCTTATTGTCACACTAGAGCACTGCGCTCCCAGAATGCGGGGCTACTTATGGTTCCTAGAGTCTCTGGAAGTAGACTGGGGGCCAGGGCCTTCAGCTATCAGGCTCCAGTATTGTGGAACCAGCTCCCAGTCTGGGTTCGAGAGGCAGACACCGTCACCACATTTAAGAGTAAACTGAGAACCCTCCTCTTTGATAAAGCTTATAGTTAAGGAGTGAGGAGTTGCAGCGTCCGCCTAACCCGGCCCATCTGCTTCTCCTCGTAGTCATCAGTTTATATACTGTATAATTAATAATCTAGCGAGAGTAGAGGGAGGCAGACCAGTACAGCCCGATCCGGTTGGGGAGAGTTCTAGCCCGACCAGGCACCTCTCTTTAACCTGCCTCTCTTAAGTTATGCTATTACAATTCTAGACTGCCGGGGAGGCTGTTCCTCCCTAAGACACACTGAGCTGCTCTCTCATCTCTACTTGTTACTTTTGTATGCATCCTGTCCCAGAAATGCTTGTTACTAATCTAGCTCTGGGGAGTTTACTCCCCGGAGTCCTTATGTTTCTTCTTCGCAGAGCTATGCTCTGCGATTCTCTGCATTTCCCGGCCGCATCCTGCTGCGTCCTGCTGCATCCGCAGCCTCCACCCGTGCTCTGCAGCGCCACGTTACATCCCGCAACGCCCTGCTGTGATGTTCCTATGCACAGAGTAGTCAGGATCCGGTATAGGAGACTGCACT
The DNA here is from genome assembly GCF_004354835.1 of Perca flavescens. Lineage (NCBI taxonomy): Eukaryota > Metazoa > Chordata > Actinopteri > Perciformes > Percidae > Perca > Perca flavescens. The sequence goes on from NC_041338.1 coordinate 15,455,000, forward strand.
ACTCAGTATGACACGATGTGCCCTGCTATGACATGAACTTCCACGATAACCTTCGAAGTCATTGTGACTTCTAATGTGACTGTTATCACCACTGTTCATCACGCCCCCAACCGGCCCTGTCAGACACCGCCTACCAAGAGTCTGGGTCTGCTGAGGTTTCTTCCTAAAAGGGAGTTTTTTTCTTGCCACTGTCGCAATAGCCACTGCTAATGCTTGCTCTTGAGGGAATTACTGTAATTGTTGGGGTTTTGGAATTTATAGAGTGTGGTCTAGACCTACTCTATCTGTAAAGTGTCTCAAGATAACTTTTGTTATGATTTGATACTATAAATAAAATTGAATTAGAATTAGAATTAGATGGAGGATGGGGGCAGAGAGGAAGACACAGATTATGGACTGCCATTTGTTACCCTATGAGGCACTGTTGTTGTTAAATTGAGGAAAGCTAGGTTGCAGCCAATGTCATCTCATCATGCCAGTATGGAGGCAGACTAAACAAAAGATAAATTCAAGTATATAATTTTGGGACCGGAACAGAGGGATTAAACCAGATCACATGACCAACATGTGGCTGAGCGGCCTCCATCGCAACTCTAAAGCCTGAGCGCCATTTCTAAACAAAGAAATGAACATGTTTGCTTGCTTTTGCCTTTATTGTAGTTGTAAACAGGTTTATTGATTGAAGAACTATTGATTGACAATTAATAATTTGAAAGTTAAATTAATGCTATTATACTTTAAAGAGCAGTTGTTTATGTTTATTTGTATATATGTTTTAGTAGCAGCTGGTTGAACAGGTCATTGCTCGATTTCCACCCCTCCTGTTCACTTTATAAATATGAGATGAATTAATCAAATTAATTAAGGTCTGTATTTTAAAGGGAACACCACCTATGAGACTGTTTCACAGCTCAGTAATTGGTCCCTGATTCCAGGGTGGTGCGCCGTTTTGATTGTTTGTCAATTTGGTAAAGTTATTAATGCACATATTCAACTTTTTTAATATTGATAAAACATCTTTGATAAATTGCCAATAATTGAATCTGTACCTTCCCCAATTCCCAACGAAAGCTAGGTTGCAGCCAATGTCATCTCATCATGCCAGCTCACTTGAGTATGGAGGTAGACTGAACAAAAGATAAATTCAAGTATATAATACAGAAAAGACAATTATAATATATGGCATTACACATGACAGGAATGACCCCATTCCGTTACAACCAAGAGCTAAAATATAGTTTATATAGACTATAGGCCCTACTTACAGTATACATACATCAAACAACTGGTCTATACAGTCATGTTTACTGTACATTAAATCAAACCAATGGACTGCAAATCAAAGTGATTTTGAAGATACCACAAATAGATACATGCCAAACTGGCCCAGATGTTGGCATTGGAAATATAGCACATTATACTGGCACAGATTTAGCCCTGAAACCTACTGTAGATCACACAAAAATTCCTCAAAATCCCCAAATCAGTACAGTATATGGCTGAAAAAAGCCCTAAATGGCATTGGCAGCAAGGTAACATTTTAGCATAAAAAATCATTTTGGGAAGATCACTGGTGAGTGTATCAATTCTGGGTCTTCACAAGGACACATGTATAGAGCAAAAGGCTTGATTTGCTGGTTTGTGGCAGTAAAACAAAGAAAGAAAAGAAGACCTGCCCCCTCATCGATGTGCCCTCCGCCCCTGGAGCTCCTGTACCATCACAGAGTGGCAGGCCTTATTTTTTACTGATCTGTAAGCATGGGCGACAGCCACTGATCCAGCCTGGAGTGACTCCACTGCAGTGCTAAAAATGCCCAGATCCTTTTCCATCAGAAGTCATCAAAGAGGTTGAACATTTAGCTATTTGCAGAGGGGAAACAGGCAGATCTGGTTAAGGACCCAAACAGGGCCAGAGGATTTGTCTTCTTCCAGGGCAAGATGCCAGCTGTAACTTGGCTCACAATTACAGGCTTCTATCCACTTCACATTAGCGGGGCTCAATTTCTGCTTTGAGCCTGGGAATGAACCTTGAACAGCTGGTTTATAAGGTGAGACATTTTTCAGGACACAGACAACACCTCATAATTGCAGGTTGGATTGTACACAGAACTTGGCATGTAATTAGCTGCATTTATGAAGATTTACAACTTGGTATATGGAAATAATTAGTGCCTCATCATGAAAAAGTATGAAACAATCCGCCAAGTCTCACAATGTTGAAACATCCACAACTTAATGTGTTTTTGCTACCATGAATAAACAGGTGTTAAAATGCAAGATAAAGCATGTATGGAGCTGATTTAATTATTTTGATTCAACCCTTTAAAATGCCATAACATTTAAAAGGTGAAAACTATACTGTGGATAGTTTAAAGGATTCAAGATTTTGTGTAGGTTTTTCAAAGTGCTATTTTTGTAAGTCCGTGTCTACACAAAAGCATCAGCTTCTTTGAGTCTATACAGGATGCGTTCAGCATTGAGCTGTAGGTCACGTCCAAGACACAATCACTGTAGTGTCACACATAAACCGGAAGAAAATAGATGTGAAGCGTGAACTTGAAGCGGGAGACAGACAGCTGAAAAACGCAGCCGAAACGCCTCCCCTGTAGACACCTCACCTCTCAATCATTACGTGGTTTTCTTAAAGTCTTCATATAACATTTAAATGGTGCTGAAAGATCTTGCAGCATTACATTCAAAATCACTCATCATTCAATGATGGAGACACCTGGAGAGGCGTGATTGGGAGGAACGGCCTCCCTGATCTAAACCAGAGTGGTTGTTTGTTGTTGGACTTCTGTGCTAGTCCTGGATTGTCTATAACGAACACCATGTTCGAACATAGGGATGCTCATAAGTGTAACTGGTACCAGAGCACCCTAGGCCGAAGGTCAATGATCGATTTTATAATCGTTTCATCTGATCTGAGGCCGTATGTTTTGGACACTCGGGTGAAGAGAGGGGCGGAGCTGTCAACCGATCACCATCTGGTGGTGAGTTGGGTCAGGGGGTGGGGGAAGACTCTGGACAGACCTGGTAAGCCCAAACGTGTAGTGCGGGTAAATTGGGAACGTCTGGAGGAGGCCCCTGTCCGACAGACTTTCAACTCACACCTCCGGCAGAGCTTTTCGTGCATCCCTGTAGAGGCTGGGGGCATTGAACCAGAGTGGACAATGTTCAAAGTTTCCATTGCTGAAGCTGCGGCGAGGAGCTGTGGTCTTAGGGTCTTAGGTGCCTCAAGGGGCGGTAACCCACGAACACCGTGGTGGACACCGGTGGTCAGGGAAGCCGTCCGACTGAAGAAGGAGTCTTTCCGGGATATGTTATCCCGGAGGACTCGGAGGCAGTGCAGGGTACCGAAGGGCCGAAGGACTGCAGCCTCTGCCGTGAAAGAGGCAAAGCAGCGGGTGTGGGAGAAGTTTGGAGAAGACATGGAGAAGGACTTTCGGTCGGCACCAAAGTGCTTCTGGAAAACTGTTCGCCACCTCAGGAGGGGAAGCGGGGAACCATCCAAGCTGTGTACAGTAAGGATGGGACACTGTTGACCTCAACTGAGGAGGTAATAGGGCGGTGGAAGGAGCACTTTGAGGAACTCCTGAATCCAACTAATACGCCCTCTATGTTAGAGGCAGAGCTGGAGGATAACGGGGGATTGTCGTCGATTTCCCAGGCGGAAGTCACTGATGTAGTCAAACAACTCCACAGTGGCAAAGCCCCGGGGATTGATGAGATCCGTCCAGAAATGCTCAAGGCTCTGGGTGTGGAGGGGCTGTCCTGGTTGACACGCCTCTTCAACATTGCGTGGAAGTCTGGGGACGGTCCCAAAGGAGTGGCAGACTGGGGTGGTAGTTCCCTTTTTAAAAAGGGGGACCAGAGGGTGTGTGCCAATTACAGGGGTATCACACTTCTCAGCCTCCCTGGTAAAGTCTACTCCAAGGTGCTGGAAAGGAGGGTTCGGCCGATAGTCGAACCTCGGGTTGAGGAGGAACAATGCGGATTCCGTCCTGGTTGTGGAACAACGGACCAGCTCTTCACTCTCGCAAGGAACCTGGAGGGAGCCTGAGAGTATGCCCAACCGGTCTACATGTGTTTTGTGGATTTGGAGAAGGCGTATGACCGGGTCCCCCGGGAGATACTGTGGGAGGTGCTGCGGGAGTATGGGGTGAGGGGGTCTCTACTCAGGGCCATCCAATCTCTGTACAACCAAAGTGAGAGCTGTGTCCGGGTTCTCGGCAGTAAGTCGGACTCGTTTCAGCATTCACTGGATCGGTTCGCAACCGAGTGTGAAGCGGTTGGGATGAGGATCAGCACCTCTAAATCGGAGGCCATGGTTCTCAGCAGGAAACCGATGGAATGCCTTCTCCAGGTAGGGAATGAGTCCTTACACCAAGTGAAGGAGTTCAAGTATCTTGGGGTTTTGTTCGCGAGTGAGGGGAAAATGGAGCGGGAGATTGGTCGGAGAATCGGCGCAGCGGGTGCGGTATTACATTCAATCAGTTCCTTAGTCTTAGGGAGGAATTCAGTTGTGACGAAAAGAGAGCTGAGCCAGAAGGCAAAGCTCTCGATCTACCGGTCAGTTTTCGTTCCTACCCTCACCTATGGTCATGAAGGCTGGGTCATGACCGAAAGAACGAGATCCAGGGTACAAGCGGCCGAAATGGGTTTCCTCAGGAGGGTGGCTGGCGTCTCCTTTAGAGATAGGGTGAGAAGCTCAGTCATCCGTGAGGAGCTCGGAGTAGAGCCGCTGCTCCTTTGCGTCGAAAGGAGCCAGTTGAGGTTGTTTGGGCATCTGGTAAGGATGCCCCCTGGGCGCCTCCCTAGGGAGGTGTTCCAGGCACGTCCAGCTGGGAGGAGGCCTCGGGGAAGACCCAGGACTAGGTGGAGGGATTATATCTCCAACCTGGCCTGGGAACGCCTCGGGATCCCCCAGTCGGAGCTGGTTAATGTTGCTCGGGAAAGGGAAGTTTGGGGTCCCCTGCTGGAGCTGCTCCGCCCGCGACCCGACACCGGATAAGCGGACGAAGATGGATGGATGGATTCAAAATCACAACCTCCCTGAGCATTCTGTATGCCTGCTTGAGCTCCACTCAAGAGATCTCTTGGTCCATTGCCTGCTGCCATCTTGTTGATGCTCCTCACTGTCACACCCTCATGATCCTACTGGCACACATTTCCCCCACATCTGCTTGCACTTCCTCCAGGGCCAGACAACATCAATGTTTGCTTTGGAGATTTAACATAATGCCAAGAGAGAGGAACTGTGGCATTTTATGTCAGCTGGTGCAGTAAAAGAGATTGCCAATAATGCCAGCTCTTAGGAATGTACAAATAATGCAAAGCATGTTTTACTTGTGTGTTTTTGAAAAAATAATTTACCATCATTTGATGATATTTTCCATTTTTGGAAAATGACATGCTCTTGCAATTTGTGTGGGTTAAAAATAACAGTATTACTAGGAAAGAAGAAGAAGGAAAGAAAAATGGCGAAAGAACAATGCAATGCAGAGACATCTGGTTTGCACAGCTACTTCTGTGTTAACATGTTTTGTAGATTAAATAAATAGCTTAAGAAATGTGAATGTTGACTTGTTTGGACCCTATAAAGAGTCAGCTGACAGTATATCAATGGAACGCCTAAGTGGAGCCGTCTTAAATAAACTTTTATGTTACACACAGTAAGCAAGTTGCAAGTGGCAATACAATACAATAATTGCTTTAGTTTTACAGAAACGCAGAATGTTTTTTCATCCAGCTAAAATCCTTCATTGACACTATATACTGTACATCCCCATGATGTCCAAACTGGGAGGAATTTAATACAGCAGCTGTAAGGAAGACAAGCCTAAATTGTGGTGAGTTCAATGCCTCAGGAAACCAAGAGATAATGTGAGCAATGGATGGGGAAAGTGACAGGGATGAAGGGAGAGAGGGAGGGTTGGCCATGGTGCTAAACAGACAGAATGTGGTATACCAACAGATGTGTGTATTAATAAACTGGCAGACATTTTAATAGCCACAATTACACTGTGCCACCATCTTGAAGTGACAAGTAATAAGAGGTTGTCATATAGAATAATAAGCCAGGCTTGTCAGGATTTGGGCAATTGTATGGTGATTTTATTGATTAATCACAAAATCACTAATCACTAATCACACTAATGAATAGTTAATACGTTGTTTCTTTGTTATGTAATATGTAATGTTACTGGTACATCTGTGATGTGTGATGTCTTAATCAGTAATGAGTGCGTTCCTTTGTTTTTCACTTTAGTTCAAAACCACAATTGTAAAAAAACAAAACAACACTCTCTCCCAAATTGGTCTCTCCCTTCATCAGCAAAAATCTAAAACTATACAGTGTATGCAAACAAAGAAAATAAAGAAAGCATGCATAACAAAACAAAAGTATATACAAAACAAAGCCATAGCCCACAAATCCAAACTTCCTCTGGTCAGTACCTAAATTCCTACCTGGGTTACAAAAGAAAAGTCTCTGCAAGTCCCTGCCAGCCTTGTGACTGAATACGTTTCTTATTCAGACATAAACAGCAATGGGTTAATGTCCTTCTAACCAGCTGCGGCTAACTCTTCACCAGTGTTTGTGCTGCTGCCTATAATTTCCCCAATTATTGCATATTCTGCTGTGCCACCTGCACCTCCTCCGGTCTGGCTGACTGGTGCTCTGCTAAACCTCTGGAATCCCCTTGTTAATGGCAGAAATTACTGCCAAGTTGGCTGTGGTATTCCTGATGTATGTGTAATATTTGGCTGACAGTGTTTATGATAGGATAAAGCATTCCCACCTGTGATGACCAACTGGCAAACAAATGCCTTACCTTTTATTTGAAGAAGCGCTGGATAAGAGAGAAACACTGCCTGATTTGCGCACATGAATTTTAATAAAGCCAGGAGTATACTGTAACAGGGTAGGTCTGTGAACACTTGGGTTTAATATAGTGTGTGTGCAGTGATCAGTGAAACTTGTGGGTGTGGTCTCCATGTGTGGTGTGGGGTTAATTGCATGGTGATGGTGTAGAGGTGTGACCTCCAATCTGCAGTATTTTACCAATCACACTCAGTAGGATTCATTCATTCAGTCATTCTGCTGTCCTCCTCTGTGCATGTGCAGACCATGTTTGCCTCTGTGACTTTAAAGCAGTTTTCCCTGTTGTTAAAATGTATGTGGGTTGATGTCTAAGATGTGGGTCAAATTCTGGTGAAATGTTTGTAAAAGCCTTTCTGCTGTCCTTCTCCTGTCTGCAGAGAGTGTCGTGGGTGTGCTGGAGCTACTGCTGCAGGGGGCTACACCTTCAGAGACGACTGGGTATATCTCTGAGGAACGGCGTGGTCCAGAGCGGCAACTGGATCACAGAGTCCCCAGATCAGAGATGTGTGCACCAGACCAGCCCTGAGCCGGTGATCAGCTATAGTGCAGCAGTCTTTGTCGTGACTTTTGGTTTTGCCACATGAAGGGAATGAAGCCTAGCAGCACACACCGCCACATATAGCCCTATAATTCCTTTTGACTCAGCCATTTTAATTAAGTGACTCTCGCCCAGCTTCAGCCTTGTTTTTAAGCTCAGTTTTATCATTAGGAATTTTTACAATAAAGATATATATTTTTTATACAACATCAAATGCGGTCTTTGCCCATCTCTTCACGCTGGTAGGTCAATTCTGAACTTTGTGTCCCCACTTTACAATACCGTATACAATTCAAACAGTACAGTGCCTACACATGTACTACATACGCTATGCTTACACTACCTGACAGGGATTATCAACGACAGGGATGGACGCATTACTTTTTAAACCAATGGGTCGGTTTTGATGTTGAAGATGGTGGGCCGCTCACTTTTCATGAGGAAATTTTTTTTTTTTATCAAGGTAGAAAATTAATCTATCTCTTAATAATATGACAGAAATTAGATATAAAGTCCATCTTCAAACAATATCATCAACGCTCAGTTTGTTGACAATTTAAGATAACTGGTATGCTGTAGCCCTTGTAAACCGTCAACTTAATTGAAAAGAATGGAGCATGGAGACAGATTATGTCCAGCTCCTGCTGCACCACAGTGAGGAAGGGGTTTAAGAGGACTGCTCCTCCATCGCCTGTTTGAACTGCTGAATGCAGTCTAGTCATCTGGTGTGTGAGAGGCACACTCAAATGTCTCATTGACTGCTGCCAACATACATAAAAGTAAATACTAACTTGGTTCAATAAATAACATTATACACTTACAGTATATTATGAAAATTGTTTAATGTAATTATTACATTTTTGGTATGTGTTTATGTTTATCACAGATATTGAGATATAACTATTGGTATTGCCACACCAAAGATAAAGATTGCTGCAACACACACTCTTCTCTCCTGCCACAAATTATACTCTAAAATAGTATTTCTTTTTTAAGGGGAGACATCCCAGGTGAATAAGAAAAACAATTAACTAATAGATATCACCATGACACTTCCCCAGTTGATTACTTACATTAAGACAAATACAGTATCTTTCGTATTACAAATTTTCTAGAATGTTTAAATATGGAAATGAAGCATTATCTTGTTAAATATGCGCTTATTTGCATACATTTCCAGAAATGAAATCTGAACATTGTAAAAAGCCAGGTTCAAAATTCTTTTTTATTTCGTTGACACATTAGAGTCAAATGTTTTTACAGAGGGAATTTTGGATATCTCCTTTTATCACTCCATAAATCAGAATATGGTGTCAATAGCCATAAAAATCCATTTTCGACCAAGTTATTAAGTATAAAATGTTACATAAATTAGATTATGAATGACATCTGAACATATCCCCCTGTATAACCCTTCAGAATGAAACTGGAAAGTTTGGTGCATGTAAGTGGTACTGAAGTGGAGATTTCTGGCTCAGAGTATGAGAAAAACTTATTTTGAGGAAACAGCCTTTAAAGATATGGATTATAAAATATTATACATTTTGCAAGACATTACAGGTGAAAAGGGTAAACAAAATTAACTAACAGATATCAACATGAAACTTCCCCAGTTAATTACTTACAATAAGATTTGTAAATATGCAAATGAGGCATTATCTAGTGGTACCTTTTGGTGAATTTAGATGCAGATGCACACCTAAATGCATTTTTTCCCAGTAGTCTGAAAGAATACATGCTATGGAAGTAAAATAGCCCAAAAACTCAAAATTCAAGAAATATGTTTTTTCCTGGGGTTTCTCCCTATTATCCTTATTTTATTATTATACAACAACTATTCTTTATTTTGTGCATTTTATTATTTATTAATTTGTACCATTATTGATTCACAGTAATCTCATTTATGTCTGCTTCATAGAATGCTTTTTTGAGTGCACTTCCTGGTGTTAATTAGCTTACTTCCAGCAAATGAGGCATTATCTAGTGGTACCTTTTGGTGAATTTAGATGCAGATGCACACCTAAATGCATTTTTTCCCAGTAGTCTGAAAGAAGACATGCTATGGAAGTAAAATAGCCCGAAAACTCAAAATTCAAGAAATATGATTTTGCCTGGGGTGTCTCCGTATTATCCTTATTTTATTATTATACAACAACTAACTATTCTTTATTTTGTGCATTTTATTATTTATTAATTTGTACCATTATTGATTCACAGTAATCTCATTTATGTCTGCTTCATAGAATGCTTTTTTGAGTGCACTTCCTGGTGTTAATTAGCTTACTTCCTTGTTTGCTGTGGCCATTATTTAACCCTCGTATTATGTTATACATTGATGATGTTACCGGTCAAAATGACCCGTACAGTGTAAATACACTCAAAACTAACTTTTTTTCCTCATCACAAACATTTTTTCCCCCAAAACTGTTTTTACCAATTATTTAGTGAACATATTTCTGGTATACACTTGCATATTCCATGCATAGCTAGATTTGGCATCCTAGGATGCCAATATTTTGATGCCATACTTTGCAGGCTTGTTGGGCATGTACTGTCAGAAGGGACAGGGCCCCCTGAATGGAACAAGGTGTTCATCTACAGTGACATGGGGACCAGGATTGTACAAGACAGGTACAATTTTGACCCATTTATCCCATACATCTCTGATCTCAGCTAGTTTGTCTCTTTCACGTTGACCAGCTCTGGTGTTGTGGAACACCCAAGCTTTCGTATGAATTGACTCCAAAGACATTGTTGCTAGAAATATTGGCCTTCCACTCTCGTCATTCCACAGACTGGTAGTTGCTTCTCCCTTTGACTTGTACACTCCAGCTAATACTATTCAATTTAATTCAATTCAATTTGATTCATAGTATCAAATCATAACAAGAGTTATCTCAAGACACTTTACAGTAGGTCTAGACCACACTAATAAATTCCAAAACCCCAACAATTACAGTAATTCCCCCAAGAGCAAGCATTATCAGTGGCTGTTGCGACAGTGGCGAGGAAAAACTCCCTTTTAGGAAGAAACCTCGGCAGACCCAGACTCTTGGTAGGCGGTGTCTGACGGGGCCGGTTGCTTATGTGATGAACAGTGGCGATAATAGTCACATTAGAGATAATGGAACAGTGACTTTGAGGTAGTCATGTGTAGTGGCAAAATTACATTTAAGCACAATTCCTTATATTTTTATGTTTTATTTCTACTTTACTGCTCTCACAAATGCTGAAAGAGTCTATCTCATTCCCACATGCAGATTTTGATTCTAACTTTCTGAGACATGCAGTCTGGAACATTATGTGAGCACTGTTAGCCTGAACCGATAAAGGTACAAGGTCACCCTAAAACTATCTCTAGTTTTCTCATGCCAGTTTAGCTGTAACTGGGGGGGTGACAGTCGTACAGGGAGGAGGAGGTGAGATGGCTCCGAGATGTCTCTTGTATTCCTCTGATTGTCTTCATGTGTATCAGATTGCCTGTCAAAATTGTAGCGTCATAATAATCCAAGTGCGTGTGTGTTGTCACTCTGAAGATGCATATAAGCCTAGTGTTCTTGTGCACTCATTTGAGAAACTGACTCCACACTGGGCTGCGGCCTTTTGTGAAATCATGTTGATCCTATTTGCAAATATATCTTTTTTAATAAAATACAAAAACCCAACTTGGTATTAGTCTCAGTCTGTCTTATTTGTTTCAATTTACTAAACTCTGAAATTTCCCCCCCTGCTGCAAAGGAAACTTCCATAACACATGGAAGTTCATGTCATAGCAGGGCACATTGTGTCGTACTGAGTAGTGCAGTCTCCAATACCGGATCTTGACTACTCTGTGCGTATGTTCATCACAGCAGGGTGTTGCGGGATGTAACATGGCACTGCAGAGCATGGGTGGATACTGCGGATGCAGCAGGACTAGGATTTCAATGTATGCATGCAAGTCAATCTGATCCAGTGGCTTCCATTTATCTTGAAATACACACCTCCCCTACAAGTTGGTCATGTCCACTATGATCCTATCTGTTGGTTGGGATATGAAGAGATGAAATGGTGATTGAATATCATCAACTAGTGTGGCAGAAAATCTTGTGGGGCTTGGAGTCGTTTTGATGACAGTCAGTCAGTCTGTGTGGTGATGTTGACCATTTTATGTTACCATCTTTAGCTGTCCATGTTGAGGATGATTGCTGCCCATTGTTTTCAGCTAATGGAGAGACTACACCAGACTGGTCCCCTGAATCCTCTTCATCATAGGAAAATTCACAATCCGGATCGTCAATAGCATTGTTCTCGGTCTCTGAAAGATCCTCTGACTCTGAAATCTCTTCCTCTACATCACTATTACCATCAAAAATCTGTGCAATGGGAACACCACAGTCATTTGGATTTAGAGATGTAGGTCCATGGAAAGAGATGACATCCAATTTGTTGATAAAAATAACTCGTTAAACTTCTGGACTATTACTTACCTTTAGTTTGTAACATTTCCAGTGATTACGTAAATTACTACAGACAAAATCATAAAAATATATATATCTATTTACTATAGATAAGCAAACTGTGGATTTTCATTCATTCTTGTTGACCTCAAAACTGGTATAAAATAAAAAAAGAAAGAAAATAATTTCAGTCTTTTCTTATAGAAAATATTGATTAGTGTAAAGTCACTAACAGTTTTTTCCGATTGCTAAACGACAGTGGGCACAACTGGAGTCACATGTGCAAAACTCAAACTACTCAATAGTTTATTTAAGGAAAAAATATAGATTGTATAGCATACCAATTTTTACATAAGGTAAAAAAGAAGGAATGAAAATCAGCAGTTTTCTTCAATAAAATATTTTGTCTCTAGTAATTTATGGAATTACTGGGGGAAAAAAACTAAAGGTACATATGTAACAGTACCAAAGAATAGTGTGACTAATTCTGCCTCGCTCCAGCATCATGTGGCAAGTTTTTTTCATCACATTGGATGTCTGCATCATCTCTAAATACAAATGAATGTGGTGTTTGTATTGCTTTCACCGCCATTACTTTCTGAAAAACAGTAAGAACGCAGTTTTACTATTTTAAAGATATAGTGTTTTTCACTTTTTTTTATAGCTGTGTACATAACCTCAGACATCTTACCTGGACATGTTGGTATCTTTGCTCTTTTACCTGTTTCTCTCAAACAGTACAGTGTATAATTGTTTCATTCTTATTTGGTGTTTGTATACAAAAAAAGGCTTTCTGAGCTTTCTCTGTATAAATACCATATATGTTCACTAACTAGTCTAAAATAAGACACCTACTTAGGCTTTCAGCTAAAATTGCAATCAGCAGTGTTTGATAGGCACCAGACTGAAATCTATTCTGTTTTGAATGTGTGGTTAACAGTTTTGACAGCAGTGTCTTAGCATTTGAACAAAGTGCTGTAAATCTACAGTGTTGTGCACGTTGTGGTTAAAGTCATGGGATAAGTGTGTAGAGTTTTGAAAACTGTGTTCAAGCAATGAAAAACAAACTAGAGTTTGGTCCACATGAACTACTGCTGTGCAGACTGTAGTTAGCGTTTTGCACATGTGACTCCAGTTGTGCCCACTGTCGTTTAGCAATTGGAAAAAACTGTAAATTATTTAAACTGTAAAGATGAAAAGTTTGTATATTCTGTATTGGTGTTTGATGCTAGTGTTTTTACACTCAGTGTGTTCTGAGTGACAGTGTGTTATCTAGTGTGTTATTCATAGTGTTTGGCAGCACTGAGCCTGTTTTGAGATGTGTGAAGAGTTGTGTTGTATGGAATGAGTTTGAGGTGGTGATGTGAACTGTTTAGCTCAGGTGACTGTTGGTAATGCAGACTGGAGTTAGAGTTTTGCACATGTGGCTTCAGTTGTGACCAGTGTCGTTTAGCAATTGAAAAAACATGTCAGTGAACTGTTAGCCTGTTGGGTTTTACAGTATGTACTATATCACCTTTTGTTTAATAAATCCCTTTTGAATGAGAATTCCTTGCTTTTATAGTTTTATGTTAGCTTCTGGCACACCCATACAATTTTTAAAAACCTGTTTGTTTGTATTGCATTTATTTAATCTGAGGGCTCCTGCCTGTATAACAAGGAGTGGCTTTGCTGTAGTCCATTAATAACTTAGAATAGATTTTTTACGCCGATGTATGTTTTCCTTCATACGGAGCCCCCCTGGGGTCATCTGAAAAAAAAAAGAAACCGTGCTCACGGTATTATAAACTGTTTGCACGGATTCATAATCCGTGCCCTCGTTTTTATAAACTGTGCGCACGGATTTGCAATCTGTGCGCACGGTTTTGCAAACGTGCCCACATAATCCGTGCCCTCGGTTTTCTTATCTGTGCGCACGGTTTTGCAATCTGTGCGTACAAATTTGTAAACGTGCCCACGTAAACGCGCAAAAATGTTTAACATTCCAGAGAAGAAGACGGCACGGGTAGCCTACTTTCAGCTGCGTCTCCATCCGACAAGTAAGTACTATTTATCTTGATTTAAGGCTAGATTTAATGCTATATTATGTATTGCATTGTTCGTTTTACTGATTTCTTAACGTAACGTTGCATGTATTGAGCTTTTCACTCACTCCAAAACCGTTCAGTTAGCTAGCTAGCTAGGCTGGCGTTCTGTGAGCACCAAAGTAACGGCTGCTGTTACAGATAGTGAGGAGGTTCTGGGTGGGTGGTTTTGTTGCCTTAACATAAGTGTAATGTCCCGCCGAAACGACCAGCATCTCGCGGGACCCTAGCTGTACCCAGCTCAAAGTCACCCTATATCGAGTAAACTGAACTAGCTACCAACTCCCGCTGATACAGCGACATATCACCGAGCTGTGTTGCCGCCTAACAATAACATATTCTCGGTAACGCAACTTCCAACCGCTGCTGATTTTTACGGGCTCTGTGGTCTGGTCTCCTATTTTCGTAAGATTTCATTTATATGTGTGCTTAAATTTGTGTACCATATCGAACAAAGCTGTTCATGAGAATGCGCTTGTCCAGTTATGAAGCTTCAAACACTGCAACTTTGAGCATCCAATTAGTTGAGCAGATATTCGTTTTTTTAGCTATTTGTAAGGTAACGTTACACACTTTATTCTTAATCGTCACATATACCAAACAGTAGGCTATAATCATTGCTTGAATAAAAAAGCTTTAATAATCAGGGGCAGACATGTAAGCATAAAAAAAGCTACTTACTTTTCATTGGATATGATACTCTATTACTTGAATTGTGCCCACACACAAAATAATGCAATATACTGAATTAGGCCTTTTAAATAAGGGAATCAGCAGCACTGACAGTTATGAATTCAAGACTAGACCTCAAACTTTCTAAATGGGAAAATGTATGTCAGGACAGGTAGGTCTATACAAATCTCAGATAGCCTATAGGTGGTAAAATAGACCTTGCGCTAAATACAACAGAATGAAACATACAGCAGACTGCCATAGTCTCTAATGATGTCCTAATAACATTCATGAGCCTTGGCTTTATCGTACTGGTTTAGCAGCCATTTCATTGTTTATTACTCAACGTGAGTGAGTGGACAGGGCAAAGGTAAATAAAGGAAACTAAGTAATGGAACTCAAACCCATATAGCGCAAATAAATTGAACTTGATTCTCACAAGTGGGAATGTTTCGATTCAGTTTTAACCATTAGGCCACATACCATTAGTGACATGGTACAAATTGAATTTAAAATGTATAAGTTCATAATAATTTGCTAATTTTTGCCTGGCATTAAATCATTATTCCCCTTTTGATAGAATGGACCAGAGTTTCCACAAGTTCCTTCGAGAACAGCGGAGGTTAAATGAGACAGTTGTCACCACCTTTATCAACGAGAAGGTAAGTAATGCCCCAGTAAACACAACTACAGCTGTCCAAATAACATAACTTATAACTCAATGCAGTCAGACATTTAACTATTCTCTGTTAAGATAAAAGGTATAGGACTGCAGCGTGTCAGTATTTACACTGCATAAATTAGGCAGCAGCTAGCAAATGGGAAAAATTTTGTGAAATCTTGACAACAAACAAAATGGTGTGTTTCAGGATGCATGTACATTTTTCAGCTAGGTTTATTTTAAGATGCACAATAAAGCAGTGGTTCACAGACTTTACTTGATAGTTTCTAGAACTCTCTTTATAAGCTAACGTTAGCTAGTTTTTCACACTGTTGAAACTGTAGGCCCAGCCTTTCTCAAACTCTTTTACGCCAAGGCCCAGTAATGTTAGACCTTCAACCTTTGGGGCTCTGCTTTTTGGGGAAAAGAAAAACTATTTGTTTATTATTTATAACATTTCATTAATTATATAGTTACATTTATAGAATTCTGTCTTTCCCATCTTATGTCATATCATAAACTCCCTTCCATCCATCCATCTTCGTCCGCGTATCCGGTATCGGGTCGCGGGGGGAGCAGCTCCAGCAGGGGACCCCAAACTTCCCTTTCCCGAGCAACAGTTGGTTGTTTATTGTTAAGGCTATATGTTCAAATTAAAATGAATCAAAACTTATAACATCATTATATGGCTGTTTAACATCAACAAGAACCACTAAATGTCAAAAATGGTATTTTAAAATAACTTTGTATGCACCACAAGGCTGTCAAGGCCATGTTTAAGCCAGCTAATGGTTCTAGCTAGCAGTAGCCGTGTAGTGTTAACTAGCCTCACATGCAGCGATGCTTCTTTAGCCTCTTATGTCCGTTTCAGAGCACCAGAGATCAGTGCAGACATTTTAGTGGCACCGAACTGAAGCACAGAAATTCGGGTTGCTATTCGGTCCTATAGATAGATACCAGTCGATTAGGCAACAGTCTGGTGCCATATTAACAGTGTTTCAGTACCCAACCCTATAATAAACAGTTATTTATTTGCGGGGGTGCCAGTCCGCAGCCTATAGTTTGAGAAAGGCTGCTGTTGGGGAGCTGAAGAAAGGCAAGGTTGTCGGGAGACTGCATGGATGTCTCATCCTGTCTCAAAGTCTGAAATTTAATTTTAAAAAAAAAGGTCCAGAATTCTTTAAGTAGAAATCATACCACACGCTGTTGCAATAGAGAATCTTGGGGAAGGTCTTAGTTTAAGTCATGTTACAATGTGTTTACACAAATGAACAAATAGGACTGCTTCATACTCAACTGTACCATTACCATTTTCATCATTTTTAGATTGACTGCTATGCTGTCCATGGGATGACAGATGACCAGTTGATGAAATATGTCCCCAAGATTGGAGACCGGATAGCTATTCGGCAGTACTGCAGAACAGAAGTGGCTGCACTGGAAGGAACCACCACAACAATTTCTAAGGCTACAGAAAGCCTGATGAAAAAAATAAAAGAAAGGCGGGCCTCCAAGAGAAGTCATGAGGATGAACGTTCAGAAAAATTGTCTGGAAACTCCAATGCTTTAAAAAGGGAGCGTGTTTTTCAAATGGGGTTGTTTGAAGAAGTTGGGGCCAAAAACATACAGGTAAAAGAGAGAAGGGGAGGAGGGACCAGGCATTTGAAGGCTTTAAAGACCACCACAATGGCACAGCTGATGGACATTGGCAAAGAACTCTTTTTTCCAAACGGAAAAAGTAAAATTGGGAATGTCAATGACTTTGAATTCTGCATACGAGATTTTACTGAAGATGAGCTGGCTCCATTGACCACCCTAGGTGAGCAATATGAGAAGAGGAAAGTTAAAATGTTGAGACTGTATCTATCATGCAAAAAGATTGATGCAGAAGAAAAACTGAATGATGCTACCTCACCTGGTGAATCACAAAATGCAGTGCCCCTCACAAGAAAATTACCCTGTGCAGCTGCTGCTTCTTATGGAGCTGCTTCAACTACAGCAACAACCTGTGGATCTGATTTCACAACTGGAACTCCCAGAACAAAGGCTAGCACATGTGAACCTTCAAATACAGTAACTTTACTCTCAACAGAGACGGACATTTTGAAGAGGATGATTTGATTTCACTTGATGACGAGATTGTGATTGGATATGGTTTTCTTGAAGATAACACTGTGGACCTTGATGATACCCTTCCAATGGACCTGCACCCAGAGGAAAGTTCATTTACAGTCCAGGAACCTTGTGAACCATTTAAGACCACCAAGCTAAGGCTTCACAGGGGAAATGTATTCAAAGATCTCAATGCTGCCTTCAAGAGTGGTTGTGTATCTGTTGATGACTCAATCTTAGAGATTGAGATGGTCCTACCCAATGGTGTCACAGAGAAAGGAGAAGACAATGGTGGAGTTCTGCGTGATGCACTAAGTGAGTACTGGGAGACTTTCTTTATGAAATGCACTGCCGGAAACATACTGAAAGTACCCATGACGAGACATGACATGAAAGATGAGTGGGAAAACGTGAGTAAAGTCATGGTCCTAGGCTATAACATCGTGAAGTACTTTCCCATAGTATTGGCCAAGCCCTTCCTCTCCTACTGTCTTGGACTTGAAATAATGGAGGATGAGCTGTTTGCAGCTTTCTTAGAAATGGTTCCCACTGACTAAAAAGGAAATTGCTGAGGAAGCGATGAAAGACTTCAACAATGTCAGGGAAAGAGAAGAATGGTTGGATTTCCTTGAGGTCCATGACGTTAAAGTTCTGATCACAGAGGCAAATGTCAGGAAAACATTAGTTGAAGTTGCACATAAAGAAATAGTGCAGGATCCTGCCTATATTGCTGAGTGTTGGAGCAGTGCCTTGAAACGGCTGAAACTGCCCCCAGGAGGATTAGATGAAGTGCTGGCCAGCCTCACTCCTACACCCAGGAAGGTTGTAGCCATGCTACAACATGAAACTCTCAACAAGAGAGAAGATCAGACTCTTGATTTCCTCAAGAAGTTCATCAGAAACTGCAGTGAAGTTCGGCTGAGGAAATTTCTCAGATTCTGCACTGGTACCTATTTACGATCATTTTGATTAATAGTCATAGGATTTGTGGATTAATCAAACATGTATTTACTCTAAATTTGTATTTACCATATCATTGTCTCCTTAAAGGGATAATCTGATTTATTTAGTATTCTATGAAATACTTGCAATTAGTGTAGTTCATGCATAAGCATTACCTTGCATTTCCATAGTCAGAGTTCTGGCCAGGTTCTGATTGAAATGGTAAGCTTGCAACAGGCAGTAAATGGGGTCTACTAACTACTACCAACTACAGTACATAACTAAACAGTTTTATTTGACCAAGACTATAACTAGATCCATTCAATTAAAAAAAAACAAAAAAAGACAAACATTATTTTTCATGTCTTCAACAGGTGCAGACCTCCTCGTTGCTAAAGATATCCATGTCCGATTCATTGAGCCGGAGAGTACCTTTACAAGAAGACCCCAGTCCCACACATGCGGATGCGTTTTGGAAGTCCCAAACAACTATGCGTCATACCCGGAGTTGGCGGAAGAGTTCACTAATGTCCTTGATGCAAACATGTGGGTGATGGACATTATTTAGTGGTAAGTTATAGGTCAGGCTTCAAGACACAATTAATAAAAAAAATTTCAATTTTTGTATCACTTCTTTTATGTTATAAAGGGCTGGGAGATAAATCAAATACATTTTTAATTGCAGTTTTAACTTTCAACAATAATGAAAACAGGATAATTAAGATAAAACAATTGTGTCACATTCTGTTTCACAATGATACTCTTGTATTGCTTCATAAGAATATGAAATATAGAATATTTTTAGAATATATTCTAGAATATGTTGTGTATATGTGTATGGTAATTTAAAATGTCAAGGGGGTTTTCAGCAGCTTTTGAATGTAATATGTTACAGCCAGAATACACAGACAAATGCTGGAACATGGTTGTACTTGTCGTGACTTAAGGTACTAAACAAATAAAAACCAGCATGTGTTTCCTTTGAAGTCTGCTTATACGCCTTCCTCGCTGCAAATAAAACTACTAGCGTTGGCTAAGGTTTTCATGCTTTACTCTGGCACACACCAGAAACATAACAGGAACAGGAATTACTCTTGTACAACACACTGCTGGTATCCCTGTCACTCACAATTTTATAAGTTTGTGTCCATACTTTTATATCTGCATATGTATTCATATCCCTGTTTTTGTTTGTTCTAGGTGATTTGGTTCCATGGTTGGCCGGTGATCTCAAAGTGTGTGTGTGTGTGTGTGTGTGTGTGTGTGTGTGTGTGTGTGTGTGTGTGTGTGTGTGTGTGTGAGACAACAAGAGATATAAAAGTACAAACTAAATGTATTAAGTAATAATTCATTGCTGCATTTGAAACTCTACTTACAACTCCACCCGCTCTACCCTACTTCTGTTAATGTCACTAAATTCAGGATTGTTAGACCCTGTAGCTTTTATCAGCGTATGTTTTGGTGAGTGTGATGTTCAACAAGTTTCCTATGTTTATATAAACATCTACATTTTTTATTTTTGTTCCACTTTTTTATAAACAAATGTTTTATTAACATACAGTAAATGTATTGTTGCAATACAGTTTTTACAATACAGAATTGTGTTTTGAAAGGGTGTATTACATGGCAATTCAATAGGTTATGGTGATGAAATTACATCAAATCTTTTTTTTTTTTTTTTATGTATGAGTTGTTTCCCTTTTTTGACATAACAGGGAATGTTACCAGAGAAGAACAATGAAAATGTCCCTTATTTATATTTTTGTAAAAGCTGTTTCCTGTTCATTTCCTTTGAGCTATTAAACAACACAGATCTAAGTGTGTGTATGATTTTCTCATTCTAGGAGATTCCAGGAGAATTATTTCATAAAGCAAGTAATCATTAGTAATGCCTAAAAGGAGGATATTTATAAAATGAACTTTTTTACTAATGTAGAGGTGTTTGTTAATCTTAAACTGCTTGTCAAGAAATAAGTAAACCATAACATTTATCAGTGTTAAATACAGACCAGCTCACCACTTTATTTTAAGAGGCAAACCCATGAAGTAATGCTTTGTTAATTATGATTATAACACCTGGTATTAAACAGAAAACATAGGGCGTGTTCTTTTATCTGCAGACTTAAAGACCTAAATATCAGTATTAACTCATGATTGCCTTAATCAAGAAATTGTTATTACTTGAAGTCACGCATGAGATGCTGAAATGTTGTAGATTCCCGATAGTTCATGAAGTATTAAATTAATAAACGCATTCTTTTTAATTCATGTAATCATTCAAAAAATGTGTGATATCGTAATTCATATACCCTTTCCATACAAGTTTACCATAATACTACAGGCCGCAGTGTGACTATGATCACGTCACTCTTCCACCACATAATGTTGCTACTTGCCACTCTGATAATAAAGGTGACACTACTCTATAAACTTTACTACAGCTACAGTACAGTATAGAATTGAGTTAATTCATATATAGTTTAGAAAATATATATCCACGATGAAGCTGACAGCAAGGTGGGACTAATAAAAAAGGTGCAGTTACTAACATTTCAGCACCATGGACAGCACCAAAATCTTATCAATACAGAGTAATTATAATCATATCCTGGAGGATATAAAGTAATGAATTTACAAACAGAATACCTCTAAATGCAGATGCAAAAAAAAAAAAATGAAATTAAGGGTCTATGCAGTGAAGTCCACTGTATTTGGACTAATCTGTGCAATCTAAATACAGACTAAAACATTCTAAAAAATGTGCACATTTTGTCAACCAGTATATTGTCCGTGGGAGCACCAAGAAATACTTAAAGCAGGTCACTTATACTCTTAAGAAAGGGAAGCCTCTTGGTTTGGTAAGTGTGACAGAACTATCTGAAGGCCAGAAAAGAATTCAAAGAACAACAAGAGATAAAAGTGCAAACTAAATGTATTTATTAAGTAAAAATTCATTGCTGCATTTGAAAATCTACTTAAAACTCCACCCTCTCTACCCCACTTGTGTTGATCTCATTAAATTCAGGATTGTTAGACCCTGTAGCTTTTATCAGTGTACGTTTTGCTGTGTGTGTGTGTGTGTGTTGATCTACATCAGTCATTGGGGTGTCTAGAGACTGTGTCCGCTCTAATCTCCTAAGGCCAGAAGAGCCCACCAATGTTGTGCCTTGTGTAGCTCACGTAATGCATTTCAGTAAGTGAGGACTTGGTTAGACTACTTTTGAAATGCCTCTGCTACTACCTATCAATGTGTAATATTGTAGTCAGTTCTTCTCTCAGGGAAAGGTAGAGGTCAATGGCCATGTATGCATCCACAGGAACATGGAGGTTGTTTTGGGCCATTAGGTAGGTGCAGAGGGTGAACACATCTTCATCACCAGCAATGTCACTGCGGTGGATGCAGTCAGAATCACACCTGATGCAATCTTCCTCAGACACCTGGCAAAGATAGTCCTCTGTGTTATATAGTTCTGGGATAGCATACATGGCATCAGGGCGACCATGGGGAACATGTTCATTCCTTGATGGACGAATCAGGTGGCTGTTCCAGGTCTCCTTGGTTGAATCCAAATCGTCCTGCAAAGGGGTAGTAGTAGAGTAGAAATGATGAAATCATATTCATTCAATTAATCATGATTACTAGGGAAAAACAATACCCTGTAAAACCTGGAAATATTTCAATTTGAGGGCTTAATTGCCATATATACACTCCTAGATTAATGCAACAAGAAGAAAAGCCAGTAAGATCACACTTTTTGGCTACTAAAAACCAAAGTGGGTCATAAGTAGACCAATTACATAGGGGAGACAATGACCCAATTATGTTTTCTGTCGCAGTCTATTGGTAGATTTCAAAACATGTTTGCAGACAAGTTAGACCAACTGCGAAGATCTTTTTTTTAAGCTCTTCGGTTGATTGTGAGCAAATTGTTTATTGAATTCCTTTATTAAAGTCCTTTTATATACCATTTGCATTTAGGTATACTTTGTTTTACAATAAACCCAGGTGAAATTGTGACCCCATGGCCTTTTTGTGATAAAAGATTTGGGTTATCATCACCACCAATCTTTTTTTTTTAAATTGTCATTTCCTGGTTTTAAGTCCATGTAAGTAAACAAAAAATGTAAGCAACTGATCTTGGAAAACAATGACATTGTGAAGGATAATCTTAATTTTCACCATATTTTCATCCGTAGATGAAAATACTTAATGAACCAAGAGAACCAGCATGACAAAGCTCTATGAAACACAGACAGCTTAGTATATAATATCAAATTATATTGTGGATACTTTTGCAAATATTACATTTTTGGCCTTTAATTGTAGCACCACCACCTGGCCAATCAGGGTTATAGTTGTTGGCATGCATTTGCACACAGATATCTACAATTCTACAAAATGTAATGTTTCTTTTGTGTAACATATCAGGGAAAATATTAAGGGTAGGCTACCTCATCCACTGTCTATTGATGCCACTTGCCTGAATCAAACCGAGGAAGCAGAATAAGATGAGGTTCTTGTCCAAGAAGTCCCCAGCAAAATCCCCTTCATCTTTAAGTCGGTGAAGGTGGTCCAGCCAAAAGTCCACACACTCTTTACGGAGAAAGCCCCACCAGCTTTCTATTCTCTGATTGCTGGTGCTTCTTCCATAAATTAAGCTTTTATCACCCCCATGGGCATCATCATCATTGCGACGAAGGTACCGTTGCATATCTCGTATAGAGCTGTTTTCTGTCCCCTATCTGACCTCAGGATACGAGCACATCCACCTTGTTCCCTTACTGTCTCAAGGAAATAACCTCCTATAACTTTGGGGTCGCTGCTGGTACAGTAAGCATTCAGCCATAGTACCCTTCTTGAGAACCCATCAATGGCTCCATTGATGCATATACCGTACGGCTTTAATTTGTCGTAGGAATCGACATGCCATACAAAATTTGGCCCCTTGCTGAAGTATGCTCGTCTTTTTAACCTCCTACTTCTTCGCATTTCGGTGCCCTCCTGGTCAAGGGTGGATAAGATGAGGCGGACATCTTCTTTTCGTACACTTAATCCTCTTTCTTTGCATTTAGTGTACATCCACCTGTAACCATGCAAAGCCCCTGAGCCTTGGAGCTCTTCCCTTATGAATCTAACAGTTTCTGCTAAATCGTCAAAATGTTTCCGGCGAAACAGTCCATTCTTCTTTAGGGTACGTTTTAGGGTTTTAAGGCTGATCACGATTCTGTGCTTCAGACTCAAAATATGGACAATGTCTTCATATTTGAGTCCCAAGTTAAAGTACAGTTCTATTAGCTCAACTTTATCCATTGGAAGGATCCTGCCTACTTCTCACTGACACAAAGCCTAGAAAAAAAAAAAAAAAACAGACAAGGGGAAAAGTATTGGTGACTTTAATAAACTCAACACATCATTCAAGCCATTTAGTAACTGAAAAATCAATGCACTTTACACAGTATTTACTATAATGTGACTTCTCTCCACGCTTTTAGAAATTAATCTGATTTGTCAAAAAAATATTGGATAACTTTGTGTGTGGCCTGAATTCAAGTAATAGAGTATAATCAATCAATCAATGCAAAAAGTTGCTTTTTTTTGCCTACATGTACCTTATACCCTTTTAAGTAAAAAACAAATAATGATTATAGCCTACAGAGGCTGTAATAATGATTCAAGAACATATTAAATAGTTACTAGGCTGAAGGACAATCACAATCAGCTTTATTGGCCATGTATGTACAAATAGAAGTGATTCGATTTTGGTTTTTCATTGCTCTTAATGTACTTATACAGGAATAGACAAATGATAAGAACAAGGATAACAAAGCTAAAAAAAAGATAACGAATAAAAGGAAGACAACTGCACACAAAGATGTGAAAAGATAGGCTAAGTGTATACAAAAGTTAGAGTATCATATCCATTGAAAAGTAAGTAGCTTTTTTTATGCCTACATGTCTGCCCCTGATTATTAGCTTTTTTTTTATTCAAGCAATGATTATAGCCTACTGTTTGGTATATGTGACGATTAAGAATAAAGTGTGTAACGTTACCTTACAAATAGCTAAAGATACGAATATCTGCTCAACTAATTGGATTCTCAAAGTTGCAGTGTTTGAAGCTTCATAACTGGACAAACGCATTCTCATGAACAGCTTTGTTCGATATGGTACACAAATTTAAGCACACATATAAATGAAATCTTACGAAAATAGGAGACCAGACCACAGAGCCCCGTAAAAATCAGCAGCGGTTGGAAGTTGCGTTACCCGAGAATATGTTATTGTTAGGCGGCAACACAGCTCGGTGATATGTCGCTGTATCAGCGGGAGTTGGTAGCTAGTTCAGTTTACTCGATATAGGGTGACTTTGAGCTGGGTACAGCTAGGGCCCCGCGAGATGCTGGTCGTTTCGGGCGGGACATTACACTTATGTTAAGGCAACAAAACCACCCACCCAGAACCTCCTCACTATCTGTAACAGCAGCCGTTACTTTGGTGCTCACAGAACGCCAGCCTAGCTAGCTAGCTAACTGAACGGTTTTGGAGTGAGTGAAAAGCTCAATACATGCAACGTTACGTTAAGAAATCAGTAAAACGAACAATGCAATACATAATATAGCATTAAATCTAGCCTTAAATCAAGATAAATAGTACTTACTTGTCGGATGGAGACGCAGCTGAAAGTAGGCTACCCGTGCCGTCTTCTTCTCTGGAATGTTAAACATTTTTGCGCGTTTACGTGGGCACGTTTACAATTTGTACGCACAGATTGCAAAACCGTGCGCACAGATAAGAAAACCGAGGGCACGGATTATGTGGGCACCTTTGCAAAACCGTGCGCACAGATTGCAAATCCGTGCGCACAGTTTATAAAAACGAGGGCACGGATTATGAATCCGTGCAAACAGTTTATAATACCGTGAGCACGGTTTCTTTATTTTTTTCTCAGATGACCCCAGGGGGGCTCCGTACCTTCATGCTTCATTCTTCATCATTTGTGGATATCTCAAACTCCCTGTCTCTGAATATTTTGGTTCATGAGTCGACCCATACATAACATAACACAGCGCTGGGTACAGACAGCCCAACAAAAGTCAACCTCGATGAATGCATCCCCAAACCCCAACCTCACATGAATATGTGAACACTACACTAAGAATGCATTAGATTGGGCGGCCTCTAGCTCACCCAGTAAGAGCGTTTGCCCCATGTTGGCCTACAGCGGCGCATGTTTGAATCCGACCTGCTGCCCTTTGCTGCATGTCATCCCCCATCTCTCTCCCCCTTTCATGTTTATCCACTGTCACTTCCACAAAAACAACATGGGCATTCCCCCATCCCAAAAAAAAGAAGAAGAATGCATTACATAGCCATTTTGCTCACTTAATTAAACATGAAAACAAGCATTATAATAGTGATAAGAAGATGACACCTTCTCCAAAGAATTGAAGAGGGAGTCAGGCTGAGGGAGGGCAGGGGGGGAGAATGCTCCTTTGAAACAGGTGGAGTCTTGCATTGATCAAACAAAGCTAATCACTCTTCAGCATATCTAGTATTACGATAGTCAGCAGTTAATCATTTAAAAACCGATTCATTTCCAGCCTTTTTTCTTTCTCATTTTGTTTTACCTTGGAGGCATCCACATTTTAATCATCATTACCATGATCGTAATTACAATTCACATCATCATAATCCTAAAGACATTAAACAAGCTGCTGCTGCTAATTCCTCATGACAAAGAGCTTGGGCGCATTCACCGACTGCACTCTGTTCTTTAAATTGGTTTCCAACCCCAAATGCTTGCTCAAATCCCGAATGAGGTTGGCACGGAGAGCTGACAGACCTTTTACCCTGGCTATTACAATTCAGAGGCAAAAAATGCTGTAATTTAATCAGTCATCATTTTGACAAACTCTAATTTAAAGAAAAATGTGTTAAAGAGAACCACAACATCACAATTTATTTATTTTTGCTAAATAAGCAAAGATGTCAATGTGTTTGATGAATTCAACCTAATTAGAATTTGCAAAACTTTGGATTATGATCTTTTTTTTATTTTGATGGCGGTCCAGGTTCTACTCAAAATGTTTGACCCAAATGTATTTTAAAATGGTGGTTAGGGAGTTCGCTTACCGGCTGTTGAGAAGCAGCAATGCAGAGTTTGGATTTTTTTGAGCCGCAGTCCACCTCTTTTAACAGTAGTGAGTTTGACTGAAGATAGAATGATTTCTTAGTAGTTTTTGGGACAGTGAGTGACAGTGAGAGCTGGATCAACACCACGTCTCTTGGAGGATAATGATGTCTGTGTCTTTGGTGTTTCCTCTGAATTCAGGGGTTTCACTTTTATACCCAAACAATGAATAATTAATGCCCTGAATATTCCACATGGAAACAGTAAATGGCTTCATTGTTTGCAAACAAGAAAAGAGATGAACCTACAGTATTAAATGAGAGGTAGGGCTGTCCTTGACTAAAGATAATTGAAGAAGACTAATAGTAATAAGATATAGCCTATTTATTTATTTCTTTATAACTGCTTATGACTTAATTTAGGTAATACATTTTCACAATGTTATTTTCCGTTTAGCTATTTGCAGATGAATGCAGTCATGCAGAGGGTTCGGTGTTTATACTGTGAAAGACTGAAACAAATGATGAATTATTGTGATGCCAGAGATGTACTCCTCATTATTAAGTAATGACCAATAAGAAATAGGCAAACTCATTCTGCACTGGAAGGCAGAAAGTAAAAGAAAATAATAATAATAGACAAAGAAACAGTAATAATAGCCATATAATTTGTTAATTTATAATTTAATTAAACATTTAATTATATAATTTATTTCTCACTCTCGCTCTCAAACACGCACGCACACATGCATGCACACACACACACACACACACACACACACACACACACACACACACACACTTTCAAATTCAAATTAATGATGAGTTGGTACACACCAAGCTCTGTATATCACAGTAGCCATGGTGACACAGTGTCAGTCATTCCCCAGAATCCTGAACCACAGACCATAATTCACAACTGTGATCAAGACATAGCTTGAAGCAGTACAGACACCATTTTGTCTCCTGAAGAGAGAGTTAGAATACCACATATGAATATTTAAACACATACTTCTAGTAGTTCAAAAATCATGCTCTAAGTCTTTGGTGTGGGAAAGAGTGACATAACTGCACAACAAACCAGGTGATTTCAAATGAAAGAATACAGCTTCAAAAAACAAAAATACTGATAATATTAAAACTCACCAGGAATTAGGGGTCAAATTTGTGTGGCTCATGGGCGTGTTGTGTTTAGGAAACAGGTGGCAGCTGGGAAGTCTTTGGTGTCACAAAGCACTTTACCGGTCACATCATATCTGTGGCACATTTGTGGCGCCACCAAAAATGATGAAAGGTTTGTTTTGAAGAGGCCACCGCAGGTGCAATTAATAGTCTCTCCTTAACAAACACAGCAGGTTTTGTGTTGTTTGGAAAAATAGTCAATAAGCTGTATTTTTGTATTAGGCCCCATCTGTTGCAAAGGAAATTCACTGAGGGCAAAATTAAAGCAAGAGTATGTATATGATCAATTAGGCAAATGTGTATTGTAATTTATATTTGGTTTTGGGTAATTAGTGTGAACAAAGTTTGATGAAGATCCGCTGGGGGTGATGCTTGGTTTTCAAAATGGTGGCCAGGTCACAAACTTTTTTTGTTTGGGCAATTCCACCTGTAATGGACAGGACAGCTAGGTGAGAAAGGGGTTGAAGACATGCAGGAAATTGTCACAGGTCAGACTCGAACCCTGGACCTCTGCATCGAGGTATAAACCTCTATGTATATGCGTGCCTGCGCTACTAACTGATCCAACCCAGCCCCAAAAATTTCTCCTTTTACAGCTAATCAGTACACTACATTGTGTTTCTGAAAACATTTGCAGTTAGGAATAGGCAATGCAGAAACAGAATCTTGATTCATATTTGATCATACTGCCTAGCTTTACAAGTATTTGAATTTAATTGAGTTTGACCGCAGTTCACAAGCTGTCATTGACTACATTTACATCCACACAATATTCCAGTTTTTGCCCTTATTCCAAAAAAGACAAGACGTTGGAATGTTTGCGCATATCCAAAAACCTGTTGATATCCAAGTCTTTCATAATGTTTAAAAGTAGCTGTGTTTTTTTCTTCTTTTGAGCATGCATCTCTACCGCAACCAAACTCACTTGAACTGTTGGCTGGTTGGTTTGTGTACAACAACTATAGCACCACACAAAGCTGACCGTAAGCCGTAAACAGGCTGTAAACTGTTGCAAACTGCGGTAAAAACCCAGATTGAGACGCATATTCCGAATGAGTTGTATACATGTCCAAAGAATGCCCCTAAAACACCGGCATATCCCACATGTCTCAATCGGCACCTTCTCGGAATATTGTCATATTCGGAATAATAGTTGAAAATTTGTTTGCATGCATTAGAGGCTCCTTGGCTCAGATTGGTTGTTATAGGATTAGGTGCGAAGGCAAAGGAACATAATTGTGTCCACAGAAATTTTACCTCATGTCATACTGTCACAATATTGTATATGTGCATGGTTGCGGCTCAAGAGGTAGAGTTCTCCTTTAATCACATGTCAAAGTGTCCTTGAGCGAGACACTGAACCCCAAGTTGCTCCTGTTGGGCAGGCTAGCGCCTTGCATGGCAGCTCTGCCACCATCAGTGTATGAATGTGTGTGTGAATGGGTGAACAAGAGGCAAATTGTAAAGCGTGTTGTCCAGTAAGGTAGAAAGGCGCTATATAAATACAGTCCGTTTACCATTTCGGTTTTACCATTTACAATGCAATTCATACAAACATTTAGCCTATAAATCTAGACTCCCCCTAGTGGCAGCAAATTTATTTGACAGCCAGGGGGGGTCTAGGCACTCTCCGTTGACTTTCAAGCTGCAAAAACCAAATTTTGGTCAGGCCAATCACATTGTGTATAGAGTCGGTGGGCGGGGCTTATGGCTGCTGCTGCTGGGAATGGCGGTCTTCTGGAAGACTTGGAGTTCAGCTTTTCTTTGATAAAAGAACAAAGAACAGCACAGAAATCATTCTTAAAAAAGGAAGATGTGTTCGGAGTTTTGTCAACCGGATACGGCAAAAGTTTAATCTATCAACTAGCTCCGCTACCTTCTTCGTTGCTCTGCCTGGTTGTAGCGCTATCCTATTACGTGCAGAGGGAATTTGAAAGACAACCGTTCATCCCGCCCCTCGGATCGAGCTCCGTCAATGGTGAGTTCCCAGACCCTACATCTGGATGTGGGTCTGGCTTGTCAGGCTAACAAACATTACATACAATGACGAATGAGGAAGGGTATTTATTTATTTTTAACAATAACATGTCATACAAAGTAGGTTGACTCAGTAAAATATTGACATACTTTAATTTGTACTGCTGCTGTTGAGGCCAAAACGTCAATATAAGTAAATTTAATGCAATGCCACTCCTAACAAAAAAAGAAAGAACAACTCGACAGAGAGAAATGAAATAATGTTTTCTCTGAGAAATGTTGTTGTGAAACATGCAATCATGCCCACTGTCACAGAGTAGGAGAAGCGCTATGAGGTCCGCATCCAGTGCCTTTGGGATGCTGAGGAGACATCACTCCAAACTAAATGTGGCAGCTCAGATAGATGTTGATTTATGGCGCCCCTCTTGCCCTCTGCACCCCTATCTGTCTTCACCATCAGGCTGCATTTGCAAAGTTTGTACTCAATATGAAGTGCCAACCACCCATGCAGTCTTTGTGCATAGTGATAGGTAACAGATAACATAGCAGCTAGCCTCATATATATGTTTCTGCAATTTCATTTGAGAAATTGACCATTCTGAATTTCTTTTTCTTGCATAATCACTTCCCACCTGAAGCATGCATACAGCAGTGATTGTTTCACTGTGTATTGTTTAGGTATGTTGCATATTTGTTGTGCCTATTTCCTTTATATCTTGTCAGTCAAAGTCATGACTCACTCTCTGGGCTGTAAATTAAAGCTTTATTCTCAAATGAGCCTTGTACAATTAGTCAACCTAGCACATACTTGTGCTGGGCAAATATAAAAGCAAAAAAAAAACTTCCTGTGCTGAAGCAAGCTGGAGAATTGACTGGTGTCTTAATACTTAGGCTGGAGTTATTCTAATCTGTGATTTTTTTGTGTGTGCAAATTTTAACTGATTAGACTAACTTTTTTTTGACCACAGTTTGACAGCGTGGTGCAGGTTTGCATTTATTTGGTGAATGCATCAGAGTTCACCATCTACATGTGGAAGTTGTCAAGATCAGGGCCCAAAAGCTGTCCAACCAATATCATGGTGTTCTGTATGAAACCTGTAATAAAATACTTTACTTTAAAAATAGAACATTATTTGCAATATGCACAGTATACTAACAATTAGGGGTGTCCCCGACTAAGAATTTACATAGTACTTACTGATCGTCGAATCATATGGGGGGGGGCTGACTAGAGTGATGAAATATTCAGCTTTTGTATGAAGACATGCAACTGATCAGGACACAGACATAAAAAGAGTAGCTTCTTATTGCATAAGTGGTGCAGCTGTGGAGAATATTAATTGAAAGAGGTTTGGAGCGTGCGAACGGAGCAAAAGGCTGCTGTCCTGCTGCGCGCGCTCTCCACTTCTTTTACAATTCCCCTGCATATAACGCTGCAACTTGCTGTTCTGGTGTGCAGGATTTGGTGACTGTCGGGGCAAACAGATCATTTCCTAGACATTTTCAGTTAAAGGTTTAAATCCCTCCTCCATGGGACACCGCTCATGGAAAGTGCAACTAAAAATCTGTCATGGGGCGGTTGGATTTATTCACGCACTTTTAAAAGATTTATTTAACGCTTTTTTTCTTTCCACATTTATATTTAAAGCATAAGGCCTATATGCTGATATTTATGTTTAAATAATTAACTAATTGGGAGAAAACAGGTAGTATATGTAAAATCAGACATCGAGCACCCCCTTACATCTAGCCAAAAGGGCCTCTTCGAAGATTGGACTGTGAGATTGGTCACCCCTACTAACAATATTTAAAGTTTAAATAATCAAACATTTAAACCCTTAAGTACAAGCAGAATAATGCAGCATATTCAGGGTAGTCTGGAATAGTTAATGCACCTTGAACACGATGTGAAGTTGTGTATTTCCAAGTCTTTCCTCATGTACCTCATACAGTTTGTTGCATACAATTATGCATTACATTTATTTGAATTTTATTTTTCTGGTTTCCTGAAATAAGACAAATAGATGGTGGTGATCTGTTGAGGTCAATGGTCAAAAAACCCCTCTTATGATATGGACCATTTCTGTCTTGCTACAGCAACAGAGACATCACCCAACGTCTGCTACAACCAAAGTTGGTGCAGTATATAGGTGTACACTGTTTGGGTAGATTGTGTTTACCAGAGCGCATGTACCGAATGCATGTTCCTACTAAATTACCATTCAAGTCACTGGTTGACTGTCAAGAGTGGTCCCACCCTTTAAGCAATGAAAGTCACACATCATCTTCCTTAACAATGGTGATTCTGTCAAATGTGATTACAGGGAAGGGTGTATTGCTATTTTTGCTGGAAACAAACAATTAATTGAGTCAATATGGGTGTTCTGCAAGGTTTTAGATTAGCAGTGGTGGGAGTTCTGTAGTGGCACCAGTGTAAAATCTCACATCCACTGCCACTCTCTCAATGCAAACCATTTTTGCTCCAAGCTCAGCCTTGGCAGGCAAAGCATTGCATGGTAGAATACCAAAGACAGAGAAAATGAATACCCTTAGTGGTATTTTACTGTATAATGTTCTCAAGTTGTAATTCAGCGCATTGAGAATTGAACAAAGCCATGCTGACAGACATAATATATATAATATTTTAACAAGGAACCCAAAAGAAAAACACAATCCACCAAATATTTCACCTCAAAGCACTCTAAAAAGAGCTATCTAAAAGTTGGAACCAAGGCAACAAAGCCAATACTTCGTGAGGCATCTACTGTATGCTATCAGGGACTGCACCACCACAATGCTCAACTTCTTCTCTGCACTTTAAAAGTGAAAGGGGAAACATAGATAAAGAAATTAAAATTCAAGAGCATGCATTGTGCTGTGAAAATTACCGTTATTATGCTTTGTTGATTTTCTGACTTGTATTTGTGGGTATAGTGGGTAATTGTACTATAGCAATTACTGAAACTTACCATGTTCTTTTAACACAAAGGTCATGCCTCGTCTTTCACACAAATCATGAAAGACACTTAGCTTTAAGAGGTAAATTCACTTTTTCGACTCGAAGCGCCAAGAAGGAGTCCGCCCGTCACTTCAGTTCCTCCGTCAGCAGGCGGGCGCAGAACTGGCCTGTGGGGTATGCGCCAGTCCGGCATGTACAGGGTCGAGGCACGCCTCACAGCTCGGGAGCAGATCTCTGGTCTCGCAGCTGTAATATACAGTAACTGCAGACGTAAAGAGGGGCACGTGCAGGGCACAAATCTTCACGACTGTGCATGCGCGAGGGATGAACCCAATAGCAACAGCTCTTAGAGGGCGAAACCTATACGAAATATAATCACTTTTTCGCCAATAGGGAATTTGACACTCTTTAGATAAGTTAGTATTAGCAAATTGTGAAGTAATTTAATTTTGGTGGAACCAAACTAAAGTCAAAATTGGATTTCTATTATTTTCCTTCCTTATAATAATAATTTATGTTGTTACTATACACAGGCCTGAATTACACACACATGTTCAGTACCTATACATGCACTAATGGAGAGGTTTCAGAATGAGAGGGCTGCCCATGGAAAGGCACCCTGTGCAGTTGGGAATTTGGTGCCTTGCTCAAGAGCAGTGCCCAAGAGGTGAACTGGCACCTCTCCAACTACCAGTCCACCACCATACTTTGGTCTGTATGTGAGTTTGAACCAGCAACCTTCCAGTTCCTAACCCAACTCCCTACTGACTGAGCTACTGCCACCCCTTGTCTTAGAGTTATTTAAATTTTATTTTCTACATATATCCCTCTGTAACTTGACTATCAAAAACTCTCTGTCGGCAGGTGCTCTGAAATCACTGGATTACCTCAAGAAATCTCCGACAGCTTTACCTCCCAGCAGGTTCAGACCCAGGCAATATTAAATGAGTTCCATAAACTACACAATTAATTTTACACCCTTCAATTAGAAGAGTTCTTTCTGGTAACCCTATGAAGGACAATTTAGAGTGTAAAGCCCTGTTACTGAGACACGTTCAATGTCGATATTGCATTTGACTGCAATGGTATTGGCTGAATATTGGGTCTACTTCATTAAAGGGCAATTATTATATAGCCTTTTCAGGATAAAACTTGCATTCTGTGTTTGTACTAGAACATGTTTACCGTACATGCTTTAATGTTAAACAAAACACTTATTTTTTCTCATACTGCCCGGCTGCTGCACCTGTATTCACCGTCTGTATGAGACACTCTGTAGGAGCGTCTGTCGCAGATAAAGGCTTTTAAACCAAATACTACATAAACAGAAAATGTGGCAGCCAAGATGACATTTTACTGCCGTTAGCATTTAGATACATACCACAATGTTAACACTGCAGTGACTTAAAAAAACACTCCAGTCCTGCCTACGTGGAGCTGGATGACCAATTATAGAAGGCTGGCTTAAAGTTGCGTAATACTTAGCCGAGAGAGTAGAAAAAACTGTTGAAACTGAAACATTTAGAACAGTTGGAAATCTGAAAATTTTAGCTCACGGGAATTTCTCTAAAATACTAGATTTTCATTATTTGAAAATCCAACAATATAACATGGTAGATATGGCATAATACGTCCACTTTAAAGCATTACTTAGAACTTTAAAAGCAAATCTCTGGTTGTTGCAGTATGTGGTGGTAATTAGCCACCATGCTGTTTATGTGTTCTCTGTTTCCCTCAATGTCTTCACTCCTCTGTGAAGCCCTGTGGCCTGTGCGTGCCCTCCCAGCAGGTGGGCATGTGTGCTGCCTCTGTTATCTCTGTAGTAATTCATGGCAGCAGGTGCTTTCTCTGACATTTGTGGGGCGGGTCTTCAGCCTTTGTCTTCCAAGCCCTGGGGGAGTGCAGCAACCATGACTTTACTGCACCTGATCCCCTGTACGGCATATGCATTGGTCCATTACTCTCCCACCCTCCCCCTGATGTTACTGCACCAGTGCAGGACACTGATTATGTAAACTAGAGGCTGGGACGATTAGCATGCAGAGAAGCATAGGAACTCCTCCGGTATTTTCATATGAAAGAAACTTTCTGGAACAAAGTTCAACATCAGAGTGGTAGATTAATGTAAATTCTGCTTTGATGTTTATGCTTAGCATTCCTTAGAGACAAACTGGGCAGGGGTGGAAGAAGGGGCTCTAGAGACAAGAGCTATTTGATTTATCCCACCACTTAGTACAGCATTTCATTAATACACCACAACTGACTTGGGACTTTTGTCCCAACTCTTACCATTAAATAGACACATTGTATCATATTGCACACCTGTGCATCTAAACCAAGTACAGGAGGGAGTTCTTTTATAATGTACATTATTATTCTTAAAAACCTAATAACAGAACATTTTAAACACAAAGAAATTGCATGAATTACTTTGTGTGCTTGAATCTCCCTGCCTATGTATGCATGTTCATATGCTTTGATCAGAAGTGTGGTGAGTCATTGCTTATCCGACAGCTGAATACTGTAAAGAGCAGCTTAAATGAACAGTTGGTCAATGCAGCAACATCCCTACAGGAATCTTACTGTATAGAAAATGCATAAAACATGCATATTAAGAAACAGAGCACATCAATGTTTCCACAGTTATGTTGAGGATTTGCTTAATGTCTAATTTTCTGCGCACTGCTCTTACAGTCCTTGTATCAGTTTTTGAGTCAGTCAACAATCCACTTACTCACAAATTGCAACATGTAACTTGTAAAACTTTATTTTCATGATAAATCCAAGTTTTGTGTGAAACTGTTTTGATGTAGGGACTGTTAGAATATATTGTGGAGTCCATTTGAAGATTGTTGTAATGATTCATATTTTTTTCTATAAAGGCTTTGGTTGTGTCCTTATCCTGAATGGTAACTTTTCTCGATGCAATCATGCCTTCAATTGAGTTCTTTGATACTTCAGTGAAATCAGCTGTGGCATCAAGGGTCCTTTCTTACATAAGGATATGATTATTGTCATAAAATACACCATACTGTGATGATTGCCTGTAGGGATCACAATATTAAACTGGTTCATGTATTGTTTGAAAGACCACTGGCACTGTTGATTCCCCATAAAATCCTGAGCAGTCCTAAAGGAATTGATTCAAAGAACTTGGTCAGATGGAAATACCATGCAAAATATGGTATTTGATGTTTTGTTTTATAGCCGATCATGGCACCTTAAATTGTGAATACTCTTGTTTTTATTCAACATCTGAATAATATGCAAAACACTACAGTCTTTTTGTATGACAAAATATTGCTAATATGGAATTGGAAACTGGAACATAACTTATATGGTACCCAGCCAAACAACAAATGTCTACTTTAGGTCATCTGAGCTAAGCTGCCAAACTAAAGGAATAATCATTATAGCACTTTTTTTCTTCACTTGGGGGCAGTGAAAACAAATTGTGAACACAGTTATCGTCACATTTTAAGTTGATATGGCAAACCTACTCGCGAACATTTGCTCATTTACACGTCTAGCAGTTTCTGTACCGGCAAATGGCTCTGTTTTTGGTTTCTACCAGTTTCTTCTTGAAAAAAACATCTGGCTCTTTAGCTGCTAAATGCCCCATTAGGGTGACCAGCTAGTGTAAAGTTTGTTTGCTAAACAATGATCTTAAACTTGAAGCTCCGTAAAGCCGACAGGAGCTGCAGATTTGGGTGATAACTTTCTAGAGTTCATCACTACAAGTGACCCCTTTCACATTGTCATTTCATGTATTGTTATTAGAAAAAACATCTATTATAACCACTTCAAGAAACAATGCATGCAACTATGGATACATTCAATAGAAAATGGCTTTTATAGGATCAGAAAAAACAATAATACATTTAATTAAGTTGTAACCTGTTAATCTAAACATTGTAAGATCAGTATTTTCGGCACTGATAGTATTTTTGTTGGGAGAAATTACCTCTATTACATCTATCTGAAATGAGAGATACATCATTGCATGGTACTGATACCTGTCTGTAACTGATAAACTATTTGACCACTAAACTGTAATACTGCTATAACAAGATTCTGATCACTGTAAAGATAGTATAGTCACTTCCCACAGAATCTGAACATAAAACAGGAAAAGGACCAGTAGACGAAGATTTAACTCTCTCTTGCCGCTTCACTCAGCTTCTTTTCAAACTAACTTCCAGTCCTTATCAGCTCTATGCCACATTCCATCCCTCTTATTCTTTCCCATATCCCTCTTCTCTCTTCTGCTGATCTAGCATCTCAGCATCCCCCCCTCCCTCTGTCTGTTCACCTCCATCCCTCTATACCCTGTCCCTCCATCCATGCCAGCTTCTCTGACACCCTGCATTACTCTTGCAGTGCTGGGCGCTGCTGTTGGACAGCTTCCCAGCACCGGACATCCTCCAAGGGGAGAGTCAGTGTGTCACAGCAGATTAATGCCTTGCTCGCTGACTGATCAACTCCTGCTGGTCTGGAACCTGCGTGTACTGTGGCGTGGCCCAGATAGGGAGGTGATGCTATCCCAACTCATTGCCACTCAGGTGGTCTGGAAACTGTGATCTATACATTTAATCTTCCAGACAGTTTCACAATGGAGAAGCAGGAGGCTGTTGTGGAAAAGCCTTTGACAGGTCTGCAAGCGGAGGAGAGTAGTGAGTAGGAGGTAATCAAGCTAAGTGGCTGTTTATGAAGAAAGAAAATGGTGAGGTCACTTCTTGTGTGATTTAACTTCAAATGCAACATAAACTTGTTGTGTATGTGTAAGAGTT
The DNA here is from genome assembly GCF_004354835.1 of Perca flavescens. NCBI lineage: Eukaryota > Metazoa > Chordata > Actinopteri > Perciformes > Percidae > Perca > Perca flavescens. Next base: position 15,492,373 of record NC_041338.1, read on the forward strand.
ACTTCTTTAAAGTAATATATCCTGCATTTTAAGCTCTGTTCTATAATTATGCATATGCATGTCTCACAATATGACCGATATGCCTGCATATTTAAAACTATTCATTTTTTATGGTGGTGCTAAGGGGTTTAAGAGAGAGAAGAGAGGAAGAGACACACATTGAGACATAGATATATGTTTCACCAATTATTAACTCATTAACTATATGGCATTATCAACCTGTCTGTCCCATTCAGGATATAATAGTTTTTAAAAAACAGAAAAACCTGTGCATGTTTCAATCACTTGTGAAATTACTACCATGCAGGCCTGTCTTGTCAAGCCTCTTATTAACCGTAAAGGGAAGTGACATGGAAAACATGAAAATTGTCATATCTGGAAAGCTGCGGCAATAATAAAATAATAGGAGGTCATCTATTACCGTCCCTCACCTCAAGATGATGATGTCTTTTCAAACTCAATTACACAATAGTAGGACAATTTCTTTCTTTATCTATCACACTTCATCAACTAGGGCTTGGCAGCATACTCTATCCTCCTCATTAGAAATCACTCCATCACTCACTAATAATGGCCTATCAACACTGTCTCAATGACCAAAGTTACAGCAGGGTGGAATGAAATATTAACTTATGATGTTGACCCAGGGTCGTGTTTCAATATTGTGGAATTAAATCAGATTTAGTCAAATATCATCATAAATCAAATAAAACAGTAGTTCAAAAAGAGAATAAAAATTAAAAGCATGACGTTTTAAAGGCATGGGGTGATTACAGCAGCCAGGACTCAAGTATAACTGAAAAAACACATCAGTTCTGAGCACAAGAATGTCGATAAAAAGAATCAATTAACAATGGTTTAACACACAGAGAAACAGCGCAGTGAGAGGGAAAAAGGAAATAAGCAGGACCTGAGGCAGGCACCTTGGTTTGTGTGCCTCGCCATTAGCATAAATGGATGCTGACTGCCTGCAGTCAGGACCAATACACTATCTATAAGGACTCATTTCTCTCAAATTTACTTTGCCGCTGGTGTGACGGACTGTCGCTAGTCTTAGCAGCCGAAATCAGTTCACTTTCAAATACCTCTTCAGGCATGCCTGCCATAGCCAGAGGCCCCTGTTGTCCTCTCCCATTACCCTCACAGATGCCATGGCAAATAGCTGGCTTAAGGTTACAGACGTAGGTCTGCTGTTTTATATTCGTGTCAGGATAGCGGAGTATTGGGAGCATTCGTTCAATGCAACTGCCACATGAGAAACATTTCCTTAGGCCGGTGTAATGACGATTTTAAAATGAGGTGAGAACTATTATCTGTCTTTCTCACTCTCTTTGACACACACACACAATAGTAAACGTCCACATCTGCCAAGAAAGCACTTAAGCAAGCATGGTGAATTTTAATACTACTTGATTAGTACTTTGCATAAGTATTGCATTTTGTTCTTAAGGGCCACAACCAATGTCAAATAGACACTTGAGAATCAACAGCCATTACTACGTCTCCTCACGTAAACCTAGGTTTCATCACGCCACCGATCTGTCCTCATGGGTCCGTCCTGTTTCAGAGCAACTTAATCTATGCCCTTGATTCATTTTATGGTATACAGTAAAATGTGACACCGTCTTGTTGCGCTCGTTCTTCCACTGAATCATTATCTCTCTGACGAAGTACATATATTTTCCTGCAGAGTTGTCTGATGCTAATGCAAATGAGTTCTTTAATCTCAGCCTCCCTTAAACTGATAATTAAATAAAAGATTTATCATAGCATGAGAGGCAATAACACTTTGCATGCAAAATATCACCTGATTGGTTTGATGTGATGTGTTTCCTCAATAATTTCTATCAAACAGATAAGATTATCAAGCTCCAGTCTATAATTGGCATGAGTTCTGCAGAGTAGTTGTGTTTGTTGTTTGTTAAGAATGATGCTGTATTCTAAGTGCTTTACACACAAACACACACACACACACACACACACACACACACACACACACACACACACACACACACACACACTTACCACTGCATCCTGGACTTCCCAAATGGGGAGCTGTCTACTATTTGAGCTCACCTTGTACTCCATTATGAGGTCGAGGCCCGGCACCTGCTTTTCCAGGTGTGAAGGAAGACCCTGATGAGGCACTCTTAATGACTTGCCAGAAGGAGAGGGCACTCCATGCAGCTGCATACTTTACAGCCACGTAAAGGCTGGTCATTACCATCCATCTTCGTATATGTCAGGATTCAGAGAGTATGCTTGCTGTTAGGCTTTCCTTGTTAGGAAAAAGATGTGTAATGAACAAAAAAGTGTGTTGATCACTGAACATGAGTAATGTCTACGTCCATATGGCCTGAGCTCCAATGAGGCATGACACACGCATTAAGATCAATCAATCAGAAATGGTGAGAAATAGGCTGCATGTATTGCATATTAAAATGTTGGTAACCAGTCACAGTATGCAAGGGTCATGCATAAGAGTAATTGCTGGATTCTTCCTAGTAGAGCCAGTCTTGTGCAGATGAGCCCATAAAAGATGCTGCATGCAGGCCTGTCGTGATTTAGCCCCACCAGTGCTACAGGTGATCCTGCATCCAATAATTTCAACTGAGTGATACATCAACATCTTAAATTGTTATTTATTATTTAGATCAAAGTATTATAAAGTGCTTGTGGCAAACTCCATTTTTCTTTTTGTAGATGATGCCGATACAAATTTCCAGGTTTTCCGTCAGTGTTTCTAGACTGTAGGATCAGTTGTGAACACATGTGCTCAGTCTGCCCTTCATTTCAGTCACTCTGGCTCTGTTGAACACTCCCTGACCTTCATGTCTTTTTTGTTCGATTTATCAGCGAACAAAATTTGCTCCAGGCCTGAAACACCACAGCTTTTCCAAACAACAGCAGCTATACTAATCCCAAGCAGAAAATCAATTCAGGAATTAATTGTTGAGCATGTCTTGCAGATCAATCTTTCAATATTACCACAACGAATGAACACTGGAGGCAGCCATATCTATTCATATATGCCAGCAACAAAATTGGAATGGTTATCAACTATGAAATAAATGTAATGTGACTATGCCTTGGGTGTGATGGCCCTCATTTATGAAACGTGCGTACGACCTAAAACAGGCGTACGACGGGCGTACGCCGATTCCTACGCAAAGCTCGGCATTTATCAATTTGGACGTGAGCGTAGGCTGCGATCCAATCTCACGTCTGGTCTGAACTCGTGTACGCAAGTTTTTGAGTCAGTGTGGACTTGCGGTGCAGCATATAATCAGTTTAACAGGAGAAGGAGAAGTCATCAGTTGATCACGTATCAGTAATGGCAGATCTGGCTCTTTTAGAAGACTTCTATGCGCCGGTCTGCAACATTGTTTTAGCCTGTGGGGTTCTGCACAACATCGCACAGGAAGACACGGTGCCATAAATGTAGCGATGGAGCCAGATGACCCGATGCCCAGAGAGCAGTGTCCAGAACAGCCCCAACTGAGGGCAATATGAAGGAGACAGGATATTATTCCTCACTTTTAAAAGGTAGCCTATAGTGTTATGTTTGGCAATGATATTCAATACAGGAAACATGACAATGCACAACATTTTTATTTATTCTTCAGGTTTTTGTTTCTCTTTCAAGTGAATGATTTATTTCTGCCATTGACCAAGTTATTTTGGCTTGTTTTTCCAGCCCCTCTGCTGTCAGGAGACAGGGTCCAGCACGGGGGGGCGGAGGACACGTACTGTCCCTCAGCTGTTGCCTCGTTACGACAAACACGAGTAAAATAAAAGACACTGCATAAACTCCGCTACCGTGTGTTTATTTAATTATAGGTACACCTACATGTAGGCCTAATAGATTGCAATAGAAGCCTGTATATTACTATTAGGACTATAGAAAATGTGTCAAGGATGTATAAATTAAATAGGCTAAACTTCAGCTGGAGTCCGATTTACTACAGCAACACTGTTGACCGCATCAGTGATCTCTTTTCATCCCGCATTCTTTCTACAGCCTTTAATAACAGTTTTCAGGCTGCCAAATAGTACACACGTTAGTGCAAATGAACCAGAGATATCAGGGTTTCAATCTCCACCTCTGAAAAGTTCCGCTTCTCAGCCGGATTACGTCTAGCCATGTCGTAAATTTTAGGGGCGAGGCCTCAAAACCCAGAATATATTGGGGCGTGATATTTAAATGACGATCGTTTCCAGCCGCCGCATTTATCAATGTACGACCATTCTTACGCTCGGATTGGTGTGATACGAACTTTTCATGAATCCCACGTGAAGCCTGTCGTAAGATGATTTCTGCTCTCATCCAGCACGCTTCAGAGTCCTGGTGGCATATAGGTCCTGGAGCGGCGGCGGATTGCAGCCAATCACCTTCTCTGCAGACCGAATGACACGCTGCAGTCTGCCCTTGTCCTTGGCAGTGGCAGCAGCGTACCAGATGGTGATGGAGGATGTGAGGATGGACTCAATGATGTCTGTGTAGAAGTGCACCGTCATTGTCTTTTTTCAGGTTGAATTTCTTCAGCTGCCGCAGGAAGTACATCCTCTGTTGTGATTTCTTGACGAGGGAGCTGATGTTCAGCTCCCCCTTGAGGTCCTGGGAGATGGTAGTTCCCAGGAAGCGGAAAGACTCCACAGTGTCAATTGTGGAGCCGCAGAGGGTGATGGGGGCAGGTGGGGCTGGGTTCTTCCTGAAGTCCACAACCATCTCCACTGTCTTTAGAGCGTTGAGATCTAGATTGTTTTGGTTGCACCACTTCACCAGGTGGTCAGCCTCCAACTTGTAAGCGGACTCGTCTCCATCAGAGATGAGTCCAATGAGGGAGGTGTTGTCCGCAAACTCAAGAAGCTTGACGGACTTGTGACTGGAGGTGCAGCTGTTGGTGTACAGGGAGAAGAGCAGAGGCGAAAGAACACAGCCCTGAGGGGATCCGGTGCTGATGGTCTGTGAGTTGGAGACCTGTTTCCCCAGCTTGACATGCTGCTTCCTGTCAGACAGGAAGTCAGTGATCCACCTGCAGGTGGAGTCAGGCTGGGAGAGCTTCTCCTGGAGCAGAGCTGGGATGATGGTGTTGAAGGCAGAGCTGAAGTCCAAAAACAGGATCCTGGCATAGGTTCCTGCAGAGTCCAGGTGCCGGAGGATGTAGTGGAGGGCCAGGTTGACTGCATCGTCTACAGACCTGTTGGTTCTGTAGGCAAACTGCAGGGGGTCCAGGAGGGCGTCGGTGATGGCTTTGAGGTGTGAAAGCATAAGGCGCTCAAAGGACTTCATAACCACAGAGGTCAGGGCAACGGGTCTGAAGTCATTAAGTCCTGTGGTCCTTGGCTTCTTGGGGACAGGAATAATGGTTGAGGACTTGAAACAGGCTGGCACATGACATGTCTCCAGTGAGGTGTTAAAAATGTCTGTTAACACTGGAGACAGCTGATCAGCGCAATGCTTCAAGCTTGATGGGGAGACAGCCTCCGGTCCAGCAGCTTTCCTGCACTGTAATATCATACGTACATAACCATAATAATAATTTGGATATAGTAGCTACGGTTTTATTTGTTGTTATTTTGTTTTCATTTACATGCTGAATTTAAAATATATTTTATAGAAGGCCTTCTTCTTGCTAAAACACTTATAGCCTATTTCACAACCACTTATTCACTTATCAAATGTTGGACTATTCCTCTTGGGTTCAAGCTTATTATTTCAAGCCACTTTAATGTCACAAGAACAGTCAATAAGAAAATGATAGATGAATAAATAAATAAAAGAAAAAAGAAATAATAAAATGCAAAGCCAGTAACACTGTATCATGTTTTCTTACTGAAGACAGATCAGCTGCAGTGTTCCTATCAGCCTTTGCATCGCCAGCAGGATTTTGCTCAGCCACAACTTGAAGGTTATATATTCTCTATAATATATGGATTTAAACGGGTAAAGTGGGTTGAAAAAAACCTGCTCTTCTGTGCCTCTTCAATCCCTTTGTACACACTGCAGCAACTTCCCCGAAATATGCTGTGATAAGGGGTGTTGTGCCCATACACTAAAGACTTTTTCCTGTGAGGAAGGAGTTGTACAGTATATCAGATATATCAGTACAGAGTATATTTGGGGGAGTCATCCTGCAATCCATTCAGAAAAACTACATACCATAGGATGTTAGATAGTTCTTATTATAAGTATGTCATGTTAGCCTCAGGAGATGCTAAATTTAAGTTTTTTGTTTTGCAGTGTTGTCTTTCATTAAAGGTGAAATATAAAACCCTTTTCAATCATGCAGAAATAATGTCCCTTCTCTTTTCAAAGCAGATCAATATTACCTTAATAGAGTGTCTTGCATTTTTAAGTTGAAACTACTTCATCCCATTCTGATACAGATTTAACTCAGAGTCTGTTTTCTTTGCCAATGTGTTGACCAATGTGAATAGAACTGCGTATATTTTAGTTTCTTTATGTAAAGCTTTTCTTTCAAATGTACTTTGGGAAAGCTGTGCTTGACGCAGAAACTGTAATGTGCACATTCTAATCTATGTTTTTGCCCGAGGATTTGGCTGGAGAAGCTGACACTTCACTCTTCCACTTTGAGAAAAGCCATTAACATTGTCTGCCCTACATTATAGTGATATAAGAAAGAACAAGACGTTGGCATTTCAGAAGCTTTGAACGTAGTTGTTTTTCCTAATCTGTTTTCTCTGTCTTGTTACGAAACAACAACTGTTGTTCATTAAAATGCAGGTCAAAAGTCCGAACTCCATGTAGCATGGCTCATGGTTACTACAGTTCGGCAGCATTCATTTTTAATGTTGAAACAAACCACAATCTAACCAACCACAAACTCCGTTACCTTTATCTGTCATTCACACAGCAAGGCCAACGGATACTTTCCCCTTTCCCCACACATTCCCATTCCTCTGCTCTGACCTTCAGCCCTCCTCTCTCTGTATAACTGTTCACTTGTCTACTTCTCACACTCGCAGTCTCCTCTCACCGCTCATCTCTTCATTTGCACCCTGACCCGTTCTCTTCAGCCCGAGCTCATCTCTGGTGACAGCACCTGATTGACATTAATGCAACTACAGAATAGAAAGGTTAATTAAGACCAACTGTTCCCTGCCCGTTCCTCAGCACCATCTGCTGTGCAGCTCCAGTCAAACGGATACAGACACGGAACTGACGCCGAAATGAGACAAATACTGCAGGGAGGAAATGTGTATTTATTGAGTAGCTACAGGCTTTCCAAGTCACTTGTAGTTCTTTATACACCTTCCAAAAACAACAACTTATATATATATATATATATATATATATATATATATATATATATATATATATATATATATATATATATATATATATATATATATATACAGTAAATAACTATATGTCAGTTGAAAATGACCTGACAGTTGCATACTGAATGCACTTGATGTGATCCAGTAGTAGGAATTGTTAGTACCTTGTTAATGTACTGTTTACACTGTTGAAACAGAGGCCCTACAGAATCTGCAGATTACTGATAACCTTGAGGAAAGACATGGGATGAACCATTGACTTTAATAAAAATCTCATAAGGATCTAAGGTTTGTCTATTTGACAAGAATTACTAATTTATTATTAATTTTCATATTTTGATTCATTCTTTTGAACTTTTTTTCCCTGTAAAGATGGAGGCTTTCAAATTGGGAAAATGTGTTTGTTACTTAATTTGTGAGAAAGAAGAAATTGCATAGGAACGTGGGTAAATATTTGTTGATGTCATGACTAAGAAGCTGTCAGGTTACTTAAGCAGTCCAAACAAGGCTGCAGGGTGCAAAACCACCACAAGCTTAGAAGAAACTAAGGTTGCGGTAAAACACATAAACGAAGTGATGACAAACATCTAAATATGGAGACTGGAGGGGATTTCAAACTCTCTTTATCTTAGCTTTCATTTCCTCTCTGTTTTTATCTCCATTGGGATTCTCCGCTTTGATCTTTGAACCTGTAAAATTCACACGCAGAGGCGCTCTTGACAGTAAGAGAAGAGGCAAGTGCTGTGCAAAGGCAAAATGAGGGGGTGAGTGGAGTATTAGATATGCAGAACATGGACGTCAAGGGCAGAGGAGGCAGATACAGCTGGAGGCAGTCTATCCGAATATGGGTAGCTTTGGAACTGCTCCTAAACTATACAACAATGTTCCAAATGATGAAATGATAGAGCGAACACTTGTAAATGCATCAGGAACAAGTCTAGCCCACAGTACATCACATCTGTGGACATGTTGTACTGTAGGCATCTTTTTTGGTCTGTATCCAATAAACCAGGTTCATCCATAAGGCAGAAAACACTTGATGAAAAAGTGCTGTAATTTTGAAGTAACTTTTAATTAAATAAAAAAAATACACTTCAATGGTGGACCATATTAGGTTGCATCCAATTCTGAGTTATTTGTCAACCTCCTCTGTCATTAGTTTTCACGATTTCCATGACTGCTCTCCTTGACATGTTGAATAATGTTGTAGTTTTTATAGATCATAATGCGCTTGCAATGTGGGAATGCTGTTCTAAAAATCCCAAACACTAAAGTGCCACGGCCCAGACCTCAACGAAAACTGACTGACATTCAGCCGAATATAACTTCAGAGTAAATGTTCTTCTTTATAAAGGGCTATTCTTATTATTATTGTTTGTCTCACCTGGTATAATTAAATATACCACAAATACAAATGTATTGGATACAATCGAAAGAGTACAATGTAACATAGCAAGAAAATATGAAACCTTAGGGACTTTTTAATAGGGGTTTAGAAAATGCAACTAACGGCTTTATTAATGTTTTATAAACCATTTAATAATGCTTTATACATCTATTATAAGGTTGTGAATTGTTTATCCTTTGTATCGTAATAATGCAGTTATAAATGTTAGTAAGTCATTAATAAAAGTAGTGCAGTGTATTTAAGAACAATACGTAAAACAATGCAGTTGTAGATGTTGATACGTTTTTGATAAATTGATTTTTGGTCCAAATGCTTTGCAACTCTTTCCCAGAAGGTAAATTAAAGGGCTATTGGAGTGTCCTCCTGATTAAAGAGCTGTCTAAAAGAGCAAGTCAAATTTGGAAGGAGGATAAACACCAGCCAAATGGGTTTTTTACAACCTGCCAAATCAAAAGCTGTTCTTATTAATCGCTTAACTGATAAAGGATTGCTAAATTATGTATTAACTATTAATAAAGTCATTAGTCACAATTTATGAAGCTATTTCAAAGGAAGCCCTATTAGAGAGTTGTCCCAAACATATTCATAAGGTTAATACAAAACACATGGTTACTAGTTGTGCAGTATTAACATGCAGGACATACAGCAGGTTAGGCACATGTAAAGTACAGCTTTAAGTCCTCTGCATTTTTTTCAGCTGGTGATTCCCTGCATGGAGAAAATTACTTTTTTTTCTTGAGTTGCTTGCTGTGCTTACATGCATGGTTAAAGTCAACCAAGGCACAATGCCTTCTATTTGAATTCAGTGATTATAATTGAACAACATTCAACAACATTCTTTATCTTGTTCCGCCCCCTGTATTTACTCACCTTCATAAAAAAACAAACAAACAAAGTCTGTGTCTGCCCAAAATAGCATACATCTTCAATACAGGTCACATTTAAATGACACATTCTGTCAATTCAGTCACTTGTCTTTTTTCAGTAACTGAGGCATACAGTATAACCGGAAAATCCATTCAGCATGCTGTGCCAGATAAAGCTGCAATGATCACCATTGAGAAGCATCATTGCATGCCTATTCTGCCATGCCTTCACATTGTTTCTTATCCTTTCTTTCTTTTTGCCTCAGGATTAAGTGATGCCTTACACCCAATGCCAAGGCCTTTCTCCAAACAAACCATTCACAAACAGAAAAAGCAATCAGGCAAATGCAGTTAGCATACAAAGAGAAGTGAATGCACGGCTGTAGACGGTGTAAAGACATTTTAGAGTCACCACACTTGTTAGAGTGATCCAGGGCATGAATATTCATTTACCCAATTTTCTTACTGTGTGTTTTATTCATTTTTCATATTATGTTTGTGTTTTGCAGACACAATGGAAACACTGCATCTTATTCTCCCTCTCTTTTTTAGTGCCATGATTTTATGCACATTTGGATCTAACATGCACATAACTAATGCAAAGTCATGACCTTGACTCCAATCTGCTTTCCAACAGCTTAAAAACCAGCAGTGCAGTCAGGTCAGAGCCTGTTCGACCTGTTGTTGTTGTTGTTGTTGTTGTTGTTGTTGTTGTTGTTGTTGTTGTCACAGTTTGTTATTTCAAGCTCAAAACTTAAAAGTAGGAAGGTTTGCCACTGTGATTCACTTCCCCAGGTGGGAGATGATGCACAGGTTGTACTATCTGTGAATGCCAGTTGCTGGTATAATGAATGAGGATGTTTTGCAGACGCTCATTGTTGAACTCATTCATGCTTCCCTGAGAACAGTCCTCTGGTGACTCCCACAGAATTCATTAAGGTAACAAGTGAATCAAATAGAAACGCAGATGCATTTTCTTTAATTTTATTTTCATCTCATCTCTGCCTTCCTTTTTAGATGAGAAATGTAGCTTAGATCACTGCGTCTACTGTATCCTGAGGCCTGTACTACGAAGCAGGATTTGGTGTTAGCGAGCTAAGGTCAGGTTCAACCCAGGATTTTCTGTATCACGAAGGTGGATCAGTTGTTATCGGGTTCAATCGCCGTGGTAACTCATGCTGAATGCCTAACCTGGTCGGGAGCAGGTTAAGTTGGAGATCAGAGATCAACCGGTGTAAAAGCACCGCCTACTGACCAATCAATACTCGATTGATAACGGTGTCACCGTTCAAGATCAGGCGGCAGTGCGCAGAGAGAGAGAGAGAGAGAGAGAGGGGGAGAAAAGGGGAGAGAGGGGTGCGCTCATAAGTTAAAACATTTAGAGACCGACATCCCCGTTGACATTCCCTGATGGGTATTTTTATGAAAAATATATATTTTAATGGGAGGGAATTACATATCGGCTTCTTGAGCCGTGTGTCGCCAATGCGCACATTGGTTTGAATTATGTTTTTATATTTTTTATTTGCTCTCACGATCGCTTCCCACTGCCAGGGTTTTAACTGAAATAATAGGCTAAAGCAATGATTATGGAAAGCACAAGTGTAATTATGTTCAGATCTTGGTCCTGACTGATGGGGAAGGGATATTGGAGTTGTTTGTTTTTTTGCCAGCTTTCCTTCCTGTTTTAGGAAGCAGCGACTGTATTGCGTTTTCCCTGTGTCTGTGTTCTTCATATTTATGTAGAATTATAATTTGCTCTTCTTATATATAAGTTGCTCTGGTAGATGTTTGCGATTGGTCGTGGTGCTTAAACACCGCCTCTTTTATGTGAACGCGCGCGCCGCTGGTTTGGAAAACCCTGAGTTTACTGAACTAGTTGATAACCAGCGTCGTGATACAGCTTATGCAAGACCGCAGTTGTTAGGTTAGGTGAAGCCGGATAACCGAAAGAGATCCAGGGCATGTGGATCTTGCTTTGTAGTACAGGCATCTGGTCTGAGCAACACAAATTATGGTAAGGTTTTATTTAGTGGGTGATAAAAACTAACTTTTTCCTGAAACAGACATATCTGTAACTAATGCTTAGCGTCTTTCACTGCACATGGCAGTCAGCTGACAAAAGACGATTTGATGCAAAAAGAAGGGTGCATATAGTCTGTTGTTTATCAGTAGGTGAAGTTGACATATGTGATGAAAGAGCCTTTACAAATACATGAGGTTAACACTGGGAGAGAAGAGCCATGTTGAAAATGCATGAGACACCTATCCTGCCATCACAAATGTTTTCCCTGTCCATCCATCCTGCATGTACGTTGTTAGATTATAAAATGGCTTTTATTCTCAAGTTATCCATTGAAGCACACACAAAGACCTATCAAATCCACACACTGCCCCCCAGAGGTTTGTGTATTGAGTTGATTGTTGTTAAGCACAGTGGACGTTAGGCGGTTAAACCACCCACCATCTAGACAGATAAAAGCTCACCCATAACGTCAGACTCATTAACATTCTATCCTCAGTGTGCTCTCCAAGTGTCTTGTTGGCTTTAATCATTTGTCTTACCTTGATAAACTTGAATTGATTATAGTGGACCATCAGTGTGGCTGCCTCTCCAAAGACAAATCTTTAATGTTAACATCTACAGTTCTTTAACTGTCACCTGCAGTGAAGTATATAGGGTACTGACACAGGAGGGGATGAAAAAGGACATATATAACCTACTAAAAAGACTTTTATTTATTTATTTTTATGTCCTGCTTTCCTGCTTGCTTACCTAATCCAACAAAAAATATGATTTGAATAGAAATGTATCTCTGATAGCCACAAGGCACAAGCAAAACCTTGGCACCAGCCTTGCTTTTGTAGTTGTAAACAGCCACTGTTGGCTCAACAGAGATCTGGAATCTGTTGCATTGACGGTATCTGTCCTTGCTTGAAGGCAAGAATACACATAATCCAGACTGCTCAAAAACTGCCAAGTGAGAGGCATTTTGGTTTGAGCATTTTACTTTCATAGCTGTGTGAAATAAAATCCCTTCCTATTTTCTTGATGCTTGCCATTTAGCATTACATCGGGGGATTGGGAGTAATACAGGATATAGACACTTTGACTGTATAAGCTTCTGCACAGCTTGGTTGTTGCTGAGTTTACTTACAGTAAATATGTCCAGAAGCCTGAAATTGCTGTATAATCAAGGCTCTATTTTTGTCAAGGCAAACCCAGCAGGGGTGCACATGTTGCGATGTAATTTTCATTCATGCAAGTCAATTTTTTGCATTTGCACCTGTGTGTCTCCGAATGAATCACGCTTCTGCTCGCTGGTCTCTAGCAATATGAGCAAGAAAGTGTTCCCCCTCAGACCCTTGCAATGCCCTTGCATTTTACAAATGCAAGGGCACAAAGAATTTTTTTGTTGGACACACACATACACACACACACACACACACACATGCACACACACACACCTCTAATATCACATAAACCCTTCTTTCATTTTAATTAAGTTTTTTTTCCATCAGACACTTAACATCATGCTGTATATTTAATACAGTTAAGGCAGAGTATATTCTGGTTTAGATTAATGGGGGATTCCTACCAATAATATCGTCCATAACATGTCGGATGCATGAAGTTGTTCCCTTTCAGTTGATGAAATACCTGTAGTCATCATACAGCAGCAGGATTAACATGTACGTTCCATCTACAGTCTCTAATTTGAAGGATGCACTATGTGTAATGTGTAATTATGCACAGGTCAAACAGCATAGGTACCCTTAATTAATTAGTCTAATACCCAAAGCAGAACAGAGATTTAACCAAATAGGTGCATGACCTTCTCTGATTTCCTGCCGATCACAATGGTTAAACTGTAACACAGATTTCAATGTCCTGAGACTTTTGCAGCATGATTGTGTGCATGTATATATATTCAAATGACAGATAGCAATCTTGTTAATCACATTGGTAACCAAAATATGTGAGAGAAAGTCAAAATAAACTAGGATTTGGTCACTCAACTTACAAGTTGCACTAGTCTTTGCACCTCCATCCAGTTTCAAGAAAGGCATTGTTTAAGGTAGTTTTACAACTCATGTTTGATAATGAATTGGGAATTTGATCTTGAAAAAACTTTGTCTTAGTTTTTATCATTTTTCTAATGTAAGTTTCCAGTATTTTCTGGGAAGGAGCTACATTATATCCATCTTAAATTCCATACATTGTAAACCTCTTTGACAATTAACATTGAGCTCTGCTAGGCTTGCCAATTGCACATTCATTCACACCCTGTTAAATTCATGTCACACTAAAACAGCAGTAAGGCAATGCTATGAAAGTATGCACCACGACAAACCACAGTTGTATGTATGGTTGGTCATGGTACATAGTTAAACTGACCAACAATTCAAAAGCCTTTTTTTGTGACGGAAAATAAAAATCACTCTGAGTAAATGTCCTGCCATGGAAATGCTCGCCAGGAGGTTAAGCACACATAAATAGCTAGGCAAAGAGCCTCATTAGTGCAAATGTAAATAAATACAGACAGATGATGCAGACAGAGTCGAAGTGGACCACAGGCCTCTGTGTCATGTAAATATCCGCCTTGCCAAAGCCAGTTATCAGAATTATCTGATAATTTAAGTGGTGGGAATTTCCCCACATACCCATCCCTCATCACTTCTGCACAATTGTTCTTGTGGAGGGAGGAATACATTTCCATATATCCGTCCACCCATTAACTCATTTTAAACTAAAATTTATTCTACAGTTAGTGTCAACAGCAGAAATGAAATCCTAAAGCATACAAAAAATAAGACATCCATAACATTGCTGCAGGGGTTTAATATTGTTGCCTGCTGATTAATACTGATGGTTTAATGATTGTTTCACTACTGCTGACGTTTTTTACATGGTGAGGATTTTTTGGTCTCTGATTTGCCCTGATTTTGCATGCTATATGCTCACATGCCTTAGACTGCTGAAGAATGCTGTGTCAGTCTGGCTTAGCCAATTCAAGTAGTTATCTCCTACTGTAGGTTACAGTCTTTTTAGTACAAACTTACCTCTTTTTGAGCCACAACAGAGGATATATATGTCCTGGTGGTTGCATTAAGGTTTGTTCGCTGGGACCAACAATAAACCTACACATGGCTCCCAGGGTAAATATATTCACTTGATTTGGGTAACTGAGATACCTGAAGTGATATTGCTGCATTTTTGGCCGGACTTTAGAGTGCATTTTTGTATGAAAGTAATGTAGATTTTGGCTTATATTTCTTACAATGTAGTCACATTTAAGGAGTATTTTACTGGACAGCACTGCCATGCCAGCAATGACACTTAAAGTGTAACTCTCGCCAAAATGCAACTTAGGGTCTTTTTGTGAATGTACCCGAGTCAAACTTTCATTTAAAAGCATATTTAGGACGGAATCGCCACTTTTAAGATTTACCGTATTTTTGTTTTTCAGTCAAATGGCCTTTTGAATGGGAGTGCTAGGGGCACTTTTATGCTAGCCTCAAAATAGTTATTTTTAACACTAAGAAGGCTCAACACAACATTAAACTTTGCTTGAAGTAACATCAGGGGCTCTACACCTTAACAAAAGCATTGACAACATTGTTTGTGTACCCAGAGTTTACTAAAAAGAAAGGTTTTGAACAACTCACCGTAGCTCTTGTCTAGCCTTCTTAGTATTTTAAAAATAGCTATTTTGAGGCTAGTATAAAAGTTCCCCTAGCACTCCCATTCAAAAGGCCATTTGACCGAAAAACGAAAATACCATATCTTTAAAGTGGCGATTCCATCCTAAATATGCTTTTAAACGAAAGTTTGAATCAGGTACATTCACAAAAAGACCCTAGGTTGCATTTTGGCGAGAGTTATGCTTTAATGCCAAGACTGTAAACGATGCCCATGCATGAAGTTACTTGTATTGAATTATGTAACAAAGACATCAACCATTAAAGTGAATAATGTTTTAAAGTGAATTGCCAAAAATGAAACTGGTTCATCAGGATTTAATTTAATCAAAGTTACATTAATTTCATTTAATAAAGCCAACACAAGCATATACACTATGTAGGCATTGACAGAAATTGAGGTAAGTAGTTCATGACTCTTTCTATTTTACTGTTGCTAGTCTTTTGTTTTATTTTAAGGTAAACTACTAGTTGTGTTCATTCATATTGAGTTTAAAATGAAAATGCTACCACCTGCCTCAGAGGGTGCATAATATGAAGGCTCACATCTTCTCAATGATTAAAGCCATTAGAGGCCGCTTATAATTGAAGAAATATCAGATGTTCAGGGCTCATTTTAAAGCTCTAGGCTGTCTGTAAGTCTTTGTAGGAGCCTCCCCAAGGGAACTTTCCCTCTGTTTTGAAGAAAAGAGGCATATGGGAACGTTCACGTTCTAGCATCATCATGTATGCAGTTTCCTCTGTCTCACTGATGGTATTATACAGAAGTCAGCTAACTGTACTGCAGGTGTGTCATAATACTCGGCAGATCTTCAGCGTCTTACACCGGGATTAGAAGTTGTTTTGATTAAGTAAGCTTAGGTAACTCAAGGGATAATATTCTGCAGATGCCCCTTGCTTACTTCTAAAGATTAGAAGTAGAGTGACTTGTGGAATATTACAAACACAGTCATAATTTGTTGGCCTGTAGGGTACATCCCTTAGAGCTGCACTGCACTAAATCTAATTTACATGGCTTGCTGTTGCCCAAAGGACTTTGATTGTCTATGTTTGGTATGAGCTTCTCATTACACTGCTGTCTATTGCACTTCAAGAGAACGATCTTCGGCAGTGTGCAGTTTAAAGATCTAAGTGATGCTACAACCTCATCTTTAACATAAGAGATGTCTCAGCATGGTGAGCTATAGTAGAGTAAAGTATTTCAGAGCAACTCATATACAGCATTACAGTGTGCAGAACATTTTAAAAACACATTGCAGATAGAATTTTTTTTATTTTATTTACCTTGACATCACAGAAATCAGTGATCAGTAAAGCTAACAAGAGATTTCTAAAGGTAAGAAACGTTTTATTGAACACAAGCACACAATAGTTTAACAAATACACCTTCCAAAGAAATACGCAGCTTACATGTAGTCATCTGTGATGGACTGTACCCTCATTGTAGCCAAGTAGAAACACCGCTCAACGAAATTGTTTTTACAGTGATAGAAAACCAAATATTAGAAGAATAGTAGAGGTACAGAACTTGACATTTTAATATGACATATATACCTTTTAAGCCCTTGTTTGTTAAGGGCATGTAGTTGGATCACTGTATTTATATCTTCTTAAACATTTAAAGTGCAGGTCCAAATTACAGCAACAAAAATTGAGATTCGGTAGCCTATATACTTTTGATGTGATACATTTCCCCAAAAACTCCCAATATTTCAAAATCTCCCCAATATCTTGTTATGCTGTAATATAGGTTACTTAAGAGTATATAAAAATGCCAGTATACAAAAATGATACGCAATACTTTTTTCGATACCACGGCAAATAGGGAAAAAAAGTCCTAGGCACACATTTATTAACAACCTGCACACAATACTAGTACAGCAAGTCACTTCTTCTTACTGTCGCATAGTAGAGGAATTACCTTACAGTACAGGAGAAGCTCACAGGCAGTTTCGACTTACATTAGCTGTTTAAGTTTAATTACTAATGTTAACTAGCATTTTAGTTAGCAATAATTAGCCTGTGCCTATGTTATCTCTTTACCTATACCTACGCTCTCCGTCTCTGCCAGATTGGGAATGATTGAGATTTCTCTTGGGACAGCTACCTGCAGACTTTCAACTTTCAGACAGGTTGCTCACGTCACATCTACGTAGTCAAGCTCAGTCGGAGGCTGCGCAGTAATGCTCAGCCCTCATCAGAATAGTGCTTCCAGAGAATTTCTAATATAGGAAGAAGTTCCACTCCCTCGTTACTTACGGCTTCTGAACTGGTTGCAGTTCCACCAGAGTTCCATATAGGGGGCGCTCAGAGGCCAGTGCAGAATGAATGGGACTCTATGGAGCTATACCACTCAAAATCCACTTTTCTCAGGATATAATTTTTTGTCTAGTAATTTGAATGTTGCATTCGAAAGGGGAGGCAAAGAAAATACACACTGCTGGGTGTTAGATTTTTTTAAAGTCATTTTTTTGTTCTAAAAAGCCTTTTAAAATGTCAATGACGTCATACACATATACGGCCGGAGATACTGCTTTATGGCAAGCTCTGGGTCGCTTCCTTTTTTCTCTCGAGACATCGACAACACAGCTGACAAGTTAGGCTCTCCCTGTTAATACACCTGCTAGAAAGAGGTTTGCTGCTGTTTTAAAGACCACGGCGAATGCTAGCATGTTATGGGCAACAACGACTCACCCTGTAAGAAATCAAAAGGACATAAGTACTCGTTCATTCAACTTTCGACCTATAAGCCATGTTGAACTTGCAAAAACTACAATCAAATCTGAGGTTTCTCAACTCCAATCGGTTAAAAGAGACACATTTAGCCGTCTAGCTCCATAGAGTCCCATTCATTTTGCACTGGACCGCGATCACCCCCAGTGGAACTCTGGTGGAACTGCAACCAAATTCGGTACAATGGGGCTGAATAGGGAGTGGATCGGCTTTCCGTAGACCGGCTTTGGTGCTTCTAATATACTTCACTGGTCTCCGTTGAAAACAACAGCGTCACTTTGTCCATTTATTTTTCTGTCTATGGCAGTGGTCATGGCATGGTGTCTGGAAAAGTGCAGCTGCAGGCTAATGGTAAGCTAACGTTCCCGGTCTTTAGCTGCATGCTAACCGGCATGTAAGCTAACGTTACGCTGTGTCGTCTATGTGTGGTGTTTTTTATAGCTTCGGTACTTTCAATACTTTTAAATATATAATTAACGGAAGTATTATTGTTTTTAACAGATGGTAAGTATCTATGTATCATAATTTGACAACCTTAGGCTATATCAAAAGCATTGATTACCTGGACTTTTAACATTGGGGTTTAAATATGTTTAAATGTGTGTGCTCCTTATCCAAGGCCATGCAACTTTTTTCTTTCCATTCTGTGTTGATGTATGGACATGTTTCAGCTCATGCATGGTCCCTTTCTGTAATGATTGTCTGGTCTCATATGATTGTTCATACCACAGATGTTGGAAATATGGAGCTCAGAGGAGCACCATTATAATTCTAAGCTATATTTTTGATCTTGCCCTAATAGAAGGTTCAGCTGCTTTAGGAAACAACATCTGCACAACTCATATCACAAGGAGGTGCCTGGTGCCACCTAACAGTTTTGTTTAGGCTATATGTTTTGATAGTCAAGGCTGTGCTTCTAATCTATTCATTAGCCTTTATAATAGTAAAAGGTCTTTATACAGTGGGTTGGTTTAGGAGAAGGGCCAAATTGTTGGTGGTTCAATGGCAGCTGTTAATGGAAGCTGTGTAGTTGAGAAGAAGGCTGCATTCTTTGTATTGTTGTGCCGTTTATGGCTTTAGTCTGTGTAATTAGCACTGCTGTGCTCTACTAGACTGCACTCATAAATATAAACTGCCTCTTTGTTTTTCCAAGTATTATAGGGATTAAAGTGAAATATTTTTTGCCTTTTTATATTCATGTTTGTGTGCTGGATAAATACTTGTGTACTATTTAAATCAGATTCCAGTGCATTCATGTAGTTTCCTACAACTGGCCTCCATTACAGCTAAAGACAGTGCTTATATGCATACTCTGATTTGTGTATTTAATCCATTTTAACACACTCCCAAGGAGGCCCAACAAACCATCTGCTGTTTAGACAGACTCTGACCTCTATGCCTCTCAAGTCCAAGCACACCACCAGAGCATATCCATCCATACAGGCTGCCTGGTTGTTAATCTCTGAGCAGAAGACAAGGAGGTTATCATCACATGCCGTTTGAAGGGACGGACCCGCTGGCAAATCCCCACTGAGGGCCTTGTTTCACTCAGTGCACTCTCTCCCTGTAACTTGCCAGACACAATATGTGATTAATACATGGTCATACTGTAGCAGTGTGACAATCTTGATGGCTGCACATCCAGGGTCTTCAGGGCATTTGCTATGTCTGAACAACATCAGGAATGTTAAATGTGTGAAAACCAGTGAAATATTACTTTATTTTCTGCTTTGAACTATTCTTATTCAACGAAGATTTTTTTATTTTATTTGACTGTAATAAGCGTGACACAGTAAATATTGTAGGCTACTGAATTCCTGCAAAGCACGTAAATCTGAGACAGAATCCCCAATGCTGACCATTAGAAATGGTAAATAATGAGGGTAATTTGTCTAGATTGCAAGATCTTGTCAAAGGCAGCAGCGTTTTAGTGTTAATGATCTTAAAACATCTGGCTCTGCATACGCATGTAGCTTGATCTGAACTCCTCCTCTACTGGCAGAAAGAGTCTGGATGTGGTGCCTGAAGAACTGCTCTCCTCTGACCTGAATTCTCTTGCTTCTACAGCAGTGGTGTTAGTGGGCCACATTAGCATTTCCACCATTTCTTTGAACCTCTGATGTAATTAATTTAGAAAATGGGGGAGAATGATGTATAAACCACTTAAGGGAAAACCTATGTGTCCTACTAATAAGTAATTAGCACAGGGAGAAAATAAACATTTATTCTGCTTACAAAGGGGTTTTAACAATAGGTTGTCTAATGGTAGCATGTTGAAGAAGAACTGCATTTGCAGCAGAGTGCCTTGCATGTTATTTGTACAATACAATTTTTCAGAGTACAATACAATTTTTCAGAGAAAAATAGGATTTAAAAATAGAGTTGACTTAAAAGATAAACAGCTGTGAGTGACAGGTGTCCATGCTTGACTGTTGATTCAAGCTAGATTGAATGTGAAAAGCATTGCCTATGTTATATCTGCTCACGTTTAAGGCAAAGAGTAAAACTTAATTTGTGCAAATGATTAGTTGCCTAACTGAATGGTATAAATATGACGGTTTCAGTTAGGGCAGTGATCAGTAAATTTATATTTTTAGGCTACTTATGCATTCAGTCTGTTAACTATTGTCTGCTGCTGCACTTTATCTCGCTGTTTTATTACAGCGGCGGTGTTTCCTCTTTTACACATTTTGTTTTTTATTTGATTTATTTTGGATTTGACAAACAACAAAATCCAAAGGATAGCATGTTAAAGTGTGAACACTTATTTCCAACATGGTCCTTGGTGTTAGAACACGTAACACATAACAAAGACCTATTGCAGGACAAAGACAATAACATATAATACAGATCATCCAAGGTTCAAAAGCATTCTAAAATCAGAGAATCATAAATCACATAAAATAATCAGTCTACTCTAATTAAAAAGATCGGCTACTCTGTTCCATAGAAAAGCCTTAACCTGATGTCTAAAAGCCCCTCTGGTATTTACAATTTTGAGGGAAAGCGGCAGATTATTCCACAATGTTATACCTGTATAGAAAAAAGAACTTCTAGCTGCATTGTTGACTCTGGGCACTTTACAAGAACAGACACTGGTCCTAGTATTGTGATTATGCTGTGTATGAACCATTTTTATATGAGAATGTAGATATTTGGGAGCAGAGCCATTTATGACATTATACAGTACATATGATTCAACTTTAACTGCTTCACTCTTAACATGTACTGGCAGCAGTCCTACCCTTTTAAAAGCATCTCTACCAATATGAGTCTGGGGGGGTGCATTTAACAGTTAGCGGATAACATTATTTTGCATCACTTGCAGTCTGTTTTTAAGTTTAACGGATAATCCACAGTACCAAGCAGAACATGCATAATCGAAATGACATTGAATCAGTGATACCACCAGTAATTTCTTGATAGAATAATCTAGATGCCTTGTCGTGCGAAACAGGAATTTCAGTTTACCGGCACACTTGGATAATATTTTGTCAGCAATAGATTTACAGGGTAATGACTGCTCTAATGTTAACACTAATGTATGTGACACTATTCTGAGACACTAATTCAGTGCCATTACATGTAACTTTAAGTGCATTTGTTCTAGACAACTTCCTTTATGTGTTTTATTTCATATGCTTCCATGAGAAGCGGCTACTCACTCTGTGTGAAGTAGGCACAATGTGTCTTCTCCATTTTAGAATCAGTAAATTTGTGGTTGACCTCACGGTCTGTTAAGGAAAGCCTTTAACGCGCATCTATTCGAATTACTTTAACCTTGCTTGACTTAGTCACACCTTCTCAGCCTGGCTTGGCCATCATAAAACACACAAAGCCAGGATTCACTGATTAGATAGGTAAATTAGGGATGTCCCGATCAGATTATCAGATTGGAGCCGATTTGTTTAGTTTTTTTGCTGATGGCATTTAACCTGTTTACCTAACCCCGATCATGTAGGCTACATCAGCTTGTACCATAGATTGTTAATATTAATGGACAGAGCATGTGTGACGTGACTTGGTTGCGGATGTGACGATTTTAGACGAGAGGGAGGAATGAGGGAGGAGCCATAGACCGCTGGGCGGTATCTGAGTGTGACGTTAGCCGAGACATTAGCTTGTTTTTGCGATAGACTACAGACTCTGTACTACATTTAACAATTATTTATTAAACACTAAATATTAAATTTAAATAATAATATAGAATTAATAATTAATATCTATCTATATCTATGTGGCTATCTGCCACATGGTGAGTAAATGTTTGTATCAAAATAGTTCTGGTTTTTAGTCTTCATTTTGGTGAAGGTGCAGCTACTTTCTTCTGTTGCTCTGCTGTCTGCATGTCTGAGCATCATGGGGGGCGGGTCGACACATGCACGCACACCAGACGCCAGCCACCACGTCATTTCTGTTTACTGGTATCTATCGTTTACCTCAGGCTAATTAATTAGCTAGTAAGTGGCGATTTTTGGCAGCCAGCCTTCCAAAAGATAGAACAATGAAATGAAATGTTAACCGATAATTAACCATTGACTGACAAGCAGGAAACGGAGTCTCAGTTCACCTGTCCGGGAGGCTCTGACACATTTTCCGCACTCCGTGTCCGTGGACAGCTGTAGGCTTGTACCGGTTAATGTTCTGTGCATTGTTGGACACATGCAGCCACTTTCCTGAAACCGCTTGCGAGACTGACAAGTCCACAGCAGCCCGTGGCGTTTATGTCAGAGCCTGTCTCCACCGCCTCCACCTGCAGGTTGTCAACTGCGTGGTTTGGAATGAAAAGGAAAAAACAGGCGGATATTGATTTTTTTTTTTTTCGACGTAGTTAAGGCGGCAGGCATGTGTTGCTTAGGAAGCTGCCTAAGCTGCAAAGTGCTGCGGGAAACCCTGATTATGGACCGATAATGTCTTGCTACTGTTCGCGCCATCAGTCTATGGTTGCCGCATTTAGCTTTGACATGCTTTTGAGAGCTAACATTAGCAGAAATAAGCTCATTTAACTAAGTTAAAGTTACACTAAAGAACAATAGACTGTTGTTGATTCATATATATACTCCCAGATAATTAATGAAGTACAGTTATATGCTAGTGTGCATATACTGTATATTTAACTATGAGGGGCTCAAATGGAAATTGATGATTCTTTCTCTTTCTATAATAGGAGTGCAGAGAGACACGATGGCATGTGCACCCACCCAAAGCCCCAGAAGTAAGTAAAAGTTAGTTACTTTTCTTTTGCTATTTATTGTCCAACATTAAACTTTTAGTAGACTTGTTTAATACAACTAAGCCGAGGTAATAATGCATTTTCAAATAACTGTGTGTAATTAAGAGTGCTGTTCATTTATCCTTTTTCTCTATAGCCTAAAATATGATACATTTCTCACTATTACAATGTGTTTTTCCATCCAGCAACAGTCTGGATCATTGGAGACAGCTACGTCCGGCGTGGGGCCGAGAGAGAGGCAAAGACCATGGGGAACAAGCTTGGCATTGGAGATGTCTACATCTATTGGTTTGGCTGGGGTGGTCTGCGGTGGAAGAGCCTTCTCCCTTTCTTTTTCCATTCCCTGGATGTCCTCCTTGGTCACTCTGGCGGGAATGACCTGGGAGATGTCAAGGGGATCAACCTTGTCGCAGGAATGAAGGAGGACCTGCAGCACCTCCACCTGTAGTATCCAGGCATCAAGTTCATCTTCTCTGGCATCACCCAGAGATGCAGGTGGAGGGCTGTTGCCAATCCGGGGAAGATCGACAAGGCTCGCAGGTTTGTGAACAGTTTTATGGCTACATATGTTCATTGTTTAAGTGGCATCGTTCTTAAACACCCTCAACTAAGGTTTGACACTCCTGGGCATTTTTTGCACGATGGAGTTCATTTCACCACTAAGGGAAATGATATTTTTTTAAACAGTTTGGCAGAATCTATGTAAGGGTTAATGCCCTTCGAGGTGTTTATTGTGGCATGAACCGTCCGACGCGCAGCCTCCGCCAAAGTCCATTAATACCTGACAATGGACACCTCGAAGGGCATTAACCCGCTTATATCATGGTCACTTGCCATATTACATATTTTTAAAACATTAGACTATATTTTAATTTGTTTTACAATCAAAATCTAAAGTTTGTCCAAACAATAACTCTGTTTCCCTGGTTATTCACCCAGACCATGGTATAATGAAGCCCAACTTCGACAAGGGTGAAATGTTCATGTCTGTTGAAGGTGAGTTTAAATGGTTGTTTTTTTAGCCCCAAAGAAAGCCCACAGCATCATGCCTTATGTGATGAGTGTCATTTATTTAACATAGTATTCATTTTTATTTATTAAACAATTGTGTCCATAACACTGTTTGTCTTACCAGCTCTGCTCTTCCTTGTTCCGTACACCCTCTATTCATGTTTTTGTTTTACCTCCCTTACCACCCCTCTTCCACTGTCGGACGTAGTTGTAAAACATTGTAAATAGTTTTAAACATTAGCTTTCATAGTTCTTAGTTATTATAGTTAGTATCAGTGTGCTGTTCCAAGAGCATTACATACTTATAGAGGTTGTTACTGGGACCAATTTACATTTCTACACTTAGCCAGGTTGCCTTTTTTCCCTTTCATATTGTCCAAGTAAACCAAGAAACTATTAACATAAATACACTTCAGAAAGGTTTTTTCACCAGAATGTGAGCCTGCAACATATACAATTTCTCACACACAAGGACTCATGATGAATAATTGCTCCTGGACTTTTTAGTACCTTTTTCCACTGTGCATTACAGACAACCAACAGACTGTCACACTATGCTCACTTTAATTGTAAAGGCAGCTTTTATTTCTTGACCCAGGCATTTGAACTTGACTGAACAGAGTGCTGCACACATGCTTTAAGCTTTATATGTTAAGCTATATTTTTATATTGTGGTTTGTAATGTCAACCATTTCTACTGTAATTAACAATGCGGCACTAGAGATTCAATTACCTCTTTTTATTATGCAGACATGTCTTGTGACAGTTAAGTTTGCCTTTACCTTGACCCACAGCAGTGTTTTATGTGTGGAACTTACACTGGATTGTAAAAGGTGAACTACATTATTTAATTCATCAATTTTCAACATAATCTTAAAAATATTGCCAGTGTTGTTTGTGGTTTATGTAATTTTTGAAGTTAAGGCCCTTTTCAATGTGAAATAAAGGTCTTTCTAAAGCTACGTTTTTCTGAAGTAACTATAGGAACATACACAGAATTGTAGTGATACAAGAAGACATTGGTAATTTGATAGAATTTGTAAGTGATTAAAAGTGTCCTTCTATTTTGGCTTTAATCAACATAAATATAATTTCTTAAATGGTACCATACTTGAATGTTGACAAAGAAGGATGAGGAAAATGTAGTTTGTGCTTTTCTTGTGTATTTATGTATATATATATATATATATATATATATATACTATACATTATACATCAACCAAAATTCTGATTGGTCGACTTTTTTGCCGTGTTAATTTCATCAGGTGGAAAGGAGCAGTAATTGCTAATGGGGGTGTTTTCAGAGCACCTCTGTTTCACAGGTAAGTCTGTCTTCAGAAACACCCCCCTTGTTTTCACTTTTGTGGATTAGCCCAACCCACTGGAGACAAGAAAGTACCAGAAGGCATTCTGGTGGTTTGCTGAATATTTATTTAATTGTGAGCGTTTCATTTACAGTCAGTCCTCCTCTACCATGTCAAAGACATTGGCAGTGTGGCAGCATTTTACAAAAATAGATAATGGAAAAAAAGTTGAATGCAAAGTTTGCAAGCAACAGTTTGCATATCACAGCTCGACTACAAACATGGCATATCACCTAAAAACGGTAAGCTAACTTGTCTGCATTAGGTTGCCCTGTCTGTTTTGAGTAGGCTATATGAACATATCAGAATTGGCATATTTCAATGTTTTAGTCTAATAATCGTTTTATAACTGCAGGCGCACCCGCCCACAACAACGGTAGCATCCCCCAGACACACCCAGACCACGCTGGATGTTAAGCCTCCTCTATCACTCTATCATCCAAACACAAAAATAATATCACGGAAGGAATTGTCGACTTCATTGCTCAGGATGTGAGGCCCATTGCTGTTGTGGAGGGCCAAGGTTTTAAGAACTTGTTAAAAGTTTTGGAACCTGGATATACAGTGCCAGCACGCCAGCACACACACAATCATGCATGCACTAACCGCAAAATATGAGGGACTCAAAGAGAAAATTTCAGAATTAATACAACACAGCGAGGCACTGAGCTTGACCACAGATATGTGGACATCTCTTAGAATGGAGTCCTATATGACAGTGACTGCCCATTTCATTGATGGAGACTGGAAAGCACGGAGTCTTGTGCTTGAGACAAAACAAATAGAAGAGGCGCACACAGGAAGAAACATTGCTGCGTGACTATCTGAAGTTGCTGATACCTTTGGAATTCCAGAAGCAAAGAGAGTTTCTGTTGTATGTGACAACGCGGCTAATATGGCACTCTGTGTGGAAACACTAAAGGAATCACATGAATGGCCAGAGATGCAGGGTGTCTGGTGCACCAGGCACAATTTGCAGCTCTGTATTAATGCTGCACTCAAACAAGAGCCAATTTGTCGTGCCGTGGCTGCATCACGTCATCTGGTGGGACATTTCAAAAAGGGGCACAAAGCCAAAACTGGGCTAAAACAGAAGCAGGAGCAGCAAAATGTCCCTCAGCATGAACTAATTCAGGATGTGTCTACACGTTGGAACTCAACATTTTCAATGTTGGAGCGACTGCTGGAGCAATGCAATTACCGCAGTGCTGTCTGACCCAAACTTTACGAAGAAGAGCGACAGCAGTAAACTGGACCTTACCACAGCACACTGGAATGCGGTAGAGGACATAAAAAATGTGCTGTAACCGATGACAACCCTGACCGAGCTGCTGTCTGAAGAGGACAATACGTCGCTGTCTGCAACAGTACCCATGCTGGCAAACTTGAAGAAACGTCACCTGGCCACCACGGATGATGACAGCCCCATTACCAAAAAAATGAAAAGCAAGCTGGTCAAAGAAATTGACAGTAGGTGGGAGTTTAAAAACCGAATGATGATGACTAACAGTGTATACATTACAGCTGCAGTAGTTGACCCTCGTTTTAAGCAGCTGTCTTTTCTGGATGATGCCAAATGGAGTACACTAAGCGCAGGCACAGGTGAACCTGGAGGTGAGGAGCAACAAAAAACACAAAAACTGACAAAGAGAAGGAGATTGCTATGCTGTTGTGCAGAGATGATGAGGAAGATCTGGTTTCTACAGAATCAGGTGGGAGAAGCACAGAAGAAATGAAAAATTGACTCTGGACCATTTGGGTGGTGGAAAAAATAACAAGACAGATACCCGAGCCTGGCCCGAGTTGCAAAGCGACTGCTCTGTATCCCTGCAACATCCACGCCTTCTGAACGCATTTTCTCCAAGGCAGGATTTATTGTCAATAAAGCAAGAAGCTGTCTCCTTCCGAAGAACGTGGATATGCTGGTGTTTCTCGCACACAACACAAAAAAGTGTAGATAGTTTGTGGACAGTGGACACTGATTGTACTCTCTGTGAGTGAGTAGCCATTTGTTTATTTCATTGTTTTTACATTATTTCGTTTTGGACATTAATAACATTTTATAATTTTGCACATTTATTTATTTTTGTATTTGTTCTGAGTGAGCCTACCTTGTTGTTGTTATGCACTTTATTTTGTTTCGGTTTAAAATTTGGCTAAATAACATGTTGTAATTTTATGGTTACCTTTTATTATTGTGCACATTTATTTCTAGTATTATTTATTGGATTTGGGCACTTTATTATTTTTGGTTTTTTTTGGAGCGTAAGGCGCAATTGTGCTGTTTGTATTTATTTTGAGCCTATGCTTTATTTTTCAGTTATGCACTTTATTTTGTTTCTGCTCTCGTCTTGATCTGGTTTGTTTAATAAATATTCTTTTTTTTATTAAAGTGGACGTGCCTTTTGTTCTAAAGAGCTCCCCCTACAGCTTCAGAATAGATATTTGGCAGATTCTACGTTTACTTGTGTCTGACTCTTTGCTCGGTCAGTCTGCCGTTTCCTCTTTCTCTGTTCCTCCGACAATACTTTCCTAGCTTTGTGCTTCTTTTTTGCCGGCTCAGCCATGACGATAGTGTGAAAAATTCCTTCGCTACCTTGTTAGCTGGTCCTGAATGGGCGTATGTGTGCAGTGCCGTGAAGCAATTTGTTACATTGTGAGACCTGATATCACGCGATACTTCTTGACGCTGAGGCCGGTGGCCCAAAAGTAGCAGGGGTGGTTTTTCTGCTCACAGGCACTAGGGAGAAGCTTGACGACCACCATTCAACTCGAAAAAAAGTCATATAACCATTCTACTGACTCCGAAGCTGTTTATTTAAGGTAAATTAAGTGTAACCCTGTACATTTTGCCCCAATAAAGCCCTGAAATGATCTTTAATGCAAACGTTTAAAGGGGTGATAGAATGATTATATAGGGTATTTTACACTGTTCCTTAAGGTCTCCTAATGGGGTATGTAACATTGGTTGGGCTGAAAATTGCCCGAATGCTATTTTATTAACTACCCTGTGAATATGGCTCTATTTGGAACAAGAGCTTTTCTTCCAAATATGGTATGCTCATGAATATTCAGAATGAGCTACGCGCTGATTGGTTTGAGCAAACTACATAGAAACACATGGGAGACTGACAGCAGGTCTCATTGCAAAGTTATACATTGTTTGTCGGGCTATTACGTTATTAAATTCACTTCTGAGAATTTTTCAAGCGAGAAATCAACTATATAAAGCTCAAATATGGGACGTTTTACGAAAATTGATGGCTTATTGCAAATTTGGTAAGACTGTGTGTCGGAGTTCAGCTGCTGGTGCTGCCTGTGTTGCTGCCTCGCTGCACGGCCTGCCTTCCTCCACAGACCCCGGCCTGCAGCTCCCCTCTTCCTGCTAGCTAAATGGCCCGTGTGTGAGAGTGATAGCGCGGTCAGCGAGCTTGTTACACCAGCAATCTCTTACAACAGTTCCAGTTAATCTTAGCTGGCTGTCAGTATAACTAGCTATATTTACAGTTTGAATTTTGTCACGCCACTTATACAACATATCCCTAAAGGTCTTATAAAGCTAACAATGGTGTCCGATTTCAAGTTAATGAATTTTTGTGAACAGTGGGGGTTTCGTTATCTATGACTGTCCCTTCAATCCTAGCTATGTGTAGCTAGCTACAAATCACGGATAGTTAGCTTCATTTTTGGCGTAATTTCTGTATATTTACAGTTTGAATTTCATCACGCCACTTATACAAGATCTCCCTAAATGTCTTATAAAGCTAACAACGGTGTCCGATTTCAAATTAATGAATCTTTGTGAACAGTGGGGGTTTCGTTAGCTATGACTGT
Source organism: Perca flavescens (assembly GCF_004354835.1). NCBI lineage: Eukaryota > Metazoa > Chordata > Actinopteri > Perciformes > Percidae > Perca > Perca flavescens. The sequence goes on from NC_041338.1 coordinate 15,521,830, forward strand.
CCCTTCAATCCTAGCTATGTGTAGCTAGCTACAAATCACGGATAGTTAGCTTCATTTCTGGTGTAATTTCTGTATATTTCCAGTTTGAATTTCATCACGCCACTTATACAAGATCTCCCTAAATGTCTTATAAAGCTAACACGGTGTCCGATTTCAAGTTAATGAATATTTGTGAATTTCAGAGGAATTCTAGGAGGAGCTAGCTCTCTTTGATAGAGCTACATCCAGCCGCAGGCTCTATCAATGAGACTCGCGGACTTTAATCTCAGAATTCTGACTTTATTCTCAGAATTCTGACTTTAATCTCAGAATTCTGACTTTATTCTCAGAATTCTGACTTTATTCTCAGAATTCTGACTTTAATCTCAGAATTCTGACTTTATTCTCAGAATTCTGACTTTAATCTCAGAATTCTGACTTTATTCTCAGAATTCTGACTTTATTCTCAGAATTCTGACTTTAATCTCAGAATTCTGACTTTAATCTCAGAATTCTGAGAATAAAGTCAGAATTCTGAGATTAAAGTCAGAATTCTGAGAATAAAGTCAGAATTCTGAGAATAAAGTCAGAACTCAAATATTTTTTTCACCAGTGGCCCTAATCCTCTTCCGTAGTAAACAAAGTTATCTCGGTGAGTGAAACTATTATTTTGTGTTGATTAGGTTGAATCTAAAATAGTGAAATGACTAAAAAGTTTACATTTCAACGTTACAGTGGATTTCAGTGGATTAAAAACCAGTCTGGCTATCGACAATAGCAGTGGATGTTACCCCACAGGTACATTTTGTTGTATATTCTAATGTTTAGTACAATGAAAAAATGCATTTTGAAAGAAATAATTTGTTTTGAGTCAAATATGCCAATTTTGAGTTACTATGCTCTATACTATACTATACTGTACTATGCTATACTGTGTTTGTCCAATTCCATTTTATTGATTTTATTTTAAGTTGTATTATTGAAAACATGGACTTTTAAATGATGAAAAGATGAAAAAAAGGACATTTAGTTGAACATTAGTTAATTTTCTGCACATTTTTGTGTAGACTGCTTTTTTTTTAGGCTTCTTCTGGTCCCAGATCCCTGATGTTCTTTCCATTGAAGCTGGATTCTTCTCTGTTCGCCCTGGTGCCTGGTTCCTTGGTCCACTGCCTCATCTAACAGCGCTGCAACGGTCCCATTGGGTGGTTTGATATGGACGCTAAGTATTGAAAGGGTGGTTGGACAGTTAAAATATTTGAGTGCACTCAAGGGTAACTATTTTTCTTTGGAAAGATTTTCCTTTTTGTTTCTTGTTTCATGAGGTCTCAAAAATTTTGGCCGATTTGTGAATACTAATGGTAGTGATGCTGTGTGAACTGAACTAAATATTGAATTTTGAATAAGAAAATAAGGAAAATAATTTTAATAAGAACCTCATTCAAACTTTAATCTGTTGTGCTGTGCTTCATTTGGGGTGGAATCTGTGAGTTTTCTGGCCATATGATTAGTACAAAACCAACCTCCTCATCGAATCTAGATTTAGATAACTCCTACAATAGATTCTTAGCCTGTTTATAAGAAGAACTACCACCGTAGGGTTACATAAGCTAAAAAACGGCATAGTTCCCCTTTAATCCCAAACGCCCTGCACCACCAACACACCGCCAGACTGCCTGGATGCTAGCACTTTCAAACCAAGACGGTGCGGAGCCACTCACCAGTGTCTGTCTACAGAGTGTCTCGTAGCTTGCCAGCCCTTGGCAACAAGTAAAAAAGTCCGTCTTTCTTAGTCACCCTTTTTTAATAGAAGCAGATTACTCCAATTCTCCACACGTCTTCTATGATTCCACCAGGAAACCACGCTTTCAGACAGTTATTTCCTGGAGTCGACATCGGTAAACACGAGAAGAAAATCAAAGATTGATTATTAAGCGCAAGAGGCTTCACTTAAGGTAGTTTACGTTCTTAAGCTTAATGTATTAAAGTTAAGACTTTATTTACTTAGTTATTTTTGTAAACCAAAAATGGTGTGCAGCTATTTGGCCTCTATTGCCAACCATGCACAGCTTCATAAACTAAACTTAGATAGCCAGCACAACACCTTTTTTAATAGGACAATGTTTATTTAATTTCCCCCACCACCCCAACTGCTAAAGAATGGTCCTTTGTTTTTATTGTTTGGTTAGTCATACATAGAGGCTGTTTATAACAAATGCAAGTCCATAGCTAAGTTTTTTACCCAAGAGGATTTTTTTTCCACCAAGGAGATACTGATCTCATCCATTAAACTGTCTGTCTTGGTGCTCATCTTTCTATACAAATTGGTGGGCAGACAGGCCACATATTAAGGGACAATTAATTGGATTTCGGTGGTGGTCAGGCTCTTAGTTTTCTGTTGATCGATGTTTCTTGCCAAAGTTATGAAGAAGAGATGGACTCCAGAGATTCCAAAACTTATATGAATGTGCAGCATTGTAGAGTTAAAACGAGTCAGTTCAAATGAAAATTTGAATAAATAAACAACAAACAAATATTTTAGCAAGCTGGAGAGATTCCCATATGCATTCTTTCTATGCCTTCTCTCAGCACCATGCCATAGATTCTCAAAGGAAGCTTGGATTGTTGTGAAGCAGAGTCAAACTTCCGCTGTGATTCCTAGTGGTTCTGATCAATGTGGTTCCAGGTTGGGTTCAGGAATAAATGTCAGGCTGTAACAGATGTGGTTCAATGATATAAAGCTTCCATTTACACTTTACATCTGAGCCATTTAGCTGATGTTATTTCCAAGGGCGACTCACAATGAGTGCAACTGCAAGAAAGTTTTAATTCCTACTTAAAGACCCTACCTGCATAATATTAACCTCAATAAATCATTCTCACTTTAATACTATAGAGTAATGGATGTTGTAAATGTGAAATGGAGCCTCAACAGAAAGAGATTTTCCTTGTATTTATTTAAAACATGGAAGAATTAAAAAAAAGAACACTGTCAGATAATAAAAAGTACATATACTGTATGTTCTAATCTTTTCTATAGAGAAGACAATTGTCTGCACATGCACACAGTAATGAGCATATGGGCACTTTTCAGATATAGAAAGAAAGAAAATGCTGCAATGGTAAGAATATCAGACGTATTCTGGTAATTATTAGCCGCTGCTCGAGAAGTGAACACATTTTACTTAATTTTAGGTTGAAGCTTTGCCTTTGCTCCCTACATCTCTGTCATGTAACACAAAAGTATAAATTAAATAGTATCATCAGTCTCAGAAGAACAGACAAATGGAATATAGCAAGTTGACTAATGACAGCATATCTGACTTTAAAGCAAGAACGGCAGTTTTGCACAGAAGCAAAAAGTTACAGTAAATTATTTTAGCACTAAAACCCACTACTACTATAATCACGGCCAATAAAGGAAACTCCAAGACACTGTTTTCCTTACTTAATATTATCACCCAACCCCAGGACTTTCTCCCCCCTCACTTGTGTACATCCTCCTTCTGCAACTCTATTATGTCCTTCACTGAAAAAATCAACATCTCAGCCGATGTTCACCCATCTACACACTCATTCCCCTTTGTTCCAGCTCCCCACTATTTCAGAAATCAGAGAACTCACCCAGAAATCCAAGCGACCTGTCAACTTGACCCCCTCCCCACACAACTTGTTAAAACCTGCCTTCCCTCCCTGGTCCCCCTCATTTCTGCTATCCTCCACTCCTCTCTCACCACTGGAACTGTCCCTACATCCTTCAAAACTGCTGCCATTACCCCAATCTTGAAAAAACCTGGTGCCGACCCCTCCAACTTCAACAACTTCCGTCCTATATCCAATCTACCCTTCATCTCCAAAATCCTTGAAAAAACAGTTGCCTCTCAAATCCATTCTCACCTATCCCACAACAACCTGTACGAACAATTCCAGTCTGGTTTCCGCCCACTCCATAGCACTGAAACAGCTTATCAAAATCACAGACATCCTTATGGCAGCTGACTCTGGACTCCTCACCATCCTCATCCTCCTCGACTTGAGTGCAGCCTTTGATACCATCTGTCACACCACCCTCCTCAACAGGCTATTTTCCATTGGCATCACCCACACCCCGTTAGACTGGTTCACATCTTACCTTTCTGGACACACTCAGTTCATTCAACTCAAGTCTTTTAAATCCATTCCCTCCTCCGTCACTTCAGGTGTGCCCCAGGGCTCTGTCCCAGGGCACCTACTCTTCATCATTTACCTCCTTCCCCTCTGCAATATCTTCCGCAAATTTAACATTCACTTCCACTGTTATGCTGATGACACCCAGCTCTACCTGTCCACCAAACCCTCGTCCACTCTCCTGCCCACCTCCCTTACTGATTGCATCTCTGAAATAAATACCTGGTTTACCCAAAACTTCCTCAAATTAAACAGTAATAAAACTGAGGTTCTCCTCATTGGCACCAAATCCACTCCAACCGACAGTTTTTTTTCCCCCCGTTTCACCCACGCCCCAGGTTAAGAGTCTGGGTGTCATCCTTGACAGCATACTATCCTTTCAACCCCATATCAATAACATTACCCGGTCTGCCTACTTCCACCTACAAAACATCAATTGCCTCCTCCCCTCCCTTACCCCCCACACTGCCGCCATCCTTGTCCACAGTCTCGTCACTTCCCATCTGGATTATTGCAACTCTCTCCTCTTCGGCCTCCCTCACAAATCCCTCCATAAACTTCAACTGGTCCAGAATTCAGTTGCCCGCATCATAACTCAAACCCCCTCCATCCATCACATCAGTCCTGTCCTCTAACAGCTCCACTGGCTCACGATCCAGTTCCGTATCCAATTCAAAGTCCTCCTGTTTGCATTCAAGGCCATTCACAACCTCGCTCCGCCTTATTTGTCTGAGCTCCTCCAGCATCCCACTACCTCACGCTCCCTCAGATCCTCTTCCTCCATAAACCTGTCTGTCCCCTCCGCCCGTCTCACCACCATGGGGAGCAGAGCATTCAGCCGCTCTGCTCCCCATCTCTGGAATTCATTACCACCGCAACTCAGAAACATTGATTCATTCCCCCATTTCAAATTGCAACTCAAAACTTTTTTTTGCTGCTTTTAATGTCTTTTGTATCCCTGTACGGTGTCCTTGAGTGCCGAGAAAGGCGCCTTTAAATAAAATGTATTATTATTTTTATTACACTTTTGGTTGGCAGCCGTACACTGTAATGCGTTAAAGGGTTAGGAAAGGTTGTCTGTATCAAAACGTTCACACTACCATAGTATTCTTGATGATTCACATGGGAATGAAAAGACGCTAAGCTTGTTTGGAGATTTGAGAACAGAACTAATAAGACAGTGAAGGTGAAGCTAAAGCATGTGAAAATGGACAAATCAATGCATACCAAGCTAATATTGATCACATATTGCTGTAGAAGTATGCTATATATTGAATAAAAGCTAAAAAAAAAATTAAAAAAATCTTAATGTGTGGTTAAGGTTATGTTCTATCTTGAGATTGTGTGTGTGTGCATGTGTGTGTATCACATAACTGTGAGAGGAATCTTCCTCTTTATTATGATGTTTGTTATAATTGCGATCTACAATACAAATATAAAACAGCCATCTGTTTATACGCTTTTTTTCAAATTTATAAGACACTTCTAAATCAGATCTTTGTCCCTTTCATCTTTTGAAAATCTGGTCATTTGTAAGCTGTAGAGTTGATGGTTCAAGAAAGAGATCAAAAAGTGTGGTTAAAATATGCAATATACATATAATCATGAAAGGCTCAACAAGGCTTGTTTCCAGGTAAAGCAGCAGCACACTATAAGACATGAAAAGAAAATACATCAACACAGTCCAAGTAAAACATATGTGAGCTTTAGCTGTTATAAAAACAAGATAAGATAATAGGAAGCAAAAATGGTCATAGATGATAGAGATCACCCGTGCCCCCTGGAGATGGAAAATCAAAATGGAACATTAAAAACAGCATCTGGAGGTTATCTGAACCTGACCTCTGTGATCTGTAATGTTTGCTGTTTTTCAACTTGGATCTGAAATAGTCCTTTTAAGCTTGTTACAGTTTTTACACAGGAGCAGCCTGTCATAGATAGGTAGCCTATAGATAGATAGGATAGCAGCCTGTGACAAGATAGCACACATGAATATTATTGTTTAATGTAAGAGGCACTTACATCCTTCACTGGTATATTTTTGCATTAGCAGGCTTGGCTACTTAAAGGTTTGAGCCACTGGGTTTGTTACACATTATTCCTATAGAAAATAAATGAGATAACAGAAAATGTCTGTTTGTTATTCATAATTTGTGCTTATTGGTATTACTTTCATAAAAGTTGGGAATGCAAAATGGGTAGGGAAAATAATAAATAATATAACATCCACTCTATTAAAAATGTCACCGTCTGCCAACATTTAGGTTGCAAGTGCAAGTGAGTGTGCAAGAGAAATGTCTTTTTGCACTTACGTTACTGATACAACACATCATAAAACTGATTGGCCTTCCGCACATATTTAAAATACTGGTCAACGGGCTGGGTTTACACAGTTATTGTTGCAGCTCTCATAAAATACCTCATATTTGCAGAAGAGTCATGCAGAAGGCCTTTGTGGTTAGGGCTGTGTTGCGTGTGTTTTTTTGGGACAGAGATGCCACTATCCCAAAACTAGTGTCACTATGCACAGACCCAGAATCAAACCAGGGTTTCTCAACATCTGTCTGTTCTTTCTGAAAGAAACTTATTTTTTTATTTTTCTCTCTCTTCTAGATAGAAATAGTCTGCAGTCCAGATTCACAGCCAACACTCACAGACAGCTTAGTCCATCGGAGGTAAGGCACATCAAAGACACGCAGAGGTATCTAGAGATTACATCTACTTTGTCCATCCACTGCTTTGACTTTGGCTTAAACAAAATCATCAAATGCAAGGAGCACAATCATGTCTTTAAGGAAGACAGCCTATTTGTATTCTAGGCTCCCACTCTGTCTCCTCACGTGTGACTGAGTGCAAGTGAGCGAAGGAGAGTGAGCAAGGAGGGAGGAGGGCGAAAAGAGGGAGGGAGTGTATGAGAGAGAGGAAGAATGAATCTAATGCGTTGCAGCAGAGAACTGTGACAGACCAGGCATTTATTTGAGCAGAGACTGCTGCTGTAGCAGGAAGGACGCAGCAGCAGCAGCAGCTCTATCACTCAGTGCCTCCACCACAGCTGGGGACAAGGTGTGCACGAAGAGGCGGAGACACAGGGAATACACACCGGGAACACAACACCTCTCCAATGCCACCAGCAATATGATTACTGGAATACTACGTTGGCGTTTCCAGCTTTGCCTTGCAGCATATCAGTTCCCTTTTCCTCCTGATACTCTTCAATCCATATATTAACCTTTTCCTCTGTCTTGATTTGAATGGGTATTCATGCCAAGGGAAAGCGTGGCTTGAATAAGAATCAGCGGCGGCCTCTCTACAGGTCGGACGGTGGTACCAGCAGAAGACTTTAAGAGGCACATTATGCGAATCTCCTGAGTACTCATCTGTGATCTCGAGGGGTTTTAGCATAGCTCTGTGTCTCATCCGGTGGAAAGAAGTCAGCGGAATTATTGGTGTTGAGAAGTACATAAAAGAAGTTGTACAACAAATAGGCCTCAGCTTTTACTTTTTTGTCTTTTCCTGTATGGCTATTGAGTTTTTCTTTAACATGGGGAGGAAACAAAGACAAGAAAAGCAGAAGAACAAAAGTAAATTTGCTTCATAAGAGGAAGAAAAAAGCAACGCAATTTTCTTTTTCTTCAGTTCCACTGTTGGTGAATCTTGTGCATTCCTCCAGAGGAATGCCCACGACTAAGATGTGAAACACACTGGTGAGTAATAGAAGTTTGCAACTTCTATACACACACTTTATGACTGTTGAACTGTCATCTGCTCAAAGTCATTACTTCAACTTCAACACCTCAGATATCAGTGTAAAACAATGTGTAGTCTGGGTGTTGTTAACCAGGCATTTGTCCAGTGTCACCACTGACACTGGACAAGGTTCATGTTACATAATAAATATTAATATGCAACACCTTTTTTTGTAGCCCACATGATTTTATCATGATCATTTTCATGATTTTATCATAGCAATCTGGAGGTATCACGTGGGCTACATCCCACATGATTGTTATTGTTATTCTATTCTTTTCAACAAATTCTAGTTATTTTCTGTCATCCTTGCAGCCTTGACTGCAGGGACTGATGCCCTACAGTTACGCTGACATAACACTGACATGCTAACTGATGCATGGCAAGGCTTTCCACCAAAATCAACTGGTTATAATTCTGTTGCTAAGCTACACTTCCCGTCTGCGAGAGTAATCATGCTACCTGTCAGGAATGACATGATTTACCCTGTTTGGACATCAGTATAATTCATGACTCCAGGTCTGAGAGCTTGTGTTGACCATTTACATCCAGATAAGTGGAGGAAAAAGCCGTTAAGCTTGCATCCTTCAGAGTTCTCGCCTGTTTGTGGCTGCCTAAAGCTTGTTCAATTGTATTCACTGTCAGAGCCGTGCATGGTGGAGCAGTTGTGGAAGCACACACTTCTTAATTTGGAACAGATCAAAGCGTGTGAAATGTCACTAAATACAACACTAGCTATATGCATGGGATAGGTATTGATGTTGGTCGTAAAAGGCAAATTGTTTGAACACTTACTTGGACCTCTGTGTGAGAGATTAGCTGCTTGGGTTTCAAAATAAATTACTGCCTGTCCCTAAGAGAGATCTACATTGTCTCAGCTGGAAGCGCTGCCTCTTTTCTGTCTTATTAGTTTCATGAAAAAGCCATGTGATCAATATCCCAGCAACTAAACGTCAATCATGGGTCCCTGCCTCTTGTTCAGTCTTATCTAACCTAACCTAACTGTATGAACTGTAATTACACATTACCGAAATTGTGAAGCACTAGACTAAGAATCAAGTACACCATACACTGGTGCCCTGTGTCCTAGAGGACTGGAGTACTGGTGGTGGGCGGTTTCTATTTATCGCAATTACACTCCTCTGTCACCCACAAGCCTGTTGAGATAAGAGGTACCATGGCACACACATTTAGATTACACCATCATCTGTTTGTATGCAATCAAGGCCTCTGAGATACTGGACAAGTGCTGTACCCCTGCGAGAGCATGTGGTGATGAGCCATGTGTGCACAACCCTTGATGCCACTTGTGATTCTTGAAGCAGTGAGGTGATGATGAAAAGCTGGTAATTGCTGCTGATTAAGATATTAGAAAAATCATTCACCCATGCATAATGAAATTAAATGCGTCATCAAAATCCGAGCAAACATACTTCAATCAGTCCAATTGATAAAGTCCTTCCATCAAGACGGGATTACTTGAAAAAGTGAGCAGAATTTGATTTATTCACTTGCCGTTAATTATGAAAGAATGTGTGTCGCATGTCATTATGTCTGGCTAAACTGAATACGTGAATGATTGTGGCAGCGCAGCACAATGTTTTAATCGTTGCACACGGGTTGTTATTCTCAGTTTGCACAGTTTAGCCCTCAGCCACTCTGTACTCGCTGGCAAAATAATACAAGTTGCATAATATTGCTTCTTATTTTCTTCTTACGAAACCCAAACCGCACTAAACCAGTAGCCCTATGGGGAACTGAGCATGCCAGCAGTGAACAATAGCGCGTCAGCCATTCTTTTGAAGCTTAATCCAGCACAAATCCCACACCAAAAACATTAGTCTCAGTAGCAAGCATATGTGCCATATAATATTAAACAAGGAAAACAATAGGAATAGCATCAAAAACAAGTGGGAAACAGGAGCACACCAGTGGACCTCTAGAGTAAGCCACAGCTGGCTTTTACCTAAATCTACTGTTGTGTACTCATGTTACATACCAAGTGCTTCTACAAAGTAATACATTTGCTGTAACAACAGATCAAATGCTGTTTTTGCTTTAATTCTTTTAAACAGACCTACCTCAAGTAATTCATTCTCTCTTTTCAATCAAGTAAAATGTATTACTGTAATCGGCCCTTATCAGAATAGTTTTACAACATGGTTTTCAAAGAACAAATGCAATGAAACAAGTATTTAAAATGGATAAAAACAAAATGAAACAAGCACCTGTCCAATGAAGAGAATAATATCAACTAATTACAACTTGAACCTTATTTAACGATCCAATGCATTTGCTGAGTACTCGGAACATGCTACAATACAGTCCAAAATGGCAAGAATCATGAGTGGCCAAACATGTTGTAAATAAGTCAACAATTTATCGAGATAATCCTAAACATTTTATTTGGAGATTTAAAAAAATCCCTAATTGCGCACCCAGTTACGCCGGGCTCAACAGGAAGTTTGTCTGTAGATATTACAGTTTTATAAAGTGCCTTTTTATTGTTTGCCATTTTATATTACACATATGTTTGCTTAAGCTGGGGGGTTTGTTTAAAATAGAGCTTTTAAAGAACAAGTTGATTAATCAATTAGTTAATCAACTTAAAACTAAACTAAAAAAACTAAAAATCTGTTTTAATAACCGATTTGCAATTATAAGTATTTTTGTTTTGTTAAGAAAACAACAAGTACATCCAAAGTGAGGATTTGCTGCTTTTCTTAGTTTTATATATTTGTGTTTTGGACTGTTGGTTGGACAAAACAAGCAATTTGATGATATCACCCTGGGTGAAATTGTGTTGAGAATTTTCTTACTGTTTTCTGGCATTTGATAAACCAAAGGATTAATTGGGAAAATAATTGGCATTAGTCAAAATGAAAATAATGGGTTCCAGCTCTAGCTGAAAACATCATTGTCATCATCATCTGACTGCAGATGTTTCTTGACTCATCTGGCTACTTTGAAGCAAGGTCTCTGCATTCCTACGAATTATAACAACTACAATGGCTACTCCAAAAATATCACACGAGTTGTAATAAAACTTAATTATTAAACACAAGATGTGTGTTTAATTGTATATGTGGATTCATACAGTATATGCCTAAGAGTGGGGGTTCTTGCTGCCTCTTTGCTTATGGTGATATCTTTATTCTGAAGTATCAAATTGATAACATAGTTATTGTGTCTGTGGTTAGGTTATTTATATACATAAAAATTACTCAGCAGACCTTTGACCAGAACCTACAAGAGTTTAAAGACATGCAATTCATTTGGTACATGTTACCTCAGACCTAGCCTTATGGATGATGCTATGTACATCTCAGCGCTTCTCTATGCACTGCACTCTCCCTGGTGAACAGTAAAGTGGCAGGTATAACAGGCTGTCAGGGAGCTGGGGACAGACAGTGGAAAATAGACAACTGACCTGCTCACTCCTCTTTTCTATGCCTTGCTGATTATGTTGCCCTCGCCAGCTTGGCAGTTGTAGTGTGGAACAGGTGCAAAGAAGTTTGGGGAGTTTACAATGGAAGTCTTGAATGCCTTTGTCACTCCAAAGGGTGGCGAAAATGAGAAAATTTAACCTTTATGCACTCATGTCTCTCTGAGAGTCGTGGACCCTGAAATAAAGGGCTCATAGCAACCACAATGACAACTCCTGTAATGTTGTTTTCTATCTCGTCAAGATGGTATAGTTGACCAAAGTCAAAGAGCCTTGTTGAGGTTCCGCATACTTACACCTTCTGCTTGTAACTGTTTTATTTCAATGATCAAACACAGCACTGTACATTTTCAAGGGAGGGATCTTTTGGACAAGCTGAACACATCACTCCCTCTTTAAAGCACAATTTATGCTTGTCATTTAATGCGCCTCTCCAATATCCAGGCAAACTCTATTTTGCATTTATGTTGTTTTTTCTGCACTAATTGGGAATATGTTTAGGCTTCTGCATATCAACCACTATGACAAGGGCACAACCCCAGACACTGGTTACTTCCCCACACCAAGGGGTCCTACTTGGGAGGAGTTAAGTTTATACATACCTTTTAAGCCATGTGGCATTGTTTTAGAGATGGCAATGTCGGTCTTACCGTCAGTCTACCACTTTGGTCTAGACTGAAGACTGAATCTTAACAACTATTTGCCATGACAGATCCATGGTCCCCAAAGGATGAATCCTACAGACTTTCGTAATGCCTTGGCTTTTCCTTTAGCATCACACGCATGTCAAATTTTTCTTCCTATTCTGTGAAATATCTCAACATCTACCAGATGGCTAGGCACAACATTGGTACGGACATTCATGGTTCCCAGTGGATTAATCTGTTTGAATTGGTGATCCTCTGACTTTTCTTGTAGCACCTCCACGAGGTGGTTATGTGTGAGGGAAATGTTTTGAAAACAAGATTACAGCATTAGATGTTTTTTTAATGTGCAAAATGTGCTCAGAGAGTAAGTGCAAGTGGATGTGGCGATCTAATTTTGGTAACACAAAGTTAAGCACAACCCTGGCAGAGTTCAGTAGTTCAAACCTACAATATTTGTATACCTTTAACAGTAGATGATAGAAGCTCTGGGGATGATGAACACTCAAGCAAGCCTTGGAAACAAATTAAAGTAGCGTTATGTTGTTTGACTCCTGAGATTTTCACTCAAGGTACTTTTATTCACATTCCTTTTCCTACCAACAGTCAGCAATCTATCCTTTACCTTGATCAACTGTGTTAGTTTCTTAATCCTAAACATAATTTAACCATATGTTATATTCCAATTCAAAAAGATGTTCAAAGAAATTATATTCCAGAGGTACAGATAAACACAGTGCAATTAATTAATAACCTGGGCTTACATTGAACAAATCGTAGTATGTGTATAATTATTGTGGTGCATGGGTAAATATATGAATGTGAATTTAACTTCTGAATATATATTTTCATTTATTACAGATTTATCATCCCTGTTGACTTAGTGTTTTGTAGCTAATTCATTTAATAGGAAAGAAAGGGTATAAAGGGGTAGGAGTACATACGTTTTACTTCTTCCTACTCCTTTTTGAATGTGTAAATAGAGGTCTTTAAGTACTGGAAATTATGGAGTTTTATTTTTTAACCGTTTTTTTTTTATTTTACTATTTTTTTCGGATGTTTTATTTTATTTACATGTTCAAAATACTCTTAAGCATGATGTAGTGGCAGAGATGTTCACAAGTCATTTCTTGGAAGTCCAAGTCGAGTCTCAAGTCTTTTAGCTCGAGTCCAAGTCAAGTCTTTGATTGGCAAGTTCAAGTCAAGCTTCAAGTCTTTTGCCACAAGTCCAAATCAAGTCTTAAGTCTCTGGCCATCTGATCTGTCCCTAACACTATATTGTTAAATCTTATGAATTCAAAGCATGTCCTGTAGCTACCATTCAGACAGTACAGTATTAAAATCAGTTGTGGGATAACTTTATGGGGTCTACTTAACACATCCCTCTAGCTCTCAGACCTGGTAAAATATTAACCTAAGTCTGTCACATCATATGGCTATACAACTATAAAGATGCAATGTGCCTGTTCCCAGCATTAGCACAACACTTTGCGATGGTTAGCTTGTTACCTGTGGCGATATATGCTAAATGTAACGTTTCACTTTCTTGGCGTGTGAGTGACTGACCTATCTGGGTGCGTTTTGAGATGCCTGATGAAGTTCGACGTTGTTGATCCGTCACACCTTGCATGCAGCTGTTAGCTTACTGCCACTGTTTACGAAGTTATTGAAAGCAAAACTAATGACAAAAGGCACAACTCCGGGAGGACTTGATGATGTCCGGGAAGACATCATCAATGTATTTTTTTTATTTGTGAGTGCGCGCACATAAGGCATAACACATGCGTTACGTTGCACATTATGGCAAAGTGCAGGGGACATGCAGCTCATCATACGTTTCAAATGAGACATGTTTAGAATCTTAACCTAATAGGACAGGTCCTCCCTATGCTAATGCAGACATGCCTGGAAAAGGTCACATCCCCAGGCATGCTTTATACCTGCTGCCATCTGGAGTAGACATTTGAGTGTGTGGGTATGCCAGCACAGGTCAGGTCTGCTGTAATTAGTATTTCATCATAATTACACAGAGACTGCAGATTGACAATCTATTTATTTAGTGTAATGCATGTAGATAGTGACTGAATGAAAGAAAATATCACCCTTTCATTAAAGTTGAAGATATTTTTAAAAGACAGAAAAAAATACAATGTGTGGAAGGTGCAAATTAAACATAATGTGGAAAATTAATAAAATATAAAAAATTTGAAGAAAGAAAAAAGAGAGAAGAGACAGTGTGATGTGTCTATTTATTTCTAAATTTCCTATCGCCAATGTGTTAACAACAGATACTCAAACCTACAATATATGTATACCTTTAACAGTAGATGATAGAAGCTCTGGGGATGATGAACACTCAAGCAAGCCTTGGAAACAAATTAAAGTGCAGAGAAACAGAATGGCAATACAAGCTTACTTGACAAGTGTTAGAACAGAACAAGCAAGTGGAGGTGTTTAATAATCTTCCAAGCTAAAGTTGACAATTGTAGAAAGATTGTTTATGGAATATTTGATAATGAATGAGTTAATTAGTAATACAGCGGGCCATTGGCAAGGGTAAAAACAAGCACAAACTCAGAGAGAAATTGCAAGTTGATGTGGAAATCTAATTTTGGTAACACAGAGTTAAGCACAATCCTGGCAGAGTGCAGTACAATCTGGGAAAAGGGGCTGAGGCAGGATGAATACATTGTTAGTGGGAGGAATATATTATCAGCAGATGAAGTTGGGGCAGGCTTTCATAGCATCCAATCACATTACCTCCTCTCATCCCCTTTAAAAGCAGCAGACAGTTTCCTAAAGAAGCAGAGTCCATACCAGCTTCTGAAGAAAGGTGTTATGTACTGTATAGGATAACACCTATAGTTTAGGCAGAGGTGTCAATTCCAGGTCCAGAAAGTAAAAGTCCTGCCATGTGTTTATTCCACCAATGAACTCAGCCAGCTGATTTCACTACTAATTAGTGAAATCAGCTGCTAATTAGTAAAATCAGCTGGCTGAGTTCATTGGTGGAATAAACACATGGCAGGACTTTTACTTTCTGGACCTGGAATTGACACCTCTGAGTTTAGGATGTGCAAATAACTGCAGCACATATATACAGAAAACATATAATTTGCACAATAATGCAAGACATAAAAGAACAAGGTACAATATGTATATGTGTGTGATAGTATAAACTGTATGTGATATTTCATATACAGTGTAGCAGGATGAGGCAAAGGTCTTGGATTACAGATGGTGATATAAAAGAAACAATGTGCTTACATTTTCAGAAATAAACCTCTTTTTTTTTTTAGAACAGTAAATAAAAGTATGCATTTTTCTACACCCCCAAAATGTCTTACCATGTGCCACATAGTCTTATGAAAATTGTGTTTATATACTGAATAGCTATTCTAAATCAGAGATTTAAGTTTAGTGGCAATGTTAGGAGATAAGGAAGTTGTGATGTTCATATTGTTCATGAGGATAATGTTTATTATTATAGAGGTCTGAATTTTGTGTAGTAACATTTGTTTTTTGTGGATTAAACTTTTAAGTACACAATATTACAGGGAAACAACAATAATGTAATAACAGACTGCGTGATTGCTTTTCCTGAATCTTTACAATGGGTGTGGGAAGTAAATATAACCCATAACCAGAATGGCCGCAAATACAAATGTGTTTTTTCAAAAAAAAAAAAAAAATTTTAACAAATAAAATGACTGTTTCACACGTCTTTCAGCATAATTCACAAATTATGGTTTTATGCATTACCAAGCATTTGTGGAATTGCTTGAATTTATTTTTGTATTTTTCATTATTTAATAAAATAATTCATTTTATTTTTTCATGTGTACATCTTGCTTTTTTGAGGCTTTTATACCTTATCACGTTGCATGCATGTGCATGAATGGTAGGGTGGAAAGTAAAGATTACCAAACCAAAACCAAACCCACAATATACAACCCATAGTGACTATATTGTATCACTGCTCTGTGAGATAACAAGTGAACCACAGCCTAACTGGACCAAGTGGTGGTATGCCACTGCAAACCTCTGGTAGCCTCTCATCTCCTGGCTTTTGGCACAGCTACAGTGGAGAATTGCAGCCTGCTCTCTCATCTGCAATGTTAAATATAGCCATATGTGTTTAGTTGGAATTAATGTGCCTCATTGTGCATTTGTCCTTAAATTGCAAAATATGTGTCACTTACTATAGCATATCAGCAAACATCCTCATAAAAATGCTGTGTGTTCATCCTCCATAGAAAAGCAAACAGAATTTTCCAAGAGTAAACAATAGGTGTTGCAGTATAGTACAGGCATGACAATAACTTTACATTTTGATCATAATACTGTTAACCTATTGATAACTTCTGTAGTTTAAAATACTGTGATACTGTATGTGTTATGTTGATACAGTGCCTGAATGTCACAAGCATTGCCAGTTTGTCTTATAGGGTCAGACTGCCAGCAAACAGCCACTTGCAGTACTGTAAGATATTGTAATGAGGCTTAGAAAGCCATTCATTTCTCAGTAGAGGAGTGCTAACAGCTTGAAACATATGGATGGGAAAATCGCAAACCAGTGTTGCTGGCAATTCAGCAGTGATTATTAAGGAACACCTGTTTAGCTGGCTGGCAAGGCGACTCAGGGTCCTGCTGAATAGCAGCAGGCTAATGAAGGTCTTCTCAGCTTAATTGTTTGGGCTATAAATAGTGACGGATAGAGGAATAGAGTGCAGCCCCACTCTCATCCATTTTTTTGCCATACATACAGTCAATGCGCTATTAGAGAATTGTTGTTTTGAATAGGGCATAGGAGGTGATTGTGTAATTGCCAACATTAGCATTTACAAATTAGACATTAACAGTAAACTGTGAAATTAAACTTTTGTGAAAGGAAAAAAGCATAAAGTAAGGGTTGCTTTTTTAAGTAAGAGGGAGGCAAAGAGTCTCTAATACACATCTTAGGTTTAAGGTATGTTAAAATGCTATTTGAACAGGTAAAATTGTATTTGATTGTAAAGGTAAACGGAAACTTTTAAATTGCAGGGAAGGTCCAGTAAAGGTCTCTCTCATTAACAATTCAAATAATGGCCAAAGTGATTTCTTCTTGCGTTGGCCTACGCTGTCCTCAGCCCTCATATTGCTTTTGCTCTGACAGAACCTCATTTTACAGGAAAATTAAATGCAGAACACGCCACTAATTGCAAAATTACCCACAACTATATCTTCAAAATGACTCTTTGACAGGGGGTAGAGGTCACCCCAGCACTGAGTTCTTCACTTCTGAGTTTGATTATCTGCAAATCTGCAAAAAAAGATTGTGTCACACAGCAAGAGCTAGCTAATGTCACCTTGTCTGTGCTTGAGCTCGGAAGTCAGGCCTCTAGCATGGCCCACAGTCTCAGGAGCAAGCATGGTTATTATAATATATGCAGGGTCTGCATTTGGATTGGGGCCAATTGCCCACTGATTCACCAGGAACCTCCATCGGTGTCATGCATTACTGCACTACAGATGAATATGCAACCACTTTACTAATCATGGTCATCGTCTTCAGATCAGAGATTCTGGATTAATTTACTAGGAAGCAGAGCTTTTACTTGATGTAGTTTGCATTCAGCACATCCTGTTTTGTCTATTAAATAAACTATTTAGCTGTAGGTCATAGATCTTGTATCATTGGATAATGCATGCAAGTTGACACTAACTGTGTTAAAAGTAATTTATATTAATATATGACAACATGGCAAAGAGAAACTATGCAACCAAATAACAAAACTGGAAATGATTGAGCATTTTTTAATCAAGTAGGGCATTTAATTAAGCAGAGACATTAAGGTCTACATGGTACTTGGTTTACACATTCTAAAATAATCTGCTGGGATAATTAAGTCACTGCTACCATTATAGTTACTGTTTCCAGTGCTTCAATTTATAAAAGCCAGAAACTGAATGTTATACACTATATTGCGTTATACTCCACTATTTGTTTATTTTACACTTTAGATTGCTATTTGCAGCTTTGTTAGATTGCTATTTGCAGCTGAGAAGGAAGACCGTACGATAGATTCAAAGTGCTGATCCCGGTCTACTTTTAGTTCTAAAATTAATTTGTATGGCATTCTCATACAATAGAGGAATAGAGTGAACCATTTTACATGCGTTACTGGTGATAGCTGTGACACCCAAGACCGGTTCAACTGCAAGAATTAATTTCAAATTGTTTGTTAAAGCAGACAAAGCAGATTATGAATTCTCTGTTGCATACCGATTTAGGCCAACGGGCTATCGATTCATCGATTGCCTGAAACAACTGAGCAAATTTGTGTGAACAATGTCATAATCCTGGTTGGATATCTTTATCTTTTTTTCATAGTTTCTCCTTACAATCTCTTTTCTGTGGTGGAAGTCGCATTATGTCACGATTAATTCATTAAGACTAATAAATAAATTTAAAAAAGTAAACTTGTTATCGGAGACTAACTGGAATTACAAATTATGTTCTGAGTCTATATGTCTTCCTCAAGCCTAAAAGCATATCCATCATAGTTCCACTGTGGGATTATGAGTTTGCCTTCTAATGCCCAGTCTGGAATGTTTAGCCTTAAAATGTATCTTTCTTGGGGAGTTGCTGGTGGATTTGTGTTACAGCAAGCTTGTCTTTCCCTCCAAATTTCCTGTCACTCTTTACTGTTGATTCAGTATCATGAGGTTTCTGTGAGTCATATCTTGCTTTACCCATTGGAGGTATTAAGAAACGAGCAATACTGCTCACCTGGTATCAGGCTTAGCTGCGGTTCTGGAGCTACATCCTATAAAACTAGTGGAAAAAAAAACAAAACATCCACACACCTCACTGGAGATATAGAAATGCTCAATAGCACATCAATAGCACCCCCATATCCACATTTCCTCTCAGATCACTGCTGATGTTTGATGGAAATTGATGCAACTACTGTATATTATGAAGCAAGAGAAAGAAATAAAGACTTCTCCTGCCACTATTATATATATATTTATATATACTCAAAACACACAAACACACACACACACACACACACACACACACACACACACACACACACACACACACACACACAAACACACACACAGTGAGGAACATGACTAAAGGATGCTGTGCCTTCTAATGCTGTTTTGTGTTGGACCTGACCCTGAACATTCTTCTACAATCTTTTTCTCAGGCTTTTGGCATTGTATTATGCATGCGTCAAGTCAATCTGCATTCCCTTTGATGATCTCCTCTTCCCTCCCGACGCATGTGTATTATTATCCTGTAGGTACAGATACGAGGCATACACATACTTAACTGTGTAAATATGTTATGTGTATACTGTTGAACAATCTTTGGTGAGAACTTCAATGAAGAAGGAACAGCAACTGAAATTGGACAAAATTATTAGAAACTTAAAATAGTAAAGTCTTAATTTCAGTCAGTGGTATTCTGAAAAGGAAAGGCTCTGAAACACTAATTATAATTTTTTAATCACTTTTTAATACCTTTTAATGCATGGAGTGATTTGTTCTATATTTCCCACTTATTTCATAGAAGTAAGAAGACCAAACCAAAACAATTTATTTTTGAGATATGACTAATAGAAAGCAAATGTCATGGTAATAGCAGGCATTAGTCCTTAGTTTCTTTACTCCCTCTGTATGCGTGTGTGCATTGGCTGTTGCAATGTTAAGGAGATGCTGGCAGGCAGTGGGAGTCAGCTCAGATTTAAAAATGGCCTTCCCCTCCTCTTCGAGCCCCCCTGTCAAAAACAAGAGTTTGCAAAAGTATCACTAATAATAAGAAGCTAACTATTTCTGGCTTCCGTGTAGGAGAGAATAAATACATGGAATACGTGGCAAGTGAGCCACAGGGTATGTTCTGTCACCCGTGGAGGAGTATGTGATGTTAAGCTAATTGCCTCAGGAATCCCAAAACACCATACTCCAAACATAAGGGTCCAGAGGATTTGAGCACAAATATCACAATTTCGGTCACCACAGGTGTCTCCTAATGCTGATGCAGTAATAGATTACACTTGTCTGTCGTTTTTTTAAATTACTTGAGAAACACTTCTTTTAGCTGTGGATGTCAAATACATTTTGCAGTACAACTGAAAGTACATTACTAATGCCTGTAGCAGAGGAGCATATTGATTTTTGCAACATTACTGTTGCTTATCATTCCTATGACTTCTATCTGTCACAGCATATTACCATTATGATGAAAGTAATAGAGCAAGTTATTGGATATTTGATTCATACTACACAGTAGGTAACATTTGATAAACGTGTCATCACTAAATGAAGTTTTCAGGTGATTAAAATACTCTACAATTTGGAGGCATAGAAAAATGTAAAAAGATTAGTTATTAATATGACAAGATGACATATCATAGAACAAAGCATACACAGGGGGATTAATGACTAAAGTTACAACATAGAAGAAGTATGTACGTATGTGGAAAAGAAGGCACAATAATGCAAGACATAAAAGAACAAAGTGCAATATGTATATGTGGGCAATAGTATGAACTGTATGTGGTATTTCATATACAGTGTAGCAGGATGAGGCAAAGGTCTTGGAATACAGATGGTGATATAAAAGAAACAAGGTGCTTACATTTTCAGAAATAAACCTCTTTTTTTCAGAACAGTAAGGAACAGTATGCATATTTCTATGTATTGCCTTCTGTATCTTCTAAATGATTTCATCCCTTTTCTGTTTATGTGTTATTCTGTTTGAATACACGTGTTATGAGAGAGAAACAACGATGCAGAGGGGGGGGGGCGAGCAGTACATGGCTGCTAAAGCCTTGACTAATGAAGCTCTAATCTGCACCCATTTCCACACTGAATTTACAGCCAGGCCCACTCCAGGGAATCCAAGGGGTTTCACTACTCAGCCAAAGACAGTCTTCTTGCATCATCACAAACATACAAACTGAATGTGAAAATAGAAACACCTAATTAGTTTTTAATATTTTTTTTAGTTAGTTTTTCTTATCTAGCTCTTTGGTTTCTAATGTGTTACAAACTGCAAATACTGGCTCATTAGATGTATGGTATCAGTTGCAAATACTGGCCTTGTAGACATATTTTACTATATGTAATTGTCGGACAAACGTACAACTTAACAAGCAATACAGTGACTGTTGTGTACAGACTTATGAATCTGCATTCACCTTGTATCATCACCTTTAGAGCATCCAATAATTAAATGTGTATGTTTCATTGAGTTGTTGAGATAACGATTGTCGAGATATGTCGTCTATGCCCAGTTGTCGAAATTGTACCTCAGGCGTAAAGTGGGAGGGGGGAAGAAAAGTTTTTTTCTGCCCTATACTGTTCTAAAAACATAAATAAGTCTACAGTAGGAAAACCATGAAGTGCTCTGCTAAATTCATTAACCCTGTTGCAAAATGCAAAGAACCTCATTTAAGCCATTAAATAAAGTAGCTAAATGTTGTTGGAGTGCTGAACTGAATGCACATCTATTGACTTTTGCAAGGCACTGCCTCATCTATAAAAGTGGAATAATGCAGAGTTTATTTACACTTAACAATCACCCACATCCTTCCACGTCTTCTGCCTCCTCCATTCTTCCTGTAAGTTATGAATGAACTGACATTTGGGAGTCCTGCTTTGGAGAATAAATCATCTTTCTGTAGGTGTTGCTGAGATCATCTACTGCTTGTTTTCCCTGTACCTGTGCAATTGTCTTAAGTACTCCAGACAGTCCAAGAGTGATTGTGACATCCCTGCTGTCTGCAGGAAAGACCTCAAGGCCAAGTGATGAAGGGTTGCTTAAAGTTTGGCTGGCAAGCTTTCTCTCCATCCGTGATACCAAGCCTATTTTCTTCCAGTTTATATAGAACTGTATGACTTGGTGACCTGCACCTATTTTTCATCATCCCACATCCCAAATAGAGTAATGGGCGGATGAAACACACTGTTGGCCAATTCTGCCTCCTTGTCTGTTCCTCCCTGTGAACACGGCAGCTGCCACATCAGTGCAGCAAACTAAGGCTGACAGCAGGTCATATGATACTGACCCAGGTACAGAGTGATGACAGAGGTTCAGTGATGCCTCATGAATAAACCATTTGACGATTAAGGTAAGAAAAGCAAACGCTATATCCTGGTTAAACTGGTTTACCCTTCAACTAAGCATCTCAGGGAAGCCGTTCCACGACTCAGCAACAGCATGCAAAGCGCACACAGTTTTCTACTAACAGGAAACAGGGTCAAACATCGCTCCAACTATCACAAAAGCACTGTCATAAGCCCAGCTCTGCACTGTCTGATGGAATTGTGTCAAGCACCACGGACAGTTCCCTCACTGCTGACAACTCATGCTTGAGACAAAGACAAGGACATTCAGTTTTACATCACAGCAATCTCAGTCAAGACAATAGTTTTAGCCACGACATTGAAATGACTATTAATAATATTAAAACAAGCTCATGATAGTTTATAATCGATCTTTTGACTGTGGTCAAATCGGATCCTGGAACTGCTAAGAACTCAAAAATGTCTCAGGAGTGACCAATTCTAATGAGCCAAACTTTTAAAATCGTTAAATTCCATGTGTAGACTGGGATGAAAGCAGCAGTTGTTGCTTTATTAAATTACATAAGAGTCATATATTTATTCAAATTCAAATTGTCTACTTTTGTTCTGCACCATAGCCACGTGTGCCTCTTTTTAAATGCATAATTATTACTTTTATAACAGTTACTCATTACTTATATTATATTGCCTCCTTTTCTCTTCCTCTACAATAGTTTTCTGTCACAATAATTGTTTAATTGTTTTACTGTACAGCAGTGTATTGAGTTGATATCATTACAGTAACAGCAGCCATTTTGCTTTGTCCCCTTCAACCAGTAGAGCCTGTTAGAAGGAAAAGCCTGTGGAAATTAGAGCAAGGGTAGTTGGAACACATTCCAGAAGTCGAATATAATTTGAAAAGTAAAAAAAAATCATTACTAATCAAATGCTGAAAATACTGTTTAAATGTGTATTTTTCATAAATGTGTTGGGTAACATAACGCAAATCTTGCCCTTCACGCTTGGCCTACCCACGTGTGAAAACAAAATGCTTTTGTCACTTCACATCTGATGAACAATAAAGTTAACGGGAGTGAGCAACACAAGGCATTGTAAGATTTTAGGGAAGAGATTGAGTAATATTAGCAGAGAGGGAGTGACGGGCTGCAATTGAGAATCTAAAGAAGGATGGGAAATACTGTTTTAACATGAATTTAAAGCCAAAATGTTTATGTTATCATTAATTAGCTTGTTCTTGTTTCCCAACTGCGTCGCAAATTATAGGAGCTCAGCTGGGAGCTTCATGGATACATGCCTTTCAGCTGTCATATGAAGTCGAAGCAAACTCAATTAGTTTCTAGAAGCTGTATTCTCGTTAACATGACAACTGGGAAGAAACAGGTTGCTAATGAACGACTAAAATAGTAGTGACAGCACCGTTTGGTTTTGTAATCAATGTCGTTAGCATGGTGGCTAATGCTGATGTTACTCCATTTATGACATTTCGCTTGTGCGTTCTAACGTACGTACTGTCATTGTTCAAACTGAACACCGTTAGCCTTTACAACAGAGCTGCTTCACTCCACTTGTTAGATAATGTTTATGTACAGGGTTCTCTGTGGATTTGTGTTTGCCGCTGTGTGTTCGTGGTCGGAAATTAATCTAAATTTTTTGAAGTCACTCTAGTGGACAGAACATCTAACAACAACCATATGCTAATAATGGCATTGGCAATGCATAAGCCTAAGTAGTGTAGTAAATAATAATAGTAGGCTGAATTTGGGCATTAAATATTCAAATATAATTATAATAATTATATAATTAATAGCAAATGAAATTTGAATGTTATTATAGAGGAAGATTGACAGCTCTAGTACATACTGTAACCATATCTCTATGACAGCAGGCAGAACACTAACAGGCCAACTTTTAATTCATCTAGCTGGAGCTGTACAGTTGGCTTATTGTATGTCAATGTAAACAACTGCAGGCGTATTTGGAAATCTTTCCACAACCAGTCTATTACAATCTGTAACTTTCATTAACAACACACAATCCACTGACTCTCTCAACTTTATCCTCTGTCCCCATGGCAATACGTTTAGATGACACTGCACCAGCATCAGTCACTTGCCTCTTCCCTAAAACCTTGATGAGCTGTACAGGCTCCTCCGTGTTTCTCCTCGCTCACTCAGTCTATGCCTGCTATCTGCCCGGTCCATGGTTTTGTACATGGCTTATGTAGTATGGAATTCACAATTTAATGGTGCCCAACTCACATAAAACAAACATGGCCCCGAAGCTACCGTATTTTGAATGAAAACAAAATAGGTTCTCACACTGGCAAACAAACGGCATACATTTTGTATTCAACCCTGGCAAGCAAAAGTCAATGCTCATTAGAGCTGTCTGTTTGGCTGTGTCCTCCAAATGTCATTCATACTTTCATGCAATTATCAATTTATTTTAACTAATTGGAACAAAACAAAGTCATTTCAACTGAAATTTTAAACAACCCCTCTCCCCATGATTTCATCTCATTCTAGAAAAAAAAGACTTGTGATGTAATAATGAGATCATTTATATTGTCTCTTTTTACAACACACTAAATCTTTTGTTTTTTAATGCTTAGAAAGGAATATGGCTGTAAGTGAGCCCAGAGCCTACCTGTTTGTGGGTCACCATATTCTCTCTTGACTCTCATGGCCCTAGTTTCATATAGGCAAGACATAAGGCGTGGCTGGAAAATTTGCTTTCCACATGTGCAGTGATTTTATTTTTTTTAACCCGCACACTGTATTTTTGCGACTTCATTGGCCAGCTCCAGTAAGGTCAAAAGTGAGTGCATGCATGTTTGGACTTCTTTCCCCACTTCAGCTGTCAGAGAGACACCTACATCCAGAATAACACAAACCGCATTTTATGTGTGCAATTTATACTGTTATGTATGTTATCTTTATTGAATATATGTCTCAAAAAAAAAAAAAAAAAAAGTTAAATCATTGATTAACCTCATAACCACATAACTCAATGTGTATTTACAGATTCTTAACCTTTTTTATAAGATTTACAAATAAATTGTTCAGATATATTTACATGATATGTATCAAGAGATCCCTGCTGTGAAGTATTAAGTCTTTAAGGGCAATCAAACTTTCTTCTATTCACACTCATTCCCAGTTTGTCCTATGATCTTTTGGGAGGACATCTTCCCGCCTGGAATGACTGACATGAGCAGGGGATCGCTGGGTGATGTTTGGGGAATACAGCAGCAATATCCAGCCGGTTGAAATGTCAGCAACAAGCAGCAACACAATACTCCCACAAAGCAGTGCGGATCCCATTGGGCATTGTAATAGGGCTGCGACA
This sequence comes from Perca flavescens, assembly GCF_004354835.1. Classification (NCBI taxonomy): domain Eukaryota; kingdom Metazoa; phylum Chordata; class Actinopteri; order Perciformes; family Percidae; genus Perca; species Perca flavescens. Next base: position 15,547,243 of record NC_041338.1, read on the forward strand.
TTTAAAAAACAATACCAGAAAATATTGTGGAAACCAAGATGTACTGGTTAGATCCGAGGTGTAACTGTGGTCACACTTGTTCCTTTGCCATGCAAAATGCTGCAATATGATGGCACCATAATTATCGCTGTTATGAACGAGTTCTCAATCAAAAAAAGACACATTTCAGCCTGGTTTGTGTGTTTTGCATAGGGACTAGGAGTTTTTTGTTCTCCTGTCTGCCTGTAATAAGACACACAAAAGCTCCATCAAGAGTGAAGAATACTCATTTGACAGTGATGAATGGCTTGTTTGAAAGCATGAATAGCTCTTGACTCCACTGAATACTGGTGTGCCCATATAAGGGGCTTGATCATGTGGCATGTAATTGGTTTGGTGAGAGGCAGACATAATTACAGCTAATTATTTTCAGAATATTGATGAACACCAATGTTTCCTGAACAGAGGGAAGAACCTTTTAAACACAGTTATGGTGTCCATGCAGTATGTTGGTGGCTTATTGGAAAGGAACTACTCAGCCAACATGTGTGTTCATAAGACAATGAGTTTGGGCATATGTGCAACTGAGCACTCAAATGTGTCTAATTTAGTTTGGAATATTAGAGAAACAAAAAAAAAAAAGGACCATAGATGAATAGAACCTGGAGTCACTATTAGTGGCTGTGCTTTCCCCTGCCACTGTTATTGATGGCAGACAGAATGTCTCCAAGGCTTCATGATCCCACGTGTGACAGAATGAGAGAGATGGCGTCATCTGTGAGGAAATATATTGCTGTTTATCAGTCAGCACAGCTAGCCACAATAAAAGGCATTCTTTTGCATACTGTATACATGGCGTGCAGCAATGCCTCCCTTGTCCTGACTGCTTCCACCTGCACTGTCCCCTGTTGTCCCTTTTGACACGGGGGCTTGACAGATAGATCACAAAGATGCACAATCATTGCATGGTAGGGACTGGGATGGAGTGTGCCCATTATTCTAAAGCAAAGCTGTCTGGCAGGGCAAGGCCTGCACACCACATGGTGCCGTGATAGATGGGGACCATTAATCAAGGCAGGACGGGGCCCTGAGATTGATGTGCAGAAATTCAAATGCTCAAGCAGCATTTGGAAGATTAAGGCTGTGTGGGCAAGGTTAGGAGGCTACCTTTCTGTTGTGGAGAAACAGGTGTGGTGGTGGAGCTGCTGCCCAGCGGTGACACGGGATGGGGCCTATAGGGGATGCTCTGCCCTGTAACTGTGCTGCTTTCAATGTTCTTTTCCCATAAGGCTCTCCCATGTTCATATTGAATCAGATGTCCTACATCTGTCATTGTCCCAGTCACTTTCTGTCCTTGGTGTTGAAGTCTTCTCAGGAGCAAATGGATCCCTTGTGATACCATGAACTGAAATGAACACAAGGGAATAGAAAAGGTGCAGGAAATGAATGAAGGTAATAATATAAAATGAAATAAAGTATCTGTCATAGCAGAACATAGGGGAGGTTTATGCTTTTAAAAGATCAAAGAACACCCAGTTTTAACGTATTCCAAATAGCTTTGTTGAATATGTGATTGTGATTTTGCAGGACCTTTTATGTTGTTTTGTAAAATACACACCAACATGCTCAAGCTTTCAAAGTGCACACAAAAAATGTAACCACCATTTCAAATGAACAGACTAATCATTATTACCCTCATTGCTTCGTATCTTGCATGGTGCTTACCAGAGTTACAGTTCTGTACACATTACACAGTACACATTCTGTTCTAAATAGGCTACATAAATGGATACTGACTGCAGTGAACTTACTAGAAATAGTATTTTGCACCCAGTTTTGGGGTTCATTTGTATCTTAGTAGCAAACTACATTAGTGATAGCAACCTTATCTTGCGAGAATTAACAGTTGTATTCGGTCATTATTCAAACACACAAGCAGTAGCAAAGAAAACGCACACAGCAGCAAAAATGTGCTTTTTAAAAAACTGTGTCAAAGCTCTTGGTGCTTAATAGAGACCACATAAGTGATCCCAGGTGTCTTTAGACCATGCAGTAATACCACTTATGATGGAGTACATCTGGCAGTAATATGGTATTTTGGCATTGTTTTTTGCATCAATGAGTGGTTGATTTTAATATGATAACTATAGTCACATGATGTGGACAAGTCTGGTAAGTATAACACTTCACTCCCTGTGTGTGTGTGACACTGTGTAATCCAAGCTTCTCTGTACATTTTTTGAAAGCCTGTCCGGTGCATGTGGCAGTGACAAAATGTCACTATTTCACAAATTGGGGAAAATTCTGTGAGAGCCCCACAAAGCTGGACGTAAGGCAGTGTCACTTATTGTTCTATCTAACAAATACTGTAATTCAAACCAATGCACAATATACTGTGCACTACTTACCAGATTGCCATGACATTAATTATGGATATTCAAATTAAAAAGAGTTTGTTATCCTCTTGGCCAAATTTTTGGATCCTGATGAGATACCTAAAGTAACGAATGGATGTTAATGAAATTTGCCATTGATCAAAATTATATTTTTTACTGCCAAATCAGGAGTATGAAGTCCATTCTGTGCAATATTCAAATAATGGACATAGCAGCCTTTAGTGGGGCTTGTGTTCTTGCTACCTGTTTATTCATGATCCTCACTGTTAAAGGTGCCCTGCCACACATTACTTTGTGGTAATGTCTGAAGTTCTACCATGGACTCTGTAACATTTCTTGTGGAAAAAATGCCTTGGTTACCTTGTTTCAAGCCATTCTAGCATGGTATAGAAAGCCTACAGGAAGACTCCGCTCGATTTCTGCCAGTTCTCATTAATATTCAACAAGCTAAGCTGTTTGAATCTGATTGGCTAACAGCTAGCCAATGAGAGCCTGGCTGTCAGAATCCTTTACCCAGCCCAACTGGGCGAGCTAATGAGCAGTAATGAGCTCAGGCAATATGATGTCAGACTGACCAGCTTTTGTAATTGGCCTGATTTCTCTACTTATTTCTTTTCAGTGGCTAGAGCTGACAAAGGAAGTAGCAGTTCATTTTCACATTCACAACATAACACAAACACATATGGACCCAACATATTTTAAAAAATGCAAGTAAAAACGGTTTTGTATGGCAGGGCACCTTTAACGCTTTACTTTTTGGCATATTGTTTTGCATATTTGGTTTTTGCACCTTCCTGATAATCTTTACTGTTCATATTTTGTGTATTTGCACGCATTTGCATTTGTTGTTGCACTTTGTACTGCAACTGCTGCACAACATTTCCTCAGGATAAATACAGTTTTATCTTATCTTTTTGTATCTTAATGACATTACCCCCCAGTAGTTTTGTTGCACCCTCTTGATAAATGCTTGTTTATGTATTCATCGAGATGGGCATCAGCAGTGTTCATCAGCCGAGCTGTATCTCCTCTTAAATGACATTACATTTGTTAAAATTGCTGTTCTTATATTTGGAGTATCACTGCACATATTAGTTGATGGTTTAGTTTCTACATGTACACCTTATTTAATTTTTTTTAAACAAGGAAAGAAAGATTCAGCTCATCAACAAAATGTTCCATAAACATTATGTCTACTAACAAACAGCTCTGTGTTGCAGAACTGGTTAGACAGCTTTTTCTTCAGGCACAGTGAGTCATGCTAAAAAAATACCTACAGCATTTTATATTACTGCAAATATAGTTCTCCAAAGTTTTTTTCATGTCATTTCAGTCTGCTGCACAATGTTTAGTGTTCCATTATATAAGACATGAGGTGTTGCTGTAGGAGTATGTCCTTGTGACATGGACATGTTTGTCAGAATCCATCTGTGAAGCAATTTGACAACCAGTTTGTATTTCTGAATAGTAAGGACAAAGTTTAATGAAGCAATATACAAGCATGCAAACTCCTCACCTTTCGGTGAAATTCTCCGTTTTGAAACCGAAATGGGTCACTTACGTGATTTTTGACTCACTGATAACATTGTTTCTGGTAAGTAACGTTAAAACAAACGACACAGTATCCACTGCAGTTATCCACTAGTCAAGACACACTTTAATCATTATCAATGTACGACAGCAAACAGATAGCGTTACTGAAGAAGTTATCATTGATAAATAATTATATTCATGAATTACATATTATTTATATAATTATAAATAATTATAATTTACTAATGTTAGCTAAGTTAACGTAAGTTACGTGTTAGCTAACAATGTTGGACTGAGGGTCTCCATCACTGGGTTGAGCCCAGAGGGCATTAGAGCTGTTCATCTCAAAGCTCAGGAACATTAAATGTCCAAAATCCGGGTGCAACATTTGTCAAAATGGAGGTAGAGAGAGTTAGAAAATACCATAATATATCTTATTGTCCACCATGACAAGTTGTCTGTTGAACTTTAAATTTAACAGTGAGCTGGCTTACCTTTACTCTTTTGCCCAAGTAAAGTATATTTGTAATATATGTTCACCATATGATCTGTCAGGTATCATCTAGTAGAAACTATTTTAATTCAATAGTTGTTAATTTATTTGATCTGCTGCACTTTGGATCAATAGAATCACATTAAATATGATGTCTATTGGATGTTTGTTAGGTTTAAATGATGCTTTTGACTTAAGCTGCAAATCATCTTGCCTTAGCTGTCTCACAGAACGGTCTAATAACGTGAGGATGAAATGCTTTCCATCAGAATGAGAATTTCATCCTTGGAAACCTGTTGTGTACTTTTCAAAGAATTAGTGCTTAAGGTCCTTGTTTGACAAAATTAATATTAAATGTACAGATTGGATGCTCTAGTTGTTATAAGTATTTATAAAATTAAATGTCCAAATTTAGCGTATGTAGGGAGAGTTAGAACAAAAAACATTAATGTCATTTTTTATTTGTCAAGGTGATCGCTACCCTGTCCCCTAGCTAGCCTACCGGTAATACATAGAAAATAAAGTAGTTCAACACAGGTAATCCTGTTTGTTTAATTGCTTTTTATGACTCAAATGTATGCTATACAAAATTGTGTATGGTTAAATTACTTACAAGAACACAACATTGTTTAAGAGCACAGATTCTACATAGATCTAGCCTCTTAATTTTGCTTTCAAAGTGCACCAGATTGATGCGTTTAATTTTAAAATGTATAAAATGTTCTTCCCCCTAGAGGGTCAGGGGTCCACCATGTCCTTCTCACCTTTTTTACCCCTGACCTGTTTGCATGCCTGAATATAAAAGGCATGCGAAACAAAATTATATATTATTAATTTGGACAAAAACGGCCTCCCTCCATTCTGTTCACCTTTTCTTTTCTGGGACATGAGATACAACCTACACTTTTAATCCATGACCATAGAAAGGTATTTGTGACTATTTGGATCAAACTATTAATTCAGTCCTATCAGGGTGCCATCAACGTCTAAGATGGCCCTTAGAGTAAACAGTGGATGTATAAAGCATATTGGAAAGAACAGATGTGGATATAGTTGATCTTTACCAGTGTTTTGAGTCAAGAAAAACGTAGTGTTAGAAAGTGCTGCATGTCAAAGAGATTTATAAAGTGCTCAGCAAACAGGAGAAAGAAAAAGTCTGTTATCATTTATGGCAATTCTGTATTTTTCACCGTGACCTGCGTTCATCAAACATTATTGCATTCTGTGAGTGCCAGCCTATTATATTTAAAATGTGACATCTCATTTTCTCTGCTACTATCTAAGATCATGCTTCATCTGATAAATCCGCAGAGATGGCGTGACTATGCTCTGCTCCGATCATTTTCTGCTGTCAAATGTGTTTTTAACATGTTATTAACATGCATACAAATACACACATGGACACAACATATGTGGTACTGTGTGTGTTAAACAAATGATTGTGACAAAAATACATGAAATTAACAAATAAAAGCATGGAATTGTAAAAATATTAATGGAATTGACAGGCGACAGTTTAATTTGCAATGCTATTATTCATAATACAATAAGAAATATCTGCACCTCTAGGAGAAAAAGTATAAATGTGTTAGATGTGCTTCAGGAGACTTTAGTTGTGATTCTCATCTGGGCATCCAGCTAAGGCAAGAAGTAATACAGTAGAGGCAATAAAGAACAAGATAACTAGGAGAGACAGCTTGTGAATATGATTCAAAACCAGACCAGGGCCATATCTAAGCAGAAAGCAGTCATCTGGCTTTGACAAAATGAAATACATCAAGAAAGCCGTGAAAAATCCAGCTTTATCATTTTTATATTGTTCCCATGACAAGAAAGACCTTCAGCAACTCTAAACCCATCCACAGAAGCATCATCCCTGGCTATCTTTCCCCCAGGGAAGACTTAAGCCATTAGAGGAGAGGGAGGGAGAGGGAAATATACTGAGAGCTAGATGGAGAAAGAGGTTATGAAGTGAATGCAGCCAGCACTTCTGATGAATATTTCCAAAGGAAAGTGCAAGAGGTACAAACATCAATCTCTCACAAAAACAAGCCTGAGGGGATGTGGAAAGGATAATGATGTATTCACCACACTATTTTCAGTTTTTCTGTTTTTACTATAATCTTAAACATGAAAATAGGAAACAAACTGTGCTCGGCAAGTCTTGTGGTCTCCCATGTGTCCTTATTTTATAAATCTTATAGCATGTGGCCAATTTTGTGTTGTTATAGGAATTGGTCACCTATTTTTCTTTAAAGGAATATGCCACCGTTTGTTGAAATAGGGTAATTCACCGTCTCACCTATATTTATATAGGTGGGCAAAAGCATTTCTCCTGCGGGTCTCTGCGGCTGGCGCAAAGTCACTGTTTCTGGGTTGCTGGACAACCAAATGCCGCTGCCCGTCCAGTAACCCGCGGGCTGCCGATATCTTTGTGCCCGAGTAGCAGTGCTTCGGCTGTAGCCTACTTCCATCCAATATAGTCCCAAGTCAATATCTACCTAGGAAATTGTCTAGTCTTAATCTGCATTGCTATTTTTACTTGTTGTGAATATGCAGGCCACAAGAAGTAATTAGGTTTTGTTTTTGTTGTTGTCGGGTCACTTTTACTCATGACATGCTAACGGCAACAAAGGATTCCAGTCATTACGCTAAGCTAAGCTAGCGGCGCCGCCGCCAGACTAAGACAATGCATGCAGTGAGACAAAAATGCGTTTGCCCACCTATATAAATATAGAGGAGATGGTGAATAACCCTATTTCAACAAACGGTGGCGTATTCCTTTAACTGATTAAAACCTGGTACAAGCAAACTAATTCTGCAAGTGTCTTTACGCCAAGTGCCATCCCTCTGCATTCACAGCCACCAACCTTCTGGCATCCAATTACACTTGTTGTAGTGCTGAAACAATCGATGATAATGAATGATAAGTAATTAACAGCTAACAGCTCACTATTTTCTGATATTTCATAACTATTAAATGAATACATTAAAAAATAAAAATAATTGACGGATTAATTAATAATGAAATTTTTTTTTATTGTAGTCCTAACCTGTTGCCGTGATACTATTCAGCCATGGATATATAGAAAAAAGTAGATACTGCGTTCCATGATGGTGCCTCATTCATGCCTATGAAAATTGCTCACTGGGCGACTAAAAAGTCTTCACAGCCCCATAGAACATGCTGAATAGATAGTCTGATAATCTGAACTCAGGACATCTAGAACTGGACATTAACTATATTTAATTTGTTTGGAGTCCACTCAATAATTTATTATCGCAAAGTTGAATCCGGCTTCTTACACATACAGAGCTAGGGAAGTGAATTTATTTTTCAAAATGCCTGTGTGCATTCATGTTTGCAAGAGTGAGAAAAGACGACATTTTGTGTGGCAGACTTGTGGCTGTAAAACTGTTCTGCTAATTTAGTCAAATTGTGAGAGAGGTGGTATTTGAGATGGTATTTTCAAACTCACTGTTGAGTAGAACCTTTATTATATAGCTATATATATATATATATATATAGTATATATATATATATATATATATATATATATATATATATATATATATATATATATATATATATATATATTTGGCTTATTAAGTCCTGCTGAAGGCTGCTGGAAACGGCTAGAAACTGTCTGACTTGAGAGCAGATTTTTGTCACCGTCCCCGGCTGCTGTCGCCTGCTCTCGTCTACTTTACAGGCGAGGCGCAGTTCATCTCCAACGAGCCGAGAGTTCAGTCGGCGGCAGGGCAGTCGGGACTCACCCGGAAATGGCGAGCGCAATGAGGTGACTAGTCTCTCAAAATCTGACGAAAATCTTTTAAACTGACCTTTGTTGAGCTGAAATGAAGACAGATTCAGCAACTGCATGGCTTATTTCTTGCTTAAAATGTTTTCAGAAACATGTTTCAGTGAACTATCTTAGTACAATATGAGATCGTATTCTGAACGGCCGCCATGACAGTCTGGCTCTCAGCTCTCAACATCCGGAGAAAACAAACCCATGTGACGCGTTCGTCCAATCAGCTGCCAGTTTTCATTACTTGGGCAACAATACCGAGTAGCGCCGCCTGCTGTTATGGAGACGTATTACGTTTCTCTGTCGCCACATGAAGTAAACAAACACAGCTGCGTTAATTTCGTTAATTTTTTTTAACGAGTTAAATATTAAAACATTAACGCAAAAATTAACGCGTTAATTTTGACAGCCCTAATATATAATAAATGAAGACTTAGATTTTACACATTACAAGATTGAATGTTCACTCAAACATTTAATCAAAGTATTCCAAAATGTGGGGTAGAGCTGACCTCTTTACAAAGGATGGCAGGATATGTAACGGCAGTATACATCACTGCACAGGATGAGCGGAAACATTACATAATTAGTCCACCCCCGCACATAAATTTGGAAGACTCATTGTTGTCTTTCTTTATAATTGTGCTAATAGAGTACACAGTACTTTCTGAACTTGTAAGCGATGCACTCTGCCAGAATCACTCTCTTTTACTGTATATCTGTACCATTACCAGTTGCACTGGACTTCTTCTGAGGAAGGCAGCCTCAACTCTGTTCCAAAGTGGGCCACCGTTCATCAGGCCTTACTATGACCTTGTTGTGCTCTCTCAGCAGTATCTAGTTAGTTGAAATTTCTTCTCTTTGTTTCACTATTTTCTGCCCACATCTGTAGAAAGTAAACAATCCAGAGAAATGGCAAGCAGAGAAGAAAGGGATAAGACCTCAGAGACTGCATCTCCCTTGCTCTCTCTCTCTCTCTCTCTCTCTCTCTCTCTCTCTTTCTCTCTCTCTCTCTCTCTCTCTCTCTCTCTTCTTTCTGTGTGCAAGTGAGAACAAGTGGACTGCCAAAGGGAGAGCAGTACCAAAAATTGCTTCTGTTGAATGCACTTCTATGCCTTTATTGCTTCCAGTAATTGCTTCTCTGAGAGATAACTGGTCTACTCTTGTCCATTTTTTTGTTTACTGTTGAAAGATTGCACCCTGCAAACATTGAACAAACCACACCTGAGTCATGAATCCCATTTGGGAAACAAGCCAACGTGGAATGCACGCAACAAGAATTAATTCAAAATCTGAGTGGACACATGCAGTACTACTAACCTAGATTTAAAAATTACTAATAGCCTATTACTACACTCTATGCTATGCTCTACGCTGTAGCCTATAGCATTTGCTACATAACATTCTGATGAAGAATCTGTGTCAAAACACCTAAGTGTATTTCTATTGTGATGTGAGCCAGCTAAACAGGTGAAATGTAAGTATTTTGTCCTGCTTGACTTGGAAATATGCTCATTGAACTTTGGGTTTAGCACTCCACTGAGAATCCTCTGGTTGAAGCGCAACCTCCTTTTTTAATTTAACATTATACTTTTTAGATAGGATCAAAGATTTTTTCCAAATCCATCATATTTCATCAGCGTATCTGAGTAATTTAGCGCTTAATTTGAATAATACTAGGATCATACTTTCACTGATCCATACATCCTCCTCCCCTAGCCTAAAAGCTTGCTAAGATATTTTAACATTTTAAGTGTGCAGCTTTGTAAGAAGAGGGAACAAGAGAGCAGATAATAATAATATGATGCACTAAGGCTAACATTTTTTGAAAGATACATGAGTGTACACCCAGTTGATATTTATTGGTGTGTGTCTGCATGGTTGTGTGTGTGGTGTGGTGATGGAGCAAAGCACTATGAGGGTTAGTAAATTAAGTTTAATCCATATTGGGAGCAACGATTCTAATGATGCATGCACTCACTGCATGATGAATGCAATGGAACTTAAACATGAAGCGAGCGTGCACTGGCATATGTTAAATAGCTAATTTAAGAGGAAATGGAGGTACTGTAAGTCTTTCAAGAATGGCTCTATCCTCGTCTCCAGGTGTTCAATAACAATGTTTTGTAGAATACACCGATATCCAGGGATTAGAAATTACTGTCACTACAGCGGATTCTCTTTGGTTGGATCCCAGAGAGGCAGCAGACTATGACTGTATGTGTGTGTGTGTGTGTGTGTGTGTGTGTGTGTGTGTGTGTGTGTGTGTGTGTGCATGTGTGTTTAAACAGTTCTCCTTTGCAGTATATGTAGAGTTCTGAAAAGTCAAAACATAAAGTCACCTCAAAATGTTGCTGCTTTGGTCTATCTTGCTCTATTTAAAAGTGTCTTGAAATAACTTATGTTATGATTTTGTCAACTTTGCTTAACATGACTCTAAGAGAAATTCACATCGTAAATAACCAAAGATTACCATGCTACACAGTCTGCAAAGATCAAATGCAAAAAAAAAAGTCCAATTAACATCTACATGCAATACAGTTTTAGTTGAAATGCCGAAAAGAGAATGATTTACAACCACCTTCTTTTTAATCATATCCTATTCAAATTTGGAATTATGTTCCCAATTAAAATGTATATATTTATATGTATATTATATTATTTCTAGTCTAGTTTGCCAGACCCTCCTCCAAGCGTGCCGGCGTTTAAAATGCCAACACAAAGGAAGCCCAAGGCAACGGATATCCGGCCTAAATGAGTGAATTCCGGCGGATTTTCCGGCTGCAACGGAGCAATCCCAGAAGTGGAACGTCAAGGATATAGACTAGGCCTTTTCAGACGAAACGCAAATAAGTTTCTCATCAATTTCAAATTTTGAACCCATCTCTCTCTATGAGCCTATCCACACTGTATCCAAAACTGTATTTCTAATAAATTTCGCAGGATTATCAAAATAATAGTTCTTAGGGATTCAGCTCAGCATGTGACAGCCAAGGCTGTTTTTACTTTAAAGGAAAGTACTCTACCACAAAACAGTTTAGTCTTGAGAAAATAATTAGACAATGCAAATAACACAAATGCAGGCATTGAAGCTCATACATAAAGTATAGCCTGACGCAGATTTTCATTTATATTCTTCTACAGAGTAAACTGAGTTAGCTTTGTCATTCAGAAGTAATGTATTTACATAAGACATATGCCACACCAGTGCCGAGGTCCAATCCTGTGTATATATCTTATTTTATATTAGATCAGAGGTATTTTATATATCATGCATGAATTAATAATTGTGACCTTCAATTACAGTCCTCTAAATTTACCGGCTATCAAGATGTAGGCCTCCCTAGAAGCCATCATCCGATGTACTTGGCATTAAATTCTGTGTGAACTTCCCCTGCTTTGCAGCTAAATTAAAAGGAGAGCAGGTTAGCGGGTATAAGGGCATTAATTCATGTATGTTATCAAGCATTATTCTTCAATTAAATGTCCATAAAATATGCATTACTGTGTAAACTTTCACTGCCAAATCTACATTTATTAAACATAAAAAAATAGTGAAACAAATATTTCAATGTCAGGGACATCTATCAAAACACTCATGCATATTTATTCATGTTTACTCATGCTAGCTGGCATCAGTTATGCATAGGTACTTGCCAAGCAGTTGCCACAAAAGATGTATATACAAAAGTACTGGCTTTCTGGAAGGGAGCAGAAAGGGAAGCATTGTTAATATTCAATATAGAAAAGATGCATTAACAGTGCTGACACGATATTTGTCAAGAAGTTAAAAGTGGTTAAGGGTTCTTAGCCACTACATTACCCAATATTTCCGCACATATTGTCATGTGTTACCCCCTACTAGTAATTCATACATTGTTGCTGGGTTATGCATAATCTGTATTTTTTATTGAGGTGTCCATTAGTCCCTATGTAGCTCTAAGTAATTGTCATCTCAGTGGTAAATGGAATTTATTTGAACAATCTAAAGCTGTTAGCTGAAGTGGTAACTTGGAATATGGGTAACACTTAACAGTAAATCCCCTATTTAGCATTTAATGGTTTATCACATTTTACAATGTAGTTAGGCTGATTTAAGTGTTTATTAATGTATTTGTTAAGACTTTAACGCCTCCCTCCATCCATAAATTGAGGCTGGTGTGTAAACATGCATAGTTTAATCAGTGTTGGGCAAGTTACTTTTAAAAAGTAATTGTTACAGTTATTAGTTACTTCTTCCAAAAACAAATTATTAATTACAATTACAAATTATAAAAGTAACTAGTTACTTCAGAAAGTAACTATTGCGTTACTTTCAAATACATTTTCAATCTAAACTATTTCAATGTTGCTGTGGGACAAAGTGAGACTAGCCTCCAATCAAATGCCATGTATGTAGATATTATGTTTATATAGTGGATATATACAAATAACACAATAGATGTTTTGGAACTTTTGATATTTATTGCCCCTCAACAGGCCACAACCGGGCAAAATTAAATTATGCTTGTTAAGCACTATACCAAAAATACAGTAAATAACAAATATATACAAAGTTGAAAGATGTTTGAGTAAGTTTGAATTACTTGACACCGACGTGGATATGCACTTTAATCAGGGCATAATGTGCATTTCACGATTACATTTGTTCCTTTAATTTCTTGGTGGGAAAAGTTATGGCTATACTTCCATTTAGAGAAGGCTACTTTTGGATTATTTGGGCTTGCCATACCTGTATCTCATTGACTGACTTGCTTGTGTTGTTCGTTGTGTGTCCGACTATGCGTGCTTTCGAACACCCACCCAACTCTACCTCTGATTGGCTTACCATGAAATTTTACTCAACCTCAGCCAATCGTCAGCATTTATGCACTTGTTTTGTACAGTGCCCACTAACCAAGGAAGAACAGTAAAAAAAGTCTTTGCCTCTCGGCTCAGAGATCTAGTTGGTCTGATGAAAAAAACAGCTTCAATTATAGTAACGCGCCGCATTTTTTGACAGTAAATTAATCAATTAGATTACTCGTTACTGAAAAAGGTAACGCCGTTATTCCCATCACTGAGTCTAATACAGTTGTATTAATATAGAATATGTCTTCATAGGAGAAGTTAGAATTACTGACACGTACTGTACATTGATAAATTAAAATGCTGTAAAATATGCTGATAACTACATTAAATTGTGTTAAAAACATGTATTAAATGTGGGTATACTGCTTATGAATGCTAAATTACAGAAATGGGTAAATGGTTGGTAATGTTTACATCTGTTAGTGGTCTGTGTTAGCATGTCATATACAGCCTACTGATCCTACTGTATTTTCTGCATAATAAATACCATTGTGTTGTTGTCATTCACAGATATTTTCCCATAGTTTAGTCGGGTGTCAATCAAGCCATATACAAGTCGGGTAAAAATAGTGCAAAGATGTTGAAACACAAAGGTAGCTTGAAAGGAATTTGTTATCCCTTATTGTGTTTGTTGGAGTTCCCTGCTGTTCAGGTTACCTAGTTTTTACATTTACTGCCTGTACACTTACACATACACAACCAGCAGCACTCAAATTCTCTCACTCCATAAATGCATGTGCTCACCAAGCCTTTTCCTATCTGCTGCACGCGGGCACATACTAGGCTACGTTCAGACTGCAGGCAAAAGTGTAAATCTATTTTTTTTCGGGGGGACCAGATCAGATTTAGACCACTTACATATGTGGTCCTGAATTTTGTTTTCAATGCGGCTGCAGTGTGAACAACCAAGGCGGATTTGATGCAACTTTTACGTCACTCTACATTGACATTTGTCACAATTATGCGCGGGAGGGAATTAGCCCTAGACACAGTAAAATTACTGGGCCTACAAAATGGAGAACAGTGATGGAGGAAGTCAATGGAGGGAGAGTGAGTAGAAGTCTTGAGGAGAGGCGCAGACAGAGATAATGAAAAGTTGCCCTCGACATCCGAAAGTTTAGAATAAACTGCGTCTCTGTGAAGCTATTCACACATCTAAGCAAAAAATCCAAATTAAGCACTAAGACTTGCGGTGTGAACGTAGCCCTAGAGTGTGAAGCAGTAATTGCATAATAATTATGTGGAGGTGGGCGTGGTCTGCAATCAGCTGCAGTGGAGAGAGGTGTGGGGATAGAGCAGCAGAGCAGTGCCAGGTGAGTTGATTGTCTCAGCTGTTTGTTGTTGTGCTAATTAAAGATATATGCAGTAGCATGCTGGACTTTCAGTTGGCTGCCACACACTATAGAGAATGGACTGGATTGTTGGAGATTGTTTTTTTAAAACATTGAGCAACAGGCCATGCGCCTGTCAGTAGCTGGGCCATCGGAGGCGCACGGTTTGTAGTTGTAAAGTTGTGTGTGCATAGTCAGAGAAAATAATTACTGTTGGCCTATTATATTGTCTATCTGCTGTGTACTGTGCTGAAGGTAACCCACGGTGGCAGTGAATCCTGCTACACATTTAAATGAGTGAAAAGGAGGGCTGCACAATATGAGGAAAAAAGTGATGATGTTGAATATCGTGATAACAATATTACTTGCGATATTAAGATGTATTCAGTTCTTCATCTCTGCTGCTTTCAGTGTTCTTCTAAAACACAACAAATTGGTTGTTGAATTTAAAATGAATAAAAGTACATCATTTCTAACATTCTTTTATTGAACATATTTAATCATGAATTGAATATAAAAGACACCACTAAAAAAAGAATGACCGTAACATTTATCTTTTCTTTCAGCAAGCACAAAAAATCTCTGAGTGTCTATTTTGCAGCCTTTTGCGATGTGTTTATTGCGCCAGTTGATGCGATGACGGTTTTTTATATATATATATACATACTTACATACATACATACATTGTTCAGCCCTAATGAAAAGTACAACTGTACTGTAGATAGCATTGTGGTTTCTCATTCCAGTGGTAGTAGTTTTGGCAGTGATGGAGAAGCTGTGTCTGTGTGCATGTGTGTACATATGCAACACATGTTTGATTGTATTTGTGTTTTGTTGAGTTTTAGCCCAGAGTGGAAAGCACAGCACCCAAATAGTTTTCATCAGGTGGTGTTTGCACAATGAATACACCATGTTCCACTCCCAGTTTGAATGCCTGGAAGCAACATTATCCATCCCAAGTTCTCTTCCTACATGCCTATCATTGTTGCTGTCACTCCTGTAGTTGCCTGTCACTGGCATTTTGTGTTTTAAAGCTCCTAATTTATTCATCTTCTTTGCCAAGCACACTGCATTTAATTTGCGATGAAGGAACTGGAGCAGGAGACAGAATGTTCCCATAAATTTATGGTTGGATAAAGCTGAACTTTTTTCTATAATGTATGTATGTAGATGAGATGCCTCCTGGCTTTGGAGGCGTTTATCAGCAGTTCTGCTAAGAAAAAAACAAGATTAAAAAAAAAAAAAACAGTTGTCTACTGTAAATTGCAGCGTCTTAGATTACACAAGAAAAATCCATGCAGTGCTCATTATACATATTCTCTTTCTCTGTCCTTTTTATTGTTTACGAAGACCACGGTTTATTTATTTTTTTGCATGGATTGTTTATATCATATTTTGTTTTTTTAGTAGTCATTGTAAAATGATTAGGCACAATAGTGAAGAACATATCTTGAAGACATTAACCTTTATGTAGACTTATTTACCATTTTACAGTCATTAAGTGACAGGGCTGCTGCGGTTTTAGTGCTTACAGTGTTTGTTTAATGCTACTACAGTGAGAGCTGATAACCAGACCATTTAAGTATGGATGCTGTCTCATAAGTCAGTCTGCTGACATCAACCATTGGATGCAGTCAGAGAATTGATTTTAAGAGCAGATAGATTTGTTTTCCACTTTGTTTCAGAACTATCAATCACAGTCTGAGTGTGTGTATTTGCATTGGCTTCAACAGCATGGGAGTATTGTATAATACTTGTAGATGCCAGGATTTGAATCAGAAACATTTGTTTAGTTTATTTGCTTTTACAATAATTTGTTTAATGTGAGGATAACTGCAAACTCCCCACATTAGCTTCTTGATTTAGACAGAAAAATAACAATCAAATAATACTTTTCAGATAAGACTAAGATCTGCAACTGTGTGAGCTTTTGATATCAAGCAAACCCAGATTTATTTGTTGCTCTTCAACATACTGTAGGAGAAAGATATGGCAAACAGACATTCATCCTTTTCATGTCTTCCTTCTAAAGCACTGCCTGTAAATACTTGATATTTTAATTGAGTATTGCTTAGTAAGACTGAACTGATGTCTTGCCTTGAATCAATAATTGTAGAAAATCAACCTAAACATTTGTTTAATGATTCAGAATATTCTGCATTTTGCTGAATAAACAACAGCAAATACCTGAAATCACTGAAAGGTTTTGATTTAATTGCAAATGTTTTTCCATCCAACTCACTGAAATGACTGCGGTCATAGTTGGAGAGCACAACGCAAAAGGCATTCCAGGCAAAAGCTCGTAACATCATGCATGCATTTATTTTAGGCTGTTCCTGCATGTAACACTAATTGAATCTGCTCATGGAATGTCACCTTTTCCATTCCCATAAAATACAACCCTGCACCCTACTGTTCTCATACATACATTTGAAAATCCCATAACACTGAGGAATCTGTCTTTGATTATTCTTCTTGGTGCATCAGGGTGTCTCACATATATATTGCTCACTAACATTATAGGCTGCATCAGGAAGGCTTAAAATATTCCCACACAATCCCCAGACACTCAGTGCGGCTGATGCAGCACCTGTCGCCAGGATGAAGTGTGTGCACGTTACTTTGATGGGGAGGATGTCAGCAGTGCAGTGTAGCTCTGCATATAACCATTCAAAAGATGACACTGCTTAGAGATCCTTCCAGAAATACTGATGCTGTCTATTAGAGTCAGCAAATATACACACAATTTCTTGGCATCATCTGTCAGCATGGGTATCGCTGTCTCCTTTGATGATCACTTATTATCATGAGTACACACACTAATGGACACATGTAGACTGCTTAGCTGTTTAGGTTGTTTAAGTCATAAATACAATATATTGAATTGTGTACAACCAAGGTGATTTCTAAGTTTTTGTGAGACAAGTTATATGCTCTTTGAGGTGGCTCCAGATTTTGACATCAAAGAACCTGCATGAGTTTTGGGGTGAGCGATGCGCCAAGAAATGGGCATACACATTATTTGTTTATCAGTCTGTGTTTGCAGTTATCATCTTTTCCTTTTTTCATTATTTAAATGAACTAATAGAAATCAACAAAGGAAACACGTTGCTGATGGGCATGCTGTTGAAACGTTTTTTTCTTTTTCCAGTTTTAGACTATTTTATTATTATTTTATTTATTCTTGCATTTTTAAATTTTCCAGGGCCACACAGATTTAGATGATAGCAAAAAAAGAATAGTTTTTCACAACAGTATAGTAATAGTTAACAAATGGAAAAGTACTGTAAACGGGGCACCAAGTAGTAAATCAAAATGCCCATAGATAAATAAGTAAATAAGTCTACGTAAAGGTCCTTCGCCAACATTCTCTTCAGTCTCTTCGCCTCTGCCATGATGTCCGTAACTGCTGTTGAATCCGGTTACATTGCTCGCTCGCCCGGCTCCACTTCTGGAACTACACCGGTGCAGCTCCCTGCCAGCATTGCCCCTTGCCCCGGGCCTGAAAAATGCATCCAGTACTTTAATTGTCAGCCACAAATCCAGCACCACCAGTACTGCCATACCTTTACCATTCTGCGCAGGAGTAAACAATTCCCTCCCAAACAGATTGACATCGTCTGTCAAATCACTGCACATTTCAGGCCCATTTTACACTCTATGCAGTATGTCTGCAGTTGGTAAGGGGGCAGCAGGTTAGACGCTCTCAGCTCTGTGTACTGATGTGCGCTAAAAAAAGTTGACAAATGGCTTTTGATGGAGGCAGTGAATGGCAGGCTATATTCCCTCGCTGCTCCTCGGAGTGGCTAAGAGAGCATAGCATTAAGTGAGAGCTGTACATCGCAGCCTACATACTGCTGCAAACACTGATGGTAAGTGCTTGAGAATGAAAAAGCACCAAATCTCCCCGAGATAGGTCCCCTTTATTCACTGTAACCATAGTCACTGACTGGATAACATTCAGCTGTGGATAAGGGTATTTTTCTTTGGGATTTTTAGCCTTGGGTCATTGTAATTGTTGGTTTGTTCTTTTCTCTTGCTCTCTGATTTATCATGGTGGAATACACCAGGATCTCCTCCCCAGGCTTGCAAGTCACAATCCTCCCCGAGGTAGCTTGGGAGCAGCCAAACAAGCCTAAACATTTGCACATACAAGTCCACAGAGAAAAGAAACTAAACAAACTGCATCCATTTGAAATATTTCAATAATAAGAGAGGCACATTGTTAAACATCTAAGGTGTTCTGTTGCGTTGTCTACCCAAAGTCAGATTTGTAGCATTAGAGAACATTGGTAAACACTTTATTGCTTCATTCGCACATTTTGTCACAGCGTAGGAAAGCACAGTGCTCTCGCCAGATGACTGACTACTTTGTTTGGCTCGTTATCTGTAACGTTAAGTGTTGCCAATTGTCGGATGGAATTAGCAAGCTAACGTTAGCTAACTATTATTATTATTATTATATTATTATAACTAACATTAGCCAGTTGCAGCAGCGGGCGGCTCATTCCCTCTACTTCTTTGCCGAGACACAGTGTTGATACATGGCATTTGAGAAACCAAGGTATTGTCATAACCTGAATATAATAGTTTTTTTTAAACTGCATGTAACACACTGTATGATTTCTCTACAGTGATACATGCAATATAAATGAAAAGCTAATTTCTTAATCAGCTTCTTATAATTAGCAAAGTGGCCCTAAATGACGAATCATTTCCTGACAAAGTTACAACAGTTTTGATTATTTCACATGACAGAGTTCTATATGTGTGATTTTTGGGTGGTGGGTGGAAATTGGAAAAAAGTCATGTAATGTCACATATTTCAAAAACACCAGTCAGGAATTAGCAACATTTGAATCAAAATGAAAACAGCTGTCGAATTAATTCCTTTATGTTGGCATGTTATGCTAAAAAAAAACAAGTTACAGGGGTATATAGGAGAGGCTTAGAAGAAGTGATTTTAATTTGACCTACTTTTTTGTCATTTAAGCGATCTATTGTTTGTTGGTAGCTCTTGTATTCAACATCCTACATGTACTGTATGCATATCAGTCCCATGCATGCTTCCAATTTACTCTTACCCTTTACTCTTGTGTTTAATGCATCTAATTTTCACATCATAAAATATGTTCTTATAGGCAACATAACCTGTATTTACAGAATAACTTATACTTTGATATGGAAGTGTTTGTGTGACTTGACATTCCCCCGATGCAGCTCTGCTTTGTGCCAGAGTTCTTAGATGAGAAATGCAGCAGAGACACAAGAGGAGCATGACTATCGACATGCACTTTCAGTCCAGAGGTAGGAGGGAATTTAAGTTGTTATGAGTGGTCGTGGTCTGGGTAATAGAGAAATTTCAATCAGGAGAGACTTGTTTGCAGATATGCAAAGGTTTATTGTACAGTATAATAAAATGTACAGAGTCTTTGGAGATTAGACTCCATCGTTTATATTAATAGTTTTTTATAGGGGTAGAGAACCATCATAACCCCCCGATGGAATCCAGATAAGGTGGAGGTGGAGGGTTGTACGCTTTGCCTGAAACGACAGCAGATAGCACAGGGAGAGAAACAGATTTAAAGCAGGGTTGTGACGCTGTGACTGGCCCTTGGAATTCGTGGCTGATTCTGATTGGTTTAACAGGAAGGTGAACGCCTCAAACAGATGTTTCGATTTAGGAAGAGAGCATTGATTAAGAGTTACGCTGAGCTCCATTAGTGTAACTCACTCCTTTCTACCAGCACTTCTACCTTCAACATATAACATTTCCCTGCTCTAAAACTCCAAACTGTGAGAAAAAAGAAAGACTTACCTAAATTAAGAGAAGAATGAACAGATCATTTCACTCTTCGCTCTCTTTTAGACTACTGTGCTGGACTCAGCAGATGAGAAAACAGGGAAAATATGGAGCAGTGGATGCAGATTTTCCTAACAGTCCGTGGGAGAAGGATAAGCAAAGCTGGCTGGGGGATAAAGGCACCAAGCACACGATTTTTGAAGCACCTGTATTCAGGAATATTGGCGAACCTTACTAAGAATATGGGTGGAGAAGGAGATTATGCTGTGATATGCATTGGTTTTAGATGTTTTAAAGTTATTTTCTGCCAAGTAATTTTGTTATTGTTGGAGTATATTTTATCTGACAAGAATTCTAAATAACCACAGCCACTGTTCACAAGTTCACACACACGCAACATGACCCTTTATGTTAACTATGCCAAGGTACAATACTACTTAGTACTTAATTTGTTTGCATTGTGGTGCATGTATACTGTTCACTAAATACTAGGCCCAGCCCGGGTGCTACCTTCGTTTTTCCCATCTGCTGACGGCTGACCCTCTGCCGGTGAATGTAAACATTTACAACATCTCAAATGTTTGAAAACATGGATTGATTTTACCCTCAATTGAGTATTTCACAAGAGGTAACCAAATGATATTGACCAACTTATATCAAATGTTAGATTACATGCAAAACTGTTCATTAGCAGTGCATGATTCTAGCGTCACTGATACATATTCCAATTAAGGTAGACATCTATGAATAGTGTACTGCCTGTACACAGCAGATACATACAGTGTTACCTTTGTCCAGCTTTGTTGCCCTTGGTTTGGCTGTAGTATGTCTAGCAACGTAAAACCAGAGTCAAATTCCTTGTATGTGTTCACATATTTTGCCAATAAAGCTGAATTAGGAAGGAATTATACTTTATGGACACTGCTAATTATTTAAATACATATTTCAGTGGGCTTTTTAGTAGTTCAACAATTAAAAAAAAATAAAAAAGCACATGAACAACATTATGAGTTACTGTACATAAAGGACTGATCCCAGCTGTGTTTTTTATATAGTGAGTAAATCCTTAAAAATGAAGAGATGCAGGATCCAATTTGTCATGAAGGTCACCTGCATTTTATTTATTTATTTTAAAGATTATTTTTTGGGGCTTTTCCCTTTATTAGTAGTAGTGACAGTGGATAGACATGAAAGGGGGAGAGAGATGGGGGATGACATGCAGCAAAGGGTAGCAGGTCAGATTTGAACCTGCACCGCTGCTGGACTCAGCCAACATGGGGCGAACGCTCTTACTGGGGGAGCTCAAGGCCACCCCGGTCACCTGCATTTTAGAGTAAAGGAGTGGGAAAAATACAGTACACAGAGTTGCAGTAATACATTTGTAGTACCTTCCTTGATAGTAATGCCATGCAGAGAGGGCAAAACTTCTCTGGGGACCCTGACAGCCCAAGACAAAGCACCAAATCTGGGGATTTTCCTTGGAAGTTCTGGTCACCTTACCAGAATATTTCCTCCTAATTTCCTCATCAATTTCAAAGAAACATGTAGCCTTTGTATAAATTAGTACGTACTTTTGATGTAACTTCTTGGAATAAAACATTTGAAAAGTAGGATTTATAATAGTAGGATTTCACTGGAATTGCAGAATTCCGTTTCGAAGCAAGCTATGTTGCATAGAAGCATACATTCAACTGAAATACATTGTAAGCATTTAAAGAAAGTGACAATGTCTCTAAGGTGTTGAACTGTGGCCAGTGAAGGTTGAAAACCACTTGATGAATGGAAAAGAAAAGATAAAATCCCTAATGCTTCTCAGTATTCATTAAGGATGTTTTGAAATGTTGTGACATGAAGGCCACAAAGCATTACAGTGATGCCTTAAGTAGTGTCTCACTCAAGTGAGACATCTAAAACTACACAAACCTGCTTTATGAATATGTTTATGAAATCCTTTCTCTTTAACGTGATGTATTTCTCATTGTCTCTGCCTCAGAAGGAAGCGCTGATATTGTCATTATTAATGTCAGTTTTATGCTTCCATCTTACCCACCCTCAATCTCAACTGTCGGTTTAGTTCGTGTGTAATCAAACTAATGGAGACTAACACAGGTGTCACATATCAGCATCCTTAGATGAGCCATTGCTCTCTGCTTGTGATTGCCAAAGCATGTGTCATCACAGGCTCACTCCTCTTGCCCTTCTCTTTACCCCTGCCAGTATGTGAAACCTCTTGCGATAACCATTCTATAATTATCATAATTATATTTATGTCTAATCTCTGTCTCCAAACTGTTTCTATACACACTGCACAACAGTGTTATGTAACACTCTTCCACAGCATGAAAAATGTATACATTGGTTACCTTTAAAATCACTCTTCTGCCTCAAACCTATCCACCTTCATTTTGAGCCTCATCTCTGCATAAATCAAGATTGCTACAACTTTGTTGGAGACTGAAAGCCTAAATTATGAAGGATTAGATGACATAAAGTGGCTATATTTACCCAGAATGCACCAAGTCATGTATTTCTGCCCACATAATCATGGCACATTCAGAGAAATTAATGCCTTGTGGGAT
Organism: Perca flavescens; assembly: GCF_004354835.1. Lineage (NCBI taxonomy): Eukaryota > Metazoa > Chordata > Actinopteri > Perciformes > Percidae > Perca > Perca flavescens. The sequence goes on from NC_041338.1 coordinate 15,570,020, forward strand.
GTTTTTATTTTTATATGTTTGCAAAGTGGGAAATCAGTCAAGATGTTGATTAAAAATACTGATATTTAATTACAGGTATTGGAGGAATTTGCAAAGTGAGCTTGCTTCTAAATGCTTCACAAACAAACTGTAGTTGTAATGTTTGGGGTTTCAGGATTTAAATAAGTAATACCTGCCATTCAACGGAACTGTAATATCTTTGCAAACACCTGGAAACTAAGTAATACATCACCACAACTTAGTCCAACATCCAATTCATCTTGGTTGGTTGAGGTGGTATTTGCAAGAACATCCAGCTTGTATATTGCACTTAAACTGGACCTCCAGAGATTTACCAGAGGCAGACAGTCAGCACACACACAATACCTCAGCAAGGCACAGCACAGCGGCGAGAGCCAAGCAATGCAATGACTTTCATTTGCATCGACATACGACTGCAGCTTTGTTTGCCATCTCCACTCTGTGAGTTGAGATAAGCACACATAGCTAACAACAACAGGATTAGATGTGCCTCCCCCCTACATGGTTACAAGTCTTCTCACCTTTATTTCTGTGTTTGCTTGTGTATGCATCTTTGTCTGGGAAACATTGTAAAACAAAGAACATGGCAGAGCCATTCTCTGTTTGAAACATTTCGTAAACCACCAAAAAGCTTATAGCACCACGTATAATACCATTTGTCCTTGAGAGGCACACATCACACATTTTATATTAGTTGGTAAGCTTTAATCAGTTTCCAAAAATAAGATAAAAACCCTCAAGATAAGATGTTTCACCCCTGACCGTAAATGCCATTTGATATTTTCTTTGCCCTCCATTGAGGATATATTGAGAGTGAGCCTTGCAACCCAGAGTTTCCCCTTTGTCTCTAATTAAAGGAGCCTATTACGTTTTAGGGATAAATAACTTCCCTGATGCATTCTGGGTCACCACAGGTGTTTGCTACACCCATGTTGGCAGCCCTCCAGTACGGTTTGCAGAACAGGGAACAAACAACAGGCGATTCCCTTCAACGCCCGGCCGCGTCCTGCTGCGTCTGCTGCACCCACCCATGCTCTGCAGCGCCACGTTTCATCCAGCAACGTCCTGCTGTGACATGAACTACAACGACTACCTTCAAAGTCACTGTTCCACTATCTTTAATGCGACTATTATTGCCATCACACCCCCAACCGGCCCCGTCAGACACCGCCTATCAAGAGTCTGGGTCTGCCGAGGTTTCTTCCTAAAAGGGAGTTTTTCCTTGCCACTGTCGCAATAGCCACTACTAATGCTTGCTCTTGAGGGAATTACTGTAATTGTTGGGGCTTTGTAAATTATAGAGTGTGGTCTAGACCTACTCTATCTGTAAAGTGTCTCGAGATAACTCTGTTATGATTTGATACTATAAATAAAATTGAATTGAATTGAATTGAATTATAAAGTTCAGTTTCGCAGTACGTTTTCCAAAATGCATTAAGCATATTAACTAATTCTTTTATATACCTGCATTCTGTCTGAAAATACAGAAAAAGGGAACAATTACAGCTAAAAAAACAGCAGTGAGTTCTCAAGTGTAAAATTAACAAGTCATAACCCGCCTCATAGTAAATGTATGAAATTACATTCATATAAATTTGCTGCGCTGCAGCTAAACATATACTGTAATAAATAATGAGTTATATTATTATAAATAATAATAATCATACTAATAATGTATTTGGATGGAAAATTAAATTAAAACACTTATCAGCAAGTATGTATGACAAAGTGTTGCTTTAAAATAAATTAAGTGAAATTTACAAACACAGTTAATAGGGTCTTCATAAGTAATAATAGTAAGTCTTAGATTAATGCCACAAGTTATTTTCTTAGCATGAACAACTTGTAACCACAGTGAAATAAATCTTTATTCTGAGATAATTAAAGTTTTGGGCAGAGTTTGTCTTAGTATGTGGCCACACTAGGTAAGTTATTTCCAATAATTTAGGTTCACCTCTGACATTGAAGAATACGTAGGTGTTTTGTGTCAGCTCTGCATGTAAAGAGAAATCAAATAAACTATGTTTTGCCTTAGGCTTTCTAAGCTTTGACTCAGCATTACTAACTTCATGTATCCTTGTGCACAGTTGCTCACCATAACAAATTATCAACTTTATTCTTACAGGTTAGGTTACAAATATGACTAGTATGACTAGAAATATGCATTGCTAAAAATAATACTACTTTGTATGTTAAAATGGTAATCAGTCCCTCTGTTTTTTCTATGTAAAACATCCTTGACATTTCCATCAGTAATTTCATTATCTTCATAACTATACATAACTACAACAAATCTGTTTTAGCCTAACATCCTCATTCTGAGCAAAAAAGATGTGACAGTGAAACTGTTTGCATTCATAATACCCAGTTATTAATTCTTAGTCTCCCTTGCCATTTGTCTATCACTCACTTCATCTTCAATTTTTCTTCCAGCTGTTTGCATTATTCCCATTTGTGTCACCAGCTATTTTGTTCTTCCTCTTTCTCTTTCTCTATCTCACTGTTTTTTAGTTATCCATCCATCCATCCATCCATCCATCTTCGTCCGCTTATCCGGTGTCGGGTCGCGGGGGGAGCAGCTCCAGCAGGGGACCCCAAACTTCCCTTTCCCGAGCAACATTAACCAGCTCCGACTGGGGGATCCCGAGGCGTTCCCAGGCCACGTTGGAGATATAATCCCTCCACCTAGTCCTGGGTCTTCCCCGAGGCCTCCTCCCAGCTGGACGTGCCTGGAACACCTCCCTAGGGAGGCGACCAGGGGGCATCCTTACCAGATGCCCGAACCACCTCAACTGGCTCCTTTCGACACAAAGGAGCAGCGACTCTACTCCGAGCTCCTCACGGATGACTGAGCTTCTCACCCTATCTCTAAGGGAGATGCCAGCCACCCTCCTGAGGAAACCCATTTCGGCCGCTTGTACCCTGGATCTCGTTCTTTCGGTCATGACCCAGCCTTCATGACCATAGGTGAGGGTAGGAATGAAAACTGACCGGTAGATCGAGAACTTTGCCTTCTGGCTCAGCTCTCTTTTCGTCACAACGGTGCGATAGATTGAATGTAATACCTCACCCGCTACGCCGATTCTCCGACCAATCTCCCGCTCCATTGTCCCCTCATTTGCGAACAAAACCCCAAGGTACTTGAACTCCTTCACTTGGGGTAAGGACTCATTCCCTACCTGGAGAAGGCATTCCATCGGTTTCCTGCTGAGAACCATGGCCTCCGATTTAGAGGTGCTGATCCTCATCCCAACCGCTTCACACTCGGCTGCGAACCGACCCAGTGAGTGCTGAAGGTCACAGGCCGATGATGCCAACAGGACCACATCATCTGCAAAGAGCAGCGATGAGATCCCCAGCCCACCGAACTGCAACCCCTCCCCACCCCGACTACGCCTCGATATCCTGTCCAGAAATATTACAAACAGGATTGGTGACAAAGCGCAGCCCTGGCGAAGGCCAAACCTCACCTGAAACGAGTCCGACTTACTGCCGAGAACCCGGACACAGCTCTCACTTTGGTCGTACAGAGATTGGATGGCCCTGAGTAGAGACCCCCTCACCCCATACTCCCGCAGCACCTCCCACAGTATCTCCTGGGGGACCCGGTCATACGCCTTCTCCAAATCCACAAAACACATGTAGACCGGTTGGGCATACTCCAAGGCTCCCTCCAGGATCCTTGCGAGAGTGAAGAGCTGGTCCGTTGTTCCACGACCAGGACGGAATCCGCATTGTTCCTCCTCAACCCGAGGTTCGACTATCGGCCGAACCCTCCTTTCCAGCACCTTGGAGTAGACTTTACCAGGGAGGCTGAGAAGTGTGATACCCCTGTAATTGGCTCACAACCTCTGGTCCCCCTTTTTAAAAAGGGGAACCACCACCCCAGTCTGCCGCTCCTTTGGCACTGTTCCAGACTTCCACGCAATGTTGAAGAGTCGTGTCAACCAGGACAGCCCCTCCACACCCAGAGCCTTGAGCATTTCTGGACGGGTCTCATCAATCCCTTTGGCTTTGCCACTGTGGAATTGTTTGACATCAGTGACTTCCGCCTGGGAAATCGACGACAATCCCCCGTTATCCTCCAGCTCTGCCTCTAACATAGAGGGCGTATTAGTCGGATTCAGGAGTTCCTCAAAGTGCTCCTTCCACCGCCCTATTACCTCCTCAGTTGAGGTCAACAGTGTCCCATCCTTACTGTACACAGCTTGGATGGTTCCTCGCTTCCCCCTCCTGAGGTGGCGAACAGTTTTCCAGAAGCACTTTGGTGCTGACCAAAAGTCCTTCTCCATGTCTTCTCCAAACTTCTCCCACACCCGCTGCTTTGCCTCTTTCACGGCAGAGGCTGCAGCCCTTCGGGCCCTTCGGTACCCTGCATCTGCCTCCGGAGTCCTCTGGGATAACATATCCCGGAAAGACTCCTTCTTCAGTTGGACGGCTTCCCTGACCACCGGTGTCCACCACGGTGTTCGTGGGTCACCGCCCCTTGAGGTACCTAAGACCCTAAGACCACAGCTCCTCGCCGCAGCTTCAGCAATGGAAACTTTGAACATTGTTTACTCAGGTTCAATGCCCCCAGCCTCCACAGGGATGCACGAAAAGCTCCGCCTGAGGTGTGAGTTGAAAGTCTGTCGGACAGGGGCCTCCTCCAGACGTTCCCAATTTACCCGCACTACACGTTTGGGCTTACCAGGTCTGTCCAGAGTCTTCCCCCACCCCCTGACCCAACTCACCACCAGATGGTGATCGGTTGACAGCTCTTCCCCTCTCTTCACCCGAGTGTCCAAAACATACGGCCTCAGATCAGATGAAACGATTATAAAATCGATCATTGACCTGTTTTTTAGTTATATATTTTCTTATTATAATGTGCCTGTTTAAAAAAACAAAAACAATATTAGAAGTTAGTAAAACAACATTATGGCTTACAGTTACTGGTTATACATCTGGAAACATTTCAAACATTTTCTTCTTTGTCTTAAATTTGGTAAGAAAGACGAAGATGTCGGCAGCTAAACAGCAGTGCTTTAATTTAATCGTGCACCTGACAACACTACAGGGGACTCAATAAGTGAAGTCTAAAGAGGAATTAAGGTTCAAGCAGTAAAGCATGTTTATGTAGCTCATTCTTTGTGGTTCTCTCCAAATCTTCTTAGTGCTGCTGTGTACACAAATGCAATGCATGAAGCTTTGGAAACTGAATTTAATAGATAAATAGACCAATACACTCATTGTGAAATTGAAATAGTTTTGCCGTGTGTTGTCTTGATGTAATGAACTTCTCTTGTCATAAAGAGCATGTAATACAATAATACCAACAGAGAGAAACATTGTAAAGAAGGGAGAAAACTTTTTTTTTTATGTCATATTGCTTGTGTTTTGCAGGGGTGATTCTATAATCAGAGCTTTAGGAGTGCCTGGCACCCTGTTAACGTAATTCTTTTAAATGTTATTCTACTGTACTAACTGTGCATTTTAACATCATTTTGGACCATCATGGTATAGGGAAACACTGAATTATGTAACTAGAAAGATACCAACAATTATTTAATGCAGAATGTTTAGCCAATGTTTTAAAATTGGCTAAACTTGCCCTATCTTCTGGATTTAGTTTCACGATGATGTGATTTCCTAGAACAGAACTCTTTAGCTTACAATAGACTATTTTATGTAGTATTGTCAAGTTCAAAGAAAAATAATGCTCTCGACACATTGAAAATGGTTACTATGAGGCCATATAATCCTATGTTATTTAGTCACATCCAATTTATACAATGCAAAGACTTCTAGGTAGGCTACCGCAGTATAGAGTTTAGATTCTCTGCCCGAGCCCGAGCCCAACCCAAGCCCGGCCACATAGTATTGAAATTATACATGTTGTATGCATTGTTACATCTATTTTTGAACATGTGAGATGAACAGGTCAGAGGTGATAACTTTGAAGGTCCCCACCAAATCAGATAGAAGTAAGAGCTTGAGAAAAACTCTAGCAGAATCATCCCCGACAACCTTGCCCGAGTCATAATCATGTGCACCACACACCACAATAACATGGTCCTAAGAGGGCTCAGGATGGAGAAAAGATGAAAAAAACAAATAAAAACATAATCTTAGGCATCTAAACTACAGTTTCAACTCCCTGGATCCCCAGCAGACCCTGTATCACAGCACAAGGTCAAGAATGTATATTTCCCGTCATGTTCTCTCAAAAGCACAAGATTCCACCATTATACCAAATATTTCATTCAATTTGTGAGGAGGGTGGATAAAAAAAAAAAAAAAAAAAAATGGATGGATGGATGGATGGATGGATGTATGTTAACCAGACAGTGCCTCTTCCGGGCTGTCAGCTGTTCTCTCTGCAAATTACTCTCCCTACAGTGGGAGCGGAGCGACCGAATGGCCGGCTGCTGCTCGTTAGCTAATGTTAGCTTTCTAATTTTACCCATCCAACATGCCATCATCATACACTGGTTAGCGAAAATTTGCTAAACAAAATTGTCACTCATCTGGCGATAGCGATGTACTTTCTGACGATGTGAAAAGAGTGTGTGAATTCAACATTAAGTTGTTACATTTACAGTTTTTTCCAACTGCTTACACACAAAATCTTTTCATGTCACACAATTTTTTAAACCTCTCACTCAAAGAGCAAAACTACACACCAAATCTCCAAAACCATGAGCTATTTCTCAGGCTTTCACTCAGTTTTCAATTGCATAAAATACACAATTCTCTACCTAAGACACAACAATCGAAATGGTCCAAACACAACTAATCAAAATGAAGAAGAGAAAGGAGAGCCATCTCTGATAAGATCAGGGCCACACTTATTCATCGTGTGATCAACCACGGATTTATCATGAGAGAAGCCCATCTTGAATAGCTTTGTGGTGTCCATTCTTCAAAACCTTTAGAAATGAGAACAGGCATGCAACTATCTAATGACTATTTCAGCATTATAAATCAATCGGACTTTGTTTTGCACAAAGTGCGTACAATACCCTCCCGCCCCGACACACAAGCACGCACAAACACACACACACACACACACACACACACGCATACGCATATTCCTTATTCTAAAAATGACACCTTTGGTTTACATATGTTTGTGGTTTTGTTTTCTTGTTTCATGCTACTGTATACAAAACTGTTTACAGGTTCACTTTTCAACCACTTTCAGCAGACTACTTTCACTCTAGAACATTGTAAATGTAGATATAAGCCTATGAAAGACAAAAGAGCTTTAGATTTAGAACGACAGTGTGTACATGGTGTATCCAAAAATTTACTATTATGAAAAAAGTGTTTGCCATTTGATGCAAATGCTTCATTTTGAGATGTGTTGGGACCAAAAGTGTCAAAAGTATTCACATTCATTACTCAAGTAGAAGTACAGATACTAGGGTTTGAAAAGACTTATGTAGAAGTTGAAGTATCAACTCAAGCTTTTTACTCAAGTAAAGGTGTAAAAGTACTGGTTTCAAAACTAGTTAAAGTATAAAGTAAAAGTAATGTAAGTTGAAAAAACGCCAAGGACAAAAGCCTAGCCCGCCCCACAGGGGCCTATAGTGCACTATTAGGTCTGTGCAGGTGCACAAACCAATAGGGTGTCGGAATGGTATATGTTTATACTTCTCATCCAACCACAATCACACACAATTATCTGGATAGGTTTTTTGTTGTGTGTGTGTTTTTTTGAACGATGACAAGCCAGAATGAAAACAAGCCAAACTGACATAGGAGTAAGAAGGCTATTTTTAAAATGTAAGGAGTAGAAAGTAGAGATAATTGCGTGGAAATGTAAAGAGTAGAAGTAAAAAGTCTGCTGTAAAATAATTACTCCAGTAAAGTATAGATACCCAAAATTTCTACTTAAGTAAGGTAACAAAGTATTTGTACTTCGTTACTTGACACCTCTGGTTGGGACCAGCAGTGGGTTAAACATTATTGATTAAACTGACCTCTGAGAGACAAAAGGGCCAACATGGGCCCGAGACAAAAGGCGGCCTACGTGGAAAAACAACAGCCTTTTCACTAAAGTCCCACAGGTCACCGCAAGAAAAAGATCACAAAATGTCTGAATGCAGGGCTGGACTGGCCATCTGGCATACCGGGCAGTTTCCCGGTGGGCCGACGCACTTTTGGGCCGAATCGCTGATATAAATAGGCCTTTTTTATTTTTTGGCCGGGCCGGCCCATAAATAACTCACAGCGGCCCATTGGTTAATTTTCTTTATTGGTACTGGCCTGACCCAATCAAATCCAGGAACCCCCTTCCCCACTCCGGGCCGCAAAGTTACGAATCCCACTATGGCCACGCCTCCCAGCCCAGAGACACAAGCTGTAATAGTTATGCTGGAAGTTTAGCATCCACGTTAAAATGGACAAACGACCACCAAAGTGCAAGGGAGTTGCAGAGAAATTACAGGAGAAAAAGATTAAGAATCTACAGGCGGATTCCTCAAAATGTGCCAAAATTTCTGACATGTTTGGGGCTGTAGTAGCTGCTTCAACATCAGCATTACATGAAGCCGAGAGGTGGCGGGCTATACAGAGAAGCAGAAACAGCATCATGACAGGGAAGAAGCCAAGAAGGAGAGTGACCATGAGAGGGCCATGGGAGCAAGTGAGGAAAAGATGGAAGAGAGAGTATATGACAATGTGGTAAGGAGTAGGCCAATTAACAGGGACTGTGTGTGTGTGTGTGTGTGTGTGTGTGTGTGTGTGTGTGTGTGTGTGTGTGTGTGTGTGTCACGTCATAACGATAACAAGCAGTTTGGCTGTAACATTAAATATAGTGGCTGTCAAGTAACCTAACTGCTTAAGCTTACATTGAAAATGCTAGCGGAGCCTGTTGGGTGTAGGATTCTCGTAGGGTACAGATTTGATCATTGGCAAATTATCAAAAATGTTTTATCAATATTAATAAAGTTATGAATATGGTTATTAATAACTTTATCGAATCGACAAACAATCAAAACGGGGCACCACCCTGCAAGTCAGGGACCAATAATCAAGCTGTGGAACAGTCTCATTTCTGTAATAATCCTTTAAAAAAGGAAATAAAGGAAGGGGTGAATCCAAGCACGGACCTGATCGACCAGCAATTATTACAACAAGTACACAAATAATCACAAGCAACTGCTAATTAAGTATAATAAGATTTATTAACGTCACAATTATCAGTAGCTAATCAATAATCCTTCAATAATAAACTCATATACCTTTTTACAATATCACAACCAAAAACAAAGCAAAACAAATGCAGCATGGACACGTCTGTGTCTGTGTGTGTGTGAGAGGGAGTGAGTGGAAAAGAAGGGGGGCGGTGTCGAAGTGTAGTTCTAACCCCAAAAACAACTCCAAAAATGGCTACTCCTGTGAGACTTTTGGTTTTGCTGAGGGAAACGTCACTATAACCACTCCAGTAGCCAACAGCTGGTTTTCGCGATTCTATCGCAGACAGTAACTAAACTCCTGAAAGGAGTGATTTAAGCAGGTAGCGATTACAGTTATACCAAGCTACTTAACACAACCAAAATCAATGGTATAATTGATCAATTTATACATTCACAGAACAGATTAATAATCACATATGGACCAGTACATGATTAAATCAGATCACATTAATGACAACAATGGTAGCGAACCCTTTGCTCATTAATAACAAAAACAAAACGCACTAGTTCTAATATCTGCCCAGAACTGTGTAAAAGCCTCCTTACGGTGCGTTGTTTGTCAGTTAAAACTTCTTGCCAGAGCTTAACGATCCGTTTCGTCCCGAAGCAGAGGGGACGAGACGTAATCCAGGTCGACCAAACAAGAAAACAGAATATCCCCTTTGTATATTAGACCGATATAAAGTTGTCGCAGCTCAAAACTCGACCAGCGAGATGATGCTGGCTAGCTAGTCCGGACTAGAGTGCTTCCTATAGCGACCTGAGTCACGGTGGAAAAGCGAAGAAAACAAACGCACCAACAGCTTTTATCCTTCCTCCGCCTCCTAGTGGCGGGGTGGTGCATTCAAGGACCCGACGACCAATGGGAAAACTGCAACCTGGTCACAGGTGTGAAGCAGTTCTTTGTCTCACCAACAGTCTGCCTCGCCGTCCTCGTGTTGAATGCACATTCTCCATTTTGCGAAGTGGTGGCTTGTAGGAGTTTGGTGAAACTGGCTTTGGGATTCACATGTAGGCCAAGATCCTTTGTCTTGCCTCCCCTGTGTCTCTGCAGTCAACTCCATCTGAGCCCTTTTTGGTTAGGATCAATGTTTAACCAGCTTCTTGGTCCCCAACATGGGTAGCTGAAAAGTCTGTGTGATCTATAAAATCAGTGTCGATCCAAGCATCAGTGTTCCTTGAATGGCTTAATTAGCTTCTCTTGTATTAGTGCTCTTTTCCAGGGCATATACTGTACTACTCTCAGCTTTATTGTAGCTTTTGGGAAGGGTTATAGTTATGGTTATAGTATTTAGCAGACACTTGTGTCCAAAGTGACAAAATATGAATCTTACAATAGTTAAAATTAAATTTTTTAAAGTTGCTAAGCCAATATTAAGCAAAATAGTAATAATAACAATAATGGCAATACAATATCAAATATCAATAATAAAAAATAATAAAAATACCATAAATATACAAATCATAACTCTAAGAATGAATGAATTATTTAAGTGTAAGATCAACAGATAAGTCTTGAGACCCCTCTTGAAGGATCCAAAACGATCACATAAACACTGAACACTAGGCAACTCATGTCATAGCATGCACGCATATTTTAAGAGGACTGTCTGCAGGGAATGTGTCTGACCAATCACGGTGGGTGTGGGCCACCTGGGCCAAAAATGCCAGGGCCAATTTTTTGTCCCCGTCCAGCCCTGGCTGAATGACCACGAAGGAGTGGCCAAAGTGGTCAAAACTCTAAAAACTACAGGCTTGTAGTTTGCACCTTCAAGAACATTCTGATCTCCCATTGGTTCCTGGGACCATTAAACAGCATGGAGCCAGGTCAGGGGACCTGAGCTATAAATAGCCTGAGCACCCAAAAATGCATTGTCTTCCGTTTGCAACCCAGTTACTGAAAGGATACACGCAGGCATCTGCTGTAAATAGCTTCATCTTCCCAAAAAGTGGTGACTCCTCTTTCACTGAGTTTGGTTACTTTACGGAATGAGAGGGTGATCACTGTCAGAACCTCAAAGATCAAGATTCTTTTCTTTTCTCTCTAAGTGTGTTTTTCGCTCCTCTTTTACACACAAACTGAACATACACACACACACATGCGTGCCATTCTGTCCAGCGGGCCTTGTCAGCCGACATAGTCACATGACTGCTGTGTGTCCTTTTCTCTGCAACACGTGTTGTGAACAGCCAGCTTTACTAGCTTCCTCAGTGTCCTACCCAGAGAAGCTAACCGGCTAGCACATAGACCAGCTTGAATGAGCTAATGGTTAATCTTGAGCATGGCCTAGCCTAGTTCACCACTCCCCCCCTCCTCTTTCACACACACACACACACACACACACACACACACACACACACACACACACACACGCACACACAGATACACAGAGACGTCTCACCATAAGCTTGCTTTGTTTTGGTTGAAGGTTATAAAAAGTATATAGGCTTTGATGAGTGAAGAATTATTGATCGGCCATTGGTAATTTTGAAGTTAAATAAACTGTTATACTTTAAATAGTAGTAGTCTGTGATTGTTTTGTGTATTTGTTGTAATAATTGCTGGTTGAACACAGGTCGGTGCTCGAATTCACCCTTCCTTTTGTTCCTTCAAAGATACCAGATAGATTAACCAAGTTAACTAGAAAATGCATTTCCGGCAGAAAATGCGTGGGAATGCTGAATAGCTGAATTGCTAAAGCTAACTGGATGAATAGCTCAAATCCGTAAGAAGAAGTTGAAGTAGTGAGAATAGTTGAAAAAGTGGAAATCATTAAAAAGTTCAAAGTTGACGCTAAACTGAATTGTTGGCTATAAAAGTTTAAAAATGACAAAATATGTAGAGTTGTGAGGTCTTTAGCTGAAGCTGAAGAATAGTTAAAAAAGTGGAAATTGGTTCAATAAATATGAATTTCATTGAAAAGTTGAAGAACACCACTAATAAAATATAATATATAATAATAAAATAATTTCTTGAAATACATTTGTAGAAAAGCGGTAAGCTAAACTGTAAAACTGTCAAAAGTGGAAGTTTCAATAAATTGACTACAAAGACTTATTATAAGCCATATCCATTGCATAGAACAAACAAGAGAGAAAGAGAGGGATAGAGAGGAAAGGAGAGAGGGAGAGGGAAAGAAAGATAGAGAGAGAGAGAGAGAGAGAGAGAAAGAGGGGGTTGGAGGGAGGGAGAGAGGGAGGGAGAAGGAGGGATGGAGAGAGAAGTAAATAGAGAGAGAGAGGGACAGGGAGAGAGAGAGAGGGGGATTTGAGAGAGGGGGAGAGAGAGAGAGGGGGATGAGAGAGAGAGAGGGAAAGACAAAGAGAGAGAAAGAGAAGGAGAGAGAGGGAGAGACAAAGAGAGAGAAAGAGGAGAGAGAGAGAGGGAAAGAGTGAGAGGGATAGAGAGAGAAAGAGAGAGAGGATAGAGAGGGAGAGAGAGAGGCAAAGGGAAAGAAAGAGACACAGAGAGAGAGGGAAAGAAACTGATAGAGAGAGAGAAAGGAAGAGAAGGGGAAGGTAGAGACAGGGAGGGAGAAGGAGGGATGGAGAGAGTGAAAGAAAAAGAGAGAGAGAGAGGGATAGAGAGAGAAAGAGAGAGAGATGGATAGAGAGGGAGAGAGAGGCAGATGGAAAAAGAGAGATAGAGAGGGGGAGCGAGAGAAGACAGACAGACAGACCAGAACAAGAGAACAGAGAAGACAGACTAAAGTTCATATTCCTGCCTGTAGTATCTGGGTGTGTATCTGTTGTCATGGTAACGACTGGCCAGTGAATGTTTGTAGTAGTTGAAGTAGTGAGAGTAGTAGAAAAAGTGGAAATCGTTTTAAGAAGTATGAATTTCATTAAAAAGCTATAAGTTGACGCTAAACTGAACTGTTGGCTTCAAAAGTTGAAAAATGACAAAATATGTAGAACATTGTGAGGTCTGAGAGGGAGAGACAAAGAGAGAGAAAGAGAAGGAAAGAGAGAGAGGGGGGATAGAGGGAGAGAGGGAGAGAGAGAGATGGAAAGAGAGAGAAAGAGAGAGAGAGGGAGAGAGGGAAAGAAAGAGATGGAGAGAGAAAGGAAGAGAGGGAGGGAGAACGAGGGATGAAGAGAGAAGGAGAGAGAGAGAGAAAAAGAGAGAGAGAGACAGGGAGAGAGAAAGAGAAAGAGATAGAGAGAGAGGCAGAGGTAAAGAAAAAGAGAGAGAGAGAGAGAGAGAGGGAAAGAGAGAGATGGAGGGAGGGAGAGAGACAGAGAGACAGAGAGGGAGGGAAGGAGATAGAGAGGGAGTGAGGGAGACAGAAAAGAAAAAGAAGGAGGGAGGGAGGGATACAGACAGAGGGAGGAAAGAAGACAGAGGGAGGAAGGGAGACAGTGGGAGGAAGACAGAATTACGGTAGGAGACAGCAAGAGACGGAGAATGAGGGAGGAGGAGGGAGACAAAAACAAAAAAACAGAGGAGGGACGGAGAGAGAAAAGGAGGGAGGGAGGGAGACACAGACAGATTAGGAGACAGACAGAAGTGGAAGGCAACAGATCTAGACTACTGTTCATATTAATGCCTGTAGTATCTGTATAGACTACTGTTCATATTACTGCCTGTAGTATCTGTATAGACTACTGTTCATATTACTGCCTGTAGTATTTGTATAGACTACTGTTCATATTACTGCCTGTAGTATCTGGATGTGTCTGTGAAAGTGTTGTCATGGTAACGAATGGCCAGTGGATATGTTTATAAACATGCTTTGATGTCTGTAATCAAGTTGATGAGCAACACCTGCTGAATCTGTCAGCTGTGCTGTGCTTCAGCTATTCAGAGTCCCTGAGAGCGAGCTCTCAAACAAAGCCTCACAGTGGCAAAACGATAACTGCTATCAGTCAAATGACGTCATCCTGAGCACCACAAGGCCTTTGTGAAGGTATCGGTATAAGATTTATATGGATAAACGTAAAAATGTGGTCATATCAGCGATTTCAAAAAGTGGTTCGCTGGGAAATATCCAGGAGTTTTAACATTGGAGCCAATGGAGAAAGATATGGACATCTTGTCATTTGGAAGCTCAACCAGCCAAAAGTAAAAGGCGTATCACAAAACTGAGCAGATTGGCTGAAACTAGACAAAAATACCTACGTTTTGATGTATACATTGTGTATGACAAGTAGATATTGTGGGCGTGAGAACAATTTATTGAGAAGGGACAAAGATAATTTTTTCGAAGCTTCACCCTCTAGCTATGACATCATCCACTCTAGCTCACGCAATACACACTGTTTAATCAATAAAATTTCCTGAAATGATCACTAAACTTAAACAGATATTTAACCAAAACTGTTAAAGATATCAAACCAAAAATATATAGCCTGATAGCTTAATATTTTGTGAACATTTTAAAGTTTGGTTGGCGTCTGTAGGTGAAAGTATGAAGGAGCTGAACATTTTGGGAGCGGAAGAAGATTTTAAGGAGTTGTAGGCTGCTCTCATTCACTTCAATGTTAAAAAAAAGTGTTAAAAAGCTTAAAATTTAAAAAAAGTATGTAGTCCCATCATTAGCTGAAAGAGCTGAACATTTGAAAAGTTCAATGGTTTAAATTGCTGAAAGTATGCAGAAGTTACGGAGAGCCCGAAAATGAACGGAATAATAAAAATAAGAAGAAGAAGAAGAAGAAGTATATAAAGAACCGAATAACAATAGTTGGAATGCTGTTGAACAGCATTCCCACTAATTACAATTTTTCTTGATTGCTTTGACCTGCTTAAAGAAACTGGGATCCACTCGGTTTTCATCAGATGACATGACATCACTGACGTGAATGACTCAGCAGAGCAGAAGACACCTCTTGCAAATGTGTTAACCCTTTCTCATTGGATTGACACATTTTCCCACCCTTTTTCACAACAGTTAACACGGATTTCATTCAAGCAGTCCAAACTCCATTGTTTTAGCTATGGTAACCAAACAGAAAGCATCTGTTCCTAACTATTAGAAACTACCTACATCAGTATGAAATCACCGAAGCACTTGTTTGACACAAATCTTCAATTAGCAATCAGTCTGCAGGGTTAGACCATGTGGCCCCATAGATCAGTCTGCAGGGTTAGACCATGTGGTCCCTTTGTCAAGACAGAAGAGACTGAGTATCAATAGTGGCTTTTTGTTATACTCTACAGTAATAGATTTGTATAAACTTTATTGTAATAGATTTTATTTTTATTTTCTTAATTTCTTATACTCTAATAGATTTTATATTTTATTATTTATACTGTTTATGGTTGATTGGAAGAGCTCATACACTTGTTTGCAAGTTGTGTTGTTTGAAGGCAAAATTAGCTTTTGTTGCATATTTTAAATGTTTTGGCACGGTTAGAGCCTTTTGCAAACAAAATGTGTCATTTCGACCATGAGTGCCACTGTTTCGGCCTGTGTGTTAACTGTTTTGAAAATGTGGAGTTTGAGTTGACTGCTCCATCAAAGCAATCAAGAAAAACTGTAAGATCTGTATTTTAAAGGGAACACCACCTAATGAGAGTTTCACAGTTTGGTTATTTGTCCCTGATTGCTTGTCAATTTGGTAAAGTTATTAATACCCATATTCATAACTTTATTAATATTGATTAAACATCTTTGATAATTTTTGTTTCATTTTGAAGTTTGTTGTGTGCAGTTTTGAGAATTGTGTGTAGAGTTTTGAAAAAAGGAGACAGTTTTGAAAACATGTGTAAGCAGTTGGAAAAAACTGTAACTATTTTAGAGGCTGTGGACGTTGTTTACTTCAATAATGTGTTTACTGTGTTAATGGACTGAGGATGGGAGTAGGATTCGGTATTCGGTTTCAGATTCAGCAGAATCTTAAAGCGCCCATATTATGCTCATTTTCAGGTTCATAATTGTATTTTAAGATTGTACCAGAATAGGTTTATATGGTTTAATTTTCAAAAAACACCATATTTTTGTTGTACTGCACAGCTATCTCTCACTGCTGCAGATCCTCTTTTCACCTGGTTTCTGTTTTAGCTACAGAGTGAGACCTCTTTTCATCTTCTTCTTCTGTTCTATCTTTGATTGCACTCGCACATGCGCAGTAGCTCAGATGTAGAGCATGTCAGCTAGCTAACTCTAGAGACAGTAAAAGAAAGCCTGTTTCTCCAACTTTGGTCAGTTACAAGGCAAGATTAGCTGGGAGACTTGTAAATGAGGGCGCACATGTAAGTAGTTCTTTTGTAGATTATGGTGAACTTGTGTGTGTTGTAGCAGTGGTTTGCTACTGAGAATGACGTAGCATGCTAGCGTTAGCATGCTAATGCTAACGCTACGAGCTAACGGTTGTGGTTAGCCAGCTCATTTCGGACTGTGACGTCACAGTCGATTTTGAACAGCTCACTAGGTGACTGAAGGCAGGACACATTCAGAAACCGTATCTCACTCAAAACAGCATGGATGGATTTTTTTCAAAGTTTGTATGTGTGTGGAAGCACCAGAGACACAAAAGAACACCCCAAAAACCATAAAAAGTGTTTTTTTCATAATATGGGCACTTTAACACTATAGAAGTGCTGGAATTCCATAACTACTAGAATTGCCGTGAGCGGTCATTTTGACCGCCAGATTCCAAACTCTGTAATTTCTCATGATAAATACCTAATTGTGATATTAATGCATTCATTGTGTTAGGATATCTTTAGGAAAACGAAATAACACCAACATGTACATTTTAACGAGTTTAATTATACATTTGAGTAGTAGGCCTAATAGGCTACGTGTTTCAATAATTCATATCATAGCATAGTAAACCATAATTATTTCATAGGCTACATTCAACATAACTCATAACAGGCAAATAACACCTAAAAGTATCTTATTTGAACATTTATAACCTAACCTAACCTGGCACTGCCTCCGTTTTTGCGTCTGCTCGGACCGTGTGCCGATGCCCTTTTTTCCTCCATAAACTCCGCTCTCAATTCCTATGCCAGTTGCTGCATGAATGCATTTATTGCATTAGCCTACGTTACCGAGTCGGCCCATTGGTGATGCCCACACTTGTTACTCAAGACCGCTTGTGACATTTCTCTGATAGAGACGATGATAGTTACTAAGCCTTCAACTGGGCAAAAGTTTAAAAACAATACCGTCAATATGACCGTGTATGGCCAAAATAGGTAAATGATTGTAGTTTCTTTGCCTTTTGTGTAATGTGTATAAAAACAATTTTAAATAAAAATATAGAATAGTTTACAAAAAGTCAGGTACTAGCAGGATTGTATTTTTTTATTCAGTAAAGTTTTTACACATATAAATTTCAAAACGGTCAAAATGACCATCATGGCTGTTCTAGTGCTAATCAGTGGATTTGGTATTCGGCCGAACCCCAAAAATCTGGATTTGGTACATCCCTCGTTATTTTATGCATTCAAACTGCTATTATTCTGATGAGAACAGCCTTGTTAAAGATGAAACACTTAACGATACCCTTTAACATTGACAGCGCGTGTTGAAAGCAACAAGACATGGTGTCAAAGTAAAAGTCAAATGCAATCTTACGGATGTCTGAGTTTGTGAATTGGTGTTAGAGGTCTTACACAGTTAAACAGACCCACAATCTGTGGTTATAGAACAGGACCTGACCCAGACCGTATGTACCGTGGATCCGAACCATACACGTCCCTGGTAGGGTCTCGGGTTCTAGGGTTTGGGTAGAACACGTGAAGACCTATGGCTGCCATCCCGCTGTCCAAAGACATGCAGATCAGGAAAAATGGTGACTCTAAGTAGCCCATACATGTAAAAGTATATCAGTATAGTAGCACTGCAATAGACTACCTACCTGTTCATGATGTTTCCCCACCTTTTCACCCTTTCTCATGCTTGGATAGCCCCCAGTCATTTAATGACCCTGATTTGGAAAACAAGTTATAAAGCAGTGATAAATAAATGATGGACTTGATTAAGAAATAGGAAGACTTTTCTAGACTTGGTTTCTAGTCTTCTATTGTCAAATGCAAATGCTCTTTCCTGGTCCATATCTCTGGCATAATAATCCTATGTTATGTCCTGTAGCCTACTGTGTTCTAGTGCTGACAAATCAATGACCTCCAGCCTTTAATTAGTTTCCAATCTATAAACAAATCTCTCAAGTTGATTGCAGCAATGGAATATTGGCATTTGCCTGTGTGACTTAATTGATCATGGGGTTTCAAAATTGTGCAAAAACTTCAATAAACAATCACAAAAACATAGCTTTCATTGGAGAGATGTGACCTCTTAGCTTGATTAATGACTTCATTAGGATTTGGGGCTTTAGTGATGACAATCCCAATTACATTGCTGTGTCTTCTGCATCAGCATTTTCATCATCTGTTTTGATTAAAGTGAGTGTTTTTACCGTCAGTGGAAAGCCTTTTTACAGGAATGTTTTAACTTAAGTTTGATGTATGCATTCTACTTTTGTAGAACTCTACTGTTCTGTTGTATTTGTATGTTGTTAAGGCTATGATTTAGTGATTTACCTCATATGTGCCTTTCCCTAGATGTAACTAGATTAACTGTCTCCTGAGGTTCATTTAACTGTTTCATTAAAACCTGTTCTCTGTTAGTCCTGTAAAGTAGACTTTTAATTAAGTACATACCTTTGTAGTAGCAGTGTAACATCATTTATTCATGAATGTGTGTAAGGTCGCAACTTGGGGCAGCAATTTCTGTCCATCTGTAGAATCTGTTACTGTATCTTCTTAACCTACTGTAGAGATTGTTACACTCGAACCTGACACAGGTGCACAGAGGTGACTTTGACAGAGATATCTCAGAGGTTAGGGAGGAATTGAGGCTGCAGAGAATGAGATGCCAGGTGCAGATTTACACACCTCCACTGGCTCACTGCACATCATTAAAGCCAGAGGCCGCTTGCAGTGGCTTCATTTCTGTCCCAGCCCACACAGGCTACATCCCACCCCACATGCTGATTTATCTCAGCTGTCTTTCTGAACGGCTTTTCCCGCAAAGAGAGAGATGGGGGCTGACGAGATTTACGCATGTATTTGAGATGAAATTAATTTTGGAAAGAGCACATGCCTCCTCTGACAGAAAATAACCCTTTTTGCTTCCGTCTCCACTCTCTCCAATGCTATGTGTCCCGCCATTCCCAGAGTGAGAATCAGTGATGGATGTTCATGTGCACAATATCTCTAAAAATACCTCAGTCAGAGCAGATTTAACTCCATCTGTTCTCCATTTTTCAATGATTTCTCTGCTTGTTCTTAGCATAACATACACTAATAACAATGTGCCTTTGGGCCTCATATACTCTCCTTTTTGTCACTGGTATGGCAACTTTCTATTGAGTTGGCATGTCACTTTCATATTCTAGAGCCAATGTGACAGCAAATTGACTTGAAACTAAAGTTACAGGCTCTAACCCCAGTTATCTGAGCAAACGTGAATCCCTCTTACAGTCTCTACAGGCTTGACCACAGCACACTGGCATTTGTATATTAGGCCAGCAGTATCAGCCTCCACCTTATCTATGGTACCAGCTATATATATATATATATATATATATATATATATATATATATATATATATATATATATATATATATATATAGTCAGCCCCTGCTGGTTGAGAAAAGCAGAGCTAAGATCCTGTGGGACCTGCTGATCCAGACAGATAAATAAGGACTGGCCAACCAAGCAGTGGTTTGCCAGTGGAGAAGGAAAAGAAAGCAGCCAATGGAGAAGGAAAAGAAAACAGCGATGAAGAAGTGGCAGTCCCATGTGGCTCAGCAACATCAACAAAAAGGAATATAAATAATTGGAGAAAAACCAGGACCTGTTAGAGGAAACGGTGCACAAGTGCTCCCAGTGGTGGTAGGAGCACTCAGAGTTGGTCAACTCCATTCACAGTTCTATAAAACACAACATTTTCTCCACATACCATTGCTGACCATAAAGGTTGTCATCAGAAGTTGAAAATGTCACCGTTTTTATTTTTTATGTGCAGACAAGGTCTAAAATGACTACAACCTTGCTGGTAATCAAGGTGGGACATGAGTCTTTCCGTTTAGAATACACACCCAGACATACCTGGTTGACATTGTAGTTGTGGCAAAGTCTGTTGCTGACACCCCAAGGCTTTTATTCCAATATTAATCGCCACTGTACAGCCTTCATGAGTCGTTGGATTTTTGTAGAACTTTTTCATTACATTATTTTCTTTTACATGCGAAAACCCTCCACATATGTCCCAGACACCTCTACTTGTGTATGCAGCTGCCTCTGTGAAACTACCTTTTATGGTAGCCTTAGTAAAACCATTAGCTTAATTATCATCTTGGTCTTTGCCTACAAATAAATTGCGTAAAAGGCAAGAGGGCCTCATTTCAAAATGGACATTGACTCTGTTCATTTTGAACGGATGCTGCCTCAACTTCAAATGCCCTACAGCACTGTAAGGCATTCACCAAAGTCCAATTAGGTAGATGATTTTTCTTATCTATACCTGAGGGCCAACAAACCTAATTTTATTCTAAAATCAGGCTCAAACAGTAAGTCTTTTTGCTCAGACTTACTTTTCACTCATTGCATATTTGACTTAGGACCTAAGTCAAAAGGCTAAAGTTAGTACATAGGTAGTCTTGCTTTTGCCAGACCATCCACACACTGCGGAGCAAAGGAGGGTCTGGCTACTCCACATAGCATTCTGGGATGGGAGAAAAACGTGCTCTGGTTTATTGACATTTCTTTAAACCAATCACAATGGTCATGGGCGGCGCTAAACTCTGTATGGAGCCACTGTAAAATAGTTGTGCAAAATAAAATTCAGATTGAATAGATAAAGTCTAGCTATCTGTCTCAATTTACCATGCAGAGATCTGAGGTGCAGTCAACAATAGTCCTCATGAATCCACCAGAGTTTAAAATTCCAACACAAAGAAAGTGGAAGGAAACGGACATACATGCATCCGGCGGAATTTCCTACGGCACCGGAGCAATCCCGGAAGTGGAACATTAAGGATATTGGGTACTTAGGTGATGTGAGATAATTTGGAGATCTACGCCAACAAATGCTGAACTACAGCATATTTAGAGCTCCCTAAAACAACAGTGGCTTCAGTGAATTTAAAATTCTGCTACTACACCAGCATAAGTATGTTCACACAGTCACATTGTAGGGACTCCCCTTCTATCCTTGGGACAAAAAGCAGATGCCCACAAAGCA
Organism: Perca flavescens; assembly: GCF_004354835.1. NCBI lineage: Eukaryota > Metazoa > Chordata > Actinopteri > Perciformes > Percidae > Perca > Perca flavescens. Next base: position 15,591,430 of record NC_041338.1, read on the forward strand.
AATAATTCACTTTTAGGCTCAATAGTAAAGGGTTATGCATGTAGTGGTTAGGGCAAGTCTGAAGGCTGTTTTACAGTCGCCGTAGCCGAACTGGCACGCGCCAATGTGATGTCAAAATGACATAGATCTTGCAGGCGCCCCAGGATTTTGAGTGCTCGTCCAGAGGGTGCTATTTTTTTCAGTGGCATGCAACAAAGCAGAAACAGGAAGCCTGAAAGATATTGAGGGTAACCGGATGCCAGGACTCTCAGAGTGACTGCAAGTCTCTCTTGTAAACTTACTGGGTTAGGATGAGTTCTTTTATGGCGATTTGAAGTAGGTCATCGAATCAAATTGAAGCATTGACGTCAATGCTGCTGCCAGTTCTGCCGTTGTTTACCTTTTTCTTCTTCTTCTAGTCCGTAGAACTAGCAAAGTCGGTAGCCTTTCCTCCTTAGCGCCACCTCTGTTCAGGAGAAGACTGCAACTACTGTCGCGACCACCACGCATTCAGCGCAGTCAGTTACGGTGCTCCCATGACATTACACTGGCGCTCGACAGGTTGGCTGCAGCGAATATACCCCACGTTTTGAGGGAACGTATGTAAGACAATGCAATGTCCTCCAAGTTGATGGAAACAAGTGTGTGTGCATGCATACAGTATGTATGTGTTTGCATAATGGGTAAATAGGAATGTGTTTATGGCTATAGTTAAAATGTCACTGATATACTTTTAATCATACTATCTGTTTTGAATACTTATCCTATGGATTAATACCTTATACTTGTGGCTTAATTTCACAAATAAAAGGATGAGAATTCCTAAATCAACCTATAATTTCTAAATAGCCAGCACTGTGATGCAAGTAAATCTTTTTTTCTGTGTCTACAATATTTCTGCATTTGAGCTTCATATCATTATCCACTTACATTTAACCATGCCAAATATTTCATCCTCTAATTGGATTAATTGTTTCTCAGTAATTGCTAATACTGAAATTCATCTCATTGTACTCATTTAGTGTCTGGGATGAAATGACAGTAAAATGAACAGCCAGGTAGCAGGCAGTGGCCAGCTGGCACTGCTTTTATGGCACGGCTTGCCGGCTCTAATGAAATACAGTGAAATGAGTCAAACGCAAGCACTAATACTTCTGACCTTTTCTTAACCTACTAATGAATGGGACTTTTATGTAAATTAAACACCACAAAAAGATATTTCCTTGAGATACAGAGATGGAAAGCTTTATGTGGAATCTGACTTACCAAAAACCTCTCAGGATGAGTGCCGCTTAATTTCATTCTTCATCTGTTAAATTGATTTTGAAGTCAGTTCTATTAGGTTGCAGGGTCGAGTATCGCACATCTAGATTTGCATTCTGGCCTCTTCTTTATTCCTCTCCAAGAACGAGAATGTTATTCTTGCTGACTTAATACATTCAGCAAGTACCACTTTTGAAACAATTCAAACAGTTTTTTCAACTCTTTGTTTGTCTCTGGGGGGAGAAAATACAGACTTTGCTTACTAAACATACCAAGAAATTTGTATCAGTCCTCTATCCTGTTGTCTCTATTTGGTGATCCATGAACATGCAGTTATAGTTTGATTAACCCAAATTAGTAGATATTCACTTTGTCAGAGTCAAAGTTAATCAGGAATGAATCATGCAAAAAATTGTCAGTATGTCAATTCACAGATATTCATATATAATGTATTTCCTAATGATTCAGGCATTAATGTATGCTAGTACATGCTAGCAGTGTGACTCTCAGGAAGACAGTGTCACTCTGTCGGTCAGTCAGTCAGTCCACCACTTTGGTCCAGACTGAAATGTCTCAATAACTATTGAACACACAGACCGCTTCACTTTTCATCTAGTGCCATCATCAAGTCACCATTTTAGATTGTCTGATACCTCAGCTGCCCTTATGCCTGTAGATTAGTGCTAATTAACAAATGTTAGCATGCTAACATGCTAAACTAAGATGGGGAATATCATCATTATCAAACTTTATTTGTAAAGCACTTTAAAACAACCGCAGTGGACCAAAGTGCTGTACAGAAGAACAAACAAAAGACATAATGTAAAACTCGAACTAAAACAAAATATCGTAAACATTACCTGCCCAACATATTTTCTTTGTTTGTACTGTATGTTAGCATTCAAAGTGTTGGTGTGCCTAACTCTTCTTCCTGAAAGTATCTGGTTTGTAGGAGATTTGGAGTGTAATGGTTTGCTTTTGCAGTGATTATGCAATAACTGTCCCTGGCCATACTATACCTGCACATATACAGTATAAACTTAACTCGACTAGGTCAATATTTCAATTAACATAATGTATTTAGTATCCAGTGCAATACTTTGTGGTTTCTTAGTGAAGACTGGGTCTCATGAGAATATTTTCTTTGTGGCAAGCTTCCACAAATTTTTTATCCATGTCTATGATTAAGTGAAGTAAAATAATTAGGTTAAAATGTGCCCAATTGTGAAATTGGATTTCATCATATAAAATTATGATAAACTATTGGATTGTCAGCTCCAGCTCCATTTACAGATGCAGCTTTTGTTTCCTGAACTGCTGTGACTGTTTATGTTTAATCACCAGAGACATGGACACTTCCTATCTTGTACTTGTTCAGCAAGGCTAATCACAATACTGCTGTTTCTACATTAATTACTCTCAGTAGTTCTGATACAGCTGACAAATGCCTTTTTCCCCTTACTGCCAGTGACAGTCGGCATTCATGGTTGGATAATACTACTCTCAGGGAAGTGTTCTGCTGAGCCAATTTCTGTCATCCTTCAATTTCACTTTATCAACTCAAAGTACAAATTGGGGCTTAGTGGCATGATGGTAAATTGAAATTCATCGAAGCATTTACATGACATTTAGCAATGGTTGCATAAAGCAGGAATAATAAAACATGTTAAACTGAACAGATTCACTCTCTGCCTTTTGCTATCTCATCATTAAGCCTATGCATGCACTAGCAAGAACATAATTCTAGACAAACACTTTAGGCCCTATCTTGCACTCAGCGCAATTGACTTTGTACACCGACGCATGTATCATTCCTATTTTGCACCCGACGCACAGTGGACTTTTCTCTCCACAGACGCACGTCGGTAAATTAGGGAATGTATTTGCGCTCCCGGGGCAGTTCAGCGAAAAGAGGAGGCGTGTTCAGGCGCAAACGTTCCCTGATGCTATTTTGCAGTTTCAGAAAACTATTCCGCCACAGACCAGGAAAAACCTGGTCTAAAGTTGTTATTCAGATGCTATTTTAGGTGCGCATGCTTGGCCATAATACAAAGCGCATACAATTTGCTTCTCTCATCTAAACGGACGCAGCAGTTCCCATTTTTGCAAACCATACACAATTACAAAGAAAAATATTACTGAAAATGCGCTTCAGGTGTTTGGATAGATCAGGAGGCACTTTACAGTGTAGTCCTCAAAAAGTCCCAGCATTCTTTGTGGCTTGTTGTGTTTTACACAACATTTCCATGAATCATGGATGTGTTGATGACATAAATGAGGAAATATTAGAGGACTTAAGGAGACGTGATGTTGAACTATGGCGGGATTGGACACTTGAGGGTCCGGGAGTGGTAATGCGCGATGCGCTCCTGATGGAGCGGGTGGACGGAGATGGAGTGGGGGGAGGAAGAAGGGGCACAATAGGAGCAGGTAGTGCGTTTGGAGGCCCACGCTCCATGGCTGGAGTAATCCTCTCCAGACTTGAGGAGATGCGCCCGAGAGGCCGCAGCAACATCGCCACCCGGTCAAGACGGGCATTTATTACTTTGCCGCATCTCGGACAGCTCCCGCTGGCGTGCGCCAGGCAAATCCGCCGTTATACACACCAGGTTACTTCACACCAACCCATTTTAGATTTGCGTCTGGCGCAAGAGTCATTTATCCCGCTGGTATAATAGCAACAGCGCCCGAGATCCACCCACAAAGCTACTTGCGTTTTGCGTTTCATACTTGCCTTTCAGATCGTTAAAATAGGGCCCTTTGTGTGTGTTTTCGTTTTATGTCTGTGTGTCTGTTTTTGAGTGCACGAATACAGTATGTGTGGGTAAAGATGTGCTTGGGAAATGTCAGTGCTACTGTAATGCACTGCATGCACATACATGATTTTAATGCAAGGGTAGTTGACATTTGAGAAAAGTCAAGATACAGAGCTGGTTGCCACATGATGACTGTTGCTGCAGAGTCCAGTTCATTTGTATTCCATAGTGCTTGAAAAGACTAGACAGCCTTAATAATTATGGCAGATTGGCAACTGGAGCTGGTAATCGAGTGAAAAAAAATCTATTGGCTGGTCTCAAAGGCCTGGGACATCAATACTCTCCACTGCATGTCTTTAAACATCCTTATTACTGTCAATTTCCAGCCAGACCAACAACAAAACTAACACTGCCTTGATTGCATCTAGGCTTAATGTGGCCACAGTGGGCCTAATGTCCATCAAATTTCAATTGTGCAATACCAATTTGGCTGTAAGAAGTTTTTGTTGTGTTGTGACATGTCAGCTCTGTAAATGAGGTGTAATGTTGCTTATCAAAGCTTTTCTTTGCACAGTACGATGTAAACCTCACCCAGTCACAGGGAATAACTCACAATATAATTATTGCATAGCCTACAGCTATAACTTATACCCCTCTAATACGAAGAGGATATATCATATCTATCAGATTATAACCAACTGGTCATTTACAACGACTTATCAATGTATCTTTATGTACATTTGTTATAGTATTTCTTTATGTTTTTCCTATTTTTGTAGGTCCTTGAAGTAGAAGGATCCGATGCAACCCCAACCACAGCATCTAAAGTTTTGAACAGTGAGTTGATCCAATCCAAGCACAATTAGCATTAGTCAGTAAAGTCAACCTAAATACACACATTATTTATTTATTTATCTCTAATTGTTTGAGTTTCAACCTAAATACTTTAGAGCAGGACAGAAGCAGTTTTATATGGGGTTCTATTGTTGCATTACACACATTGTCCAGCTTTTTGCTGCAGACAGCTAGACTTTCCTGAAGCACAGCAAGTTTCTTTCCTTGCTGGTTTGGTTTGGTATTGTGTTGACTGGTTACAAGTATGTCTGAAATACTTTTACACTTGAGTGGTACATTCATTAATGTGATTTGACATGATTGTTACCAACCCCTAACACACCCACCTACAGAGAATGATAATACATTACACCTGTTACATACTGTACATACATGTACATACCCACCCTGTTAACAAATGCACCCCTTGTACACCTGCAGCTACAAAACTACCAAAAGTTTACATGGTTGTATTTTGTTGATGGATATGTTTAATAATTACGTGGTAGGAAAACTGTTGATTCGATAAGTTATGTCTGTTACAGCCCTTAATTTTATCCTGCCACTGCTTTTCTCATGTTTAAACCACACATTTGCCAACATTTGCCAATATGTCTGTTCCTTATCTAAAGTGTTGCATTACAAAAGACTACAGAAGCATTGCATGTATAAAATTTTCCATCAGTTCAACAGACATCTACAGCATTGATTAACATTTTATTTTGGAAACAGTTTTGTATTCATCATTCATGAGAGTCATTTCACCTCCCCTTCAAATGGCCTTCAGAGAATTGAGTATTTGCACCTCATGAATTGTGAATTTCTCTGTTGTGGTGGTTAACCTACGGAGTGAAACAGAAAGTAGTGATAGTAGTTTGTACCAATTCAGAAGTCAGCCATGTACGAGCACACCCACACATACACAAGCACAAACATTCAAAGACTCAAAAAGATGCATAAGAAAAAGAAAAGTGAAAAGGACAAAAAGACACGTTAAAAAACTTACATAAAGTCAAAGCAATTTTCACAAAGTGTTTGCAAGGCTTTTCAAAGTCCTTTGTGCTACAATTTACGGCAAATGACTAAGCATTAGTATGAGAAAAAAGACATGGAGTGGATTTGGAAAGGCAGGTGAAAAACAGAGAGATTAAACCTCATATTTCAGCAAAGCAATCCAAAGCCAATATAATATAAAGGGCTCTCCAAGCAGCACGCCTGCAGAGCAAGCAGGTGTTTGTGCGCTTATCAGGCTGGAGTCATGCCATATCAACCAAAGCCTTTGAAATATGAGATAACATTGCACGATATAGAACATTTGATGTTGAAATAAACTGATAGATGCACACTGTGTGATCCAAAGGAAGAGCCTTCAAATTTGCATGTCACATCCTGGAGATTAGGTTTAAGGCCATCAACCACCTGTGATAATTCTGTGCTGAAGATGCTGAGGATTGTTATCTCTGGAAGCGGATGCTGCAAATAGATTGCTTTATGAATTATTTGGATTGGTATACTTCAATTATACATTACAGTGTCTGCTTGACAAGTCTCCAGTGTAGTGTCTGTTGCGGATTTTCCTGTTTCCTGAATTTGATATCTGTGACAGTAAAAGCGACATAACTTGTAATATAATTTAATTGAAGAGTATAAATTATCAATGATACTAGCTGTAGTTGTATTAGGAGTGTAATACACTTCTCTTTCTTCCACACGTCTTCACATTTTTTATTCTTTATATTTTTAAATTAGGCTCACATTTGGTATTGTATAATACACAACTTGGCCTAATTTTAAATTCTAGAAATATACATTTCTTTTTGGAAGCGACCTTTAGTTCAACATGTTTCTGCTTTTAAATTGGGACATAAACTGTACACTATTGTTGTTTTTTTAATGATATGCACATTTTAAGCATCTTATGAAACAGGAAGTTAAATAACAATCTGTTATGGTTGTGAATGTTTCTGTTTCCTGTTTTATTTTGGTAGTCTGGTTTTCTGTCTTGTCTTGTCTTGTTTTACTACCTGTCTTTTGGTTTTCCAGCCTTTGTGATTGTCTGATATTTTTCACCTGTTTCCCAGCCCTTGTGTCACCTGCCCATTGTTAACCCTCGTTTACTTGTTTATTTAGTCTCTGTGTTCCCCTCGCTGTCGTCAGGTCATTGTACTGTGTATGGAATTCTGTGTGAGAGTGTGTCTCGGCTACCTTGGTGGTCTCGGTGTTCCTGGTATTTTGTTATTCCTTTTTCGGGGATTCTGCCTGTTCCTGTTTTGGAATTCTGCCTGTCCCTGATTTTGGGATTCTGCCTGTTCCTGCTTTTGGGATTCTGCCTGTTCCTGTTTTGCATTTTGCCTGCTGTCTTCAGGACTCCTTTCGTTGTTAGGATTTTCATTATTAAATATTAAACCTCAATCATGCCTGCTGTCTCTGCACTTGGGTCCGTGACATTCTCTGAAGCCTGTAACACATGCTGCTGATTTCAACAGAGGAGGGTTCTCTAACTTAATTTAGCTCAGTTCAGCAACTGTCAGTCCACATCTGTAAAACTCTTACGCTCTCTCTGACTGTGTGCATGCTGTATGAGTTTTTGGTGAGCAATGTTGGGCAAGTTATTCAAGAAGCGTAATATGTTACTCTTTACTTATTCCTTAAAGTATTACTTTTACTTATTACTTAGTATCAAAAGTAATTACTTACGTTACACATTATATACAATATTACTTTGCGGCCTATATAATTAGAATACTTCCAGCTGTTGAAATTATTGCTCTCTGTCATCCTTCGTTTAGCTTTTTGGCTAGTAGCCGAAGTGACGCGACCTGCCCTGACCTGCCGCATGCTAAATTACGACAAGTATACACGTCACGTCATCGTATGAGAGAGCCTACTTTGGATAAAAAACTAATCCCGGGTAATGCAGTAACATGGATCCAACTTGTTATTTTTTTTTGTATGTCCAAAAAGTCGACGCATATGGAACACACTTTTGCTTATAGTGCTTTAATTGTCCATATCAGAGGCACAAAACTTTCCCAAAAAGAGGCCTCCTATTGTGCGCAATATATGCGCACATGAGAGGATCCAGGTGTTTGGTGTGTGTGCATGTGTGTAAGTGTAAGCTGCAGCTGGCTCGCTGCTGTGTGCTCCTCTACACTGAGGCACTCGGACAGACCCCTTCAGCATTAATTACTGCGGCCATTAATCAGACTAGCACAAATAGCTGTGTAATCCCTCCACAATGCAGTTCTCTGGAGGGGGCCACCAGTGTTAATTGGATTTGATTGGATACTGGTATGATGCTGCACACAAAACATCTTAAGGTAATAATTAGAAGATAGATCAATTGGTCCTTTGTGGCATTTATCCTAAAGTGTAGGCTGCACTGCAGTTCTAAGGGCTACCTAAATGAAGAGCATAATTTTACTCCAAAAACAGTACTGACTAAGATGTTACCTTTTTTAGTTACTAAAATGTAACAAATCAATGTCCAAAAGTCTTAATAATATCTTATACAAATACATCCGCGAAGAGAACTATGTAAATAGAGGTATGATATACAGTTTGTGATTTTATGGAGATACTAGTCATTTCTCAGGTTGTTGAAAGGTTTATTGAAATGCATTACTACTTAGGAGGAGGAGCTCTATTTTCTGGAGTTCTATCTGGGCTGAACAAGATCGTTAAGGTTATCTTACAACAATAGAAAAATAATAGCAAACCATGAGCATTGTTGCATATTTGTTATATGCAATTTTTTTTTTCTTGTTCCTAAATATCCTATCCTATCATTTTTACAAACCTGAATTTAGGGCAGATGTGAGAAGCATTCCACACACAGATACTGTAGTATGTTACCATCATCTGTTTATTTGAGTCAACCCAACCCAAAAATATTCCTGCAATGGCGTTGCTCTCTCTGTAATATACAGTATACACACATCATTTAGAGTTTATACATTGCATTACATTGCACTGCAAAAATACAAATAAAAGATTATTTAATTGTATGAAACATTTAATTTATACATTCATAAATGCCACAATTTTAAACGTTGGCACTATAATATATTCTCCTATTGTATGTGCTTTTTTTCCCTACCTCTCTCTTCTCTTCTTCAAATTAGGAATCAGTCAGATGTCACTCTGTAAAAGCCTGGCCATCTGGAGTAGCATTTCTTTGGGGACCCATGCAGTGTACAGTTCTGTTGCAAACTGACTCCATACAGTATTTGTGTGCAGGGTCATAAGTTCATCACATTCATTCACCTCTTGAGTATTAATCGTTTGTTTCACAGGGTTACTTAGCTTTGCAAATTACGATTACACACAGTTGACATATTTGGGTTTTATACCATGACATGATTAATTGTGAGCTTCACAAACACACCTTAAACTTTAAAGTAGCACAAAGTTTACTTTATCTCAAGATAAGGCCAGAATCTAGGGATCACATGAAGTGTGTGTGTGTGTGTGTGTCTGTGTGTCTGTGTGTGTGTGTGTGTGTGTGTGTGTGTGTGTGTGTGTGTGTGTGGGTGTGTGTGTGTGGCAGATAATTGAGAACTTAAATATTAGGGCTGTCAAAAGATACTTTTTTTTGTTAATCGCCAAATTTCTGTAGTTAATCACGATTAATTAATAAAATTCTATTATTTTGCATTTCAGAACTGTTTAAGTACACATTAACAATGGAAAGCAATTCTTACCAGTGTATCTTAATTGGGAATCAAATTAATGCAAAGAAAGTTACTTTATGAACTTCACTTTAAGATTTGTATTTTTTTATTTACTGTAAACAAAAGAAACATGTGAAGCAGTCATTATTGCACAATTCCTCAAAGTACGTAACTGAGATGTAAGACTAACACTTTGCTTATACAGTACAAACAAAATGGTCCAAAAACCAGATGCCACTGCAGGACATTTGTAACCTTTACATTTTTCTAATAAGGAATGTAACAATTCTCTTGGACAGAAAAGGGGGTGGACAATGTCCCAAATGACAAAAACAGTTGAAAAAATGATACAAACAACACAGTCCTAAAACCGTATGCTGATATACATAGTCAATATAGTGTGCAGTAACTCCTAAATAATTTTGATTACTCACTGATGTCCAGTGATCACCGGTTAATGAGACAGCGTTTGCACTCTGCAGCAGTTCCAGTTGGGCTGCTTTCTCCGTGTCGTACAGGCTGTGTATGCGTCAAACTACTGTCGCCCTCAACAACTTTTTAAAAGTAAACTTTCCATTCAGAATCTTATTGGCATCCATTTCTGCGCACTCGCCATCCACTCAAAATGTAAATCTCAAATTTCCCAAACTATTGTTTGCAATGTTGACTCCATTTTCAATGTAAATCCACATGTATATTTTCTCCAGTTCCATATTCATTCAGTGACCACACTGTGCACTGAAACAGCACCAAGCCCATGGAGCATTAACCTGCCATTGGTCTCCATCTTCCTCTATTGCCCAAATCGATTAGTTTTGACTATTTTTTTTTATCAGTGTTTTGCAAGAATTTTTAAAAATGCTTCAAACAACAACAACACTCATATACAAAAAAGAGGACATTCTGCAGGGGGCTTGGATGAGAGATGTCTCTCTTGGAATCTGTAATTCATTTTTGTCTTGTTGGTGAGATTGGTGAGCATTTCTTTTTATTCTTTTCTTTCTTTCGAGCACAACACAAGGGTGCCAAATCAAAAATGTAGGCTACTATATAAATAATGGTCAGATTCTACATAATATTATGATACTAATTATGACTTATACGCACATGCAATACGAGATGTTTAGAGAGTAAAATGCAATTATGACAGCCAATTCACAATGCAGTTCAAAAATGTGTATTCAATAACTGATGTACAAATAACTACTCTAAAAATTCTGATTTCTCAAGCAATCCAAATTAAGGTACAGTATGTATAAAAAACCTAGTGCAGGTGTTGTTTCAAAATGATAAGAAACCACATTTTAGCAGAAAAAAACATACTGAGATATATGCAAAACATGAGAGAGAGAGAGAGAGACAAAAGCACTCCGTGATCCACAGTGACAACAGTGTTTCCCACACATAGGCTAATTTGTGGCACCGCTCCACACAATCAACACCAGCCGCCACATATTGTGTTTCGTTATTTTTATTTTTTTAACATTATTTAAAACATGCAGCGTATTCGTTCAGCTGCATTTCCTTTCCCTGCTCTCCTCAGTCTCTCTGTCAGTCACGCGTCTCTCTCACATAGGCTACACACACACACAGCCCCTCCCCTCCGTGCACACAGCATCTGTCTCCATGAAAACAAGAGAAGACGGCTGGCAAAAGTTCACAAAAGGTTGTTATCTTGTGAACACCTTTACACAATCGCACATGAAAAAGTCTTATAAAAATATTTTATATTCCAAATACAATGTTGTCAGTGTGTTAATGTTGGAGACCCGACCCTTAGCAAATCAGCGATTGCGCCTGCTTTACAAAGTTAACAAGTCGCAAGTTTGAGGTTAAATGCAGTTGGATTGTTGAGGTCAAAACACTATATGTAGCAGCTGTGAATCAAATAAACTTATTATAAATAATGTTATGTCATTTTTTTTACTCTTACACTGAATGTTTGCTGCTTCAATCCAGTTGAGTATTGAAAAATATTTTATGAGGGCCAGCCTGAACCAGAGGTATCCGTCTGAAACAGCAGAACAGTCTGGCCAGTGTAATTAGTTAGGTTATTAATTTGTTTACAATATGTTCAGGCTTCAATCAGTGCTGCTCAAGCAGAAAGACAGGGTCAGGGAGGGAAAGAGATAGATTCATTAGGCATTGAAGAAAGAGTAGGAGAGGAGGACAGCATCCAACAACGTGTCCTCCTCGTGAATCCAAGTGCTTGAGAAGTTTCACGGAGCTTGAGATGTGTTGCCTCTGTAGTCCGTCTGTTTTTTTCCTTTCTGCTACACCATCACAAAGAGCAGTGAATTTGCCCCAACAAGTAGAGAAAAGTGTTGCAGACACTAAAGGACATTAGCCTGCTACCCTGCTGCACTACATCTATGTCCTCTGTACGGAGGGTGATAGGTGTTGGTGACCGAAGCTTTGTTGGAAACCTTCAACAAGATCTTTTATCTCCTTAATGTCGTGTGTGTGTGTGTGTGTGTGTGTGTGTGTGTGTGTGTGTGTGTGTGTGTGTGTGTGTGTGTGTGTGTGTGTGCACGTGTGTGTGTGTGTGTTTTAACAGGCAATACAGATCTCATCTGAGAACTTCTGAAGTTGACAGGATCCAGAGTTAAATGTGAAGTCAGAGCTATACAGAACAAACAACAATAGTGACACGCCCATTACCAAGGGTGCAGCATGTCTGACAGTGCTCTGCAGGTCAGCAAAGTTTGGAATGGTTGCTTTTTTATGGACCTACTCTCTATATATTGAGGGTAGTGTTATTAAACTGTACTGAGATTTTCTAAATTCTTACCACATATATTTCATGATTCCTCAAACTTGAGTAGTTCTCGTAATTTCCTCTGAAATGTTTCAAGATGTTCCCCTGTGTAAATAGCCAACTGGAATATATGACAATGCAAAACAAATCACAGTTCTATCTGAAGGCTTACACCCTGTGAATGAGAAGTTAAGTGAATATCTTCTGCAGGGTTGGACTGACAAACAATAAAAGCATTGAAAGGGATTACAGGCTTTCTGTATATTGCAGTTTCTTAAATGGTGGGACACAAATGAAAAGGTCATAGCCTCTTTTATTATGAACGGTTGTGTACTGCTTGTATGAAATATAAAGGGTTTGTTTTTTCAAAAGCATTTGGCTCATAGTCACTGTTAATTTAAGTGTAGACCTAAACAGCCTTATATGCCATTAATGAGCCCTTTCATTTGCCTTTAAAACTCAGGGGATTGATTTTAAAGTACGTTGTCTTTATGATGCCATGCATTTGACAGCGAGTGGGTGCTCTTTAATATTACAGTGCAATCTAGAACTCAAATTCTTGATGCAGTATATCATTACGATCATCACGCTCACATACTTATATTTGCACTGTGGTTTGTAACTCAAACTTTAAAAGTAAGATTTTCTTTTAAGTTACATTATTTAACTTGGAAATTGTGCATTGAACAATGTTCTTGCTACCAGCTACATTATATCTGAAATGTGAGGATGAAATTGAAGACCAAAGCAAAATGTATTATCTTTAGTTGATTCAATTTGCACTTTGATTTGAATTGTTTTGCTCCAAATATTTTTTCTTGCTTTCTGTGAAACAGCCAGACCAAACACAGTGTCTGTACCAATCTATGTCTTTGTTAAGTAATTAATTTATCTCTATAATGGGAGCAAAGCTTGGCAAGCAATGCTGTGGGTAATTTTAATACCAATGACTCAAAAGTTTCACAATATAGTCCATGGTTATTCATGATACATATATCCAGTAACAGTCTGATATTAATCCCATTCATCAATTGTGATGTTCGTCCCATTGTCTATAGACTGCAGTATTCAAAAACCTGCATAGATATACTGAACATATTTGTGCTGCTGCTCTATTTCAGGTGTGATTTAATCTCTCATGTCAACATCAGATCACCCAGGTCTTGGGGGAATCTGATTGAGGTCTGATTGGTTCTTATCAGAACATGGAAAGCTTATTCTACATCCTTATCCTATGCACCAGATTTTGAACAATGAGGGAGACATTAATGTTAGATATGGATTTTATTTGATTCTGTGTATTGGTATAATTGTCATATTATATTCTCATCTCACAATTCTGCGAACATGCTAAAACAAATAACTGGATGCAAAGTGAATCTGTTGGTCTTACATACTAACATGGGAGTTTTTCCTCATGTGATGTTATGCCATTTATTAGAATTGTATGAGTGTACAATGTGCATATGAGAGCAGTGTGCACGCAGTGTTAGTGATATTGGTGATGTCGAGGGAGAAATTGCTTTTCTGGGACCCCTGCTGCACTTCAAGGGCCTTGCTTAGGGCTTATGTGATGTCTGTTTTGAGAGGATTGCTTCCTGTTTGCCTTGGATTCTGGGACATCTTTTTTCTTTTGTAAGAGAATTTTACTTTATGTAATTTATTTACTTAAATAAACTAAAATGTGCTGAGGGCCCTTACTGTTGCCTAATGTAGGTCATATGGTAAATACTGCAATGCTGCTTTCAGTGTCTGGATTTTTCAGAGGTTAGCTCATAAGATTTGTATTACAAAGGGTGGGACAGCTCGTGTGTGTCTCTGTTGTCTCCATGATAGAGGAAAACAGTGTCTCCCCATTGTGACCCACCAATTGGATGTAAATAGATAACTTATCTTCTCTTCTCAAGTTGTCACCTGTTATATCGATTCTGAACAGTTAAACACTTATTCAATAGCTTTTCTCTTTGTCTGTATCCCACCCTCCACCCCATACAATCTTCATATATAACAGTACTTAGCCATTCAAATTACTTCAACAGGTTCATTTTCAGCCTGTTCTCATGAACCATTTGTTCAAAAAGCTACAAAACATTAAGCACTGTAATTCTTAGCATTCCACGTTTTTATTTTTATTTATTTTTTGCTGTATTCACTACATTGACGGACGCTGTATAAGAACGCCGCTGGCCGCGTAGGGAGGAGGTCGGGGTGGATGTGTCTTGGTCAACATACAGGACTCTCAAGCCAGAGAGTGGAGTTTACGTCCCAGGGAAAACTAAAGCCTTTCACCCAGGAAATGCATGTTTCTTACGAGTGTTGTAATCCAAACCACAAACTTTGCCTAATCTTAACTTTCGTCACAGCATATTTTGTGGACTAATTTTAACCATAATGTCCACCGTAAAGATCGGCAGCCCGTGGTGCTTTGTACGAAGCATAAAGTCACCTACTTTTGGGTAACTAAACCACCAACTACTGCTAATACAACTGAGGTCTGCCGGCATCACAAAGCTCTGGGGTCTCATTTATAAACGTGGTGTATGCACAAAACGGGGCTGAAAACGTGCGTACGCCACTTCCCACGCAAAGGTTGTGATTTATAAAAAACAAACTTGACGGGAGAATGTGCGGTCCTCCACGCAAACTCTGAACCGTGCGTATGCACATTATGGAGACAAAATAGGAATTGGCGACGTAGATGGTGAGGTGGTGAACTGAAGTCAGACTGCAGAAAGTAAATGGGAATAACTATAAAAGTCATCCACGTTACCATGAAGATTAAATCCAGCAGTGTTATTTGCGCTTGTACTCAGTGATAACTGTTCCATAAACTCAAATCTTAAATAAAAAAAAATTCTTAATATTTAATCGGCGCTGTCGCCGTCACATTGTCCGTTACGGAGCGCAGGAGGATGAGATGGCCCGACAGCATGGAATACAGGATATTATCAAATACCCTACCATTAGACAATGGCAGAACACAGTGTAAATAACTAAATGTCTATCTTTAAAACTATGCATATATCATCAAAGTCTGAAAATACAGCCGTTAAGCTCTCGCCAATCTTTACCCTTAATGTCCTCGTTATCCGAACTTTAAAACTGTTAACAAAACCTTCATTAAAAAAAGTGTGTTTGCCTATTACACTTTCTTTTGTCTTCAGATTGTATTGCTGTGTTGGCAAGGTGTTAACAATCACAAATTGTTGTAAACATATAAATACTGCGGTGACCCCCGTGCGTAATCCTGCATGATGGCACTGCTGGCCCTGTAGGAGGACTAACCCCAATGGAAGAATCAAGAGAAAAAGAGACTTTAGGGACCATGACGATGACTGGCTAATTTGCTGATTTAGATTCCCTAAAGCTGAGCTCGTGGATCTATGTACTGAATTGGGTCCAGTAGAGAGGGCAAGGTGCCGGAACCGTGCCATCCCAGTCCAAATACAGGTCCTAGCCACTCTGGGGGAAACCAGCTGTTTCCAGAGGGAAATGTCAGTTTCAATGTTTTTTTAAATAAATATTATATATAATCTTCAACTTCCTCACTAAGGCTTGTTTGGATATAATATATAGTTATTTTAAATCTTATTATATACGTCTGGTATATCGAAGCTGTCCCCGAGTGCCGTACTGCCTGCCTTTTTGAAAGATTTTATTAATAAAGGTAGTCTATAGATCCGGTTTCCCCACACTGTGGGACAACAGGGCAAAATTATAATTCAATTTTTGTTTTTTTTCTATGCCAGTCGTCATGATTCGGCATGATTTGGTGGGGTCATTAACATACTTATCAGCATTCACGAGGTGCTTTGCATTGACCATTTATGGTTAAAAATGGGCATGTACAGGGCGGGATAAGAGGCTAATCCACATAGGCACGCTTGTAGGTTATCTCTGATTTATAAAGGGAACATTGCTTACAGGTGTGTGCAGGAGCGTCGGACTGGGGGTAAAACCGATACTGATTACCAGGGCCCAAGGGGAGGGAGGGCCCTTGAAAAGTCTGGAATATATTTTATTTCACCTGGATGTTTTCATTTATTAATTAAATTTCATAATGCATGTCAGAGGAAATGTAAAGTTAGTGCATTGGCTGAATAACTTGGTTGATTGACTGACTACATTTTGTATACAAAAAGACTATCTAAGTTCTCACCTACCCCTTGCTAATGCGCCAAATGGTTTAGTCTATCTGCACGCATTTTGTTTACGTTAGTTCAGTTGAGCGTCTGGTGGAGCGCAAACTTCCGCTGTAGAAATGTCTTTCTCAAAGAAAGCCAAATCATGCTACCAAAAAGAAAGGAAAGACAGGAGGAGAGAAAACGAAAGGAGGGGAAACAATTGGTAACTGACTTCTTTTCAAAGAAAGGTGAGCACAAACTAGAAAACGAAATCCATGGTGCTAAACTGCTTGAATATCTCCGCGACTCCGTGCTAAAAAACGACTGAGACAACCCATTAAAAGAGCAGAACATACACTTTCAAATAATAATTTGGTTATACATGTAATCTGAGCTAAAGGCTAAATAAATAAACTACACTAACAATGCTGTTTGCATACAATATACCATTGTAATGTTTAATTTTAAATGAATAGGCTATAATGTCTATAATTAGCAATAATAGGCTAATCAGTGTCATAGGTAGCTTGGTAGCTCATTGGCAGATACATATCATGTCGACATTATAGTTATGTCAGATTCAGTAGATGTTAACATTGTGAAACACATGGCCCTCAGTTACAGAAACTGTCACACCAGGGAGCAACAGACCCCTCATCCTCCTCTTTGGATTTGAGACAAGGTGAGCTTATATCAAAATTAAAGCAAACCATGTTTAGCCATTTTGACTGAAAGGTGTTAAGTAACACTAACATCTTAGTGTGTTTTATTATATTAGGTTACAATTAGGATAAGAGGTTAATATCAAATGCATCCTTCATAGAGAAAGAAGATAGAGAAGATGTGATTGAGGATGATGGGAGTGAAGACAGCAGGGAGCATAAGTGTTGCTCTGAGCACAGTGTGGAAATGAGAGCTGAGGAACTGGAAAGTAGGCAGAGCAGTGTAGACCAGTTTTTGCCAGAGGATCCAGGACTATGGCCAGATAAATTAACAGATGATCAGAGAGACACCATAGAACGTAGGCTGGCCAGTAAAGGTACAGAGAAAACTGACTAAATGTAGTAGTAACCACAGTAAAGTAGGCTAGAGAATGTTGAGAAAGGAGGTTTGAAATGTGTGTCATCAGGCTACTCTAAGCATTACAGTTAATAGTTATTACCCTATAAACATCTAGGCCTACAGATTCATGTGTACAGAGGCCCGATTATTATTTAATTTTTTTTGGAGGGGGGTGAGTTGAGGAACATGGGGGCCCATTAGGACTGCCTATGCATAGGGCCCAGGGTCTTGTGCTACGCCCCTGGAAAGATGTAAAACATTTTCCACATAATATGATCAAACTTTTATGGAGTATCAACAGATATAATTATGTTTTTTCATAGACAACGTCACAGACGTATGCCACTTACTGTAGTGGAAACTATCGGCACTTTTCAGTTAGAATTCGCCACCTTACAGAGCCAGAAAAGACTTTGCGGACGGCCCGCACATTCTCACGATTGCTCAAAAGTTTGCTTGACGGCCCGCACATTCTCACGTCAAGTTAATTTTTTATACATCACAAAGTGTCCGTGAAAACCAGCATACGCAAGTTTTTCGTGCATATGCAACGTTTATACATGAGGCTCCAGGTGTTTTGAAGGCACTGCAAAGGCAAAGGCATCTCTTTTTCCCATTATAAAGAACAAATATGAAAGCCCATTACTAGCTTATAATGGGATGAAATAGTGATCCTTGTTGTGGATAAATAAATGAATAATGGAGTGCTGATGTTGAACAAGATTGTCAAGATCTGTCTATAGGTGAAAGTGGGCCTCGTTTTGCCAGATGGGCTCACACTGCAGCTTTCTATTAGTTACCCTTTGTAGAAATAATTTTTAGAAGCTGGCAGAAGAGCTATTTTCAATTCAAGTAATATGCTTTAAACCTCTTCATCTACACTAATACATGCAGGAGAAAATTGCTTCATGATGTATTCTTCATGTTCACCTGTCCTCGTTGCATATCTGCGACCAGTGTCTAATACCACAGTGTGTATTAGAGCCAAATAAAAACATGCGTGAAACACACTCTTTCCCCCATTTCCACTGCTGTAATCAAATTTAAGGTTTATTGGGCCAACATATCCCCATCCCTAACTACTTCAGATATCTCTGAAACTCCTCGGAGTATGAGCAGTAAATCCCAGACAAGATTGGTATTATAATACTACAGATCTCTACAGAGTTATGGGCTGCCGGGCTGGATTTGTGCCAGGGACATTTAAGCTGTATTTAAGTTTCTTGTGACCAAGGTTAATTGTGTTTCTAAATCAGTAGATGAGGAATTGTTCTGATATTAAATTTACTGAATGGAATATCCTCAGTATAACTGATCTCCAATGTGAGATTAGTAGGCAGGATTTCAGCCCCACTGCAGTAGACACCTCAGTGTGGGAAATATACTAATCTCTAATGACATCAGTCATGGTCTGAAATATTCTTTTCCCGTAGGATATGGACTAAAATTCACACATTGGTTACCCGGCTTAATTTTCTCAGTAGTACCAGCAGGGTTTTAAATTGTTTTAAATCCACCTAATATGTGTGCGATCCAAGCTCTTCTATCCATTGACTAATATCTAAAAATCAATTTTGAGCAAAAGAAGGTCCTTTGAATTAATGCGTTTCATGAAGGAAATATGCATTTGCATATTACAATTCTTGATGTTAGCAGATTTTTTCATGAAACGATGAAAAAGGACACACCAGACATTCTCATCCAGCAGTTTCACACTGTTAAGTTACCAGTATCTTTGCTCAAATTACTATGTAGTTGTAGTCTCTCAGGGGTACTTATCTCTACTGAAACAGCATTAGCTGCACGTGATTACAGGTTCCAATAACAGTTTACAGATTCACTACCAAATGTGAAAAAAGGAAGACACAAAAAACAAAACAGGCAGCACATCAGAAGATTGTCTTTAATTTTAGTCATTTAGTTGTTGATGAGACTTTTTTTTTTCTCTAATTAAGAAAACCCATAGACCGTTTTGCACCGGATGTCATCCAAAATGTTGGCAACAGAAGTTGCATTTTGACCAGTCCTCCAGATGAGTTTGCAAGCTTTGAACATTGGATTTAAATGGTTACCAGTATCAAAATATCTATTTGTTGCATGTCCAGCTGTCAGAAACAACATTCCAACAGCAAACTCAAGTTCTAAGAAATCCCGATATGCATTTAAATTGAGTAAATTTAAGGCAGGAAGCATTCGTGATCTTTGCTGGTTAATGTGTAGCTCAAAAAGTTATTGCACTCCGCTAAACTGCTGTTGCCGAACTGCATGCTTAGCACGTCATCATTGTTTACGAACTGTAAAATAAGGTCTCTACAGACTCACTTTTCTTATGTTATTTTTAATTATGCCAACAGTCCAATGCACCAAACTTTGCTCCCAGGTTTGATTTAAACAAAATTGGAGAGGAATGTTGGGGGAACGGATCACATTTCTTGGGGTGAGACTTACTATAAACAGGTTTGAATTGAGGAGGAATTGACAAGGGAACTTTAAAGTGCCCATATTATGAAAAAAAGTCTTTTTCTGGGATTTGGGGTGTTATTTTCTGTCTCTGGTGCTTCCACACGCATACAAACTTGGAAAAAAAAAAATCCATGCTGTTTTGAGTGAGATACGGGTTTCTGAATGTCTTCTGCCTTCAATCTCCGGGTGGGCTGGTCAAAATCGGCAGGGCTTTCTACGTCACTAGCCAAAACGAGGTGGCTAACCGTAGCATGCTAGCGCTAACATGCTAGCTCGTTTTCAATGGCAAAACACTGCTACAACACACACTAGTTCACCATAATCTACAAAAGAACTACTTACATGTCCCTGTTCTACAGGTATTCCACGCAAAGTTGGAAGTGCGCCCTCGTTTAGAAGAAGTCTTCCGGCTAATCCTGTCTTGTACTGACTGAAGTTGTAGAAACAAACAGCTAGCTGATGTGATCCTTACCTAGCTACTGCGCATGTGCGCCTCCCAACAAAGATGGGATAGAAGTGAGATGCCTCACTCTGTAGCTAAAACAGAGACCTGAACACACAGGGTGAAAAGAGGAGCTGCAGCAATGTCCAGTACAACAAAAATATGGTGTTTTTTGAAAATTAAACCATGTAAATATATTCTGGTACAACCTCAAAATACAATTATGAACCTGAAATGAGCATAATATGGGCACTTTAAACGCACTATCCTGCATTACCACTGTATTGTGACAGTAAACTATGGCTTTTGCTTTACTATGCTCTAATTCATGTGGCAATAATAGTGAGTTGTTGTACTGATACGAAAAGATTATTTGAAGATAGTATTATTCATACTGTATGGCAAAGTGCTACAGTATCAGATAACAAATAAGATAAAAACATGGGTGTGCGTGGTGGATTTAGCTGAACACACCTAGCCATGCTGGTTAATTTCCTTTTTTATTTTAATCTTATGTAGCCCTGCATTTACATTAGTTTTGGCTGTCTGTTAATTCAGACAAACTCAGTTGGTAAAAGCAATGAGCAGTGAGTGTACATCCTCATTCTGTGTGGTTGACTCTTCCTCTTGGTACAAATCAATAGTGATTTCATAACAGACATACTCAAGCATTAAGTTTTTAAAGTCCAGCTGTAATTCAATTTCAATTTTTTTTTTTTTTAGATCTTCTCTATAAATCAGCTATCCTGCCTTTTTTAAGAAAAATAAATAACTATCAGAGATGGCGCCTTGTGTCTGACCATATATCGTTGGCATTCCTATTTTTCTTTGTCTGGGGAACTTTTTTTACAAATGGCTCATCAAATCATTCACTTTGAATGGTTTTTGCATTAAGCAGTGACTGTCAGTGTGTTTGTTTCTTCATTATCATTAAACGTTAATAAATATAACAGTGTAATGCAATCCAATGCAAAAGCTATGCAACAGATCCTACCTTTGGGAAGCTTACTGTCAATACAGTATCAGGAACTCCATGGTTATTTTTGAGGCTGTATATAGTGTTACTGTGCTGGATTGCAATTCAGTAGATTGCAAGGTGTTCATGTTATTGTGTCCACCCTGTGTATTGTACACAACAAGCATATATACAGACATGTATTGCCATTGTATTTTGATTGGCTAGGGCAGAAAAGTAAAGAAACTAATGTGACAGTGTCAGCTCAGCTGCCTAATAGTAAATATATGGAAGCTTAAAAAGAAGTTGAAGGTGCATTGTCAATTGTTCACATATTTTGTAGTCACTGGTACACGTGGAAGCTGCTCACAAAAGAGTATCATTTTGTGTCAAATTAATGGTGCTCTTTTCCAATGTGTCCGCTTTATTAAACAGTTTTAAGGGCCATCAAATGTGGTCTACAGCATTGCAAATATCAGTATTGAGTCTAATTTAATTTATCCAAATCTCCATCTTTCCCAAATTATCGCTCACCCTCAGTCAAGCTTATTCTGAGTCTGAGCGTAGCCTATTCAGGAGCTGAAATGACTTTTGGTCTCTGAGAAGAAGAGATGAAATGTAACAGCATTCCCTTTACTTTTCTCTTCACTTACCCGTCTCTTGTGCCCTCAACCTTGAAGTCATTATTATGAATTCTCTCCTCCTGTAACTTAAAGAAGTTGAATGCAGATGATCACATTGTGCACATTAGAACAGACCTGCGCTTTTCCACTTATCATGGGACATTTGTTGTGATGACATATTGTAATGGGATGAAAAAAAGCGATTGTTTCCGTTACAGCAGCTTCAATTAGCTATGTCAGGCTTTCGCTATGTTCAATTTTGAGGTTCTTGGCCTTCCTTCCTGTTAGAAAATCCCCTTTGAAAGACGCAATACTATCAGGTTTTGCATCAAAAGCAGCACAAGGGTAAACATTGTAATGAAGCAAGATAAAATGCCTCAGGGGAGCTACAGTTTATGATTTTACAAATATTATTAATTTGACAATTATTAGAGTAAATTTTTGTATGGTTAACTTTAATATTGGTCATTTAGGCAACTGATTACAGAAAAAATACAAGTGAGCCAAAACAGACACCCAAAGTAAAACTAATTCATTTTAGGAATTGGAATAAAATTGCTTGGATACAGACGTCCATTTATCAGCTAGAATATTCTTTCCTGCCTGTGTAAGTTTGGACAATTCGCTTCAGTATATTTAAGATCAATTTCATAAATACTAGGGCAAACTTATAGCCTAAATCAAGGCCTATCTTTAAGCAGCAAGTTCCCTCATTTGTTAGTTTGACTATATTCTTCTAAAACATTAATGTTTGTATAAATTGGTGTTATGAAATAACAAACTGTTTGCGTGAAATTTCTGTGTTCAACTCAATAATGGGTCAGTTAAGGCCATTGTTATTAAAGCCATCCTTTTGGGATGTTAGGTTATGCAAAGTTACTTTGTATTGGACCCTGTTCCCTCAAACCCCAGTCCAGACGGACGGAAGAGGAAATTAATACTCAGTCTGCCAATCATACACAATTAACCCAAAAGGTCTGCTGTTCCCCAGGGTGATCTCCTCCATTGTTAAAATGTCAACAAGGCAAAGAGAAAAACGAAACGAGGAATTGTTTTAAATTCAAATATGGGTCTTGGATGCTGCTGGATAACAAGTTAGCTGTCCATTTGTATTTCTCTGATGTCATCTCTATTCTGCTCCTCTGTGAACTTGTGTTGCTCAATGGCAGGGTCTGAAGCCTAATGAATATTTATGCCCCTAGGTAGCTAATGCGATATGAAAAGATAAAAGGCTTTTATCAATTGTCAGTCTGAAAGCAATCACCAAGACTTTGTATGCTGCTCCACAATACACTTAAAACTGTTGGGGAAAAAGTAGAATAGAAGAAATAGAGTACACTGAAGTCTTTAAATTTAAAGTCATTAAATTGAATCCACTTAAGCTGAAAGATGGTGAAAATCAGAACAAATCAACTATGCAAACTATGTGACTTTAATCTAGTGATGGCATTAAGGCATTAAGGCACTTTAAAAAAACAGTGTTTGTGCTATTGAATGGCATGTCAGAAAGGTGAACATGTTGACACAGTGACCTAAAATGACCTGATATGAAAGCTGAAAGACATTGTTGGAATTTCATAAAGCCACAGATAAAGGGGAAAAGCAATTGTTTTTCCGAGTATTATTGGAGGCATGTGTCTTTTATATTTTTCCAATGCGGACCTTGTAAAGTTAAGCTTCTCCATTTATAGAAGGTTGATTTGAATTAGCCAGGACATTTCTATATGGCTGTGTTACATCGGTACTGTCTTCATCTGGAATGTTCTTTCAGTTATAAGCAAATGTGTTTCAGCCAGACTGTCTGTTTGTTCTGCTAAATTATTACAACCTTGAGCAAGAACAGGAGTCTAGCGATCAGAAGTGCAACATTGAAATGCTTTTAAGTGAAAACTGCAATGAAGTGATTGTAGTGCTAGCAAAGTGCTCAGTAGGGACAATAAAGAATACTGCACACGGGCCACAGCTCTGCTTGCGCTCACACAGGAAGTAATTATCCATGAAATTCTTTTGGTTACATTATTCCTGGAACAGGTTCACAGCCTTGTCATACATCCTCCAGGTGTCCATAACAAAACAGTGCACTAGGTAACCTGCACTTAAGCCAAAGAAGCAGATTTTGTTTTCTAAAATATGTGCATATTGCTCTTTGTTCTACAGTAGCAGATGTAAATGATCCAACAAAAACACTGTAAAACTTTGCATAGAAAAAACAAGCCCATATAGTTTGTAGACCATTATGACCCATGTGTGTCAGTTGTTGCCCTATTCAGGTTCTTAAAAGCAAATATTTTCAATGTAAGGCCTGTTAAAGAAGAGCTCCACACAGGTTATTATAAGCTTTTGGCCATGGTGGGATCCTAGTCCCTACTATGGCATGTAGATTCATGCTCTAAACAGCTATAAATACATGTCTTTACCGCTTGCATATGGAGAAATATAAGCTTTGGCAGGCCAGTTGTGCTGACCATGGCAAGCACTTCAGCACAAATAATATAATTTAGTTAAATCTCAACTGCCAAACGCTCTCTTTTACACAAACTTGCATGCTGTATATAACTACTTGACAGAAGAAAAGAAAAAAAGTGCAGCACTAACACATTTGTATATGATGCTGACACCACCCGATTACATCTGTTCAGACAGTGAAATTGGGCCACTTTTTTGCATTCCTGTGCCTAGCTATTTAAATTAAACCTGTCATGCTCCAAATAAGGTGGCTATCAAAATACCAGAGTGAACCAGCGATGACTTGACAAGGAAATAAATAAATAACTTAGCAGGTTGTGGTCAGCAAAAGTGCCTGCTACCACTCCTCCTACCCCATCCTCAAGCCTCCCAAAAAAGACACATACTTGCATAGACTCAGCAGTGCCAGGCTTAAGTTTTAGGATTAGGTTGTCAGGTAAATTTTTCATGGATAGTCACACAAGTAGGTAACCCATGGAGCCAGCATGTAGCTTTATACAGGTCTGAATAGAGTTATGCGATTAGGGCTGTGATGAGCCACTGGTGAACATCGCCTGGCTCTGGACAGCTGCAAAGTTAGTACAGTGCTAATTTCCCCTTCAGAGCGAGGATTGGTATCAGAATTAGATAGGTAGATAGAAAGGTAGATATTTAGGTCTGAAATGGTGTGGCAAACAAGGAACAGAAAGCACAGGAGACAACAAAGCATGTTTGCCCCAGACTCCTACCTTCACTAAAGACATCACAGTAAAATCTATTTGTCATAACTATAATATGATGTGCCTGGGATTAATAAAGCACTGATTTATGAATATGAGTACTTTGGGTAATTTTACCAAAATAGTAATGATGACTTACAATGCCACATTTTCAATGTTTTTTCAGTTTGAATATCAATTAAACATATTTGCGACTTTCACTCCAGCTGACACTCTTCTGTTGTCATCCTGCCTGGGCTCCAGGATGCTTTTTTGAGATTTAATGCAACTAAATAATTTATGGTCCTCCTGTCATCAAACACAAGATTCACTGATTGACTCCTCTTTTAAAGGGAAAAGCAAAAGGCATTTGTTAAAAAAACAACTCAAGGATAAAACTTTGCCATTAAAACAAACCTTTCTCAGAACATTTCATCTAGTGCCATCCATGGAGGGTAGAGATATAAAAATCATGAACACAAAGTATACAAACCACAGAAGTGGAGATCAGAGCCATCAACATTATGCAATTAGGGTGGAAGCGACATCTCTCAGGCTCCCTTGACAAATTTTCTTTTTACCATAGACAAGCTAAAAGGCTGGAGATTTTCAGACTTTGATGAAAAGGCAGTGATAGGCATAGGGCGGTTATGCTACAGCTAATTGCTATCAAAAGATCTCTCATGAATCCAGCAGTTTTATTATTATTATTATTATTATTATTATTAGTAGTAGTAGTAGTAGTAGTAGTAGTAATAATATATATGTAAAACATTTGAGGTAGAAAGTGATTTTCCATGCCTTTCACTTTCTTTCTTTTAGCTTTCTTGCTTTCTCTTGAGTTTAAGGCAATACTCCAGCTCCTGTAGGATTAAAGGGGTCTATTATAGCCTGAGCCAGATACAGTTGTGCCTTAAAAATAATCTCGAGAATATGTAAAATCACTTTCTGAGCTTAAAAAGCAGTGCAACGGGGAAGGTTGAAAAGAAAGGAGGTTATGTAATCACATCGTCAAGTTCTGGTACAAGTATTGTTGCAGCAGAAAATAGAAAAAGGCCAGCTAAAGGAGAGAGAGAGTAATCTAAAGAAGTAAAAGTATATTGTACATATAGGTCCTCCCCATTTTCCCATGTAAGAATAAAACAGCTTTTAGAGCTACAATTAGCTTAAAGAAGCTTAAAGAAAGTACTTATTTGTGTAGATCAGTTATTATTTAGATATCTTTTTTAGTAGCCCGGCATTTTTAAGATGCTACTGTGATCTCTGTGTCTTTTGAACAGAGATAGATAAGTGTAGATTATGTGACAATAATAGATAGATGGAAAGGCCAATGCAGTGCACGGCAAGGAATTAAATGATAATTGAGACTCTCTCAGTGTTACTTAGAAAGGTCTGCTAGTGAATTAGGACATAAACGATCTAAGTACTCTTTTGGTCCCATCCTCCCATGTTTTGAGGCAAAATGGCAAAGATTATTGTATTGATTGCCACGCAGGATTAAAATGATTAAACTATTGTTCAGCAGTTACGTAAATTAAAATAGACACCGGGATCAGGGCTGCCTGCAGGACTGTCTGAGGAACTTGATTTTCTCTCAAATATTGTGGTGGGTCAAGGTATTGTGATTGTAGAGATATTTTTCTCTAAAACTGTGATAGGAAAGGGATAATGGGGGGTAACTACAAATACTAGATTTATTAAATGTTTAATGCAAAAATGTATACAGCCGGTGTCCAAAAAAGCGCAAATTATTTTTTTTAATTATTTGATGATGTCTTTATGCCCTTGCATAAATATGTAGTAGTTGCTCTGCTTTTGAATTGCACCAACATACAGTAGATCACCAAGTATTAGAGATATATTTGTCATATAGTATGGGAATACAAATCTTAAATCTATTTACCATGGGAGTAGTAAATATATACAGCTAACAAAACAGAACAGTTTTATTATTGGTATTCCTTTAAAAACCTTTTTATTCTACAGTATCGCTGCTATGCTGTGAGATTCTGGATTGGTCGAAATTATGAAAATGTATCTAAACTCTACCAATAAAACTTGCCAGTTTTAGACTGAAAGACTGAAATACCCCTTGTCATCTTTGGTTGTTTATTTTTACATGAGTGACGGCTGCTAAAGAGAAAAAAAGCCACTTTCTTTTTCTCCTTCACAATTAAAAAGGGGTCAGATATGGTTATGGGTTCTGCTTTTTCTTCTGCAGTCAGCACTGCTATTCATATGTTGGCCCGCTGGCACCAAAGCTTCAAATGATCTGAGTTTTACCTGAGAGAACCTGTGGTTTGTGGCTGTTGTTGTAGCTGTTGTATGAGACACAGAATGAGTCAGATTGAACTACAAGGGCTTTGCCAGGCCACTTTGCCACTGGCAGGTCCTGGGGCACATTGTTGCATCACTTCTCCCCTGATGCTGTGGGGTCTGGAGAAGAAACAAACAGGTTACGGGTGTTATTTAGATCATGGATGTGTGGGTGGGTGATATGGTTGGGCTTGTGCTGTCTGCATGATACTGCATGGCAGTCGTAGTTGCAAAATGCTACTGAAGCACTAGTTGAACACTGCTTTATCATATCAGGTTCATTTTACAGCAATATTTCCAGTTCCAGTTTGCAGAAAATGTTTGTGATTGGACGAGGCATTCATCTTTAGCCTCTGGCCTAATGGGAATGCTCTCAAAGATGTGATGTCGGGTGAGAAGGATAGATCATAATTATCTCTCCACAATTGCTGTTTTGGAGGGATGTAGAAAAAGCAAAAGGCTTCTCTGCAGAACAGGTGATCAAATGCCAGTTCCTCCAGGATTTCGCAATGTCGCAATCGCAAGATTCATGCAAATTCAACCAAGCACCGTGAATTCGGTGCGACCCGCAATTTTGACCAACGCAGCAACTCTTCCGCAAATTTGACCAATAACCGGAATTTCCCGTGACTTCAACCAATAACAGCAGTCCCACGTGCCAGACTTTGCGTCAGTATGTGACTCTGAGAGCCACTGACACCATGTACGTGGCCAAATTCATTTCCTTGTTTCTGATATGAAGACGAGACGTGTGTGACTCGAACATCTCACATTTACCAACAAAATGTACAGCGAAATACCGTGCAAAACATTTCAGACCGTCCTGCCAACTATACATTTTAACATCAATGTACGCTGTACCGTTTTTTCTCTCTAAAATCGCTGAAAGCTGCTGCTGTTTCAATCCTGTCGGCTCTCTGCAGCGGGTGGGGCTGCTGCTCAGTTCCACCCCGCGACTGACGCGCACACACACACACACAAACACACGGTGTGCGCAGGAAAACCTGGAGATGAGACGTACAGGATGACCTAAATTGAGGACAGCTATGCTCGTTATTGTAAATGCAATGATAAGGTAAAGAGTAATAAGTACTTTATCAAACCGTATGAATGTGTGTCCCAGGCCAGGATAGGACATTAACTAACAATGTAAAGATCAACAAGCCACTGACACGTGTTAAAATTTTAGTCATTCAATAAATTATAATTTTTTTGTCTTAGATCCACCAGCCATTTTCATACTATATTTATATATTTGCAGCATCATGAGCCTTTTTGGTAAGGTTACTAGGAAAACTCAGCCCAGAGTAGTTTTTTTTTTTGCAATTTTCACTGTCTCTCACAACATATATACAAACAATAACTTTTATGGAAATTTTTTTACAAAAGCTCTCGCAAAATCAGGCATTTTGGGACGCAACAATCTAAAAAAAAGGCGGCAAAATCCTGGAGGGACTGGTATGCAGTCCGGACACATGCAGTGGTAGCATTTCTTAATGACATAGCTGATGTACTCCAGGCTGAAGCTCAGACCTGAGGCATGCAGACAAATCAATGGAAGTTGGGGGAACTATAACAGACCGAAGAGCTGCAAACACAGCCGATTGCTGTGAATTACCAAGTGTACAATTCAAATGTTGAATCATCCATCCATATTCAACCACATAACTGGGTCTGTGTTTAAGCTAACTAAACCAGACATCCTTTGACCTATAGCTACATTCACCATCTACTCTTAGATAATCCAGAGGCATTTCCAAGCTGTTTCTGTTAGTGCCTCCACAAGGAGCTGCATAGAAGACATCCAAATCAATGCCTGATTCACCCCTACTGGCTCTTTTCAATGCAAATAAGCAGAATCTCTTCTCTGAGCTATTTCAGGATGTGTGAGCTCCTCACATTTCTTATACGCATATATGTACACAACCTGTGTAGTAAACTAACACCAGGAGCTTGTGTCCATGTTCTTCACCTTTCAGTCTCTACGGGAACATTCTTGTATACCTTAGTAAGGGTAAGGACTTAAAGTAGATTGTGTGGGAATCTTTATGCCCAGCTCTTTCTTCACCATCTTGGCCTGTCTCGCAAGACTGCAGCTGCTGCACTGATTTGCCTGTTGTTGTGCTCTATCTTACTTGTGATACTTAAAGATAATTGTACACCTTCACTAGGGGCAGCAACAAAATCTCAAATAGAAAGAAATAACGCACTTTTCCATCACAGGCAATCTTAGAGGGCCTACCTCTTATTCCAACTGCTCTACACGTGGCTACAAAGGGCCCCAACCTGCACTGGACAATGCTCAGGTTCTGAAGCCAACATAACTACTTCATCTGCAAAAGCAGAGAAGCAATCCTGCCAGGGCAAAACTGGACAATTTATAATTCTTGACGGACGCTTGAAAGAGAATAGGTGACGAAGCACAACCTTGGCAGAGTCCAACTCCCACTGAGAGCATACATGACCTATATGCCAATGATGCAGTCGCAGCAAACATTCCACTGTTGTAGCTACTTGTCACTGCAAGAAACACCCATTTAACCTGCTGTAAGTGATGCAATGAATTTAAATCAGAGACTGGAGATTGGAGCTGACAGCCGTCTTCCCATTTTGACACATCAGTCATAATACATGTCATGCCATTTAGCTGCCAGGTAGTGTTAGGTAGACAAAAGGGCACCACATCCTCTTAGAAAAGTTAGATAGCACACTCAAACACATACACACAAACAGAAAGGCAAACTTTCAGGCAAATGCTTGGTGAGTAAATGAGAAATATGATACTTTTCAATTATGCCTTTGTTAAGATTCAAATAATTAGTGAATCTTCATATTTTTCAAGCGGTTGGATACACGTTGCTTAACAATGTGTTTTCAAATGTGTGTTTTTGAATGCTAATGCATTCACTGGGGATAGTTTATTGTATAGTTTATGACTTTCTCGATGCTGTTATACAGGAGCAGTGCTCTCCTACACCCACCCCCTTAGACTGAAACACATACAACACGTTCCAGTGGTATGAATAGTGATTATTGTGAATGTAGTTACAGTATAGACCTTTATATTTGTATGGAGAGTATTGCTGCTTATTGATTTTCTCTTGTAACAAAAGCCCTGTAAAAGGTGAAAGCAACATATCAGTGATTACTGATTAGGCCGACTCAGATCTGGAGCTCTCTGCTACAGAGAGGCTGTCAGTTTTCCTTCCCTGCTCCATCCTTTCATTCCTGCCTGTCGGCCAGCAGACTGGACAGAAGGTCAGAGAGTTGATCTGTGCCAAAACTCTGTGGATTTTACCCCCCTCCCTCTCCCTTTTCACTCGTTTTCCCTTTCAGATATGCAGATTCGGGACCTCCTAATGAGAATATGTTACTCCCAGATACCATCTGTTCTGCTTGCACTCTGTATGAGAAAATAAAGAACATGTGACATAATTTCAATGAGACTGATTAATCAAAGTCGTGGGGTATTTGCCCTTTAGAGAAGTGTGTCACAGTCTGTCTTCGATATGTTTCCTGTGTTCAAACAGAAACACGTGGATATGCATCATGAATATGGAAAATGGAACATCTTAAGTTCATTTGTGCGTAATGATAAACAAGCTTGACACTGTCAGGCTTGAGTAGGTTGTCCAGACTCTGACAAGCTGTCTTTAAAAACATGCTGTAGAGACACCCATGTGACCACAACTCTCCACAGAGTTAAAGGAGATTAGAAAAAAAGAAACAGAAATAATAACATTATCTTTAAATAGGGGAATAATATTGTTTGAATAATAAAAGACATGTATCAAGGGATCAGAGTTATAATGCAGGCAGGGTTCTGTTGCTGGCCTCTCTTTTTTAACCTGGTCACGCTATAAATATGCAAAACTCATTTATTTTCCTTTGTTATTCAGTGATCTCACACACACACACACACACACACACACACACACACACACATAGTCCCTCGCAAAGCTGGAATCCCTCTATTGAAAACCAACAAATTGATATAATGGAAACTAGGTTTCAGGGAAGAAAGCATGCTTTGCATGTGCTAAATTGTGTTTTCGCTAACTCAAATCGTTCATTCTCTACTCTGTGTCTAAGTATATATGATCCATATTGGTATTTATGTGTACATTCTCTTCCACAAATTTAAATAAAAGGTGATTTCTCTACGTGGCTGGCTTCTATGCCAGCTGCATTTCAGGAAAGCATCCTGCAGTCACTGTCAAGATGGACATTTACGCCCGCCCAGTGCACACCAGTGTTTTTCCAATCAAATCTTGTCCTGTCTGGGGCATGAACATCCTCTCTTTCCCAAACAAGAAATGACAGCCAAGAGTGCTGCTCTGGTAGGCCAATCAAAGAACAGCTCCAGGATGTTTTACAGTGATTACCAGGACAACCTATGCTGGACCAGAAACAGGCCAGGAGCATCAGAAAGAGAAAAGTAACTTAATAACACTGTAACAGCCTGCTGCAGTCATACCTTCTAGTGCACAGCAAACACAATTGGGAAACAAATTACAGAGTTGGTTGCTACACCCTTGGTAACTGAGAAACCTGTTGAAAAATGTTACACAGGAAAGACATGAGCTACTCTTTATGCTGAGGGGTGCAGCAGTGGTTAAAGGAAGGTTTTGAGGAATTTATTTGTTTGTCATCTTGCCCAAAATCAGGTTGCTATTAAAAGTGAAAGAAATATGTCTTCCAACAACTACAAGACTGTCTTACAAAGGTGTTAGCTAACACAGAAAATGAGACATATGCTCATTTTGGGATTTCTACTAGAACATGTTTACATGCTTTAACTCCAGAAAACGTATAAAAAAATATTTTTCTCATACTGTCTGACTATACCTGTTTTCTAAAATGCTCAATTTTAGCGCCTGTCGCTTTAAGCTACCCTCCCAAAAAAGCTCTGGGGTCTCATTTATAAAACTGTGCGTAGGCTCCTTGTATGCCCAAAAGCCCAAAAAAGTCAGATTTATAAAACCGTGTGTATGAAACCTATAAGCAATGTTCCCTTTATAAATCAGAGATTACCTACAAGTGTGCGTACATGGATCAGCCTCTTATCCCGCCCTGTACACACCGTTTTTCACCATAAATAGTCAATGCAAAGCACCTTGTGAATGCTGATCAGTATATGAATGACACTGGCAGTTGTTACACCGAATCATGATGACTGGCGGAGAAAAAGCAAAAAACTTCTCAAACGTTCAGTAATTGCTGCAAATTGAATTATAATTTTGGCCTGTTCTTGCACAGTGTAGGGAAACCTGATCTATAACTACATGTATTAATAATACGTACAAAACAGCAGGCATTACGGCACTGCTTCGATATACCAGCTGTATATAATAAGATTTAACAGAACTATATATTATATCCAAACAAGCCTTGGTGATAAAGTTGAAGATTAAATATAATATTTATAAAAAAAAAAAAACACTTAGCTGTCTGACATTTCCCTCTGGAAACAACTGGTTTCCACCAGAGTGGCGAATACCTGTATTTGCACCGGGACGGACCGGGATGGCACGGTTCCGGGGCGTTGCCCTCTCTACTGGACCAAATTCAGTACATAGATCCAAGAGCTCAGCTTTAGGGAATTTAAATCGGCATATTAGTCATCGTCATGGTCCCTGAAGTCTCTTTTTCTCCTGATTCTTCCATTAGCGTAGTCCTCCTGCAGGGCCAGCAGTGCTGCAGCATTACGCACGGGGGTCACCGCAGTATTTATGTTTACAACAATTTGTGATTAACGCCTTGCCAACACAGCATCAACTAGTGGTATCCCCCAACCCCGAGATACAATTTGAAGATGAAAGAAAGTGTAATAGGCAAACACACTTTTCTTCATCCAGGTTTTGTCACGAACAGTATTAAAGTTTAGACTGATAACGAGAACATTAAGGGTAACAATTGCACAAGAGCTTAAAAGCTGTATTTTCAGACTTTGACATTTGATGATATGTACACAGTTTTAAAGACAGATATTTAGTTATTTACACTGTGTTCTGCCGTTATCTAATGCTAGGGTATTTGATGCTATCCTGTATTCCATGCAATCGGGCCATCTCATCCTCCTGCGCTCCGTAGTGGACAATGTGACGGTGAGACAGCGCCAATTAAACATTAAGAACAAATTTGTATTTAAGATTTGAGTTGGAGGTGTTTATGGAACAAGTACAGTATCACTCAGTACAAGCACAAATAACACTGCTGGATTTCATCTTCATGGTAATGTGGATGATATGGAGTGAAAAAATGTGCGTGAGGCATAAATGTTTGAAAATATTACGAGTAATCTTATTCCCATTTACTTTCTGCATTCTGACTTCAGGTCACCACCTCACCATCTGCGTCGCCAATTCCTATTTTGTCTCCAAAATGTGCATACGCATGGGTCAGAGGTTGCGTGGAGGGCCACACACTCTCTTGTCAAGTTTGTTTTTTATGAATCACAACCTTTGCGTGGGAAGTGGCTTACACACATTTTCAGCCCCGTTTTGTGCGTACGCCATGTTTATAAATGAGACACCTGCTCTGATCAGTTTCCAGGTCTTATGCATGTGCACACTCTGCTTCTCTGCTCTGTCATTTCAGCCAGAGAATGACTATAACGGCACTGTAGCATCACTTCCTTCCTAACGGCTCGTTCATAGGTACAGTTTCTGCAACTGTATACTCTGTGGATTGAGCGCTTTGATACTTTCACAGTATTAATATAGCACCTAGACCTGCTTTCTAATCAGAAAAGACATAGAAATCTCACTTTTTACAATATGGGACATTTGAAACTATTTCTTGACCGACACCAGTTTGGGGCAGTGACACAGCATTTTAGAAGTACGGTCGTCCTAGTAAAGTTCAAAGCTTAAACAAAAAAGCTGACTCTTTGATGTTTACCTTCTAATTTACAAGATGCAATATGTAATTAAAATACAATGTCTTCTAATTTAAATACACCAGATACAGTGTGTAAAAAGGAAAGCTGTTTTTGGAAAGCATTGTGCTAGGCTAGCACCCTTGCTTTCTGTTGTTTTAAGCTAATCAAGATCTGTCTACTGATTGAATAGAAATTAAACTGATATTGATTGTCTCATCTGCAGTAAAACATCAATTAACCGTATTTCCTTAAAAGACAATGCTAAATAAAAATGGTTGGATGCATTCCATTAATTGAGCTTTAGGGTTTCATTGTCCACCAGCTACAGGAGCAACATGCTGCCTCCGCGGATTTTTTAACTTTCATTTTAATTTATATTTCTCAGACAACTACTTCTGCCACTTTTCCTACAAACAACTGTCTTTGAGGAAGGATTGTCCATAAGTGTGCGCCATTGTCCTTATATGTTTGATTAATCCTGTCCTGCCCTCTCTCGATGACAGCAGGCTTTTCGGTGCAGCTATAAACACTTTTGCCCTTGAATGAGGTCGGACAGCACCTTGAGCATACTTTGGCCTTTAGTCTGTCTCTTAAGTCTCTTAGGCCCAAGCCCATATGTTACACATAAGATGCATACAAATTAGTATAATAATAATAATAATAATAATGTATACTTTATTAATCCAGGGGAAATTACAATGTTTTCACTTTGTTGTTATTACACACATTACACACAGGCCTGAATTACACACACGCATGCTCAGTACCTATACATGTACTAATGGAGAGATGTCAGAGTGAGGGAGCTGCCCATGGAAAGGCACTCCGAGCAGTTGGGGGTTCGGTGCCGTTCTCAAGAGCACGTTGGCAGTGCACAGGAGGTGAACTGGCACCTCTCCAGCTACCAGTCCACCACCATACTTTGGTCCGTAAGGTGACTTGACCCAGCGACCCCCTACTGACTGAGCTACTGCCACCCCTAAATATTGTTTTATTTCCTAAAACTGCGGGATACTGTAATTTTCTGTCAGGATATAAAAAACGTACTATCCAGATAAATTTAAAAGGGTTAAAGTGAATTTAATATGGTGTAAAATGCCAAGATCAAGTGCTTTAAAGGGCTGCAACCACTAAACCCCTAAACCCCATGCTATTCATTTGGACTGTTCCATTTTAATTGCCATTTTTATTTGGACTCCATGCCACAGTGGAGTAAACAGTCAACTGTTCCAAATCAGCAAGCCAGTGTTGACACTGGACAATGTGTGTGGTGTATTGGAGAAAAAACACTGCAGAAATAGACATTCAGAAATAGGCCCCAACACAACACTGCTGCTCCACAACACAGACTGCTGACACTTTCTTTGTTTGACTAAGCCTTTGGATCTTCTGTTTGTGGTTTTGGCAACATGTCATGAAGTTTTACAAATATGAATTAAACTTAAGTATAGTGACATAAAATCGCTGGTGTTGTTTTTATTTTAAGACCCGTTCCACGTAACAAAGGCATTTCTGCTCAGACAAAAACACACCCTCTGGCAAGCTCCTTCAGTCATTGTTCATTTTAGTGTCAATGTCAGTCTTTCACGGATCATAATTTTTCTACTAGAAAAAAACATCTGATGTAAGCAAATTTATCTGATGGACATAACATTTATAAGGTCAAAAACTAAAAATGTCTTTTCTTTAATGTTTAAAATAACAATCTTTACTTTTACCTATTTATGTTGGGGTTTTTTGTCTTGGTAAAGAAGGGCTGTACACATGTTTAAACCATTTGACTGCAGTGGTTATATATTTTCAAAACTCTTCAAACCATTTGTCACATAGATGCTTCACATCCTCTGTGTCAGACATTTGACTGATTTTGCTGAGGTGCAGTTTGTTGTTTTGAAGAGTTCCATTTGCTGTCTCAGTACAGGAGAAAAGATAAGCATCAGTTTTAATATGAAATATGTCTCAATCCTTTGACGGGGGTAAGGCAATTTCCTTTTTCTCCTGCATAACTCCTGTCATGACAAAGAAAATCCTCCATGAACATGATGGACTGCAAAAATGCCGTTTTCACTCTTTATACTGTTGTGACAAGCTGGCATGCTCCGGGCTGGGTCCTGCACAACTAAATTCATGATCTACCCAAACAGTGACAAGACTCACAGCTCACACTTGTGTTGCTGCCATTAAGTCTCAGACACATTAGCAGTACTATCATGAAAATGTCCTCAAATTAAACAAGGGTTCCTCATGTGTAAATGTTAAGTGACAAAACTAAAGCAATGTTACTCTGATTGTAATGTTCACAGTTACATTAATGATAACAAAAATCCATGTCACCTGCCATCCAAGCTACAGCTAGCGCCGAGAACACACCACTGGCGATGCATTTATCTGCGCCGTTCACAGTGCGATCCTGCTCCTTTCCACTCTACTGAACTGCTCTCTCTCTCTCTATTCTCTCTCTCTCTCTCCGTCTCTCTCTCCCTGTAAGTGTTTGGTTATGTGTTTGTGTGTGTGTTTTGTGTGTCACTAGACTCGTTCGAGATGAGCCAGGTCTGCGCAGAATCGAATACCGGCGATCGCCCCCCAATGCATGCTGGTAAGATTTGTGTCCGACTTGATCCCGACTTGCTCTGACATCATGCACACGTGGGCAACGATAACCTCCCGAGATCAAGGCGGCCGCAGTTCTGAGATGCAGGCAGTGCAGTTGCTTTTCACTGACTGCAAGACCCAGGGCATGCTGGGAAACGCCGGCCTCTCAGCTGATCTAACACCAGATTGGTTCAGAATTGACTCAACATGATGACGTTTTATATAAACTTTTTTATTGATTTTGAATTGGAGGGATTTTAACTGCTATTTGTCTGATTTAAAGGCTTATTCTGTACAGAACACATGTTGTGAGGCTGATAGTTATGTTTAGAAGTGAGAGAGAATAAATCTGTTCAGATTACGGATCATCTATAGTCTGTTGTTTATTTACATCAGCAACAGATCACATGTAGAGCATTTTGACAGCTACTCTGTCATAATTAAAACAATTGGAGACTGTGTACAAGCTGACATATGGGTCCGATAACATTTTATCAAATCGGAATCGGACCACAGTGTTTCTGTGACTTCCTGTTCAGCCTGAAGGCTGCTGGAATCGGCTGGAAACTGTCCGACTTGACAGCAGATTTTTGTCACCGCCTGATCTTGTCCACTTTACAGGTGAGGCACAGTTCATCATCAAGCCTATTCTCTCTCTCTGTCTGTCTGTCTGTCTGTCTGTCTGTCTGCCTGTCTGTCCGTCTGCCAAACTTTCTCTCTGTATCCCGGATCACGTGTATTGCAGCTGAGAAGTCAAGACAGCCAAAATCACCATAAACCTGGGTGTTTTATTTTGAAATTTGCTTTATTTTGTACTGTGGCACTGTGGCCTTCCTGTATGTGATTACCTCCCTGGCTTGACACAGAAAAATAGAGGAGACGCCGAAATGATCCCTGTAGCACGCGGGCCGGCGCGGCCACCTGATCGCAGCTGGTGTGGCCGGCAGAAACTAATTGTGAACTAAAGACTTTAAATGCTTCAAATCAACACTAAACGTGGTGTAACTTTCTTTGACATTTTGTGTATTGAGTTAATAGATATACATTCTTTATCTTTATTAATCCCGCAAGGGGAAATTATATTTTTTTCACTCTGTTAATTATTACACACAGGCCTAAAAATACACACACATGCCCATGACCTATATGCACTAAATGGAGACATGTTAGAGTGAGGGTGCTGCCCATGACAAGCTCCCAGAGCAGTTGGTGGTTTGGTGCCTTGCTAAAGGGCACCTTGGCAGTGCCCAGGAGATACACTAGCACGTCTTCAGCTACCAGTCCGTACTTTGTCTGCACAGGGACTTGCACCTGGGACCCTCTGGTTCCCAAGCCAAGTCCCTTTGGACTGAGCTACATCCACACCCATATAACATTGGAATTAATCACATAGGCAGCTCCACCATGTATATGTATAGCACCGTGCCCTGCATTACTCTGTTAGGGTTCAGTTTGTAATGTAATAATGACCCGCTTGCTCTACATTGTCCCTCTTATTTCACAGTTAAGAAATCAATAATTTTACACAAAATATTGATTTAAAGGGGTGATAGAATGCAAAACCGAGTTTACCTTGTCATAGTTGAATTATGATTGTTCGGTGGGTAAAATAAGCATACATAGAACCTCAAAGTCCCATTGACACCATTTTCCTATGCATATCTCACAATTTGAAACTGCAGCTGAAAACGGGTAATCTCAACAAAGCTCATAGTTGACGTTAACTCAGTAGCTGTACCTTATTTGGCTCTAGTCTGTACCTTTGTCACACCCCAACATTTACATACAAACCACTGATCTGAGGCCAACTGGTCTTCTGATCTAGGTCA
Organism: Perca flavescens; assembly: GCF_004354835.1. NCBI lineage: Eukaryota > Metazoa > Chordata > Actinopteri > Perciformes > Percidae > Perca > Perca flavescens. Next base: position 15,630,146 of record NC_041338.1, read on the forward strand.
CGCAGATCTCAGAAATTGTATACATTGTTCGTCTGCTATTTCATTACTAAATTCACTTCTGAGACTTTTTTATGCGAGAAATCTACTATGAAGAGCTCAAATATGTGCCGTTATGTGAAAATTGCTAATGCAAATTTGGTCAGACTGTGTCAGAATTCAGGAGCTCCACAGTCTGACGTGACAGCCGGCGGTTTTACTGGCTTGCAGCCCGGCCTGTCCTCCTTCACAGACCCCACTGTGAGCTGGCTGGAGCTCTATCAGGAGACTCGTGGAGAAGAGGCGTTTATTTCCCCAATCATTTGTTTAAATAACTCAACACACATATCCATTATAAGATTAACTGGAACCTGTGGTTTTTCGAATGTATAATGCTCCACAAGAGATTGACGTAACAAGCTCGCTGACTGCGCTCTCACTCACACACACCGGCCATTTAGCAGAAAAGAGGGGAGGGAGAACAGCGAGCTGCCGGCTGTGGAGCTCGGTCAGGGTAGCTGCATTTGGTATGTCCAGTAACCCAGAAACGGTGAGTTTACGCTGGGTATAGAGCGCCGCGGGCTGCCAGCCGTGACGGAGCTCACAGCGGGGACAGGCAGGCACCGGCCGCTGTCACGTCAGACAATGTGGCGCTCCTGAACTCCGACACAGTCTGACCAAATAAAGTAAAACGGCGCATATTTGAGCTCTACATAGTTGATTTCTTGCATAAAAAAAGTGAATTTAGTAATGAAATAGCAGACGAACAATGTAGAAAATTTCTGTCCAGTGTGTGTGACGTGGTGTGCACGGAGCAGCATGGAGGGGAGGGGCTGTGTGTGTGTGTGTGTGTGTGTGTGTGTGTGTGTGTGCTTCAACCAACCAATCAGCACGCAGCTCATCTAAATATTCATGAGCATACCATATAAGGCAGAAAACCTCTCGTTTCAATCCAGGCCTATTTCACAGAGTTGCATTAGGGAGCATAGCACAGCAGCCGGGCCTTTTTAAGCCCAACCAATGTTACGTACCCTATTAGGAGACCTTAAGGAAATGTGTGAACTACCCTATATAATCATTCTATCACCCCTTTCAAAATATTTGATTAGATTTAAAAATGGTGCTCCAAAGTCTATAATCTATGATCTGTTATTCATAGCAATGGTCTACTATACAGAAATAAAAAGAATGTACAAAGCTGTAAAAGTAATTGACCAATCAGTATTCAACAAAGTTGTGTAATGAAAAAGGTTTAAAGGTAGGGAAGTGCCTTACAGTCCATAATGACAGAAAGCCAATAGTGCCGTGGAAACTTACATGTCTATGGTTAAGTTTCTAAACTTCCGACGTGAGATTTTCTGGTGGGATGAAAATTGCCTGACGAGAATAAAATGCTCGCACTTAATGAATAATATATTTTCATGCTACAAATGTAGAAGCCTTGTTTTGTGAAGAATTGCAGCATCTTTTGAGGGACTCGTTCTAGTACAGATCTGTTACTCTGTAAATACTAATCTGGTATAAATATCTCCTTCTGTTCATTTCATTTCATTTATTTTTATTTCGAACAAAACAAAAAAATACATATACGCATACAGTATGTACCCATATATACACATACACACATGCATACATACAAATGCACATAAATACACATATATATATATATATATATATATATATATATATATATATATATATATATATAATCCTCCTGAGAACCGAGGAAAATTTTGTTTTTCCTAATCAGATTTTTTTGTGATTCCATACCTGTTTAAGGTTAAAAAAAACATCTTACAATTTAAATTTTTTTATTTTTATTTATTTAAAGAATGTCCACTGTAGTGGACAACAGGATCATTTGAGTACAAAAAAAGACAAATTTAGTAGATGTGGAGTCATTATTTACATGAAGATTGTCCTGATGTCCACTATAATTGACATTCATAAAATGCCAATTTTTCAAAAGATACATAATGTAGTTTCTATCAGAACTCAATATATGATTCCTAACACCTTAATGAACAAGAAAATATATGATTATCATAGTAACAAAACCATAGACAAATAATATTTGACTCATCTCTTATCTTTCCATAAAATGTGCTTGTTCCTATGCTGTCCATTTTGGATTGAAAGAAAGAGGCGGTTCCCGGCCTCCCAGCCAATCAAATAACACATCACTGAAAAGCCCAGGATGTCCTCTGTAGAGTACAGCAGGAATTAAGAGACTTGCACAAACGATTCCAAGGAGAGGAATGAAACTCAAATGTCCACTACAGTGGACATAAGTCAATGGGCTGGATCTCAGGAGGCTAAATATATATATATATATATATATATATATATATATATATATATATATATATATATATATATATATATATATATATATATATATATTAAATAAAAAATGTGTAGCAACACACAAAGGAAAAAGAACAATATCCCGACAGTGTTTACAAATAATATTAAAAATACTATTACAGTTTCTAATTTCAAAAATTTGTCCGAAAAGGTGCAGGATGAAGCTGAAGCTTGTAATGTTTCCTACCTCTCATTCACTTTAACTCGTTTCTTTATTTATCATATATTTTTACAACAGGATAACCAATATACATAAAAATACATCTCTAATTTTTCATGATCCAAATCTTTTGTTTATTTATTTACATTTTAGGTAAGTCAACAGGCCATTTCCGTAAACCATCACCATAACAATCCGTACACTAACCCACCTTCACAATCATCTGCGTCAATTTCAAAGTCCACACCTTTCTCAGTTTTGATCCAGGTCTCTGATATTGCTATGATGTTGAATTGGTTCTTAAATTGGCTTAAATATGTTTTGATGCTATGGAAGTTGGAATATAGGCTTCTGCTGTTAAAGTGGATAATTGATATATTGTGTTCTAATTGGAAAGTTTTATTAAATTTCATCTCTGTATAATAACTGCAGCTGGTATTGATATTGCTTAGTACATATATATATATATATATATATATATATATATATATATATATATATATATATATATATATATATATATATATATATATATATATATGCCGATGAATTCTTATCAGAATGTGACATGGTTTTTTTTTTCTTACTACTGGGTGAAAAAGCCATTACTTTATTATCATTTGTCTCATTGGTATTTATCCAGCTCCTCCAAGTCCCTAATGACTAGAACTTTAGCTTGCTCTGGTGTTCCATTCAGCTTGATGAATATTTTGCAGTTTGCAGTCCATGTGGATTGTATTGTGTTTCTTGTTCCATCTAAGGAGTTGTGCCTTTCTGGCAATGTCCGCGTTTTTCTTGGTCAAGTGTTCATTCAAGTACACATCTGTGCCCTTCAGCCGTCTTCCCTGTTTCAGTCAGTTTTATGTTTCCTGTTGGTGAAACAAATGACTGTGGCTGGTTTGTCTGTCTTGTTTCTTTGGGGGAAGAGTGTGACAGGCATCAATGTACCCCCTGTACAACTCTATCCCTTTAGAGTGGAGGAATGCCATCACCTGTTGCTCCACCGATGTAGCATCCTGCTCGCTCATCTCCCCACCGTTCAGCGTTGTCACCGCTTGGGCATATGATCGGTGTTTGATATCTAAACCGGTGACTATGATGTTATTTATTCTGATGTATTGTTCCAGATCCTCCACCCGATTTTCCAGCTGCATAATCCTCTTTTCCTTCTTGATATTTTGAAGTCTTAAAGCCTTCACTTCCTCCACCAAGCTCATGATGGCCTTCTGCTGTTGTCTAACAGTGGAAACCTCCTCCGTCAGCATATCAAGCGACCGCTTAATATCACCAACCTCCTCGGCTTGTAGGCCTACTGGGTTCTTTTTCGGTGGCATGGTTTATTTGCAACTGAGCAGTGGTACAAAACTTGCCACTGCACTCTAGGGTCCTTTTCTGCCACTGGAAGCCACTTTTGAGTTTCTTCTCTCAGGCTGAAGCTTTTCCTGAAGATCTGACTTAATGGCAAACTGTACAAGATCTCTGCAAAACTATAATGTCCCGGCCAACATCAGCAGTCAAGTGGCTGACATGGGAGGGTCGTCAGCTGAATAAAAGGCCTATCTTTGAAAACTATATAACAGATTGCACTACTTGAGTTATTGTGATGATGTAATTCGCAGTTTATATTTAAGTTTAAGTCTAAAGTCTAATTTAAGTCATACTTAGGTTGCTAGTTTAAAAGGGCAATACACTGATGCATTACTGTAATCAATGCATTCCTGTCTGCTATGTAGTAAAAATGATCTATTCATTTTAGTTGATATTTTCACATCAAATATTCCAGTGGAGCTTTAACTAGCATTGACCATAGTTTTAGGAATTTGCAGTATTATTCCTTGTTTAATTTCTGTAACCTTTTGAAGTATCAGCACAATACTTCAAAAGGTTACATCATGTTGTTAAGGGTTTAATTACATATTACATATGCAAATATCCATTGCTCTGAGTCAAGTGCGTCATATTTGAATTTCTGTGTGCACTGAGGGTTCAGTTTTTTGTGCGATTATGAACCTGCTGCAGCAAGGTCTAGAGTAAAACAAACATTTTACCTTTTATAAGTGTCCTGCTTTTACAGCTGAGTCTTCCTGGGGCAGCTATATTGTTAAAAGATAGATTCAAAGGCAAAGAGAAAAATAGTTTGAAGGAAAAAGGTGTTTTTCAATCGGATATATAGGTATGTTAACAGCAGAAAGAATAGGCTCACCATGACTTTTGTTGAGCTTTATGTCCGTTGCTAATCCAACAGGAAAATCCTTTAAGAATCCAGTCAGAATCCAGCCTACTTCAAAACTTTAAGGTATTTCTTATTATATATAAAATATCAAGATTCATGATACTAGTGCAAAGGAATTTCTGGAAAGCTTTCAGTATCACTTTGGATTAGGAACATAGTATTGCACTATTATTCAATAAATGAAATGTGATACAGAGGTCTCTGTATTTCATTTAATAATCAATGCTACTCATGACTCGAGACTTTACAAATACAATACTAACTATCCTTAAAGTAGCGTTAAAAAAATAAATCATGAATCACTTTTTCCATATTTCAATCTGATACATTTGTGCGTCCTACATCTCTGCATTGGCTTCCACTGTCAACCATGGCAGCTACTTGGTTTACACACAGATCATCTTCTATTATTCCAACCCACACCCAAATACAAGTTCATCTCACACACAACATGAATTTTAAAGTACTCATTCAAACAGATGGCCCTACTTAGATGCAAGGAGAATGACAATAGTTTGAACATGCTGATTTTATCAGACATCTAGTGCAAGCCGCATTTTCACAGGCAGGGACCAGATTTTCTCTTTTGATTTTGCAGGCTGAAATCCCACAACCACTGTTCATCCCATGTTACTTAAAGGAACACGCCAACTTATTGGGAATTTAGCTTATTCACCGTAACCCCCAGAGTAAGACAAGTCGATACATACCCTTCTCATCTCCGTGCGTGCTCTAACGCTGTCTGACGGCTCCATCATTAGCTTAGCCCAGCAGAGATCCTGCAGGTAACTGGTTCCAACTAGCCTACTGCTCCCAATTGTGACAAAAGTGACAAAATAACGCCAACATGTTCCTATTTACATGTTGTGATTTGTATAGTCACAGCGTGTGCAAAAAACAACATAACATGAGACACAGCCATCTTCTAACAGTAGACAAACTGTCTGCATTTCATTGCGTAATTATAATTTCACCTTGACTACATGCTGTTTGATTAAAGGATAAGGACATTTTTGAAACACAGAGCAAACTCTTCTTCCTAAGCCTGCTTTTACTGTATTTTGAGATAGCGAGAGAACTTTTGCAGTCGACAAAAAACAATGTCCTCTATGAATGTGAATGGAGGTAATAATGAAAGAAAGAATAATCCATGCATTAGCTGAAAACCTGCTTGTCACATTTGAAACATGAAGCCCATTTACTCGAAAGGACAATAATGTTATGAGAGATGAAAGTGTTATGAATGCAAGCCCAGCTTGCTTTTCTTGTATGCTTTAGTAAAGAGAGATTTATGTCCTTCCTCTGAAGTTATACTTGTCTGTTTTATTTTTCTTCTTCCCACATGTTTATACTATATTTACCTATAGACAGTATATGATTCAAGAGACTGTTTATTCATTTCTAAACAGCATGTCATCTAATTTTGAAAAGCTCGATGCTGAGATAATAGGGTTAGTGCACCATGTATATGCACTTCTGTAGCCATGGTTACCAAGACCTACCGCTGAGCAACATGGCACTCCTATGCAGAGCTGATCAATAGACTCTCACAGACCAAATCTGCAGCATCTTCAGATATGCAAGATTAACACACTGTGTAAAATCAGACAATCTATAATTCATATTCTGTGCATTTCTCACAACTTTCTAACTCTGTCTCTTACAACTTAAAAGTGAGAGGTATTTTATTAGTTCAATAGGCCTTTAGCCAGGACATTGTGATTCCATGATATACAGTAAACACATTAACACATTATGTATTTATTTTTCTCATAAACTGCAAGATTATTTCAGTTTATTGTAATTTTGATTCACATTCTCTCTGATGTTTATGTATTCCAAGTTGCACAAAATATTTCCACAATTCACAAAAGGCTGGCAGAAGCTTAGGCCTAACAGCAAAACAACCAATTGACATTCCAAATGGCAACTTCTTGTTACAGTTCCAAAGTTTCAGCAGAGATTGGTAGCAGCTCTTCTAAAATAACAATATACACATTAGAAACTTTGAAAAAAACTGAACTCAAAGCCCTCAGGGTTGTGTTTTGTTGTTGTTTGGTCTCCATCATCCATTTGGATGGAATGCAAATACATCGAGTCCCCAGGATGACTGACTAAAGCATAGATACATTAGAAATGGTTTAGTTGAACAGCCTTCTTTCCAGATGAATGTGCTTTGTTTCAGCATACACATAAATGCTTTAGTGGTGCTAAAAGTTTTGTTTATTCCCTCTGCTTACCAATTATTTTAGTGAAAGCTGTTTAGCTACTACTTATTCATGTTTATCTAGCGATGTGGGAATCTCACACATAACCTGCTCTGAACTAAGGGTGCAGGAAAAAGTGCTTACAGTGCTGACATCTGTTTTACAAGGAAAGTAGCTATTGGAAAAAGTTACTTCCAAAATGTAATACATTATATACTAGTTACCGTCATTTGAGAGTAATTATTTATATTGCAATGTTACTGTCTCTGAATTGTAATGCTTTACACTACTTTTGTGTTACTTTTGAGTTACTTTTACCAAAATAACCACGGAAGTATGAATTGGCAGGTAGCTTGTGAATTTCACCACTGGATCAACAAAGTCTCATCTTTATTTATCCAATTTAATACATCATAATTTATTTATTCATAATATTTTGTATTATTAATCTGAATCTGCAAAGTAATTAAAGTTATAAAATAAATAGTAAAGTAAAACATACAATACTTGTTTTGCGGTGTTGGTGAATTCTTAAAAAAACTAAATGGCACTTAATGTGTTGTTAAAACACATTGTAACTACTGTTTGCATTTTTATATAACCCACAGACAGTCGGAAAGGTGGACAAATAGCATTATTCAAAATTTATGATTCATGAAAAAAAAACGAAATATGGAGATACAAGGTTTCTGCCCTACAGCAATATTTTGTTATATTATTATTATTATTATTATTATTATTATTATTATTATTATTATTATTGTTATTATAAGTAGGGCTAATTTACCAATTATGACGGCATATGAGTCATGACATAAGTAGAGTTTGTATTTATGTAGTATGTGTAATTTTATGTAGTATGAAGTAATTATGTATTTTCTTTAAAGTGGTACTGTCCACTCAACATACTGAGGGGTAAACAAAGTTTAAAGACACACACACACACACACACACACACACACACACACACACACACACACACACACACACACACACACACACACACACACACACACACACACACAATGAAATACCCAGAACACCAGGTATACCATTTTGTTGCCATGACAATATTTGAACAGAAGGGGCTTCTCTGTAGTTCCAAAGGCCACATACTGACACACATGGTGATATTGGATGGATTGGTAGTTGGACAATCACATAACAGCAATGTACAGAAGAGACATCTAATCACTCAGCGACTCTCCCTTCCTTCTTCCTCCATTGTTTGATTCATCCGTCCTTCATTGCACCTTAGAAATAACCATCTAAAGATGTCATTCTGTCTGCTATTGAGTCCGAACAGATTATTTTGTTCAAACAAGCAAAGATGACTGCTTTTGTAATAGAAAGGTCATTAAAGTGCATATAAGGTTAAACATAGCACTCGCACATCCAAGTGCCACTACAGATAGAGAAGCAGGAATAAAGCACTATATGGGATATGTGGATAGCATTCAAAGCAAAACAATCTGAAAAACTGAAGTGTTTCTTTTTTTATTATAATAGTGGTATACTTCCCTGCCACAGCTATACTCATACCACAATTATAGGCTGCTTACAGTTTTTCTCGATTGTTTACACACAAATACTGGTACTTGAGACACAATGACCACAACATTGTAACTCATGCACCACCCCCCTGAACCAATTCTGCTAAACTACAAGCACAATTCCTGCTTCACACTCAAATTGCAGTTCTAAAACACACTTTTTTCAAAACACTACACACAATTTTCTGCATTTGGCACGATTTTCATGAAGAAAATCTCTTGTTTTCACAAGGAACACACTGCCATTCAAATATGCACACTGACTCATCACATGGGTAAACACCTGTCACACAGTTTTACAATTAACAATCAGAGCTTAAGCATAAAAGGGCAACAGGTTTTGGAAAAACTTTTCTCCCTGGAAATGGAAAGTGTATAACTGAAATCCACAAACGTGTATACCCCTTCTCCAAGCTATGGAAGACGCATTTGGAGGTATAGAAGTTGATGCTTTTCATGGCTGGATTCGCCATGCTAGGCGATATTTCCCCCGCTGCTTGGCCAGGGACATCATTGCTTGTGATGTGGATGAGGTGCTGTGGCCAGACCGAAACAGAAGAGAGGATACAGCATAGTGGTTTTTTTTAGTACATTTTTATTCTATTTTTGTATGTAGACCACTGTATGTGTATGTAGTAAGTGTAACACTGAACAAAAAAGGCTTACAGTTTTTTACAATAGCTTACACACTAAAATTAAAACTTTCCCACAATTAGCAAAACATTACTCTCAAGTAGCAAAACACTAGCCTAGATTAGCACAACGGTAAGCACATTGTCAGCTTCACACTTTTTGCAAAACATCACACACAGTGATTTGCAAAACCCTAAACACACTTGTATGCATTTGACACAGAAATTTATCATGCTGTCATTTCCTTACAATTTCAAAGCAAAGGCTTTCAAATCAACACACCCATGAACCAATTGGTTAAACACAGCCACCAGGTATGAAAACACATGATTGCTTACGGTTTTTTCTGATTGCTTAAGCACATTTTTTGTAACTATTGGCTATTTTTGCAAAACTCTACACACAAATAAGAAAACCTTTCACCCAATTATCAAAACATTGTAGTTCTCTTGCAAAAGCGAACATAGCTAGATTAACTCTTCACACCTTCGTAAAAATTGTGTTTTCGTATCAAACAGTAAACACAAGCCATCATCTACTAAGCACACAATGTGCCAACTACACACTGATGGTATGAATACAAAACACATCTGGCTTTTGCTTTCTCTGTGTACAGATGTCAATTTGAGGTCATACTTTTGTCATAGTGTCATACATACAAGGATCCAAACTTCAAGTATTGGTGTTTATTCACACTCATCAAAACCAAGACAAAGTCAGAACACAAAATAGTAATTTCACAAAAAAAAAAAAAGTAAAAGACAATCAGCCTACATCATGTCGTCTTTCTGGGTCCGGCCACAAAATTTCGTCCACATCGCATGCGATATCCTCCAGTCCAAGGCACAGGGGAAAATATCTCCTTGAATGCCGTATCCAGGCCTGACATGATGCCTGGTCAATATCTCCACATGCCTCCTCCATTGCCTGTAACAGGCTACCTGTTGATGAGGATGACGGTCGTACACTTTCCAGCGCCAGGCAGAGAAGAACTCCTCGATGGGATTTACAGTTTTTTTGGATTGCTTAAGCACGATTTTCAAAACACTACACACAATTAGCACAACCACACACCCAATTAGCAAAACACCTTTGCAAAATGAAACACTCTTGCAAAAACTATACACTAATTTATGAAAAACATATTTTGTTACCATATGAAACACACGCCTTTCATTTGACTTAATTAAGTTTTAACCATATACACACTGCTGTTGCTAACCTAAAACACTTTTAGCAATTCTACTTCTCAGTGATTAGAGTACTGTAAATGAACTACACAGAGACATTTACAATAAGTTTACCAAACACTACACAAGACCAATGCTGCAGACTGAGGAAATATAATTTATTTCTCTCCATATACCCAAATCAGTCAACATGGATAATCAACAACAAAACATGTAACAGTTTTCATTCTACGACAGTAGTGTGCATAACACTGTTAGCTCCAAAAACAACAAACCTAAAATATTCTATCCAGTACAGGTTACAATCACAGAAAAAACAGACAAAACAAAAAAAAAAAGATCTGAAAAAGTACAGAAAATACTAGACATTATCTATTCGCCTAGCTGGATCCGGCCAAGAGAATTTCATCAACATCACAGGCAATATCCTAATTGGCAAGACAACGTGGGAAGAACCGTCTTGAATGTCGAATCCATCCTTGCACAGCTGCAGCGTAGATTTGGTCACAGGCGTCCTCCATGGCCTCAATGAGGGGTACCTGAGCCTGGGGCCTCAGTGAGGGGTACCTGAGCCTGGGGCCTCAGTGAGGGGTACCTGAGCCTGGGGCCTCAATGAGGGGTACCTGAGCCTGGGGCCAGAGATCGTAAACCCTCGCGTGAATATGGGCCCCCTTCCTCCTTGTCGTTCTCAACCCTCAATCCTCAAATGTCACAGGGATGGGTATCAAAAGTGCTGATATGGTGCATCCAATGATCAGCTGATTACTGTAACTGTAGACAGATTTTCTTTTACCTTTTTCCTTGTTGAAATGTCCTTATGACAGATGCCACTGTATATCTACTAAGATTTGGCTGAACTCTTATTCCAGTCTCCCTCAGCATCAATCCATGGTTCACAACATGGTCCACTAATGTGCCTCTACCTCTGGCTGGGACTCTTCCTCTTCCTCTACCTCCTTTTCCTCCTCTGTGGATTCTCCCTCTCTCATTCTTCTTCTTCTTCTGACTCCTTCCATTTTGGTTGAAGGCAGGTGAACTTACCTGCTGCATTTTATATAGTGCTTAAACCTGATTGGTGTGTCTACAATTTAGCAGTCATGTGTTTGCATACCTGGTGGCTGTGTTTAACCAATTGGCTCATGTGTGTTCATTTGAAAGCCTTTGCTTTGAAATTGCAAGGAAGTGACATCATGATAAATTTCTGTGTCAAATGCATACAAGTGTGTTTAGTGTTTTGCAATCACTGTGTGTAATGTTTTGCAAAAAGTGTGAAGCTGACAATGTGCTTACAGTTGTGCAAATCTAGGCTAGTGTTTTGCTCCTTGAGTCTAAGGTTTTGCTAATTGTGGGAAAGTTTTAATTTTAGTGTGTAAGCAATTGTAAAAAACTGTAAGAATGGAGAGTATGGAGGGACGTTGAGTGCCATGAAGAATGGGTGGTCTGTAAACCAGTTGCGGACCAAAGTAGCCCTATGGAAACTAACATTGTCCCATATGATGACATATCGGGTATGCTCTGGTCTCTGAACAGTGAGCATGTCATGTAAGGTGTCCAGGAATGCAATAATGTGTGCAGTGTTGTATGGGCCTATGGTTGCATGATGGTGAACAACACCATTTAGGCTTATAGCTGCACACATGGTTGTTACCACCACGTTGTCCTGGGACATTGATGATGGCACGGTGTCCAATAATGTTCCTGCCACGTCTCCTGGTTTTACTGAGGTTAAAACTGGCCTCACCTACAAAAAGTAGCTCATGTCCCATGGCATCTGCTTCTAGTTCCATCACTCTCTGGACAAGACAAAACAAATGCAACACATCAGGCCCATGCACAGCACTACAGTATGCACTTCCAAATTCAGAACCAATGACACTATAGCTTACCTGCACATAGTCATATCGCAGTTGCTTTACACGTTCTGTGTTTCTCTCGAAAGGAACTCTGTAAATTTGCTTCATTCTTATTCTGTGGCGCGCAAGTACACGACTTAGTGCAGAAATGCTTACACTGTGTATATTTTGAAAGATGGTGTCATTATCAATTATGCGCTGCTTTATTTCGCGCAGTCTTATTGCATTATTGGCAATCACCATGTTCACTATATGGGTCTCTTGCTCTGGAGTGAACAGTCTTCCTCTGCCCCCAACATCTGGACATCTAGCAATTCTGTAAAGTAACAATTTTAGTATTTTTGCATGTATGGTACTGTTGTGTTTCTCATTAGAGTATGGCAGTGCTACAAAGTACTTACCGATTCTCATTTTGAAATGTCCTAATGATGCTTGCCACAGTGTAGCGGCTCAAATTAGGCTGAACCTGTTTGCCAGCTTCCCTCAGGGTCATCCCATGGTTGATGACATGGTCCACTATTGTAGCTCTGATGTCATCAGTTATTCTATTTCTTACTCTTCTTACCCTCCCTCTTTCCCCTCCTCGTCCTCTTCTTGCTCCTCCTTGTCCTCTTCCTCTAACTTCCTCTAACCCTCTCGCTTCTTCAATTCCATGTCCTCTTCCTCCAACTTCTTCAACTCCACGTCCTCTCCCTCAGCCTCCTCGTCCTCTTCTTGCTCCTCCTTGTCCTCTTCCTCCAACTTCTTCACCTCCACGTCCTCTCCCTCGCCCTCCTCGGCCTCCTCTGATTCTCACTCTTCTCACTCTTACTGCTCCTTCCATTGTACTCCACACAGACAGCTTACCTGTGGCTTATTTATAGTGCTTAGGCTGATTGCAAAGTGAACTAATTATCTAAAACAGTTTTCACATGTGAAAGTGTGCAAGACAGTCGGCAAAATAGTGTTAATGATAGCCATACATGTGTATAATTTTGCTAGGAGTGTGTTGGAAATTTGGTAATTGAGTGTAAGCAGTGAGTTGTGTTTAAAGTTTGCAAAAAGAGTGTTGTGCAGTGAATTGTGCCTACAGTTTTGCAAAGTGTGTGTTACAAAATTGCAAACTGAGTGCAAAGCAGTGTTTGTGCTTTTAGTTTTGCAAACTCAGTGAGTGGTTTTGCTATACGTATTAATAGTTTTAGAAATTGTGCTACAAGAATCACGATTAGCGCTTAAGCATTCAGAAAAAACTGTAATTGTAGACACACCAATCAGGTTAAAGCACTATATAAAATGCAGCAGGTAAGTTCACCTGCCTTCAACCAAAATGGAAGGAGTCAGAAGAAGGAGAGTGAGAGGGAGAATCCACAGAGAAGGAGAAGGAGGTAGAGGAAGAGGCCCAGCCAGATGTAGAGGCTGATGTGGTGGTAGAGGAAGAGGGAGAGGGAGAGGGAGAGGAAGACCTGAAGCCAGAGAATATGCTCAAAGAAGAAGAGGACCAAATTTATCAAATGAAAGTCGTGCAACACTAGTGGACCATGTTGTGAACCACGGATTGACGCTGAGGGAGTAGTAGATATACAGTGGCATCTGTCATAAGGACATTTCGACAAGGAAACAGGTAAAAGAAAATCTGTCTACAGTTACAGTAATCAGCTGCTCACTGTATGCACCATATCAGCACCTTTGATACCCCTCCCTGTGACATTTGAGGATTGAGGGTCGAGAACAACAAGGAGGAAGGGGGCCCATATTCACGCAAGGGTTTACGATCTCTGGCCCCAGGCTCAGGTACCCCTCATTGAGGCCCCAGGCTCAGGTACCCCTCACTGAGGCCCCAGGCTCAGGTACCCCTCATTCAGGCCATGGAGGACGCCTGTAACCAAGTAGACGCCGCAGCTGTGCAAGGATGGATTCGACATTCAAGACGTTTGTCTTGTCAATGAGGATATTGCCTGTGATGTTGATGGAATTCTCTGGCCAGACCCAGCTACACGAAGAGATAATGTCTAGTATTTTCTGTACTTTTTCAGATCTTTTTTTTGTTTCTGTTTTTTCTGTGATTGTAACCTGTACTGGATGCCGTATTTTAGGTTTGTCTGTTGTTTGCTGAGCTAACCGTGTTATGTACACATCAGTAGTAGCATGAAAACTGGGACTTGTTTTGTTGTTGATTCTCCATGTCGACATGTTGACTGATTTGGGTATATGGAGAGAAATAAATTATATTTCCCTCAGTCTGCAGCATTGGTCTTGTGTAGTGTTTGGTGAACTTATTGTATATTTTCACTTGTATTTTATATTTTCACATTTTCTCTGTGTAGTTCATTTACAGTACTCTAATCACTGAGAAGTAGAATTGCTAAAAATGTTTTAGGTTAGCAACAGCAGTGTGTAACTGGTTCAAACATAATTAAGTCAAATGAAACGTGTGTGTTTCATATGGTAACAAAATATGTTTTTTATAAATTAGTGTATAGTTTTTGCAAGAGTGTTTCATTTTGCAAAGGGTCTGAGGTGTTCTGCTAATTGTGTGTGTGGTTGTGCTAATTGTGTGTAAAATTGTGCTTAAGCAATTGAAATAAACTGTAAGTCATTATGATGAATGGTGTTTTCCATTCATCATAGTGTTTTACCAGGGGCGGATCTACAGGGGGGCAAGGGGGGGCAGCTGACCCCACACTGTAGGGCCTTGCCCCCCCAGCTGCCCCCTGCCTTCTTAAAACATTGAAACAAACAATTAATGTATATTAATTCATAATAAATAATAATTGTAGATGTAATCTTAGCCCCCTGCCCCTCAAATACTTAGCTACGTCCCTGCATCAAACGTGCAGCGGCGTTCGCACATTCTGGCTCGCACACAGCGAGTCTGCTGCGGTGTGGTGGCCCTGCATCCCGGCAAAGACTGGAGCGACTGAGCTACCCCCCCCGAGCCTCTGAAAGTGAAGTCAGTTTCCCCAGGTGAAGTTAAAACACACGTTTCATGTAAAGTTAAATTTGTAATAATTATAATTTATGCTAAAGGCGAGTCAGCATCAACAACAGCGCGTCTATTACGTTAGCCAAAAGTCAAATCGCTCCCTAGTGGTTTGTAAGCGCATTGTGCTGTTAGATTAGTTTGATTTCAGAAAAGACAAAAAGAGCATAATACAAAATATTACAAACTGGCATGTTTGAATTCATAACGTTTACAGAGGGTCGCCGTTTCTGTGGCGTTACGTTACAACACACTACACAGTGCTTGCTGAGACCGATCATTTGTATGTGATTAGTTAAGGAGTAGGCTACTATAAAATCCACTTCCTCTCACATATCACGTCAATAACGCTGCACAAATTAAACCAGGCAACATCCTTTACTGTCAAACTGGGAAAACCACAAATACAACAGGATTAAGAAGGCTAGTCTAAACATAACTGATGTGTGCATGTAATAAATCTCGTCTTTTTTAGGCTACTTATTAGCTACAGGGCCATACAGTCTAATGTAATACAAGAATAACAAGAGCTTTTCACATCTTGACTTTTGCAGGCCAGAGTAGCTGGAGATATTAGCTGAAGCCTAAAAGTGGGGATATTGCCAGCCAAGAAAATTCTGAGATGTATACACGAGGAAGAGAAGGAGGGAAATGAAAAAGGAGAAGACAGTAAACTGGTGAGACCAGGCAGATCAGAGCAGGAGAAGACCACAGAAGGAGATGCAGAAATGAGTGAAAGAGAAGAGGGAAAGGAAGAATTGACTGTGAGGGATGAAGAGGAGGCTGCAGGTTCAGAGAGAGGGACAGAAGCAGAGAGTGATCAGGAGGAGGCAGATGAAGATGACGGAGAGGAAGAGGAGGCTACAGTTACCCCTGGACCATATGGTTGGTTTATATTATCCTTACATATAAATTGCAGTACAGTAACATAACATGTCGTGACATGACGTGTTTTCAGTTTTTGGCTATTTCCATTCTGTTGTATATGTTATAGGGTTAGATATGTAAATATTTACATATACAACAAAAGTTCACTCTTCTCAAGACACTTTACAGATAAAGTAGGTCTAGACCACACTCTTTAAGTTACAAAGACCCAACAATTCTCCCAAGAGCAAGCATTTGGTGCAACAGTGGCGAGGAAAAACTTCCTTTTGGGCAGAAACATCAGACAGATCCAGGGTCTTGGTGGTCGCTGGTTAGATACAGATGGATACAGATATACAGATATAGAGAATTATGATTCAAAATAATGGCAATTATAGTAACAAAAAAGATAATGGAACTATGACTAGAAATAATAGTTGTAGCAGTTTAGGGAGTAGCAGTTTAGGGCATAGCAGTTTAGGGCATAGCAGGGCGTTGCGGGGCGTAGTAGGGCATAGCAGTTTACGTATGGGGGTTTCCATGTACTGTCTTCCCCTGCCACCCTACCAAGATCTCTCGCTACCCCTTGCCCCCCCAAGTAAAATTTTCTAGATCCGCCACTGTGTTTTACATTGAGCACATCAGTGTTTAACTGGTTCTTATAAATGTCTTGTAAATCTCTATTCAATACCATTTTGAGAAGAATTAACATTGTTTTGAATGTAAAGTTTCATTTTGCAGGATAATTGAGGGGTTTTGCCCATTGTGTGTGTGTTTTTTGATTTGTGTGTAGAGTTCTGAGAGTATGAGGCATGCTTTCAGAAAATGTGTGTAAACTGTAAAATCAAACAGAGAACAAAGTGTTTTTTATTTATTTTACCAACAGTAACTTATTTGCCTCAAACAACGTTGTTTCTACTTTTATTATTTAGATTTGTGTGTCTATCATATAGTTTTATGTGACAGTATCCAGGGGTCAGTGACAGGACAAGCGGAAAAAAACACAGAGGTGTTGGCATGCGGTTGTCTCAGCGTCCAGTATGCCCAGAGATTGTAAATCACTCGACACAGATAAAAGCAGAGAGTGGAATAGATGATAGCGTTCATTAGCATTCCATGCTACACTTCTGCTGTTTGCTGCCTTTCAGCTGCTTTGTTTAGGTATACCTTGGACCTCCTCCAATTGCCAGTCAATCCACACTTTGAGGGAGAGTAGCATTGCCAGTCGATAGGAAGGGAATGATTGTTGGCTAAACATGGTAAGAGGCAGGCTGAAAACACTTGTTTAATGTTCATCTCTCTGTGCGAGTGGAGCTCTCTTCTTCTCCCTGTGTCTAAGGTCTAATTATGTGGGATCTGCAAGCTGCCATTTGGTGGTATCGATTTGTTCTACCTGTTACTCACAAGTCTCCGGCCCCTCAGGAAGATGTCTGTGGAGTTTTCGCCCACACCATGTATTGATTATCGGCTGGCCAACTTTGTTGTACAGGATATGAATAAGTGTCTACACTCGAGGTAACCATTATCATCCATGATGTGTCTCTCTTGAGGTTTTGATTCTAAGCGAAGGAGCATCCTTGAGAGAGAGAGAGAAAGAGAGTGTAAGGGGCAGCAAAGCACATCAATTTTACATCAGGTTATTTTCAAAAGGTTTATGCATTAGGCATAGACATGAGCAGGCAACTGGAGATATTAAGGAGTAATGTAGCACGTAATTCAGCCATATGTTGATGTTCACCTAGGGGGAGAGGCGATATATCCGATTAACATATGTATTTGGATTCTAAAACCGAAGGAGATATCTCAAAGGACACACTCAACGGTGTCTAGCCTCCTTACGGTGTGTGTTCTTCAGATATTCATGTAATAGTAAAGTCAAACTATGATGACATCATCATCACAAGGTCATTTAATAACATGTTTTATTGTATGATCTGTATTTTCCTGCATCACAGGTTCTCTAAGTGTTTAAAGCAGGGACGCCAGTAAAATAAAAATAAAATAGTCGTGTAGTTCATTGTAGGTCCCATTTTTGATGAAAAAAGGAAAAAAATATAAAATTGTAAACTTTCGATCTCCTAATTATGACTTCACCTTTAAGTCAATTTTCTTTGGCTTTTTATTAGGTCTGAATTTTGATTTATTGTTGTGTTTGTTTACTGGTGGAGACTGGCTTCCATATTAAAACTGTAATCAAAATATTTATATTTGCAATGGGTTAGATGACTGTGTAATGTGAGAGTTTAACTCATACTGATGACCCTGAACTACTACCTGTCCCTCCAGTTCCCCTCAGTCCGCTCCACAGATATGTTTAGTGTGCAACCCACAATTTTACTCCTTTAGTTTAATCCCATTTGAGCCCATCGCCAAAGGGGGGCTTTGGGGTACACTGCCTTTCATGGTGCATCACACCAAGGGCAGGTGTGTAAGCTGGAAGTGTAAATAGGCAACTCTTTGCTAACATGTTCACCAATTACTCATATAAGTAAATACTATGTCAATATTGTGTTTACATCTGGCTGCATGTCCCAAAGCTGCCAAAAAAAAAAAAGAATTCCAGGATATAATAAATTATGATTTACTTTAATTTACTATAATGGTAAGGTACAGTGGTAGATTGTAATTCCATAGAAGATTAAGTGAAAATAGAAGATTAAGTCAATATGCTTGAAAGTTGGTGACCCATGAAGCAGTCAAAGTAGAAAAGTCAGGGGGGTAAGAAAACACCAACCTCAAGAATTTACGCAATCTATTCCTCACCATAAATTACCCATAATCCTTCTTTAGCTGAAAACCAAGACATTAAAATGAATGTCATTTTGACCAGAAAGAATAAGGGGCATGTTGCTGCATCACACACTGTGCACCCTGTATCTAGCTACTGCCACAAGAGAACACAGATGCATTTACACAGTTAATAAGTTAAAATTCAGTTGGCCTTTGTTGTGTCTTGACATTTAATGCACATTATGTTTGAGGGAAAACAAACATAAGAAAATGGTTAATCTTGTCCATCAGCCACTTTTACATTGTGTAAAATATGAATATGATATTTTCATGATAACAGAATTCATTTTTTATTTCAAAATGCCCTTTATGTGAAACTACACATAGGGTTTAGGACGTCATGAGAGGTCATTTTATGGCTTCTAGTAAGACTAATGTGTTTGATGTTTAATTTTACATGAAAATGTACATATAATGACAGTCTACATGGAGCTCCCACCAGGCCTAGAATAAAAACTAGGCCTCACATTTTTCAATTTTACAGCTCTTACTAGTTGGACCCAAAGAATTATTGGACCCACAAACAGGTCAAGACTGAAAACCCATGATACACTCTATGTTTGTACACCATGCACCATGAACCTGCTTTTGAAGTGTTCTACTGTAATGTAAGAATCTACTGAAACCTGACTGAGACAACTGTGTTCATTAATGTCCCCCTTGCTTGCATTTCTGGCTGCATTTAATATAACACTGCAACATTTTCTGATTATAGTTCTACAATAATGTTGCACTATTGTAAGAAACATTACCCTGTTTATTATATTATAACCATTGTATATAATGTGCTTAAATAAAAAATAGTTTAGTTAAGTATAGATTTTTTTTTTTAGTTAGTGCAAAGCGCTCATTAATGTTTCAGCTGTTATGCTTCTGAGTGCAACATGAGGTTAGTCAGCAAGGACAAACGTAAAACACAATAGAACAGCAGTAGATCATGTCCTGTAATTAGTCCTGTCAACCCACATCAATTTAAGCATTATACAGTATGATGAAGAGAATACATGAAGCAGAAAATACAAAAAGTATTGCAGTAGAAATATACAGCAAGTAGATACATTATAAATTCCTCAGAATAACAATGACTTTGAATTGAAGTAGTCATGGTTATGGTTTTTAAAGAAGATGATGGGTGGCGTTGGAAGCAATATTTTGTAAAGGGGGGCGTTGAGGTGCCCTTGGGGGGCGTTTGTTTGAAAGCTAGTTTAAACCAAAGATTCACAATAACAATACATGTTTACACTTAAACTACTAAAAAAATAAGTGGTCTGCAACATTAAAACCTGCCAGTTTACAGCACTGCGACCGGACAAGACGGGTATCCCAACTTTTCTGTGCTTCTGTCAGCTGTGTTTGGCGCAGCTCCGTGCTGCCTTCATGGAAACGGGACGTAAGAGTATCATCTTAAATGAGCTCTGTAGCTACTAGTGAAGCTGCGTTCAGATAAGAAAAGAAAAAAAGCAATCGCCGCGACGTCCTGTTTAACCCCCCCAATGTAGCACAAGTAGACTATATTTCACAGTAACAGTTTTTCGTCAGATGGTTTATAGAACACAATGTTTCCTACTGTACCTGAATGCAGCTTCATTTCACGGAGAAAGACAGAAAGAAAAGAGACGTGCGAGAGAGATTGACTGTGCGTTGTTATTTGGCAAACATTTAGCTGTTCCATACACTCCCGGCCAGTTGAGGGCTTGCATTTGGTATTTTAAAACTTTCTTATGGAAGCAATAGAGGCAGTGATGTTACCGTTTACTGTACGGGTCTGTCACACACCTCCACAAAACACAGCGCGATGTGGGGTTGCGTTTTCTCCAAACGTTTTTTTCTGCTATTTACTCGCAAGACAGGCGATAGCAAACCTAGACTCTTCTAAGCATTAAAAAACGTCTCTCACTAACTTTCAAGGTTGTAAACTTATTTCCATTCGGCAGTAGGTGTCGTTCTTCAAGTCGTTTGTCATCACCAAAATACTTTTCTGTGTGCGTGCGTGTGTCTTCTGCTTTTACCCTTTGATAAGTGCCAGCTTGTTTTCCGTTGGAACAATTCGATTTTAGATTTGAATGGAAACTAGATTTGAATGTTAAATTGCTAGCTCTTTCTGATTGGCTACTGTTAGTGTTTGTAATAATAATAATAATAATAATAATAATAATACATTTTATTTAAAGCGCATTTCATGACACCCAAGGTCACTTCACAAACAACAAAGGACATTCAAATTATAGTCATCTTATAAAGGTGCTGAGGTTCACACCATGCAGCAGGCCTTTTGATAATACCTAATTATAGTTTGAATGTTATCTAGTCTTGGCTAGATTGGCTGCTGTTATTTAATTTGAATGTCAAATGGTTGCATTTTTTTTTAAAAACCTGTAAATATATAATTTCTATTCACATGGCTTTTTTGATACCTGGGAAACTAATACATGTGTTGTTTTGTCATTCAATTTGATTTTTTGTAACAACAATAATAGGCCTATACTAGGGCGTAATCATTAATATTAACATACATAATATTTGATGGGGGGGCGTTAGGGACCTGGATAATGGATAGGGGGGCGCTGGCACAAAAAAGGTTGAGAACCACTGACCTAGATGCCACTGACCTTTTGAAAGCGCAACTAATGAGATAACAGCTGTCGTTACCTAGCAATGGGAAATAGCTTTCTTGCCACCCTTTATGACGAATACTTGCACTGCGCTTTGCTCTCTGCACTTTGCTCTGCGCCCTACCTAGCGGTGCGCAGAGAGCAAATCGCTTATCGTGTGTAGGCGGCTTTGGGAATATGCTTGTATTTTCATTGGGATTAGCCAGGTATTTGCAAAACCATAATCACTGCACTATCTCAAGTTATGAGCATCATCCTGCTCACCTGTGTGTACTCTGTATCAGTTACCTGCTTGCTTATGTATTTGATTGAAGGTTTCAAGGTATTCCATGTTGAGTTTCTGAGTCTATGCACATGTACATGTAATAGGTCATCCTTGTCTGTGAACTGTGGGTACAGACTATATGTAAACATAATTATAATCCAGTGTTTAATGTGATCTCATGTGTGCACACCCAGTGTTTGGTAAAGTGTGGTAAAGTGCTGTTTCACTGAACAAAGTCGCAGAAATGATTCATTAGAGGTACGATAATTCTAATAGTTTTGGCAGACTGCAGAGGTAGCATATTCAAGCTGTGTGTCTATGATGTGTTCTCTGTCGGGCCACAAAGATGAGCACTGGGACACACATTGGCACTGCATGAACATAAGAGATGAATGCAAAGTGACAGTAATTTATTTTATTTTTTTCACCCAACACTTCCCACAGACTTGGATAGCACTTAGGCTGGATATATTATATATGGGGTTTTGTAATCTGTTTTCTTTTTTCAGATGTATTCCAGGGCTTTAAGTAGCTTGTTTTGACATAATACATAAAAAATGTTAATGCAAATTTGGCTTCCTTCTGTTGTTAACGGCTGGACTTGTGCCCAATTGTTAAATTGATCTGTAAGGTAAAGGAAAGTGGTCCATGACAGAGATCCGGTCACTGATCAGCTGACGTGAACAGGACACATGCTCAGCTGGCATGTATTCTTCACATGTAAACAGCTCTAGCCATAGTCATATTTGTTGCTACACAGCTGGGATCTGGACATGGTGGTGGCTTTTCTTTTTGATTCATTTTACGCTCTACCCCGTGGAGTCACCAGGCCATCAAGCTGCAGAGGGAGACAAAGAAAAATACATAAAAAAAGATGTGTTGTGACACATAGTCCAAAGGGCTTTTTTAAAAAGAGTGTTGAGGGTTCAGCTATAGATTTTCAGGATGGTAGACCTCCGCATATCATGGACAGAAAATACTCTTGCAGAAAATACACTTCACAAGAGTTTCTTTTGTTTTGAGCCTTTCAGTGTTCTTCTGGAGTCTTTGGTTCAGAACAAAGTTGACATTTTTTCATAAAACATGGACACAGGATTGCTGCCAATAATTAAATAAATGTGTGTGTGCATGTGTATGTACCTTGTAGTACTGCCAAATAGGGCTGGAACGATAAGCCGATGAATCGTTTTAAGTTAATATCTTTGGGCTTTGGACTTTTGATTGGTCAAACAACTACAAATTAGTTTTAACACAGAGCAGAATCGTGCATAAGAAAGTTGTCTTTCTCTGTTGTATTGTTTAAAAGAAAATCATGCTGCATTGTGATTTATAATGTTAGCAAGACCCTGTTTGCTGATACTGATATTGACTGACTGAGAGATCTGCACCCATTACTACTCACTCACATGATTAAACCCGTACCACTTTAGGTCAGAATAGTCCAACTGTCACTCAGAGAGCAAAGTGAACTATAAGCTTCAAATTAAGAGAAACAATAACCACTGAACAGCAGAGCTGAATTACTCATCAGTGTGTCAGGGATGTGTAAACCTTGATCTTAAACATTGATTGTTTTGGCATTTTCAGTCTATGCATGTACCACCTCTCTGCCTCCAATTCACTCTGGGAATAAAGTAGTGCTAAATGTAAAGAGGTGATTCTGTATAGCCACATTCCTGCTTGGCTTAACTGGGAGTGGAACACATGTAAAGCCTTTAAAAACAAAACAGCGATGCCCCCTGATCTCCCTGATTGTATTTTGGGGGTTTTTGCTGTAGGCTATTATGTAATTCTGGATGTTAACCCAATTGTAAAACTACCAGCAAACTCATATCAAGTGGAACTTGGGTAAGTGGAAACGATACAAATGCTTCAAATTATAACTTTAATCTGGGTGATTGCAGTAAACGGGTTGATGTAAATGCAAAGACACTGATTGCTAAGCATGCATGTGGTGTTGCCATGTAATGGTACAAGACGGATGTTTTCTGTGTTGTTATAGTTGAGGTTTGTGCTTAGGCCAGAACTAAAGAAAAACATGTTCCACAGAACAATTATCTTGAAACAAAGTAAATAGTGGATGGGTGCGGAGTGTTTAAGTTTGATTATAAGCGTTATTAGTAAGGTGTAGCCCGTAAGATGTTCATCTAGGTAATTGTCTGTTAAGTTCCTATCCATCAAAGAGTGAGTTATAACAATGGCGATTGAGCATTTGACCCAATGATGAAAGAGCTTGTATTTGCTGCTTCACCAAGTAATACAATCTGTGTGTCTGGTACAACATTCCTGCCCTAAATTCAACCCGTCTGCCCAGGTGGAGCTTGTCAGTGCCAGTTATGCTGCGTTCCATTGTACTAGGAAATTGGGAAATTCTGACAAGGAATGATGCAAAGAAAGAGTAGCCTACATTACATGGGCCGGGCGCCTACATTTCATTACTGCTGACTAACAATGGCGGACCAACAGACAGAGAGAGAACACCACTCAACTTAGAGTCCAAAGAAAAATAAACAGAAAACTAAACTCCCACACCCATAAGAGGACAGAACTGATGCCGCCTGAGATCACATGTCAACCTTTGCCATTGACTGCGGCAGGTCTATGTTTTCAGATCAGGTGGGAGTTGGGACACAGACACCTCTGGCTCGGTCTGTCCTCCCTGTAGTGAACCCTCTCTCCATGGAGTCGCATTTTGGGACGAGCATTCAGGAAATTATAGCCATGCTAGAAGCAGCGCCGTTACATATGCCGTTACACAGCGTCCATTGAGAGCTTCGGGGATAGGACCGTCACTTGCCATCCCAGACCTGCTCATCCACTCCCACCTTGGGCTTCAGGCTGGCTCGTGCCACTACCTTTGGTAGAAGGCAGCAGTACCACCAACACCCTGTTATTTTATCAATAAACGCTGTAAATTTAGTATGGCCTCTGAGTTTTTATTCCCTGCACATTTTGATGCTCAGGTTGGTTCAAATGTAAGCATTGTTAGCCATTTTCTGTCAGCTATTAATGTTAGGCTGCTTGGCGTGAGCATGGCGTGAGCATGGCGTTTCTGTTGTGTGTCAGCTGCGCGGCGGCTGCGTGTCTTTACACACCAGAAACGTGTCTGACGCGCCGCTGCTGCTAGCCTTGTCTGTACACATGTATGTTTCCCATTGATTACTGCACTCAAGTAGGAGTATACTTCGGGCCCTATCTTGCACCCAGCACAATTGACTTTGTACACCGACGCATGTATCATTCCTATTTTGCACCCGACGCACAGCGGACTTTTCCATCCACACGCACGTCGGTAAAATAGGAAATGAATTTGCGCTCCCGGGGTGGTTCAGCAAAAAGAGGAGGTGTGTTCAGGCGCAAACGTTCCCTGGTGCTATTATGCAGTTTCAGAAAACAATTCCGCCGCTGACCAGGAAAAACCTGGTCTAAAGTCAGTGGCGCGTTATTCTGATGCTATTTTAGGGGCGCATGCTTGGCCA
Organism: Perca flavescens; assembly: GCF_004354835.1. NCBI lineage: Eukaryota > Metazoa > Chordata > Actinopteri > Perciformes > Percidae > Perca > Perca flavescens. The sequence continues at coordinate 15,655,290 of NC_041338.1, forward strand.
TAATGTAGCGTGTGCACAACACGCATACATCTTGCTTCCCTCATCTACACGGACGCAGCAGTTCCCATTTTCGCAAACCATACATAATTACAAGGAAAAATATTACTGAAAATGCGCTTCAGGTGTTTGGATAGATCAGGAGGCACTTTACAGTACACTCCTCAAAAAGGTGCAGCATTCTTTGTGTCTTGTTGTGTTTTGCACAACATTTCCATGAATCATGGATGTGTTGATGACATAAATGAGGAAATATTAGAGGACTTAAGGAGACGTGATGTTGAACTACGGTGGGATTGGACACTTGAGGGTCCGGGAGAGGCAATGTGCGATGCGCTCCTGATGGAGCGGGTGGACGGAGATGGAGTTGAGGGAGGAGGAAGGGGCACAACAGGCGCAGGTGCGTTTGGAGGCCCACGCTCCATGGCTGCAGCAATCCTTTCCAGACTTGAGGAGATGCGCCTGAGAGGCCGCAGCAACATCGCCACGCGGACAAGACGGGCATTTATTACTTTGCCGTATCCCGGACAGCTCCCGCTGGCGTGCGCCAGGCAAATCCGCCGTCATAATAGCAATTCCGGCATGGAACAAGCGCGCCTGCTCTTAAAGGGAATGTGAGATGACACTCTGATTGGTTATTTTCACGTTAAGCCCAAACCACACCTAGCTGCTTCGGACCAACCCATTTTAGATTTGCGTCGGGCACAAGAGTCATTTATCCCGCCGGTATAATAGCAACAGCGCCCAAGATCTGCCCACAAAGCTACTTACGTTTTGCATTTCATACTTGCGTTTCAGATCGTTAAAATAGGGCCCTTCATGTTAAACATAAATATATACTGATTTAATTGCAGCAAAGACGTCGGCAGTATTGACGGCAAAATAGCCTACAGAATATTTCGTTTTGTATTGATAGGTGCAATATTTGACAATTGTTTTTTATTACATTTATAGCTGCGTTTATGTCAAAACCTATGTATTCGTGTCAAAATGGCATACACACATCTTTTCCTATTCTATTTAGCCTGGAAACGCTTCCAACACGCTTGCGTGTTGTGTGAAAAATAGGCGTTGGTTGGCAGGTAGTGGAAAAGCTCTAACCTGTTAACATGGGAGCCGAAATAAAAACCGACACGCCACGCAGCTGATACGCCACGCAGCCAGTCCGAAGGGACGTTCGGCACTTTCCTTACCGGGTGAGGCGAATAAGGGAAAGCGGTGCTGCTCGCTCTTCCTTGGCCTCCACTTCATCAAGGTTATTTCACATTCTGCCTCAGTGGCTAGTAGAGTGTTTGTGTCACATTGGTTAGGTGCCCGCCGCTGCTCAGCTAAGTGAGCTAACTTTACCCTGGCTGGGCGTGTACTGGCTAACAGCTCAGCTTGATGACTGCTAACGCCACGGCCAACGGGTCTAATTAACACAGCTAGCAGGATTACTCACAGAGGGATCCAGGGAGGCGCGATGTTTTCCGCATTCTTCACTGCAGGAAACATCATTCCTCCCCATAGCCTCGTTGAGCAATCCCGCTAGCTGCGTTAGCACTGTTGACCGTGTTAGTGCGATCAGCCACGTAAGCTAGCCACTGCCTCCCCGGCTCTATCATCTCAACGCTGCGCATATCCCCACATGGCTCTCGGTTTCATGGATGTAGCTTTTAGCTCCTATCAGTGTGGACTGGAGCATGTGAAGTCATCCCGCAGGTGAGAGCTGCCTAGCTACCGACGTCATACAGTCAACACTGTTCGTTTTTTAAAGAAACTCTGGGAGATGACCTCCCAGAGGCCCATCTGCTAGTGATGTGCGATACTGCAAAATTAGGTATTGATGCGATACTAGGGTGCATGATATATCAACTCAATATCGTTATCGCAATATCACGTTGCACAATATTATATCGAAAGTGTTGCGACAAGTATGCAATATTTTATTTATTTTGTGGAGCGCTGCATCCCGTCCGTTGGCTGTGTGGCTTAGTTGTGTTCAATTTAGAGCCCGCTTGAAACGCTATAATGATCATCATTTCATTGGCCAGATACCGTGCCACTTGCACATGTCAAACCCTCTGTAGCGTACCACATGTGTGCAAATGTATGTTAATGTTTCAACAGAGTGATAGTGTAAGTGAAGAAATAGATAGAGACAACAAAATGGAACAAATCAGAGAAGCGAAAGAAAAGTTGTGTCCTGTTCTCTTTACTTATTTATTTTATACTGTACAACCAGTAAAACATGTCCTGTTCTGTAGACATGATCGTTATTTATTTATTCATGTTGTACCAGTCCAATATGACTGTCAGTTGAAATAAACCTTGTGTTGTAAGAAAATTAGTTTTATTTGTTATGAATCTAAAGGAAATTTGTGTTTGGTAGATTATTTCTCTGTGGTAACAATGCTTTTTGGCAATAAATCGTATACCGTTGGAAAGCCTGTTTAACGGTATAAGAATGGTGCACCATTTGTAACAAACATGCATTTGTGGGATGAGCAGCAGCTCTGAGTATGTGGGTTGCGCCCATGAAGAATTTGGCAAATCTTCTCTGCCATTGCCAAACAGGTTATTTTGCTGTTGCTATTGACACTTGTTTTGAGGCTTGTCATCTTGGATGCAATCTCAATGCAGAGAGATATAGAGAGGAGATTCTGCAACCAGTGGCAATCCCATATCTCCACAGTTTGGGACAAAACTCTATCCTCCAAGATGACAACGCTCGCCCCCACAGGGTAGGGTTTATCAGAGACTACCTCCAGAATGTGGGAGTGGAGAGGATGGAATGGCCTGCCAGCAGTCCTGCCCTCAACCCCATTGAACACTTGTGGGATCAGCTTGGGCGTGCTATTTGTGCCAGAGTTCACAACCACATTGGCTGACTTGCGACAAATGCTGGTTGAAGAATGGGATGCCATCCCACAGCAGTGTGTGACCAGGTTGGTGACCAGCATGAGGAGGAGGTGCCAGGCTGTTGTGGCTGTGTATGGTTCTTCCACACGCTACTGAGGCTCATGTTTGTGAAATGAATAAATTGTTAAATTGCCAATATGTCTTGTTTCTTCAAACTTCAATCATCCAATCCACCAAACACCAGAGTCAATTTTACATATGTTTAAAAATATATTTATTAATATTCATAATCAATATCGCAATATCACATTTTGTTAATATCGTGGAACCCTATCCGATACCAAGTAAATACAGGGCCAGTATTGCGGATACCGATACGATATTGATACTTTTTAATAATTAAGGTGGATTCATCATCAAATTGCTAAATCTGAATGAATTCTCATGACCTTTAAGAGCTTTTGTGATTTTACCTTTAGATTATTAATAAGTTAAAACCCAGGACAGAATTTTCATATGCTTGTATAAATTTGTTGTGTTAACACTGTATCTTACAGCCTTTTTACAAATGACACAGCTTGCCGTTGTTTCATTTTTGGCCTGAAAATATAGCCACACAGCGCTCCTCTTCCTCTCTGCCATTCTTCTGCTCTGTCTCTGTCCTGCTTGTGTGTGTGTGGTGCTGGCCAAACGGTACCACATAAAATTACAAGAGGGGGGAGGAGGAGCAAAGTGTGCCTGTTTTGCGCTGTTACTGGAGCGGCACTTGAAAGCAGCGGCACAGACACAGACAGCCAGGTCGCCTCTTTAAGGCAAAAGTGCATACTGGAGAGAAACTGAAACTAATGTATCGATCTCATTACTCTGGTATTGATCAATATCAATACCAACGTTGGTATCGATATTATCAATATTTGGATCAATCTGCCCACCATTACTGTCTGCAATTACATTTTACTGCTAAAGCTGCTGCTAGGAACAACCTAACTCAATTCTTACAGACTACAACTTTAAAATAAGGCATACACCAGAAACATTGCATTTATAATGTATATGGTGCACTTTAAGGATAGGTTTACTTTTTTCAAGTCTTAAAACAACACTCACATGCCCATATGTACATTGAAAGAGAAAATGTGTTGTTGAAATTGCTCCTCCTGTTCACATTAGCCACAAATGCATTGTGTTGGTGTTCAATGTAAGTGAAGCAAAAATCCCAAATCCTCATTATGTGTAAAAGTGTATTCCAAGGTTCAGTCAAAGCTAATATGAAGCTTTTTGGACTTTGGCACCATTTTGTTACTGTTCTGTAATATTTCAATGACTTTGTTGATGTAGAATGTCTGGATTTCTATGCGTCAAATACAATTAAGGCATATAATGGACCAGCAATATCACAGGGTTTACACTTTGTTCACTGGTAGCTCAGTTGGCATTTGGCTTCCAGAACATTATCATTAGGGCACAGTTTGGGAACTTGAGTTAGGATAGATACTCTTCTGCATGTCAGCCAGTAGTGAGTCTGAGAGGGATTATGGCAAAGGGCAAGGCTTAAAATGAGTGTTTGGAGGGAAGCTTATTATTGGTGTCTGTGGGCTTTTGCACAATGCTATCCACACAGGGTCAGTCTGAGCTCCTCCACTTAGATTAAATATAGAGCAGAAACTGGCCTCCAGTATGTGGTTGTGTTGTTTATTATAGATTGCCAAACCTTATTAATTAAGCAAAACGCAAGCCATATCATACCAAGATCATTTGATTTTCTGTGATTTTTATTGTGTCTTGTTTTCTTTGCTGCTTTTTAGTGTATTTTCTCTATTGCTGTCACTCTGTGCCTTGCTCAAACAAGCCCAATACCAAAATTCACTGACTTGCCATATATGCATCCACATCTCATGCAATCCAGTACACCCCCCTGCAATATATCCTAATGAAACTTTTATAATCAGTTTTATTGCGAAGGTGTCATTTACTGCTGGAGTACAAGTGTTGAATGTTAAATAACAGTAATACATTTTGTAATTTAAATGTGTGTGATATTTTTTTTTTTTTTTAAATAGTTCTTCACTCTGAACGGCAGTTAACTTTGATGCCATGACTGCAGAAAATTGCACTGCAGTTTAGACTGATAAAAAGTTGCAGGTCACCCAAAGCTGCTCAAAGTTTGCTTTTTACTTTGACTTTGCGCAGCCTACTTATGAATATATTTTCTTTGGCACAGGAATCATTTTACCCACTCCACTTTCTTCCTGATCCAAACGGAAATACAGTTTTTTAATATTGTTTCTTTCGTTAATACTGCAAGTGGCAGAGATCAAGTGGTATTTTTTTGTTTGTTTTTAGCCAGCATCTTTATCTGGTGCAGTGGAGCAGCTTGTCAGCTGAAGCTAACAGATAAATGCCTGAAAGCATTTCATAGGGAAAAACGTACAAAATGCCCACCACATTTCTGGCTGCAGCCGTTAAGTATTGACTCCAGTTCATCATATTGATTGTCCATTTGCAGAAGTAATGTATACTCACAATGAAAGGAACACCCATCTGAAATACTGGTGTGTTTTGATTAAGTGTGGACATGTATAGCAGGACGCTTCAAATATATTGGACTCTAGGATATCACTAAAATATTTTTTCCTCGTACCTGTCTAGCCTGAGATGAAAAATAGTTTTGATGACAAAACAATAACGGAATAAAATTGAATTTTTATATAATGTGTGGAGAAGATTGATTGTACATTGGGTGTTTTGCGTGTGTGTGTGCGCGCACGCGTGCATGCTTGCATGTGTGTATGTGAATGACACGCACCAAGTACAACGCTTTAAGTTTTGCTCAGAGTGAAAAACTAATGATGCAACAAAACCCTTTTTCTTTAGGTGTGAAGTGCTTTAATACTGGTTACAATATACAGTAACTAATGTTCTAGCATATACATTATGCTTGAAATTCAAATTAAAGGAGGTAATAAAGTACAGTCAGTATAATAAAGGGATCATCATGCTGTATCAAAACAGAATTAGAATGTTCTACGTATCCTCTGAAATAATCATCAAGCTTTTTACATGACGACAGCCATCTTTTATGCTATTTCCAAACCAAATATATTACTGATGCAAATTGACTGGAATTACTTAGTGGGGACCATCTGATCTATCAGATTTATTTGAATGGTTAAAAAGGTTAAAAAGTAATCATGAAGTGACCATTTAGTAACTAGGACAAGAGCAGAGGTGGTGAATTACTTTCCAGTCATCCTCTGTGTTTAATGGTCACAGTTTGTCATGCCGTGTCACGTCTGGCTCCATATTCTATTCCTCATCTTGCTAATCTCTTTAAAATAGTGTTAGCTTGCCCATTAGACATTACCACAAGCAGCTCTTATGAATGTCATCATTTACCAGTCATTGATTCTTATTGTCCGTAGTTAACCAGACTGTAAAATGACCTTTCTAGGAGAAAGATGATTAAGGTAATCAGGAAAGATCCTAATGGTGTTCAATTCCTAACAACCTTTCAAGGTGATACATTGCAGTGGCCAAATAAAGCTCTGATTAGGCTATTTAAGTTATTAAAGTTACATTTTGCTTCTCCAAGAAAATAAGGGTATTTGGCATTTATGATTTCAGTCGTTTTTCCTTTACTTTAAGTCCAACTGTTTAGCATTTATACTGTAAATACTGTACACTTAAAATGTCCTTATATCTTCATACATCTACATTATAGTGTGTTATAAACCATGTATTAATTTAGCAACATTACACGAAATCAGCCGCATCACTGTTAACAAGCAATTCACTCTCAAAATAAATAAATAAAGCAACAGAGATGATTTCTAGTCTCTCCCTGTTTAGTCAGCCAGCCAACTTAAGCTAATGTTTGCTTTGTAGATATTGTGGGATTTCCCAAACTGAATAAATATTGCACATATTGAAACACAAAACTGCTTTGCTAGCTCAATCGTGTTGTAACTAAGATATTGACTGAAAAAAAATATTTTTTCTATGGATAGATTTAGCCACTATACGTCTGCGAACTTCAAGCAACAGAGACAATTTCTGGTCCCTGTTTTGTCAGCCAGTCAACTTAAGCTAACGTTAGCTTTGTAGAGATTGTGGGATTTTCCAAACTGTATAAATACAGCACAAATGAACACAAAACTGCTTTGCTAGCTCATTCTTGTTATAACTAAGATATCTGTTGAAAAAAATGTTTCCATCGACAGATTTAGCTTCTGTACGTCCGCAAACTTCACATGTAGAAGGCTATTTTTTAAATAGCTTCTGATGTGATCCAAACATTTCCAGTCACAGTTAACTCCAGAACATTGTAAAAAAAAAAAAAAGTTGTTTAATCCGATATATAATTATTATGTTGGAGAGCTTTTGTGTGTTCCATTGTGATTGATGATTTATTTTCATTAATGAAAAGGTTTAGAAGACTATTTTTTATTCAACTCTGTTACATGGAAATGGCGGCGTAATATTTATAGTGATGAGCCTGGTTTGCTCAAATGGCTCTGGTTTTGCTGTCATGCTTACTTGAGCAATTTCTAAATTTCTAGTGGACCAATTAGATTGCCTGGTCAGATCTACTTGTTGTATAATTGTTTGTATACTGCTTATAAATGCTAGTGCTAATAGGGAGACTTAAAGGACATACAGCATGATCAGTGGTGTTTTGGTATCTCAAAGAGTGCGTGTATGAATCGCATCACATAGCCAAAGTGAAGCCGCTGCAAAAATTGAATGTTCTTTTCTATTCATGAACTCTAATGCTCCCATGCTTTTTACTGTTTTCGTGATACCAGCCTGAAGAGACACTTACTTTCAGAGCTAATCAACCCCCAGCCTGCTAAATGTGAACAGTGTATTTTTGCCAGCTAACAAAATGCAAACACAGCCAATGAAATATTATATTATATTATATATATAATGTTTCTTATTTATTGTGTGCCTATTTACTCTGTTTTCCTCTGTTTATCTGCCCTATGGCAGACAGGTTTGAATGGATGGCCCACTCGATCCCCTATGTGTCTGAGCAGAAACACAACCACACAGAGGATTAGAGAGAGAGAGGATCGGGCCGTCACATCCAGATGCTGCAAATCTGCTCCCTGCCTCACATGTGAATAGGTATGCCATTGTCTGGAGCATTGCTTGTTTTGCATGAACAGAGACACAGCCAAGGAGATAAACAAGCTGAAACTGAGGTTACACCAAGTCTAAATCTGCTATGATACAGGATTACAAGGTTTATGTCTTGCTTAAAGCTTTATCCTCTGATTGTCAGTCAAGATTTTCTTAGTAGCAAACTTAGCAAGACTTTAATGGTTGTGCATTAATAGACTACTCTAGCAGGAATAGGGGAGTTGTTACAAGATGTACAGCATACTGATGCTGAACTATCCATAGGAAGACACATACTGAGCTGTATGTGGTTGCATGGCTGCAACTCAGAATGGGCTCTTTTTGGGTAAACTTCCTGACTCTGCAGTGTGTGTTGTATTTTATTCAAAATTCTATTGATGGCTTGCTTATATACTATCATAATTGCAATGAATAGATACTCACCCATTTCAAACGTTGTACATACATTTGTACATTATCCTTGGTGGTTTGTTATGCATGGTGTGTTTCTGTTGGCTTCCGTTCACTTGCACACGAAACTTCATGCTTGACTTAAAACATCTGACTTTATTGTGGTGGATCATTTCTACAGAGAACAAACTATTAAAGTTCACTCATTTCCCAAAGCATATTTCTGTCACTATAATAAAAGAGTGATATTATTTTGTAAACTTGACTTGTTTAGGACATCAACTTTCTTGTCAATTATCCTTTCCTACAACTATTTGGATGTGATATTTTACACTGTAATATATGGGTGAACGGCAGATAAAAAAAACAATATATGATAGTGTTGGGAGCGCTCTACAATTTTAGAAGAGGACATTAAAAATGTTTATTGGGGGATATAAAATGTGTAATGAGTGATTGAGGAAAACACTAATGACTAATGAATTCAAGCTTAATTCCTGAAATAAAAGCATTGGGGATGGCTCCAGCATCAGCATTATAATCTCTCAAGTGCTCAATACTTTCTTCATTTACAGTATAGCATGGAAGGATATTTATCTACAATATGTATCTCATTATGGGAGGAATGTGGAGCTTTTGGCTCATGTTCACATCTATCCTCTTCAGGTTTGTCTATTCCATCCAAAGTCCTACAACTATCAGATTTGGTGGGTAAACTTCACGTCTCCTGAACATATCTTCAGCCAACAAAAAATACTTCAATTGTGTCTTAAAATGAGGAAGTCTTGGCCAAAAAATGCTGAACTGCATTGTCTTTTAATTTCTTATCTAATATATTTGGTGTTTTGCACACACCTTTCTGTAAATGGACTTACATGATGTGAGATTGTATTCATTTGAAAGACAACAGTTTTGGATGAATATGGTGCACAAGTAAAGTGAAGAAAACTACCAAGCTTGCTCAAGCAACCAGCCTTTAGAAACACATTCGGGATGGACCCTAAATTGTACTAAACCGCATTTCATCATGCTCTGTAGCACCCATAGCATTTTCTTTTTCCCTATCGCCTTCCTCTCCATCAAATTTTACACAGTATATTTCTACTGCCTACATCATCTTTGCATCACAAAAATGTGATACTGGCACTTAGCCATGTCCCTCAAAAGAAGTTGCACACAGCCTGAAAGGAATACATCATTTCTTAATGCCCACACATTTTAACAACCAAATGCCTGAAAGTTTGTAGATTATATTTGATCAGGCGGTATTTTACCATATGGCCAAACAGTGACAAAGTCTCAAATGGAGATATCCCTGGCAACATTTCATCTACAGTCACATAGCTTCCTCTGAATGTTCATACTTTAAAAAATGGATTTGTATTATTGGTTCACAGCCTTCTTAAGGTCAAATTGCTTTATGTCTTATTTTTCTCCTTTTTGAGGAATGAGGCTGCAGGTGGGTCAACATGGTCACAACTGCACATGTTACCCCCAAAACTATCATTACAAATAATCCTAGCACTGTAAAATTCCTTCAAATTAAAACAGAAAGAAGTTGCAATTCAGTTTTACCCTGTAAATTAGAATAATGCTTAACTCCTTATCTGAAATGTGATTAAAGCAAACAGCTTGACTTCAATCATTTACAATCATAAACTTTCACAAATCTCCCTTCAGAGATTTTTTTATACATCCAGAGATTTGAGAATGTTACAAAAATCTAGATATTTTATTTTATTTATCTATTTTTAGGTGGTATATTTCAAAGGATAATTAGTTGGTTTTTATTTCCCAAGTTATTGGTGCTTATTCTTAGATAGCTGACATATTTATCTACGTGGTGAGATTGCGCTCCTTTCTGTCGTTCTGAACCGGCTCATTGAATTTTTAAATACACCACTAAACGACACTGGCGCAGTGGTAGAGGGCTCTCTCTGCAAATGTGTACCTTACTCATAAAAGCCATTAGAAATACTTGTAACACTTTACAAAACGGTATGTAAAAAATATGACTAGTAACTAAATGTGAGGAACGAATCATGGTTAATCGTGGGCTAGCCCAGCGCCGTTAACTGTGGTCAATATAATCATTCTAAAAAATAACTTCATGAGCGTGTTGAACAATGTTGTAACGTTGTTGTAGCTGGATTGGACAACACGCTCCTTGTCATTGTTTAAAATTACAGATTTCTTTGGGTTTGAACATTGTTGGAACAATTTGGGATATTTTAAGTACACAACTAAAAATACATATATCATAGGCATAGTCGTTTTTAGACATTTAATGCAGACATATTACATATTAAATCTTTAAAGGACACCACTGGCAGATTATGATGCTCCATGATATGATAAGTAATATACTGATTATATAATAATCATCAACTGATTCATCCTTCAGTGAGTGTGGCCCTTCTCATCTCTTGATACAGCTTTGAGCTGCAGCCAATATCCAATAACCAGTCATCCAGTCTCCTTCACCATTATATTATGCAGTTGAAGCAGCTTAGTGGAGTGTTATTAGGGTGAAACATGCTTTGAATTATTTTTAATTTACTCCAGATACAGGGGTGAATTGAGAACCAGAGCCAAAAGTGACCTAGAATGGAAACTAAGAATTTACTCTTCAATCACAAGCCCTATGGGCCAGATAAAGCCTTGGATATGTAGTACAGTTGGATATTAGTGTTGATCAAAGTGGAAATTAAATAGGAGGGCAAACACATCGATGCACCTAATTATCAAATCCCTGAAATTTGATGAATTGCTTTGAATCTCAGAGACATCGTCACTAAGGTGTTTGTGGAATTTCTCTCATTGATTCTAAATTAATTTTGTTGTTGAAATATGTGAATTACAGCAAGTACAGGGCAAATGGGAATAGAGCAAAGAGGGATATCAAATAGTAGACGGAGAAAGACAAGCTTCCTACGCTACACAACCCGAGGTGGCAGTAAGACTGATGGAGCAGAATGGAAACGAGCAACACGTGACACATTCTCAGGCCCACAGACTCGCTTCTCCGTTTAACCTCTCACAACACACCTGACTACATTATTGCATTGCCTCTGAGCCCGGCAGGATATCAGTAGTTATGTTTCATACCCTCCAAAACAACATCATGAATAAATAATGCCAGATCTTAAAATAAACACATTATTAATGTATTCAGAGCCTCCTTTAAAAGGGGCAGCTGTAGGGGCCATAGAACCCCCTTCTCACTAGGTCTCTGATTTAACTGTTTTTGTGAAGAACATAAGACAGAGAGTGGGGTATTGTAATGTGTGTTCTAAAAACAACAACTCAAATGTTATAGTGTGAGATGAATTTCTCAGCAGTTACATTTTATATTTGTAGATCACAGCAAGTAGCCAAGATTGTATATCCTATGCATATCCCATGTAACATGGCATCACTGTCAGCACTTTTATAAAACTTGCATTACATGGAGCTTTGTGCATATGTTCTTCACTCCTTATGTTTTGATAAACCTACGCTATGTGTAAATGTCTGCCCATTTTTAAATATGTCAGCTAAAACGGAATCTTGGCAGAGCAAATAGCGACTTGGAGTAGCCTTAACTTAAGTGTGGTATGTACATTCCTTTTGATCACTGAGTGAGACCTACTGTACATGGCATACCCAACATGATTATTACATTATCTAATTGCATCCCAACACATGTATTATTCAGGCCCTGACAACATAATACTCTCAGGGAAAGGAAAAGATCTGTGTGCTCTAAGCCTTCTTTGAATGGCACTTTACTTCTTTTTCCTCCGTTCTGTCAAAAGCTTTTTTTTTGACAGCTTTTTTTCTGGGTGGTTTCCGTAAAGTGATGATAAAGAACACGGTGCGGTAAAAAATTATAATTTTTAAATCTACACCACCTCTGCCTCTATAATTCACATTGTTAATGTCAAGGAGTCTTCGTTTTTACGAGGATGCTGAAAGCATAACCAATAATCTATACTGAAGCACTACCTTAAGTAAGGTTTTTTACCCTCCCCTGCCACTCCAGGAATAACTGGCCCTGTGAGTCTTATATGTGGCTTGCCCTTCCAGGGAACAAGGTCACATTATTTACAATGGCAGCACCACACCTCTTTAATGTCCCCCGAGGACAGAGTGATCTTTACTGTGATGTTTCAACAGTGTTCAGAACTCGCATCAGTAAAAACGTAAATTCATGTAACATGTCATCTAAAAGGATGTTGAATAATGCATTTTACAATTACCACAGGAACATATAGCGTTAGAGGTGATGGATTTTGGGAACAATATCTCAGTAACCTAAAACTTCACTTTCAAGAAGCAAGTGTTCCACCAGAAAATCATCTGTGATCTCAAAAGCTACATAAATCAAGATAAAGGGTATGGCCTCCAGTGATTGTTCCCACACAGGAAATAAGACCCAAAGTAGTAAGGAGTGGTCACCAGAGATCCACAGACTCCCGGCTGATGGAAAAGTAAAAGCTTTAAATCAAAACCATTAGGCAAGGCTGCCATACAGTAACATGGAAGAGAGCACTCAAAAATGACCTCAGCAGTTACATGAATGACATGGAAATGATGTAGATGCAAAGGGTATTTAAGAAAAACACTGCTCCACTATCTTGGCGAGTGGCTAGTGGGTTTGCACACTAATAGGTTTCAATCCCTTGTTTGGCCAGAGCAGAAGAAAATGTGAGACGAGAGAAATGGAGAGAAAACATTGAGTTATTTAATGATGTCTCCTTCGACTGGAAAGCAAGAGGGCGGTACTCTTTACTACCGTATGCCAGAGACACAGTCAGGCAGGTTGACAGTTATGAAGACGGATGAATGATGCAACGCCTTCAGCACAGAAGGAAACGAGATCAAATGTTGACAGCGGGATGGACAGATCTCTGGTCTGGCATTCAAATGTTTTCTTACATCAACTATCACATTTTCTGTGAATGCATCCTCTTCACAGATTAGACATGTTCTCACTCTCCCAGCACCAAATTCATGTTTTAGCTCCCACATTATACATGTTGTATAATAAAGCTGAGTTTAGCAGAATATGTGCTGTACAGCAGGTTGCTTGAGATAAATGTTTCGTAAGCAATAATCTTTCTGAAGACCTGAAGTCTCCTGTGTCAGCCGCCATGCTACAAGTCTGCAAAGTGTGATTCATAATTCATAACACACAGCCAGCATTTATAAATGGGGTCTAAAGTGCTGAAGCCTAAGAAAGATTATAACACATATTAAAATGTCTTCTAGATTGTCAGACTTGTCATAGCACTGCTTCACATTTATTCCATTCTGTGACTGTGTGGTTATGCTTATCTTCACCAAAAACCATTGTATAGGCATTTTTCTCCTATTGTACCCTACAGCCTTTTAAAATACAAATAGATATATTATATATAACCCAATATAAACAAAGCACAGTCTGTCATGGGAGAGAAATCCTATGCACAATCCGCCTGAGGCCACTATCATACAGGCAAGGGGAGTCGGTAGGTGGCAGTCCTGTCCCATTTGCAAGAGACACATGGGATGAATCTCTCTCTCTCTCTCTCTCTCGCTCGCTCGCTCTCTTTCTGTCTCCCCTGTCTATCCAAACCTCTCCCTCCCTCTCTGTCTCTCTCTGTAACACGCGCGCGCGCACACACACACACACACACACACACACACACACACACACACACACACACACACACACACACGCCAAAGGGTGCACGACCGCGCGCTTAAACAAAAATTTGAATGTGCTTGCCCCTATTAAAACTGACCAATGAATGCGAAAGATAAAGGTCAAGAATCAATTAATTAATGCTTGTCATTGGCTGTATGCAGTGGAGACATTTAGGAACCCTAGAAGTTATAACGGAGAGATATGAAGAGTGAAAGAAAGGGGAAACGATATTCCCTGCCCTCACCGCTACAGTCCTGCGGCTGACGGCAGCGCCGAACATTCTACCTTGGAGAGAACAGCTTGTCAGTGGGATGTAACCTACATGATGCCCCCCTCGTGCATTTTATCAATTCAGTGTCCATCCGTGTTGCTGCGCCGTGCGTTTTATTTGTGTACGTAAATGCCTAGCGCACTGAGGTACTGTAAAGCGCACTGATGGATGCAGCCTGCGTGCGCGTTTTGGAACGGGGTAATTTGTGATCACATCTGAAGCAGCTTAAAACACACTGCAGTGAGCAGAAAAGAAGACGGGGCTTGGACGAGCAGCACTCTGTGGATAATAAGCCCTTTGTAATTCCTTACCCCCGTGTGTGTCACATCAATGGATAGGCGAGGCTTGAATTGCCGAAATGCATAGATGGAAGTGATGACTGCCTTCGGTGAACTATTACTCCGGTCCAGACAGGGTGAATGAAGGCTCGGCGCGGACAACATGTAAGAATTGAGCCTTTGGTGTACAACTAAGTATCCTCACTCTTGAAGCCGCTACCTGCATTTCTGATGTGGGCTTAAAGGCTTCTTGAGGATACCTGCTGGATTTTTTTTCTTTCGGTGTTGCATCCCAGATTAACGCATTATTCCTCTCGAAAATGGAGAACGGAGCAACCCTGAAGAGACGAGAGAGATATTGTGTATTCTCGACAACTTTATCAATTCTCCAATACATAGGATACCTATTCACTCACTGAACTGCGGGACTTCTTTCATTGACATAACCAGGAGGGAAAATAGAAATAAGCATCTTGAAGTCCGCACTGGGTTGTGAGGTGAAATCTAATCAGATGCAGCAGGGTTGATGACTGTAATACGGACTTGAAGAAAAGTTACAGCGAGCGGGACGTTTAAAATAAGCCCACCTCTGCCCCTCAATGTATGGATGATGGTCTGTCATACATCAAATGTCAGGATTTATCTAACTGGGAATTGACCACATGAGGTTCTCCGTGCTCTACATGTTGTGGAGAGGTTACTTTCTTAACATTTAGTTTAGATCTGAGAGAAAATAAAAACAGTGTGACTTCAATTTCACCTAAGTCGTCATTTGGAGAAAACCTGGGATCACCGTGGACATCGCTTTACATCGGGAGAGTAGTTCCAACAATGGCACTTGTCTCCGTGTTATGTGCGTCCTGAACAAAAATAGGAAATATTGGATGCATTATCATCACTGTGAGAGTTAATAGCATGTTCATTCAGACTGATGTGTGGATTACATACCACGTCGTTTTGAGAGTGGGAGCACAATGTGTCTGACAAGAAAACATCACCACGGATTCGGCCAAATCGCCTGAGAATTGCGGATGTTTTATCGATGCAGTTTTTGGGGAGAGAGCGGGAGAGGGACCGTTCTCCGTCTAAAGCAGACACCATGCAGACCTCGGCGTCTTCATGAACAAGTAAGTTAGTGTTTCTGGTGTAAAGAAAGATGTTGACTGCCTCATTCGTCCCTATAACTACCCCATAGCCTGTTTTTCCTGTTGGATGTCCAAATGTGTTAGTTTTTCTTCTTTTCGTGACTACAGTGCTATGAACTAAATCAGGGCATATCATTCCCTATGCTTAACCCTCATTGATATTGTGGCCTCTAACTAAAAGATCTCTAATCATGCTCTGATTTGGAAGATAAAGAACAGATGCGCGCGCTCGCGTGGGTCTACTTGCGTTTTAGTGCGCGCCCTTGGAGTGCGCGAGTGTCGAGCCTAGATGTCATTAACAGTGAAACAATAAAGAGTTTAGCTTTTCTACAAAACAGAGCTAGTCAAGTATTTGTAACATCAAGAGAAGTAAATGCGCGTCGTACTCCTTTTCATTTTTTTATAACATAGGCTACTGAATATGCACAATCCATCCACCTACCTATCCATCCATCCAGTCTATACCTGCATGCTCTCAACCTACATTCAGTATCTGGAAATCTGCCATATTTAGCACGGGTATTTTTATGCTATAGTGACCTTTGAGGAATAATTTATGGTATATGGGCTATAAAACATTCAGTATTGGAATTTAAAATTCAAGGGTTGCATCTCTGAAATCTCTGACTAATGTCTAAATCATTAAACTGGTGCTTTTTTCACCTTCTTCGCATGGTTTACACAGAAGGCGCTTGTTCGCTGCCTCTGTGGAAGCCTGGGAGGGAGCTGTCCTTCTTACGTGGTGCTGAAATTAAAATCTGCCATCTTCGCTCTGCCTCTGCTCAGCTGGAAAAGGCTTGACTGTTGTAGTTCAGGGCTCGAAAATCTGAGCCAGTAGTCTGCTGAATAGAATCATTTCCTAGTATGCAAGGAAGCAACAGATTACACATTTAAGGGTTTATGTTTGTTATATTGGATAAGCCAAAATGTGAGTTACAGTTGTATAGAATTGCATTCCAAAAAACAATTTTATAAGTTAAATTATAGAGCATGTCTATCTATCTATCTATCTATCTATCTATCTATCTATCTGTCTGCCTGTGTCTGCCTGCCTGCCTGCCTGCCTGCCTGTCTGTCTGTCTGTCTGTCTGTCTGTCTGTCTGTCTGTCTGTCTGTCTGTCTATCTATCTATCTATCTATCTATCTATCTATCTATCTATCTATCTATCTATGTAGTATCTCCCCTCACCTGCTTCTCTGAATTAAAGATTAAGAGTATTTTAGGATGAGTATTCCCCTGAAGAAAGGTTAGTACAAACACATGTTAAAATTTTCACATCAGTGCTTTTGAACTCAGCAGAAGGTGAGCTTTAAAAATAGATGTCTGTCATGTTGGTGATAAACCAGTGTTGGTGGTAAAAGCATAAATAGAGGTTGCTGTCACTCCTCAGACAAAGAATGAATTGCATCTCTCACCTGTGAAAGTGAGAAACATGGCAGATATTATTCACCCACTGAAAGAAAAGCCCTTCCAATGATGGAGTGACATCACCTTGGGGAGACAAATTAGACTTCTGATTTGATGCTTTTGCTCCGTCAGAGGCTTTAGCATGATAAATCCTCCCTACATATTCCCAAGATTGCAGTTGTTTGTTGGCAACTGGTGCAGAGTGATTCATAGTAATAAGTAGAAAGACTATTCCTCCTCCCCATTTAACACGCTTCAAACCCTCTCATCCCTGTGGACATTTCCTTGGGGATGGATGTGGGCTGTAGGTTTGGGATGTCATAGGCTATATAAAGCTCTAGCCAACATAAGGAGCAACTTACTTTAAAACAGACCGATTCACTGGCTAACTTCAGTTCAGTGTTTGTTTTATTTCACTATGCTAGAGTGACAACAGCTGTATCCACAGTGTGTTCCTATTAGTCCTTCTAAGCAGTGGGAAATAGCTTTAGCACAGGAGAAGCAGAGGGACCGAGAAGGACTTCCTGCTGCTCACACAAAGCCAGTCCTCAGCTGATAATATTGCTCCCTATGAATATCTGTTTTATGTCCAATTTATCCAGCCATTGTTGTCTAAATTATCTATGGAAAATCATTCCAAGCAGCCTGGTCAGAAAATTAATGAATTTGTCAGTTGTAAAAGGGCACTTCTGCAATGAAGTGCCAGGGTCTTGCGCAACGACACACTGGATACCCATGTTCCCTTTCCACACTCCTTTTGTCATTTTTTCCCGTCCTCAGCCTGTGACTCAGTTCAGATCAGGGCCAGCAGTTTGTGCCATATAATAAAATGTTCATTTCTCAAATCGGATTAATCTCTGTAAAGCCCGGCTTAGGACACCATTAGCATTCATTTCTTTCACTGCCGGGGACTTGTATCAATAATGGAGCTACCCCTACATTTTTCATCTTCTCTGGATATAAAATCTCTCAGGGGGTTTCATTCAACGAGAAAGGGAACAGTTACAGTGATCCGTTATCTACTCCCTTGCCTATTGTGTTGGAGACCAGTAGTGCGATGCGGGGGGTCTGAAGTGGAAGGCCAGATAGGAGCTGGAAGACCTAGTGCTGGAGGTGAAAAAAGCCTTTATTCAAAGATGAAGCTGAATTCATACTCATAATGGATCACAAATACCAAATTCAGAGCCTAAACAATATAATGGCATTAAATATGATACATATTGTAAGTTTGTTCATGAACCACATTCAAATATTCAGTTTTCTGCATTTACCATCCTGCAATAGCCAGCAGAGCATATTTCTATTGTAATTAGCAAAGGTTAATGTACACATGAATGTGTCCTTATTACCAAGGATGCTGTAATTCAAATCCCTTGAATATTTGCAGTGACACCAGGTTTAAGCACTTAGTTTTATATCTAGCTCAGTGACAAAGTCATATAGATTTAGCAAAACAATAATGATCTAATTTGTCCTAATATTATATACCCTGCACCCAGTTTATGACAACCCACTTAATTATTGCAAATTAGTCCTTGGAAAAACAGGGACTTTGGGGCAGAAGTAGTGGTGATGTGAGTTGAAGCTTTTGCAAAGTGCTTCATCGCTGATGATCGCTGCCTTTATACACAAGGTCTGTCTCGTGGTGAAAAACCATGCTTATTTTCAAAGGTAGGCGGGGAAGATATTCACCCTAAAAGAATCATCGTTTGGAAGATGCTGTCATCAAATGCCAGCAGTGAGTAAGCTCCAACATGATGGTCACTGACACGCTCTTGCAAGTCTTCATCACAGGCAGCTATTGTGAATGTGATACAAACCCACCTCAGTTTCTTTTCAGCTGTGCTGCTGGTAGATGACACATGCACTGCTTTGAAGAGAGTGTTGTGGTCAGATTGGTTGGCTGTAAACAATGTAGCAATTTGTCGCTGCAAAGCTCACTGCCACAATAGCATCCCCTTTATTGAGGAAAAAGGGAGTTGTTTCCATCCTCCTATACCACTGTGGATGATCATCTGAACCTGAGGCTGTATGTTGTTCACGCTTGTATAATATAATTTACTCTATCAACCAGACCCCAGCAAGCATCTTGGGCACAGACAGACATGAACGGTATCTGCAGTAGTCCCACTCATTAGTCATCCTCTCCAGCATGTCTGGCTGAATGCTCTGTCCAGGGAAAGAACAGCTGAGCAGGGGGACGGCCGCAGCACATTCCGCCAGTCGATGGATTAATCAATTGGTGTTCCAGCTCAGCCCATCCATCTCAGGGAATAATCTGGGAGACATCATAAAAGTGCCATTCTGTCATTCTAGAGGCCAGGGAGCATTGCTCCGTTTGTTTCGCCTTCTTTCTCTCCACTGCCAACAGAACAGAACAGGGAACAGAATTGGATTAAATGGAATATAGATTCAGCATGGCAACATTGTGAGGTGTTTGCTTGTGCTTTTTGCTATTTTTTTTGCTATTGCTTAACATTACAGCTTAAACTGTAATTTTGCTGCTGTGACTCAGGGATGAAAAGGAATTCTTCCAACTCCATCGCTATCTCCCTGTTTCCTGGCTTCCTTCGTAAAATTCAGCTAAGAGCACTGACTTGAGTTCAGGGTGCATCGTTACCCACTACTTGCTTTACATCACCCACCTTGCCAGTTGTGATGATTGTGGTTTTTTTGCCTTAGTAATCGTCACCTTCCTCTCGGCTGCCAGTCTCTCTTTTCTCAACCTCACTGGAATGTCACATCGTGCTAAAATGAGAGTGACAGCACCCGAGGTAGGACATACAGTATATGACGGCTCCATTAATTACAGCTTGAAAATACTCACAAACGCATTTTCTCTTACACACACACGTATATATGCACCACAGAGGAGCCATTCATCCTGCTTTCAGGGCACCTGGGAAGCATCTGTTTAAAGTGATACTGGCCCTGGCCACCACATTCATTCCTGCTGCTACATTAAAAGGTTAAATGGGCTGGGAAAGAAGGCAGACTATCTCATACTGCCCACCTTTATTTTCCCAGATTGTGCCTTATGGAGGTAAGATATTTAAGTCCTCCTAAGAAAAACAGCAAAGGATAATAAAAAAGAAAATTGAAGTCAGGGCAGGGCAGGAAAGGAGACTTCTTACTCTCAGGTACCGTCTTCTCAATTTTCTGTTGTTGATAGTGGAATTTAGAGTAAGCTGAGTGTGCTCGGTGCTCTGTGCTCTAAACAGTCAAAGTTAAAAACATTTGAAATGGAGAGATGCCCTTCAAACAGGTTTTTAGTGGTTGCATAGCAACAGCCATGACTAGCATCCCCAGTAGCTTATGAGCTGCTAGCTAAAGGCTAGAGGTTGTCAGTGGACACCAGCCTTCAGTGACAAAACCAGTACATAATCTGGATTTAAAACTGTATTTAAAATACACAGACTTAGTCTACTGCAAATTATGCTTCTTCTGGTTCTAGGATCTAGGTTCTTTTATGTGAATTTTCTTCACATGCAGCCTGTATCCTGTCAACCAAGTTAGTCACTTTCTTAGTCTGAAAGGTGTTATTGAAGACAAAAGCTGTGTTATAGTAGACCCAAACAAGTATAGCATATGTGTCTGCAAGAGGATGTACTGCTTACCTTTTAACTTGCAGTGTTGTTTTTGAGATGAAAAGAAAAAGCCCTGTGGCTGTAATGGATAGTTGACCTGTTAGAGCTGATGGGCTTATCCCAGTGGAGAGCAAGCATTTCCTTCATACAGTGTTTTGTCTATAACAAATTGCTAGCTGTATCTGCAGGGGTAGTTGCAAAGATGTTGTACTTTGCTCTCCAACAAAGCAGGAATAGCATTTCACTAGGATCCACTTCATTTTCACAACAGTTTCCTCAGGTGAAATCATAAAAATACAGGTAGGTTGTACTCAAGGGTAAACAATTTAGCTCCCCTTTGAGAACACTTTAAAAAAGCTGTACTTTTAAAAGCCAATGCATTTCAGTAGCCTTCATCAGGGTTTGACCCTGAGCTGGGCTGCACTTACACCAGCAAGAGTATATCTGTCTCAATATGCTGTGACTACTGAACAGGGAGCTGCTCATTCCTTGGTAACCCTTATATGCATAAGTGGGGTCAAAAATGACCCTAGCGGTTGTTTTTTTGCAATATCTTTGTAATTTTAAATTTTTATCATTTAATCTTCCATGTATTCCTCAAATAGGTTGTCTTTGACATGAGGCCATTTGGATTTGTATCTAACTGTTATATTTTTTAAGTAAATGCATGTTTTGTATCAGTACCACACTTTTCCATACGTGGGGTCAAAAATGACCCCAAGCATTTTCTATGGAATTTCAAAGGTTAACCCTAGGAGCCTTTGGTTTTTATCAACTGTGACTGTCAGCTATACATTTACTGTTGATCCACACATCTAATGGCAGCAGTCTCACCACCTTGAACGTTAATTTTACTAAATGTTAACATTATTTTTAATACTCTCTACCAATTACTGATCTGATCACTGCTACTTACAGTGAAACCGTACTTACCAAAATCCCTTCATGTTTACTTTACTGTACCTTAATTCCCTTAACATGAGTTAAGTTACACAAATACTTTGAAGTTTAAGTTGGAAGTATTGTTAAGTAGTAAGTAGTTTTTTCAATAGGCAGTGATGTGGTTGGTTATATAATTTCTAACTGGTAACCACCAACATGTCAGAAAGGTCTGTTGTCACTTTAACATTTCCAGTTGAAAATTAATTTCAGTGCTCAACATTGTGTCAGTCAATGACAATGTATCACGATGACATTCAGCCTTGATGAAACTAAATATTGACTTGTTTACATTTCCTGTCAGTAGCTGGGATGCAACCATAGACTATTAGAGACATAGAGATTATGGCTGCAATTTATGGTTATTTTAATCAATTAAATGTTTAGTCTATGGAATGTAACAAAAGTTACAAGCTATAAAGACAAGCACATTTTGCAAGATTTCATGCGCTTTCAGTAGAGCTAATATGATTTAAAAATTATTTATTATTTATTTTATTATTAAAGTTTTTTATTTTAGTAGTTGCTCTAAACCTGCTAGCATTTACAACATTTCTCAGTAGTTCGTGAAATGGTCACATTATTTAATCTATAGATTCATGTACAAGGACATGTTTTTCTTATTTCTTTGTGTTGGTGAGGACGATTTTTAAACTACTGAATTACAAATGGGAAGCATATTTCGTGATAACAGCACGATTACAGTAGCGAGTAGTATTAAATGCAGAAAATCCAAGTAAGGAGGTTGGTTGGGGTGGTGGATGGGTCGAACAACACAGGACTTTCACCCCGGAGACCGGGGTTCACATCCCGGCATAAACCCCAACCGTCCCGTTGTTGTGGCGCGTCGGCATCCCAGAGACCGGGGATTGCGTCCCGGCGCTTGGCGTGTCTTTCACCGTGCTTCTTTTACGAAACCCAACCGTCCCGTTGTTGAGGTGCATCAGCGTCCCATTGTTGTGGGGGCGTTGGCGTGGTGTGTCTTTTCCCCGTGCTTCCTTTCCAAAACCCAACCTCCATATAGATGCTTCCCATTATATGCTGACCACACGAATAAATGACATCCTCAGCAACGAGATAATCGTGTCCGTGTACACGAATCAATAGATTAAAAATAACGTGACCATTTCACGAATTGCTGTGAGACCGTGCTGCCCTTACACATGCACACTATGTGAATATACTCTTGAGCACAATCATGAGGTGTGTGTGTGTGTGTCTGTGTGTGTGTGTGTGTGTGTGTGTGTGTGTGTGTGTGTGTGTACGTGTGTGTGTGTGTGTGTGCATGATATTGTATTGTTAAGTAGTAAGTAGTTCTTTGACTTAAGATAGAAAAGTTTACTGCATAATATGAGTGTAGGTATTGGTAGGTCATGCATCTAAGGGTTAAGAGAAATATCACTTCCCTGTGGGTGTATAATTTTTTCAAATGCATTCTAATTTCTACTTTGATGAAGTAATGAAGAGAAAGAGAAATATTCATAGATGGGTACACAATTGAATTAAATCGCCTTCATGTCAAGATTAACATGAGAATTGAAATGGTACATTTGGCCTATATGATTGTGTAGGTGAATTTGGTTTTGATTATCACAGTACTGTATGCACATTGTGATAATGTTCTCTCGACAGCCAAGTGTACATCAAATGTCGCATAATCAAAAGCTGTGCAGTATTGTCTGGAGAGTTAGGAATAGAAGACAATTTTCAAAAACAGAGAGCTCAAAATGAAGATTTTTAATGTAGATTTTTGCATCTGTAGTGTGTGTGTGTGTGTGTGTGTGTGTGTGTGTGTGTGTGTGTGTGTGTGTGTGTGTTTAAAAGCACATGCGTATGCCCTCCTACTGTAAACCGGTGTCTTATGCAGACCCAGGGGTGCAGAATGAGTGTCTGGGTTCTGGACATCTGGGTTGAGCTCTGCCGTCTGTCTCCCATATCTGCTTTTTAACTCATGAACCCAATTAGGCTGGCAATAAGATGGTAGCTCAGCTCAGCATCACAGCAGGAATCTGGTCATCAGTCAAAGCCCTACAATACAACAGAGCGTAGTCGCACCCAGCTAGCAGTCACACATTCTCAGACTGTTGACCTATACAGACATTGTATCTTTGATCATTCTGAGGGGGGTAAAAAAAAAACTGTCCATAACCACGGATTTTCACACCTATAAAGACACACCAGTGTGCTAAATCACAAGTAAACACACCTTGCTGTTAAATATTTACCACCCACAAAAACCATACAGAAACACAAAACTCAGTTCTCACAGTTATGTATCTGTTTTCACTCATGAGCGCATGTGCATACATACAGTACATGATGAATGTGTTAATCTGAGTGTGTATCTGTGTCAGTGTTGGTATCTTTGTGTATTTTTTCTCGCTACTTAACACTGTTAGTCTCTGACCTTAATGTGTCACTCATCCTAGCACCTGCATGTAGGCAAACCTGCCCTACTATGATATTTTTGATCTGACAAGGATAGACTTAGACTTGATTTAATCCAATTTGTCTCTATGGAGTCTGCTGAGGTACCAGTCTGTTTCACTGCTCAGGTCAAGGCCTTGTGACAGGGGCTGTCAGTCCGCTCCTCTACTGCATGTGTGAGAGAGAAAAGAAATACTTTGAGCTTTGAAACACTAGCTGCAGAAAGGCCTGGATGAATTGAAGGTGTTCATGCAAGCCTGGTTAATGGGTAGCCTCCTTCATACACGACAAGAATTAATTCTGAGCAGATGCCACCTCCTATAATGAAAGTCAGCTTGTCAAGAATCAAGATGGAAAAACACCCCAAAAAAGCTTTATTTTCATGTTAATAACAATTCTTTTTATATTTTAATGTCATGACTTATTGGTCCTTAAAATGTACTCAGTTCACAATAAGGCTGCAATAAAGGCCATTATGAATAAAAAAAAAAAAAACATAATTACATTAAGTAAAATGAACACATTTTCACACAACAGCAACTTCTGTAGGTGCTCAAACAATGAAAATGTTATGAATTTAAGCAGGTAATATTTTTCACAATTAAAAACAACAAAATTAAATTGATAGAAATAACAAGTCAAGAGAGGCAGTAGAGGGGTAGCCAATAATGCTTGATAGGAATGCTTGAGGGAAGAGGGAAATGTGTGTGTGTGTGTGTGTGTGTCTCTGTGTGTGTGTGTGTGTGTGTGTGTGTGTGTGTGTGTGTGTGTGTGTGTGTGTGTGTGTGTGTGTGTGGGTGTGTGTGTGTTTGCAGTCCAATGGCTAGCCTCCTGCAGCCAGTGCCAGACTCTTCAGCATTTGGCTGCAGCCCGTCTGTCACTGAGGAGAGAAACTAGTCACACAACATTCAAGGCATTGTCATTTAATTTCCTTTAAGTGAATATATTGACATAGTTTAACAATTGGAAGATATGGAAACATATATAGGTACATTGTGTCAAATGTATGCAATACAAAACTGATCTAAGCCAGTAGGATAATATTACAGTATATCAACATTTAAAATCCTGTTTTGTGTGTATAATATGATTATAGTTATGACTCTGTAATACTAGCTGACTGAATTCTAATAAATGCATCGTCCTTGTCTTGATAACAATCTTTCTTTGGGTTGGATTTTGGAGGAGACATGTTTGTTGAAAATCCACTACAAAGCTATCACTGCAAAATATCTGTCTTAATAAGTCTTTTTGTCTTTTATTGAGTTCCAAAAGCCTTGTTTTCCAAGAACCTGCCAGTGAGGTAGGATTAGGTCAAATAGTTTCCAGTAGAAAGGATTTATTTTTCTACACTAGCATCCGAGACATATCACCCTTGATCCTACAAATGTCTTGAAACAAGCTAACAGCACCTTTTTAAAAGGAAGTGGCGTGTATGTTAGCGAATGCTTTAAGAATTCATGTTGGACACATACGTGGAACAGCAGCCAAACACTCATCCACATAGCAGAGACCAGAGTTAAATTCCCAGCAGTGATGCCTCCAGCTTGGCCTTGAATTCTTTCTTGCCAATGTGTGTATGTGGAAAGTCATTGAGGGATCATGCCGTTGTTGCTGTCCTTGATTAGGAATAACAACATTATATAATATTTAGTTTGTTTAGTGTAGAGAATTTCAGGCAGTAAAAGTCAGTTGATCAGGTGTACTATTTTTAAATGCTGTTGAGTGAATATTCTCAAGCAGCTGCGACCTCCTCATCTAGTCAAGTCCTTGATATTTCTTGTATGTGATTGTGTGGTTTGATCCTTCGCTGCTCTGGAGTCTGTTGCAGTGATATAGTTATTATGTATAGTAACAGGGGAACATTCCAGGCTCTATGTTGACTGCTAATTGGGCTCCAGTGTAACGACTGTGTCATATTAATGACCCAGATCCAGCTTATTGTAATATTTATGAGTTGTGAGGAATGCCTTTTCTATGTGGGATTGCATGGTACAGAGGTTTATGAGAGTGTGTGTGTGTGTGTGTGTGTGTGTGTGTGTGTGTGTGTGTGTGTGTGTGTGTGAGAACAATAGAGTTTGTATGTTAATGTGGATGTGTGCATAGGTGTAGGGAATAAAGGTTGATCACAGTGTACAGCTCTTTTTCAATTTATCCTTTTGTGTTCCTGAAAAGCAGTTACAGCAATTGCAGTCTTGTTTCTGTGATGTTGGCTTCCCCTTTCGCCAATGCCACTGATATAAAAGGTGTGTGTTGATTCAAATCAGCATCTGATCAGCAGACAAGTGTTGTAGGGTAATCGGCTTTCTATGTGTCACATTAGGTTGAAAAAGAGATGAGGAAAACAGACTTGAAACCAGATGTTAAATCATCCGTTTCAAAAGCAAATCCAGAATGAGCTGTTTTTTTGCAGAGGATGACAAAGCCCTTTGGGAGATGTGTGTGTGTGTGTGTGTGTGTGTGTGTGTGTGTGTGTGTGTGTGTGTGTGTGTGTGTGTGTGTGTGTGTGTGTGTGTGTGTGTGTTTTTTTTTTTAGGGCATTGTGGACAGGTTAAAAGGGTCTTCTGTGTCTGATGAAACAGGTGGGACCCCTACAGTCACTGGCACGCAATCCTTCCTCTTCCTCCCCCCACCGGTGTGTTCTGAATTTGCATAACACTAATCGGAGCATAAAAGAGAGTCAGATTCTTTCTGTATTCATTAGCTTCATCTCCACGTGTTTCTTTATTCTATAAAGGCCCTATCATGTCCTGGCCATCATATTGCATATTTCTCTGCTCTAAGGCACAATTCTGCTGTGCTATTTTTTTTATTTTTTTTTTGCAATGCTTGAATTGGAATGTGGAGTTTTGTAGTTAAAAAAGGTCATATGAATGTGAGGTGTCCCTTACGGCTAAGAAGGCTAAACCACTTCAGTATGGAGGCAGAAGAGATACATGTTCTTCTTATCGTAGTCAGGACAAGATCACAATGGACACGACTGGTTGACTGATAAGAAAGGACAAGGTCTTTAGAAGGACAAATGAGTGGCACGTCCTGATTGTGGGGTTGTATAAGTTAGGAACTGCTGCCTCACAGTTCCTTATCGCTGTGTGTATTGAAAACAATGAACCACACACTTCAACCTGCTCTGGACTTTCAATGGGACTTTTCCCTATTTGGAATTCTTATTTTTGTTTCATTTCAGTGTTGAGTTTTGAAAGATGAACCTTAATGGCAAAATTGTGTTTCCTTGTAAAATGATGCATAGAACACCAGTAGGGTTGGGTGCTGAACCGAATTACATCGGTACTACCAAGGACCAATTCACTTTAAATCAAACTGTACGGTACCTGAGAGCGCATAAGCGCAAGCTTATCTGTCCTCTCTGCATATTGACAGAGAGCGGAGCTCCGACACACACACACACACACACACACGCACGCACACGCGCAGAGGTGCAGACGGAGTAAACTCGAGCAAACCACGTTGGCTCTGCAGTTTTGTTGAAGTCACAGCGAGTCACGACAATGCCGATAAAGTGGTTTCAAGTGTGGTTACAGTTTTTCAAAACTTCACACAGACAGCGTTTGCTGCTATATAATATTACTGGCGAGGTGAAAGCGATCGCGGTGCTGTTGAGATTACACTTCCTCTGAGACAAACAGGTACAACAGTGGTTTCTATGCCATGGTGACTAACTGACAGGCAAGGCAAGGCAACTTTATTTCTACAGCACCTTTCAGCAGGGCAGTCACCGAGTTTATGTTAAAGGTTTGTGTCATTGTGCAGTTTGCACTAAAAGTCTTTGTTGTTTACATTCCTTTGCATTTTAATTAATTCAATATTAACATGTACACAATGTCATTAGTTTTTTTTTGTCATTTGTATTTATTTATTATTCATAGTATGTTCATGTTGTGGCAAAAAGGTTTCTCTTTTTTGTTAATTTATGCCAAGTTCGGATTGATACCAATCCTGAGTATCTGACTGGCGCACCCCTATCCAAAAGCACAACCAGTTTTATTAATGTTACTCTGAGTGAGCAGTGTTACCAGAATTTGTTTTTAATTTTTATAGCTGTTTAAATTCACAATTAAGGTGGAAAATAAAAGTTTTGTGTTTAATGTATTTTTGTTGATGTTGAAATGGATTTTAAAACATATGGTATTGAAAAAAGTATCGTTAAGGAACCGGCATTAAAACTGAGGTATCGAAATTGGCACTGGATCGAAAGATTTTGAACGATGCCCAGCCCTAAAAAAAACAGAGTGTTACGCTGGCTTCTGTCTTTCAAAGACAAATTAGATTGTAATGAAGAATGAAAGTGACTCTGCGGAGTCTTTAGCATTAAGTCAGATCCAGCAGAGTAACTTTTTTGCAGTGATGAGGCATTCATTATTGCCAGTTAAGAATGGCAGCTATCAATCTGTAAATGAGCTGTTTAAGTCATATAAATTATACTGCAAGTGTAGGAAGCACACCCATAAATGTCAAAAATGCAAATAAACTTCAATGGATGGTTGGGCATACAGGGAAAGTGTAGAGGAGGTTTTTCTCTTCAACCAAAAAAGCTAGGATGCTCCAAACGTCTCATTTAATGTGACAATAGAGGATTTCATCATTGTGAGGGAAAAGACTGACTTAGGGGGGATCTAGTTTTCTCTGTGGTAAAATAAGGGAACAAATCTTCATAAGACCGTTCTGCCATTTTTGTACTCATTTGTTCCAACATCAAAGGATCGGCTGCATCGTGATTACAGTCTCTGTAAAGTGGACCCTAATCCAAATTGTTTGATGGAGCAATGCTGGACCATGCTAATAAGAACTGTATTGTTTTCTATGCTTCAATGAAAAAGTTCAGCATGAATTTCTGAAGTGGAAAGAAATTGTTCATGAACTGTATTTCCGTTGACTTTTCCAAACACAGGACTGTTAAAGACTGTTGTATTGGGCATTAACAAGTAGAACTACTATATAGAGCTATAGAGTATTGATGCATGTATGCTCAGCCCTCTTTCCGTGGAAGAAAATGTTTAAAAAAGATCTGTTTCCACATTTATCACCATCACCAATTCCTATAGATGCAAGAATTTAACTTGCTACAGGCACATCATTATCCATTTTATTTGATTGTGAAATGTATTACCCATTTAGTTTAATGCCTTCCTCACCTTGAAAATGGGTAAAAGGCCAAGAAGAGTGCTGTGTGCTCCAAACGTCCTGTGTACCAATTGTGGTTGATGTGGCTTTTGGTGTGTCAGACCTGCTTGTGAACTCAGACAGCAAGTTCATGTCCACTTGCCAGATGCCTACTAACCTGCTGTCGTGTGTGACATTGCAGTCCCACTTTCTCCAACTGTGTCTTTGGCTGTCATTCAGCTTAGCAGGATTGGGAAGCCTTCTCTCTTTCTCTCAACCCAATCAAGGAAGTGTCTGGCATAATGAAGGGCTCACTTGCAGAAAGCTAGCATTTTGAATGACAATTTGGTTGCACACATCAGTTTCTATAACGCTCAATGGCATTTGCAGAGACCACATCTCAGACATTACCCACAGTTTATGTCTTTGAATAACCTCAAGTTGCAAGAAGAGAAAAATACTGAGACCAAATAAAGAAAGCTTGAGGGAATGTGTTAAAATGGAGGATTGCACTATGACATACCATGGGGGAAGCCCTCCCCTTTTCAGTGCAGCTGAGGTCCAATGTAATTTGCCATGTTCTAAGCTCAATGCCACATATGCTTATAAATATGAAAGTAAATACAGGGTGTAGTAGTGTAGGGCTGAGAAATATAGACATCATATCTTAACTAGAATACACATACAGTAGAGTAGCATTGATACGTCTATTATTATTAAGTATTAAACTGTTGACTAAGAGTAACAAGTGGGAAAGCAAATTACATATGATCAATTATCAAGCACAACTATAATTTATGGTTAATGATTTTGCTAGGGTTGTCAGTCGATTAAAAAAATATGTACTCACAATTAATCGCAAATTAATCACACATTTATTTTCTGTTCTAAATGGAATTTTTCAAGTTTTTTATGCTCTTATCAACATGAGAGCAGACAAATAAAGCTTGCTTTATGCAAATGTTTATTATTATTCCAACAATCCAAAACAATGAGAAATACTGTCTAGAATATTCTCAAGAATAACTTCAACCTTGACATTACTTGGTAATACTAACACTATGTGGTGTCCATCTTTAAACTTGTAAATGTTAACTAAATATTCATTTTTTAAGCAGCTCAGCATCAGCCGTATGCTTGGCCAGCAAGTGGTATTTAAGACTTGATGTACTTGGTAACTCAATTCACATCAACAGTGCAAATAACTTTAGTCTTGTTGAGATAACTATCTGGAAGGCCTTTGAAACGGAACTTGCCATTCAAAAGACCCTTTTTGAAGAGGTTTGTTTCTGCTAGCCGTTACTGCTGCATCGCTTCATGATTTCCCAAACTACGGGGTGGCCATAGTGCCCCAAATCCCAGAATCAACAAAATTAGTGGTGTTAAAAGGACTTTGCGTTTATTCGTTATTATAGCTTTCATTGTGACAGCCGTAGAGTTTACTTTTGAAATATGCAACAAGTACCAGTGCATTTGTTTATGTATTACCATATGATTGATTAGACACTGTGCATAATACATAATGCAGATTCAAATGCTCTAAACCTTACAGCCCAATCATACCAACAAAACAGGTTATGTGGTGGTTCATATGTACTGCAAACTTTGGAGATCAGTGTCTTCTGGTAGCAGGAAACAAAATGTTGATGTGAATGAAACAGAAAAGTCAGGTAAACATTTAGACCAATCAGCTTCTTTTAAGGTAATTGGTTTTGGTGAAAATCGGTAAAAACTGAAAACAATTAGCTCTACCTATGATTCAGCAGCTATTGTCAGTTAAGGTATCCTTTAGAAAGTGATGCACTGATGCTCAGGCATGTTTTAGTGGAAGTAAATATTTAAAGGTCCCATGACATGGTGCTCTTTGGATGCTTTTATATAGACCTTAGTGGTCCCCTAATACTGTATCTGAAGTCTCTTTCCCGAAATTCAGCTTTGGTGCAGAATTACAACAACTAGAGCCAGTCCCACAATGAGCTTTCCTTAGTATGTGCCATTTCTGTGTCTGAAGCTATTGAGGTGGAGAGTGGGAGGGGCAAGGTGGAGGGTGGGGGCGTGGCCTTGACCAGCTGCCACTTTTCTCATTTGAAAGCCATGATGTCTCTCTCTCATGGGTTGGCCAAATTCTCTGGGCGGGCAAAGCAGAGAAAGGGGAGGTAACCTTGCTTGTTATGACCTCATAACAAGCAGATTCCAGAATGACTCATCTGAGCTTTCCTTTTCTCAAAAGCAGAGCATGATACCCAGGGCTCGGTTTACACCTATCCCCATTTCTAGCCACTCGGGGACCATAGACAGGCTGGGGGAACTCATATTAATGTTAAAAAACCTCATAAAGTGAAATTTTCATGCCATGGGACCTTTAAAAAAAGATCTCACCATCACCAATTCCTGCTGACTCGTAGCATTATTTTAAAGGGTGTTCCGTGTTCCTTTTATTTTGTATTAGCCCCTGTAGTTTATCGCTCTCTCTTTCTCTCTCTCTCTCTCTCTCTCTCTCTCTCTCTCTCTCTCTCTCTCTCTCTCTCTCTCTCTCTCCCTCAAACTCTTGTCATGTCCACTATGTTTAACACCAAGTACTGTATCTTCCTCCTCTCCATCTCCACTGTACAGTTTCACATTTTTCTCTTTCACTAATCTCAGTGTGCTTTATGTGAAGTAATTGGTTTAGAGAATTGTTTATCCACATCCTCCACATTTCCTAGCTCATGTGATGCCGAATCCGGTAACCTGCATGCCTTCAATCACTACCCCGGCTGATTTTTGCTCTACTGTTCCCTCGGTAATGGGAAAGCTAAAGACGGCTGGCTGCTGGAGCATTGCACAAACAAGGCAGGCTTGGAGGGAGCAAAGCTCCTCCAGAAAGCAAGCACATCAGCACTATTGTTAGCACATAGCAGGAGATTAGCGCTGATGGCTGTATGTGAGCTAGCAGGCTTGGCTGGTGTTCTGTGTCGGATGCTAACCCAGCCCACCCCTGCTGCCACTGCCACCATGTCACAATTAGCCAGAATAGCTGCAGACATGATTGCTCGCCCTGGTGGCAATGCAGTCAATCCATCTCCAATCACTGTGATACCACCAATCTGGAGATGATTATCAGCATCATGAATACTGCAAATGTTTTCACCTAGTAGATTACATACTTTGCCACAATCAGGAGCTAGACTATCCATTGTTCATTGCTCTGATTTCTGAGGTTAACAATGATAATATATCATAAAGTCACCTCTGTTCTGTATTTTATGGAGCAATTTGAAAAGTTTAACCCATACCCTAAATGTCAAAGCCTGATTGCATGAACATTGTAGCCACAGACGGGAACACTGCAGCAGTAGTGATATGCAGTCTGCCGCTATTATTCTCAGTATGCACCAGTATGCACCTGTTTCCCCACACACATGATGCACCCACAGCCAAACTAACACACAGTATGTCAGTGCCTCTGACTGATTACAGTGCATGATTAATTAGCAGACAGATTGCTAAACGGTGGTGAAAATGGTTTGATGTGCAGAGGTAAAGAGTACACTCTCCATGGAATACAATAATGTCCTCCATGCCCTCCTCTCTCTTCCCCTATCATCCTTCTCTACCATCTATTTCTTACTCTCTTTCTATATTAAGCTCTTCTGGGTTAATCATTCCTAAAGGACGACAGCTCCACAGTGCCACAAAAAGCGACACGCAGCTGTGTGCAGTCAGATTCTTGTGCACCCACTTCCAATGATTACAGACCCTTTAAATGATAACCACAGATCTTACAGCCACACTGTCTTCAGCGCCATTCACTTCAAAAGAGGTGAAGAGTTTTAATGCTTGGTCTTGGCCTCCTCTCATTTTCACAGAACCAATTCACTTGACCTTATTCCTCATTTATCCTTATATTTGCCTGTCCTTTCGCTTTGGCACCACAAGAGGGTTTTCTAATCTCCAGCTTATTATATGGCATCCCTTCTCTCCTGTCATCCTTGCACCTTATTTTGCTCTGCTGTGATGTGGGTCCGGTGGGAAGTGAGTGCTCTAATTCATTTGTTTGCATATGGGGGATATGTCCAGCTCTGATGGATGGCTTTGCCTCTCGCAGTCCCTCAGTAGCTCAGGGTTTACAATAGAATTTGCTTTGAGTCTCTCAAAGGACAGCATCCTCAATAGAGAGAAATAAATAAAGCACCTACACACATATACAGTATATACA
Organism: Perca flavescens; assembly: GCF_004354835.1. Classification (NCBI taxonomy): domain Eukaryota; kingdom Metazoa; phylum Chordata; class Actinopteri; order Perciformes; family Percidae; genus Perca; species Perca flavescens. Next base: position 15,688,708 of record NC_041338.1, read on the forward strand.
ACATACTGACATTCAATTCCCCTACTCTAAGACAAATATGTGCACACACACACACACACACACACACACACACAAAAGAACTGATTACACATGTACATACATATAATCACACATGTGCATAATTGATACATTATTCACTATTGCCTACTAAAGCAGGACATGAATAAAAAAAAAAATTAAAAAAAAAAAAAAAAATGTTTGAGAGTACGGTGATATATAAGTGCAATAACCATTAAAGTCTTTTGAAATCCTCACATGAAATTAGCGGTTGCCAGTAATTGTTCAGTCTGCTCCATGTCCAAATTAGTCTGCATGGTGACTCTCTTAATCAATGTGGTTGCAAACTGTGATGTGATGTGACTGCTAACATAGAGTCTCTCTTACTCTCACACACACACTCACACACACACACACACACACACACACACACACACACACACACACACACACACACACACACACACTCCGGGGATCTCAGCTAAAGTCAAATGTCTGCCAGCTGAGCGTGTCCCTCAGTCAGGCTTTTGTTCATCTCCAGCTGAAGCTCTGTTATTTGTCCGCCAGTAATTTGTCAGGAATGAAGGTTTAGGGTTGCCAAATTTGTCAGAAGGTCTATATAAAAACATTCGCTCTGAATTTTTAATCACTTTCCATTTTCCATTTTTAAAAGACAGTCAAGAAATGCAAATGATTTGTGTAGTTTAACACAGAGTGTGTGCAGAGATCTGAACACGCTCTAGAATTAGTAATGCTTCTCTGTTTATTTTGTTACCAGTTACGTAGTTATACTGTGTATGTGGTTGTGTCTGTTGGGTCTCTTCACACAAGAATTCATTACTGGCTGAAGTCACACTCTCTGATGATGTGTTGCAGACGTGTGCTGTGTACAGCTTGTAGCACTGAGTGCTCCGGCATCATCCGTAATAGGATATGTGTTCAAGTTCAAACTGAAACAGCACCCTGTCTCTTGAGCAAATCTGAAACAAAGCTGTGCACTCCACTGTTTTGATCCATGGCTTTTGATGGGAAATGAAATGCACAAGCTGTTGAGACATTTCTGCATCTGTAAAACCGCAGAGGCCAAGTGACTCGGCAGGGTGAACGGCAGGGATGTGGCAGGGGAAATGTACTTCTTCGGCTCATTTCGCTCTCTCTCTCTCTCTCTCTCTCTCTCTCTCTCTCTCTCTCTCTCTCTCTCTCTCTCTCCGACTCTATGCCTGACTCAAAATAGAGCTACAAACCTGAGTACTGTTTCTTGGTCAGGGAGCAGCACCAGTAGTATTGTGGGAGAGCATTCACGCACTTGTTCTATTATTAAATCCTGGTTATGTAAACCACCAGGAGACAACACCAACGAATAATGATTCACCATAATTCAATTGTATAACAGACCTATTTCGAGACTTATTTTTAAGGTGATCTAAGGTCGTTTTCACAGCTGTAGTTGGTTTGCACTGGTCCGAATCAGTTGAGGAGTTTGTAAACTTGGAGGGTTTCCTACTTGGTTCGGATTCGTTTCACACAGAGAAAAATCCAAGCAAACTAAAATGCCTCACTACAAACCATGCAAGAATGTTCACTCCCCTTATTGGTCAGATGTGTCTGGGGCCGGAGCAAGAAATTAAACACAGGAAGAAGGTCATGGGTTCTGGACTAGTGCATATTTCTTGCATCTCCATGTATCTCCAACTTTAGCGGTGGCTGGTTTGACCACAGAGATGTGATTAGCGGCAAATATATCTGTGACAGAAGCATTGCAAGCTGCTACGGTTTGCATCCTCTGCTGCATCCGAGATTGCAAAGCAAACCTAACTACAGATGCCGTTTAGCTCAAACTTGGGGCCCGCCCTCTCCTTCACTGGCTGCCTTGTTAGCTGCTCATATTGTTTGCCTGCTTCTAAAATATTAGTAACACTAAAGCAAAACCAGAAAACCCAAAATGTTATAAATTTGGTGTTGCTCCAATATTTCTGAGACCAGGAAGTGTTGGCGAGTTTTATTCGAGAATATTTTGTCCAATAAACAAATGACCCTTTCAACCATATGACATTTGTTTACAATATTTGGTGTATTTGACAAAGTACATTCTAAACGCAAACCAAATGACAAATGCCACAATGTTGCAGCTTCACCCCCAAATCGCAGGGGTCTACCAAACTACTTTGTATATCTTCACTATTGAGTCATCCAGACATTCTTTGTGACCAAAATGGAATCAAGCTTGGTACTACTTCTTACCCACTAATTCTAAATTTTTATTATGAGAACCAATCAAAATCTGCCTTTCAACAAGAACTTTTCAGAAGCCTTATTGCACAAGCTAAAACCTATCAGTTGGCATGTTGAATTAATAAACAATAAAATCAACCGTTGCTTGTCTGGTCTTGGTGTATTTATTTAATCTGATATGACTAGGAGTTTATGGTGGCAAATGTTAGCTAACATTAGCAAATTTGAGTTTGTTATCTGTTTATAACTGACATTACTGAGTTAGTTTGCTGACTTTATGGCTCTTCTCTTTTTGTGCTACTCCTTCACTACATTTTCACATTCATAATTATCCCCTTGAGTTGGGCCGCTGTTCAGAAAAAGTTACACAGAATCACTTATATTTTTTTATTGATAACCACTGACTTCTTATTCAAAACCATTGGATTTTTACACAAGTAATTCAAAACTTCAGTGTTTGATCCCAATTCTTCAACAAAAAAAATCTTCAATATCCGCTTGTGAAAGCAGCACCCAAACAATGATATTTCAGCATGCTTATCTGTTGACCTGTAACACTAGACTGATGGCCTACTTTATCTTCTCATCTTACTGCTCCTATTTTGCTTGATGTCCTTGAAATCCTCAACTGCTGCATATTGATGAAGCCAAATAACGTAGAGTATCTAGATTAATTTTACAATCCCACATCAGTGCATGCATCTTGATAATCTGTGTACAATCTGATGATATCAGGCCCAACCAATATACAGAGCAAAATCACAGATTTACATAATAATCCTCGAAGACCCGTTATTCAGTGAAATTGGGCTGTTACACAACCATATGCCTTGTGAAAGAAAGCATAAAAATCGTTACCCTATTTTTATTGTGACTGGTAACACAATGCTTCTTTTAGTCTTGATATATTGTACCTCCAGACATTTTATTTTTTCAGGTTTTCTCAGCTCTCTATTGACACTTTACTGCAGCAGGAAAGATATTCCACAAATATTTCAGTACAGGTCAGAATTTACACTGCACACTCCAAATAGAAAGATTAAACACTTGCAAATGGTTGTAACATTTTACACAGGTCATGTCCTGTCATGCCATCTGACCTGGCAGTCCTCCCAAAAAAGAAATAGAGGGGAATCACAGCTGCTGTCTCATGCTTTCTCTCTCCACTTTGTGTCTCGCTGACTCTCAGACAGGCGTTACCCCATCTATCCAATCCACATGGGGGAAACAGTCTTAGTTATCATGTTTAATTTCCCACTGTGTCTCGTGTTCTTAGTGTTCTTTTTAAAAGCAGTTTGATCTCTTCTGTTACATACTATACTATGCTAACCAAGTGAGAAAAAAACAACAGTAAGAAACAATTAACTATAGCTTTTTATTAACTAGTGTATTCTTAAATAATTACTCAATTTTCTTTGTACATTTCCTATCACTTTTTTAAATTTTTGTATTGAAGAGGTAAAGAGGGAAGTTATTCTATCTTATTATCCTATCCTATTCTAATAAGTAATTAGAGGATGTTTGTAGTGATGTAGACTAAAACAGACAGTTCAATTAAATGCTAATTTGAATAATTTATTTGAACAATTTGTTGGACCAATATGAATGGGAGCAATGTAGGGGATGTACTAAACTGTGATATCTGACCGGGTAGGTTTGATGATTAAATGTGAGACTGATTTTGTGAAATTTACATCTGTGAGCAGATCATAACAGTGGCCCCAAGCCAGCACATGTGCAGTGTGAGAGCACACAGTGAACCGGAGTATAGTGAGCAGTGACCCATGCTGAGGATCTGCTTCGATAATTAAAGTTCATTGCTTTTCCATTGGGCTTTTTTGTTATTTATAGCGTAATTTAATTTGGCATTGGGGGGACAAAAAATAAAGTGCACTTTAGAGTCTAATTGATGCTGGTTTCTCCATAGTCCTGCATCCTCAGCATTCTTCCTCTACAACCAATGAAGTTAACTAGGCACGGGATGGAGTGCAGAGGAAGACAGAGGGGAGGGAGAAAGGCGAAGGGAGGGACAGGCAAAAGAAGGAAGAAGAAAATAAGGAGGTTATCACGTGGGGAAGGGGGGGACAAATTTAATTTCTTCTACATCCATTGTTAGCTTGTGGCTTTGAGAGGCAGCAAAAGCAGAGTCCTATTTCTCGTTACTGTTGTGAGGGAGATTAGCAGTGTGTCCCTATACAAACCCCACTCTACTGTTGCAGCATGTCCCCCTTTTCACACACGCTTTCTCTCCCTCCCTCCATAGAAATGTAAAAAAAACGTGATGGTTTACTCATCCTGTTTTTATCCATCTTATAAAACAGAGTTGGTTTGAGTAGTCAGAATGTGGAAAAAAGACATGTGGAAATGGCAAACTACTGGGGTACCACACACTCGCCAGGTGAGAATTCTTACAAAGGAGCTTTGCTGCTGAGGAGCACTTTACTCTACTGTAGCAACAATGTCATCTTAATTATGTACTTGCTGAAAACCTGCACTGACACAAGGCCTGGATCCCTCCCTAGATGGTAGAAAGGGGAAGGCATTACCTAACATTGGTCTGAAAGTATGAGCTGCCTTGCATACTTTCTACAGCACTCTTATTTTTAGTATCTTGACTTTTTGTAGCTGTGGGGAACCTCCCAAATGAGTTGAATGTAAGGATGCATTTGACACCTTTGTTCATTAAGAGAAATAGGGAGCCAAAGGCAGCCTTTCATGGACTCCCATGACAACACAAGAATGCCTGGAACAAGCCACGGAGAGGCAGCCTTACAAAGATTATGTAGCTCCACTTCTCTGCTTCCCAATAATTCACTCTGGTCCTGGTGGAGTAAAGGTGTCAGCCAAGACATGCATACCGCCAGTTCATCCGAACAGAGAAATGGAATGATGAAAGAAAAACACCGGAGGGGATGGGGGAGGACAAGTGGCTTTTTTAATGACTCTGGTGTGTGATGGGAATGCTGTTAATAAGGAGGGCTGGGATAAGATGCAATGCTTCCCACGTAGAGCTAGACAAGCCTGGGAGGAGCCTGGAGAACGACTCGGCTCAGCTTGCTGGATGCTGTTACAGCTGAGCAAAGCCAAGCAGAGCTCTGCAGACCACAGGAGTGTGGGATGAATAGAGTTTGACTGTGAGGCAGGCAAAGATGGCATAGAGAATGAGCAGCTCGTCATATTCGTCTCCTCTTCCCCCATCTCCCAGAGAGACAGTGGCAGCGCTCTGGTGAAGATCAGAAAGGTGGGAGATGGAAAGTGAGCGGGAGTGGGAGAAAGAGGGAGAAGAGAAAGACAGTAGCCCCGGGAGGGTACATCTTCAGTCAGTAATTCCACTGGGGCTCTCCCCACCGCTCAGTTTCCATCTCCAGATGAAAAATAAATAACCTCTTCAGACGGTCTCCCCCTCCTCTGAGAGAGAAAGAGAGCTTTCCCGAGAGCAGTGTTCACTTTCCAAGTAGTTATCTCTCTGTTTCCCCTCTTTACCTCTTCACACACTTTCACATCACTCTTTCCATATGTATTGTAGATGTAGATGGCCACAGCATGTTCATGTTGCATAAGGAAACGATATTTAAAATACGAATCCACAACACATTCATGGACGTGTACTACAGTGTAGAGAGCATGATCTATACACTATATACATATTAGAAAACATTTCAAATTGCAGACCAGTACAATACTGTATTATATTATAAATACTCTCACATGTAAGTCTGGTCATCAACCAAATAGAGAGGGTTTTGCCCACAAATAAAGTGACCACAACTAAGTAACAGACTTAACACTCACCCTGCATCATCCTTTCGGTCTTTATCCCTCCCCACTTAAGCACATTTAGCTTCATGATGACTCACACGCTAACGTATGAGATGCATCATTCTACCTCCGCCCTCTGACTGCTGTCTGCTTCAAGCCTGTGTTATCAGCCTGTGTCAAGGTACAGAGTACAAAACGGAATAAGTAACATTTACTTATCTCTTCCGCAATGGAGCATTTGCTCCCTGTGTAAGTACGACTGGCAGAGCATGGCAGCTGGTACTGCCAGGCACTGAAGCTTAAGGCTAGTCTGGTGCAAGATTGTTCTGGAAAGCATTTTAAGGAGCGAGTGCTCTCTGCTATCTGATGCTTCTCCCTGGGCTTTCATGCAAAAAGCTGAGTAAAGGATGTCTCCTATGTTTATGTCTGGTTTTGATTGCCCACTTTGTTGTAAACACAAATACTTGTACATCTAGCACATGTCATGCTCTGCTTATTTTTTTATTTTTTTTAACCTTTATTTATTCAGGGAAGGTTCACCGAGAGGCAGCCTCTCTTTTGCAGGAACGCCCTGATCACATTCACACAGTTACACATTCATACCTGGAAGCTGCCCAGTACAACCACAGTCTGTTCTATTTCGTATAGGCTTCGCCCTCTAAGGCTACGCTATTGGGTTTATCCCTTCGCGCATGCGCAGTCGTGAAGATTTTCTTTCCCGCCCTTGCGTACAGTACGGGCTTCAACTACGTCCGCAGATACTGTATATGTACAGAGCGGACCCGTTGTTCATCTCCCACTTTTTCTTCAAGCTAGCAGTATGAAGACAAACTCGACTTCCAGCGGTGTTCGCCTCTGCTCCAACTGCCGGACCGGCTACATCCCGCCGTCGGACCTCTTAATCTAAAGAGCTTAACCGGCGGGCGGAAGCTTTTCTGGTTTGTCAGGCTAGCGGGGAAGGGGATGGCAGCTGGGCAGACAGACGGCAATCCGTCAACACCCTGGATCCGCACGACTTCCAGCGGTGTTTGCCTCTGCCCCACAGTCTGCCGGACCGGCTACATCCCGCCGCCGGACCTCCATACCCGCTGCGAGACCTGCCTCGGCGGCGCTCACGCCGGCCCGGCTCTCGCCCCAGACGCCTCCTGCCAGTTCTGCGCCCGCCTGCCATCTAAAGAGCTTAACCGGCGGGCGGAAGCTTACTGGCTTGTCAGGTTAGCGGGGAAGAGGATGGCAACTGGGCAGACAGACAGCAATCCGTCAACACCCTGGATCTGCTGGAAGAAGGCTTTATCGAGGAGCACGAGCCCGATGGCTCGATTCCCTCGGATAACACCTCCGTCACCGGCTGTCCCTCCTCCCCCCTGGGAGGACTGGACCTTGAGACGGGGATCGATGCCCTCTCATTGCGGCTCTCCCCATCTCTGAAACGGCCGAGGGCACCGTTTCGGTAGCCTCCACCGCTAAGGCTCTCTTCTTGGATCTGCCGGAGATCATCAATAGGCGGCAGACCAGAGAGGCATAGCGCTCCCGGCTGAGCTGAGCTTCCAGCCCCGCTCTTGGCCTCTTGAGCGGGGATGTTACGCTCAGGAGCCGCCCTTCTCATGGGCTCCACTCTGGCCACGCTTCACGGAGCATTTGGCCGTTCGTGGAGGAGGCTCTCTCTCTCCCAGCCCGGGAAACTGAAGGCTCCCGTCTCTCGCTACGCCCCGTTCACTCGGGTTCAAGGCAACACAGAAGTGGGCTTCCCTTCGATAACCCCCCTGGAGCAGAGCCTGGCGTCCATTCTGCTTCCGGAGGCTGCTTTTTTTCAGCCACCAGAAACCCGCGCCTTTTCCCCCAGGATCAGGTATGCTAACCTCTGCCGTCTCCGCTATGGCCACCACTCCAGGAGCTAGCCACGGAGATTAGCAAGGCCATGACCGCCACCCTCACCCTGACCATGGCGTCCACGGTGGCGTTGTCCAGAGTCACGGCGTGGCAGACTGTGGCCCAGCGAAATACCTAGCCCCACATGTCGCAGCTACCCACTGACGTCAGGCGCGAGCTTCTGTACTGCCCCATAGCTCCCGATGGACTATTTGGGCCCCATCATCAGACAGCCACGTCCCTCCTCACCAAGCGGTCGAAGACGCGGAGCGGTTCCGAAGGCTCGGCTCTGGGAAGCCCGTTCCTCCAGAGCAGCGCCATCGCCATGGCAACTGCCATAAAATGCTGCGGCGGCGTCTTCCCATGCTTCGAGCCCTGCTCCTCCGCCCGGCCCCCCTCCGCAGCGGCTGCCGGCACATTACAGGCTTCACGGAGCCAGAGGACCATGAAGGTGTCCCCCACCTGGTCTAACCCGACCCCCGAGCCACAACGGCGTGGCTATGTCGGGGCGCGGGTAACGTCTGTCCCTCTACGGTTAAGTGCCGGAGACACAACAGCCCTCGTTCCCACTGAACAATGCACTGACAACATGACAGTCGTTCCCCAAACAAGCACACATATGTGTATATATCTATGACAAGCACACACCAGCCCACCGCAGCACGCAGAGCTCCACCGCTCTCTCACTATGCAGACAGCGGGAGCAAACGCTCACGCGCTATGAGCGTTGCCGCTCAGTCATTCTTCTCCCCCCGGCTACGCCAGCGGGATGAGGACGACAGCAACCCGGTGGCCGCTCCCGCCCCAGTAGGCGGTGACCGAGCACCGCCCTTTCAACAGAGCCCTACCATGGGCTAGGCGACACGATCACACGTCTCGCTCAGCGGCGGAACGGGCTCTGCGCTCCTTGCTGGCCATGTCTGTAAACGCGCACGCCCGCTTTCGGAGCACAGCGCGGCATGGATGAGTGTGACACACAAAAGAAAGGCGGGTTGCATCCTATTCTCGACCTGCCCCAATTCAACCGGTGCATTACAGGGCGCCAATTCCACATGCTGACGGTCAAGCACGTGTTGGAATGTGTGCGCCACCACGAATGGTTCACGTCTGTGGATCTGAAAGACTTATACTTTCACATCCAATTATTCCCAGACACAGGAAATTCCTGCGCTTCTTTTCCAAGGGGCCCATTCTAGTACAACCGGCTGCTGGTCGGGTACTCACTGCCCCCCCGCACTTTTTCCAAGTGCATGGAGACGGCACTTCAGCCGTTGCGGAAAAAAGGCTGTCTCACTGGCTGTGCGAAGCTATCACCCAGACCTATAACACGGGCATCCGGGCACACTCTACAAGGGCACTGTCGGCATCGGCGACTCTGTTCAAGGACATGAAAGTAGCCGACATCTGCGCAGCGGCATCCTGGGCATCTCCATGCCCTTTCATCTGTTTCTATCTGTGCGATATGTCTGAGCCCTCTATGACCCACTCGGTTCTATCCTCACTCAACGTCGAATAATACTCCGTTGTATGTGTGCTCTGCCTGCCTGCTTCCTCCCCCCCTTTTGCTGTGGGTGCTGGGAGGAGAGCGGTGCCTCATATATATGTTGTCACTATCTCTCACTAACCATGCACGCCTACAATCATGATATGTACCGCTGCATGTGTAGGTCACTTGTCTGAGACCCTCACCCCCCCTACACTGGGTGGCTGAGGGGAACATGGACGTCCCATAATTGTCAATCATTTACAACTCTCACTATCATGCACGCCTACACTCATGGCTTGGGCTTTGCAGCCAGCTAGGTCAAGTCTTTACCATGGAAGGCTTTTTTACCAGAATAACGCTTCTGATGCGATCTTCTGCCAGTGCATGAGAGAGAGAAAAAAAAAAAAAAAAAAAGTCTATGTCGCAGGTGGCATTGACTACATCAGCTTCGCCCTAACCCAATAGCGTAGCCTTAGAGGGCGAAGCCTATATGAAATAGAACGATAGTTACGTTATTGTAACTCCAGATTCTATGAGTATGGGCGTAGCCCTCTAAGATTCGGGCCACCTGCTCCTATTACATTAGCGGAAGAAAAAGCTGATGTTCACAAGCTTGCCTCTCTAACCTTTAGGCCACCACTGCCCTTTTTTTTTTTTTTTGCAATATGCCATAATTCATATAGTAACATTGTGAACATCTAATACAAACATGTTCCTCTTCTACACTGTACATGTCTTGGATAGTAATCACAACCGTTCTATCTTGACGACACATATTAAAACATATAATGTACAGATGCTCACTTCCTGTCTTCCTCTCTCTTTCTATTCCTCTATTCCACTGCCTGCCTTTAGCCTGGTAATGTTCATCATTATAATCTGCTCCTTTATATTACAACCTTTCTCTGGTAGCATGTCAGCATTTTCTTTCCTAACTCTACTATCAACTTCTACTCCTGATACCTGTAATGATTGTCTGCTTAGTGCTGATATCGCACTGTAAATCCGCTTAGGATCCCAAGAGTTGAGACCAACAGGGAGTGGGGTAGCTACACTCCTGCATGCTCACTCTCTTGCATGGTTGCAATCTGTAGCCTGATGACAAGTCTTTTGTGGGATTTTGCACTTGGATTTTCAGAAAGCTGGCTGAAGAATTTTGTCACTATATCGAAACAGACATGCATGCACTAAGAAGGTGTTATGCTGGCTTGTGAACTGGGTTTTGAGGCTAAGAAAAAGTGAAAGGTTAGATTTTCCAAAGCAAAATTGTGGCGTTTATTGCACACAAAAAAACATTTGTTCAATAGTGTAGACTCAAATGAATACACCCATGCACACATAAAACAAACACTCAAGTCTCAAGCCCTGAAGCTGTCTCTAGAGTATGTCATGTTCATTACACCATGCTATTTGAAAGTATTTTATGAAGAAAACATGTAATGGAATGTAAAGTTTGTCCTGAGAGTAGCGTGAAAGGAAAGGTCACAGGGTCAATAAAATCAAATGGGTTTATCTGCTTGGCATCATGAATATATTTAGCTTTTTTTTTTTGCAATATGCCTCATATTATTATGAGATTAATTATTTGCAAGGTTAACACAGGGTGACACAAGAGGAAAGGTTACGGGATCACCAAAGTCAAATAGGTTCATCCACTGGGGAGCACAGATAGAAATTTCAATCTGCAAATTAGGATTTAATAGTACAAATGGGAATATTTGCTTGATAGAAGCAGGAAACACCACTCAGTTAAGCTGTGTTTATTCAGGAAGTCATTGTGAGATCAGAATACAAAAGAGACCCAAGAACATGATTTATGCTCTGGGAAGAAAAAAAATTATTCAAAGCGGATTATAGAGGTTTGATTATTCTACTATTTTTTTAGGAGAATAATCTATTTTTTATTTTTTTTTTCTCTAAAGCCTGAAGTCAAAAACATAAGGGTATATATAAGGGCAGCAGATAAAAACTCATGGGGCCCTATCTTGCACCTAGTGCAGCGCAAAGCACGATGCAAGTGTCTTTGCTAGTTTAAGACAGACGCGGTTGTCAATTTCTCGTCCTACACCCACGTTGGTTAAATAGCACCTGCGCCCATCTGTGCGCCCATGGGCGTGCTGGTCTTACAGGGAGGTGTGTTCAGGTGCATTCTTGCCGTATTGCTATCTTGAGGCAGCGGAAAGTGATCGCGCCATTGACCAACAAAAACCTGGTGTAAAGTCAATAACGCAGCATTTCATTGTACATAATATATATTATATATATTAACAGTGCATTAGTAAAATGCACCTTGGTTTGTGCACAGCACGCGCACACTATGCTTGTTACACACACAGGGACGCACACAGCAGCAGCACACAAACCTGCAGACGATTAAAAAAAAAAATTTTACAATGTGAAATAGTATTATAATATGATCTGCCTGCGCGCTTTCACTTTACGCACAAGCAGATCAGTTTAATTCTCCTGAAAATCTCTCCTTACTGCTTAGCAAATCCGCCATCATAATAGCAATGGGCCAAGGTACAAACGCACCTGACTTTTAAAGGGAATGGGAGATGACACACTGATTGGTTTATTGCAAAACACACCTATTATATATATATATATATACTGTATATATATATATATATATATATATATATATATATATATATATATATATATATATATATATATAGTAGTAGTAAGACCCTTTATTCCGCCGTTAAACCAGCAAAAGTGGATTTGTACACGCCCTTAACGCACCTGCACCAGGCGCTTCACGCTGTGCGCTTAGATCGTTAAAATAGGGCCCATGAAGTAAAAATTAAAAATGGAATAGGTTCATCTTCTGGTGGATGAAGGTGTGCATAAATGTGCTAAGTAAATTTAATGACAATTTCTGAATTATACTTTGGCATTTGTTTGAACAACTACACACTTTAGCCTAGTCTCGCATTGCCAGACCTTCCTCCACAGCACTGCGGAGGAGGTTCTGGCTAGTCCACACAACATTCCGGGATGGGAGAAAAACGTGCTCTGGTTTATTTGCATTTCTTTAAACCAATCACAATCGTCTTGGACGGCTCATGGTGCCTTTGCAAAATAGCCTCTGGAAGGAACTTGTTTTGGTGGAACGTGTGTACGTTCAAAGGTTTTATTCTTGCAACAGAAAACTCAGATTGGAGAGATAGTCTAGATAGCTGTCTGGATTTACCCTGCAGAGATCTGAGGAGCAGTTAACCATAGTCCTCATTAATCGACCGGAGTTTAGAATGCCAACACAAAGAAAGCGAAAGGTGACGGACATAAATGAGGGACATCCAGCAGAATTTCCGGCGTTGACGATATAGCCTAACTTTAGCCTGATGTAGAAGAAAGGATATAGGGTCACCAAAACAATAAGGATTCATTCTCTGTGTACCGTGAATATCCACAGCTAGGTTTGACCTGACAGTATTGCTACACAAAAAGGTCTGGAGGCGTCACCAATATCAACTGAACCATTCTCTGGGGACCATGAATATCCATAGTAAATATCACAGCAAGTTAGCCAGTGGTTATCAACATTACCATCTGTAGACATTGTCAAAAACAGAGCAAAAACTCAAACTGCAGTGACCATGCTTCTGCTGACAAAAGAAACTATTAAACATTTTATGCAGTTTAGTCTGCACGCACGCTCTTACTGCCTACTTAATGATCTAGATTTTCAGAATAGGCTTTTATAGCATAGTTAGATACAGGCTTTTTATCATAAAACAGCTTAATGTGACTGTACAGAAAAGTTTGTTCCTGCATCAAACCAGGCACCAATTGAAGCCAGCTATTTATATCCTGGAGGAAAATCCAAATGAGTAAATTCTGAAGAAAGAACAGAAGGTCAAAATTACAAATACATAAAAATATCTCACTAATTTGTCAGTTTGCCATGTTCCTTTGATGGGGCGGCATGCTAGCCATTTCAGCTACTGCTTTCATCTCTTCCTGGAGACAGACACACCCAGTGACTCACCATGATGTTCATCACACCAAGAAATGAAATGAATTATAATCAAAAAAAAGAATTTTCTTCTGCCCTCCTCACTCTTTTTCTTTTTTTTCCCTTCATATGTCTCTCCCCCTCCTTGTTCAGATATCACACTCATTCACCCCAGAGATTTCTATATACCACTTTGCCTTTTCTTCTTGATTTGTATTCTCCTTTTCTCCCACTCCAAGGTTTCATTTATCAGCCTTACCTTAGAATTCGTTGCTCTCTCCTCTTACCTCAATACAGTTTTCTTTTCACTGTTTTTTAAGAGTGATCATCGCTCCTTTTTCTTTCACATTTATTCATTATCAAGATTTGTAATAAGAGTCCATTTTAGACTCAAACTGCACACACAGTTAGCTTTGTGATGTACAATACCAGATTGCTTTTGCATTGATTTGCATTATATGCTTATTGCAACCCAGTCTCATGTCAGTACGTGAAATGGTCATGTTATTTGAATCTATTGATACGTGTTCACAGGGACGTTTCTGTCGTTGGTTTTGTGGTGGCCAGGACGAAAACGTAAACTAATGTATTTAAATGGAAAGCATATGTCATGGTCACAGCACGTCTACGGTAGCGAGCAGTATTAAATGCCGAAAATCCGCGTAAGGAGGTTGGTTGGGGTGGTAGATGGGTCGAACAATTCCGGACTTACACCCAGGAGGCCAGAGATCGCGTCCTGCGTGGGGCGTTTTGTTTTCCCGTTAACCGTCCCGTTATTGTCGCGTGTTCCCCGCGGCAGTCTCCCGGCTGTCTCCCGGCGTGTGAGGTGTCCTTTCCCGTTGTTTTTTTCCTTACCGCATCCCGCGTGTGGCGTTTTGTTTATTATTGGCTTAGTATGTTATGACTACTGTATCACCCTGTGGTAGCATGGCATCCGTTCTCATTCATTTTGTCTTCAGAGGCTTTTGCCAGCCTTTCATATGAGAGTCAGACATTTCGAGGGAGAGATTTCATATTTGTAATTTACTCCTCTCTCTGGGGCTAACCAGGCAGTCTGTGTCTTTCATCTTCCCTACTTCTCCTCAAACTACCTTTTGCCTGACTTTTCAAGCCTGCCTTTTGGGTAGTGTGTCCCTATTTGTCTCTCTCTGAAAACGTCCCTCTGTGTGCCACCTTTAGCGTCTTCTTCTCAGTGTAAGCGTCTCCATGTAGTTCTCTCATCCTTTATGACAGGATCTTAAGGAAAACAGATCACAATGTCTTCAAAGAGTAACATTTTTGATGGGGCCAAACCCATTACCTCTCCCATCATGAACAACTGACAGCTGGTCTGTATACTGGTGAAAACCTAAGACAGGAGGGTGACTATGGATCCATTTCCTTGTCAAAAATAATGAATCAAACTTACAAGACTGGCCTAAGTGAAAACAAGAACCAAAGAAATGTTCTATATACAGTAAAATGCGTCATAGCACAGTCATCCTACCTTTCCACTTTGTTATTTCCTTATATAGCCCAGTCTGTCAGTCTTTCTTTCTATCTGCAAAACATATCTCATCCCTCCCCTCCTGCTTGAACTCTCTTTGGACTCCAAATGCTAATTCATTTGGGCACTTAATCAGACATATTAATTCCATATCTCCCCTGATTGCACTAATTCCACCCTGCAATGAGTTTCTTAGCAGCATCCCTTTGGAGCAGCACACGTTTAACCCGCAGTTCTAACTGGGGGTCGGTAAAAGCCTCTCTTTAAAACAAACGTCATGTGTTGACAACCGGTGTATTGCATGTAGCTTTTGGCCACAAGGCAAGGCAAGGCAAGGCAAGGCAGCTTTATTTGTATAGCACATTTCAGCAACCAGGCAATTCAAAGTGCTTTACATGAAACATTAAAAACAGTTAGAAAACAATTAAAAACAATTTCAAAGCATTAAAACAATTAACAACAATTTAAGATCATTAAAAGACAAGAATAAAATGTACAGTGCAGTATAAGAATTTTAAAGAAAGAGCAGATAAAAATAGGTTATTTAAAGAAAGGCAACATTAAAAAGATGTCTTCAGCCTGGATTTAAAAGAACTGAGAGTTGCAGCGGACCTGCAGTTTTCTGGGAGTTTGTTCCAGATATGTGGAGCATAAAAACTGAACGCTGCTTCCCCCTGTTTAGTTCTGACTCTGGGAACAACAAGTAGACCTGTCCCAGACGACCTGAGAGGTCTGGGTCGGTCATAGTGTAGTAGTAGATCAGAAATGTATTTTGGCCCTAAACCATTTAGTGAGTAGGCCACAACCCTATATGCCGCATTCTGTGTTGTATCATGTTTTGCTGTTCAGCCCTACATCCATTTTAAGATAGATACCCATGTGTCATCCTGGAAAGAAATACATGAAGCCACGCTATTCAAATAAATAGACCTCATCTTGAACCAGTTTTCCAATTACAAATGACAAAAAGTGGCAACAACGACCACTACTTCTGAATCACTTTGGCTAAACATACCAGTATGGCAGCATATTTGTCAGTTTTTTTAGAAAGTCTGGTTGTCAGTGGCTTTGATTATTGACTGATAATGCATGATCCAGTGCAGAAACAACAATTACTGTACAAACACACACACACACACACACACACACACACACACACACACACACACACACACACTGATAAACAGAATATGCCTGTAATCTCTCATATTGTCTAATGACAAATGTGGTGTACATAGCTGAGACGTGTATTCATTAAAATCATATTAAAGTACTGATTTAGCCACATTCTAATTTAATTAAGTCATAGATCATGTAATTGAGAATTACAAAATTACATTCTTTGTTCCAGATAATTGTATTCCGTCTTAATGCCTGCTTTAAAGTCCGTTAATTTGTTTCATCTCGTCACCATCGTCTTCCTTAGACTTAAAAAAGAGGAAAATATGGCTTGGTATCTCTGCATGCATTTGCATTATGTCAAAGCAGACCTTTGAGATTTCATGGATCTTTTTAAACTTCTTGATATGATCTCTCTGCCTAATTTGTGAGCAAAATCAGTTGGAATAGAGCCATTCTGTAGTCATTTAACAACAAAAGTGTATATTTTAACATAACTAATATTTTAAAGTTGACATTTCTATCTATCTATCTATCTATCATTCTATCTATCTATCTATCTATCCATCTATCCATCTATCTATATCCTTTTTTTCCCTTACTGTCAGGCCACTTAAAAAACCGGCCTGGTGAGGGCCCTCTACCAGACACAGATGGATTTACCATTAGATAATGACAAATGGCAGGCGCAGCTGAGCTGATTTCAGCACTTACTGCTCCTTTGGGAGCCTGTACTCACCACACTGCAAACCACACTGACCACCCCCACCCAAGATATTAATTGAACGAGTGGCTGTGCAGCCAATTGATTCAGCCTGACATGCATTTCTGGTCATTTCCAGTGGGTGATGTAGTGTGACCTGTGGGTCAAAATATGCTGCGATCTGGTGCAGAAGGCACTGACATTAGTCTTGATTTGTTGGAGTACTACTCTCCCAGAGAGGGACTTTATCTCTGTGAGTTCATGGGAGATAAAGAGAGAAGAAAATAAATGGCTGAACAGATCTTTGATGTCTTGCAGACCACTAAAGATACGACTACAAGTTTATTGGACTGACTGGTGTTGAAGATGTGATGAGATAACAAATGGTACTCCGGTGTCCATGCGAAATATAAGGTGGCAATAAAATGTTTCTGGAAATGTAATTGCTGCAACCTAGGTACTATGATTTTCATTCCAATTAGTTTTAACTACGTTGTTTGTAATTTTTGTTTGTGATTCAGTGTTTCAAGTTTCAAATTTGGTGACAGTGGCAGTGAGAAAAAATCATATGTGCATAGAAAGTATAAAGAAGCAGATTACATTATGTTTCATATCTTTGCTTACAAAGACCCAACTGGTATTAAACCAGCAGCTGTCTCTGACAGACCAGACTGTCTGCATGTTTAAGGCTTGAGAGTTTTGTTCTTTCTTTTTAATTAGAAAGAACATACATCTTTTAGTCACATTCTGAAACACTGACTCGAGACAAGCTTTGAAAAATGCAATGATGTAGTGTTTTGTCAAAAAAGGAGGAAGCCAGGGGCTGTGTGTGTGTGCAGCAAGAAATCAATGAGATCTTGCCTAGCCTATCTTCTTTGTGTGTGTGTGTGTGTGTGTGTGTGTTGCAATATTGATGTTGTTGATAATAACAACAATGATAATGATTACAACGACAAAGCCCATATCCATCATTGCTATCTGCAGGCATAATTTGTCACTCTTATAAGTTTCAGCCCCAGAGAATTGTATAGTTCTTCCTCAACTTACTGTGCTTCACATCATGTTGTTTTACAATAAGTACTGGTTATGTAACTTACATTACTAGGTCATCTTTTAAATATGTTACCTGTACAGCTTGTGAAATTTTTGTCTTATTAATTAGTGTCATTGTACCATTTTATTTCCATGTGGTGTATGTATTCCATAGTTGCAGAACTTAAGAGCTGTAGACTAGAGACTGGCTGAGAGAAAGGTCTGATGATATTTAATATTTTCCTCAATGTCAACAAATGTGACTAAAAAATAAGAATTAATTTATCCTACCAACACGTATTGTCTGAGTAGCCATAGTCTAATAGTCTGAAAATAGTCCCCAAAATGCGCTATACTTTAACATTTGCGAAAAAGACAGCTGTTTTGGGGCATTATTTTACAACAAAATATGTAAGTAAACCGTTTTTAAAGATTTATATCCTCAAAAAGGAACAAATGCTCTGTATTTCAAGCTGGCTGCCATAAACAGATTGGGGATGTTGAGTATTGAGAGACAAACTTATACATTTTTGCTTTTTGTTAGACAGGCCTTGTACAACCATATTTCTTGAATTTTCAATTATTGAACTTGTTAAAGCATGAGCAAGACAGCTCTGCAAAACTGTTCCATTCCACTACAACCTGCTAATTCATAAGCGGTTATAACGGTCCCTTATTTAAAATATGATTTTATTTATTTATATTCTGTCATGTCATCAGCAGTACATTAGATGGGTCAAGGTATGTTTGCTGTGTTGCTGGTCGTCTAGGTGAAATACAACGGTGATGTGAAAACAGGACTTGCTGGCAATGCTGTATATATGAGACAGAGGCGGCAAAAACCTTATCTTGAAACAAAGGTTGGGGACATGATAGGTGCACACAATAATGTTCCAGTGGTTCAAACACAAGCTTATTTGCACTCACACTTCCTGCTCTGCACTAATGGATGGCGGGCAAGATGGAGAGCTCTATCTCCGTTTGCTTTTGTCCCCCATAATTTATTCAGCAGGATTGGTCCTCTGTGTTTGGCATATGTGTGTTTTTGTGTGCATGCTACACGTGTGTGTGTGTTTGTGAGGCATTATGGCTTTGACTGTCCACTTGTCCCTGAGGAATGAGCTCTTTTGACTTACAGTAGTGTACTGTAAAGCTCCTCTTTTTAGATAGAGGTTCTCAAAAGGCACTAAAATATCAGCATCAGCAAACAGTGCTGAGTAAGTGGTTAAAGGAAAAACTAACAAGATGACTCAATGATTATTTAGAAACAGTAAAGAGAATTTCGAATTAGATGCACTCCATCCTGGGGGTTTAAAAAATTGCATGTTTTGTAGTTGAGTAGATACATCCTAATCTTTCCCAAACATGCATTATTCAGCTGTATTCCATGGAGCCCATGAAACGGAGTAGCCACAAATGGTTTCACACTATATCAAATCTGTCTTTAAAGTATTCTTACAGTTTGCCTTTTGTGTTTTCAGGGACAGCTTTATGGTGGATTGGAAGTTAACATGAGGATGACCAGAACCCCTTGGAACTGTGATTGAATTGGCAGGTAAGAAGTGAATTAGACAGAACCAGAAGATCAACCTGGATCCCCAGGACATGTGCAGAGTTAATGCTTTTAGAGAAAAAGAAAGGTTAAAAGAAAAATATGTTTTGTGCTTGTTTGTCATGTCAGAAATGTATGTGGTCAATCTAAACTTTAAAAAGGTAAAAAATAGCATACTCCTTTTCATGCCTTTGATTTAGATCATAATCAGCCATTTAAAAAAGAGCTGCAGACGTAAAGCTACTCTTCAGTGTGGATACACCATTCACTCACACTGAGAATAGTGCCAAAATAAATCACTCGTATTACTCAGCAAACTACACTTCCTAAATTGTGGGAACACAGCACAGTCTAAAGGTCTACTTCTGTTGGAGTGGAAACTATAAATCACCCATGTTTCTCTGTCTTAGCTTCGAGCCCCTCTGTAATCATGAAAAGGATTTAGTGGGGAAGGTAAATAAATGGCAGAATGAATTAACTGTATGCTATTACTATTTTTTCCCACAATTTATTTGAGCTATTTGATGACTTAGCCATGGAATACTTTCCAAGATACATTATGTACCTTATAAATCATCATAAGTTTGCCTAATCATATGCAGGGGTCAGAAAAAATAGCAGCATCATCTTACAATGCTTGCTTACGAAATATGTTTACGTCTTTAAGATGTCATCACAAAAGTTCAAGGATGTTGTTAATCAGTAATTGGACTTTATTAGGGGCACACTGTTCTTTTAGGAACACACTGCATGTCTGCGTTATAGAAAATGTTTTATTCAATCAATAAAAACGGAATAATTTTTAGATCTGTTGAGTGTTTAGATTAGATAGACTTTATTGATTCCAAACTGGGAAAGACACACAGCACACATACACAATATACAAGAAATAATAAATAGGATGGAATACAAGAACAACTATTTAAAAATAAAGATAAAAAAATACAAAGGAAAGAATGTACAAACGTATATACAAGTGGCGAAATTATTTTTACAACCTACTTAAATCGTATGTATAAATATGTAAGTAAAACCTATGTTTGTGCAAGTTGCACTTATTGTGATGAGTATGAGTCTTTTCTAACACTCAGTGATGAAGTGTTAAAAAGTTGTATTGCCTGTGGTAGGAATGACTTTTTGTAGCAGTCAGTGTGACACAGAAGCTGTCGGAGCATCTTGTAGAATGTTTTCTGGGAATAATCAGTTTTTGAAAATGTGGACATGGAACATTATTTGCACCATAGAGTGCATTGGGTCCTTTAAAATAGCCTCACTTTTACGATCATGCAGAGCAGGTATTGCACATAATGACTCCCACAAGATGGCTAACATCCACAATAAGGACTAATAGGTGGAAATGGCATTGCAGGTATATTGTGGGCATCTTTGGACTTTTCCCCAAACTACAATTATCAGACTATTTTAGACTTTTTGTATTGCTCTTTATACATCTTGGTCCATTAGCCTTCACAAAGGCAAGGCTGTGACAGTTTTTATTCAAGGACAGAATACTGACAAGTACTGTGCATAGTAACTTACGGTTACGCAGTAGAAATACTACTTGCCACAACTGTGTTGATTAAGTAATTGCATTTTTTCTGGCAATCGTTTTAAGTTCTGTTACTCTATGTACATGTAGTAGATGCATAGTCACACACATGTGGTCCAGAGTCAAGCATACAGACCATAAATCTATAGTTTTGGCAATGCTGAGTACAATAATGCGTGTAAATACAATTTAAAAACATTGATTACTGTTATTTATACTTGTTATTTATAAAATACCAGATGATTATCAGCTCTGTTACTGAAGGATTGAAGTGTTAAGAAATTATTTGATTGATAGACAAGGACAGAGTTAGATTGCATAGGCTTCACCCAATCACAGCACTGCACTGAATAAGAAATGACACATGGCTGCTTTGATGCATGAGTAAGTCTGTGAAGAAAATGGAAAGAAAACTACAATAAAAAGGTACTGAAGTGGAAACACAAAAAGAACTTTATGACTCTAAGCAGTGTTTCTATGCCAGTACCTCTGCTTACACTGTAAGAAGTACAAATAGATATATTTCACCTTTGTGTCAGGCGGTATTTTTTCTTTTTCAAAGCTTTTGGACTGCATGAAGAAATATGCCTCTTGTGTGAGCAGAGATTTTACTTGCAACCACTGTTACGCTAGGCTGATGATGCTGTTTGTCAGTTTTGGTCATATGTTGTCACGCGTTTTGCGTCTATTATCGCTGCCACAGTAAATCATTCTGGAGTTTTTTTCACTGACTATCTGGACTCTTTGATAGGCTGTCAAAGTCGTGTTGCTTTTGGAACTCACATATAACAGTGATGATTGTCAGAGCTCTTTAAAAGGCGAAATGGCATTCATCCTGTTTGTTATGACTCACATTAATAGTTGCTTTTGTGATTTACTTACTTCAAAGCTCCTTTTCATGTGGTGTTTTTCTTATTTTATCCACCCTTTATATCTTTCCCAGTGGGGGGGGGGGGGGGGGGAGATTGTGTTTTTTCATGGAAATGATATAGAATTGATGCAATGGAATCAATTTACATGTTTGTTTTTTCTTTCCTCTTAATGTCAGCTTACAAGTTTAAAAAACAAAAAAAGTAAATTACATACATGTTCCCAAGCATGTTTATTCACAGTTGGTGGTGTGTTATTGAATGAAAAACATCATAATTATTCCTACTTTATTTCTGGACCATCACAACTATAAATTTACAATAGACCTCCCTGCAGAGTCCCTCTGTATTTTCTGAGTCTGAGCTTCACTGTTCTTTGATTCTTGGCATCATTCAATTAGAAAAGTATCTGAAGTATGTTATGTAATGTAATATCCTATTTTTCTTTTCAACTGCAGAAAGTTATGACGTCATTAAGTTAAAGGTGCATCACTCTCATCACCTTCTCTTCCCCATTCATTCCACGTGTGTATGGCTGCAGCTTGGAGATCTCCTGTCTCATGCCTCCCATCTCATGACTTGGCGTGTCCAACTGTAAATTCAGAGGGTCAGAATACTAAATCGTGAATTATTTTCTAGATTAAGTCACGGTTAAGTTAGTGAGTATGATGCAATTAATTAATTAAAGCCGTTTAAACTTTTACATTGACGATAGCCATACATAGCCAGTTGGCAGATTTGTGGATGTTATTTGTATCCCTGATACAAATAACGTATAGCTTATTGTTTATTTGATGAAACTCTGAAAAAAAAGGACAAGCATAACATGAAAATGTATGCCAAGTGAAAAAAGTATAGCTCAACAATGAAGCCACCCACATAATACTTAAAATAATACACATTTACAATTATAGGCCTACAATATGAGACCACATAAGAGTAGGCAACAATTAAAAAGGTTGTCACGCCTCCCACTAGAAGGGGATCTGATATAATCTAAAATTTAGACAAGAGGATGTTAACCAATATTTTATTATAAATCGTTTTTTATCTATAATTTTTAAAGCTGCATTCATAGATATGAAATTTGTAAAATTAGGATTATAATAAAATATTGGTTAACCTCCTCGTTTCTGAAATCATAAAACATTGACAACTGAATCAGCGTTTAATGCTGACATTTGTTTAAGCCATATTACATGGGAGTGTTACATTTTGAGGTCTGTAAGCATCACTGAAGTGTACCCTCGAGTGTAATATTGCCCTGTTTAGTAAGCCAGGCATTTTGAGCTATAGCTTTGTAGAGACTTTAGAGATTTTCCAAACTGAATAAATCCCGCCCGCACATATAAACACAAATCTGCTTTGCTAGCTCAATCTTGTTGTGACATCTGCTGAAAAAAACAATTGTATTCATTAGCATGTTTGCAATACTGTTTAGTTAAACATCTAAAATACTAAAGTATGAAGATATAGCGGATCAGACGCATGCTTTTATTTACCATTATTACCAGCCGGGAGGGCATGAGACAGGATGGCATGAGACAGAATGGCATGAGACGGGAGGTCTCCAGGCTGCACCCTTTCCTGACTCATTCATTCTGTGAATTTGCCTTTGAAATGTGCTTGTGAACTTCTCCAAACTAGGATAGTGTGTGTATGAATATGAATTGGGTAAAGGGAAAAGGTTCAAATATATGGCCTGGTATTGTGCCATTTAATCAATTTATCTTTTCATTAATATTTCTTGTGGCATAATATTTGGAAATATAATGTTAATTCAATACACATATAGGTAGTATTTAGAGGTCTTAAAATATGCAGCCGTTTTACTGGTGAGATTTCTATTTTCCCCTTTTTTCAGTCTAAGTTCTACCTCAAATTGTTAAATTAAATTAAACATTTTAACAGCAGTGTTGTCCAGTAGAACAATGATGATATCCAGCATTCAGAGCTGAGAAGCTGCAAGATGTCAACAATATAATAATATAATAATATTATTATATAATAATAATAATAATAGGTCTGTTCTTTCTTCAGTGTATTTAATCAATTAGAGAAACAAAATTGGTATTATTGTGCAATTTCTTAACAAATCCCATCTTCCAGCATGACAACATACTACTCTGCCTATAGGTACAACTTCCTAAACCCTAATTAGGCACACTATCTGTCTATTGGCATAGACCCCCCCCCCCCC
The DNA here is from genome assembly GCF_004354835.1 of Perca flavescens. Lineage (NCBI taxonomy): Eukaryota > Metazoa > Chordata > Actinopteri > Perciformes > Percidae > Perca > Perca flavescens. The sequence goes on from NC_041338.1 coordinate 15,712,525, forward strand.
CCCACACACACACACACACACACACACACACACACACACACACACACCACAAAGCTGTCAATCATTATATTAGGTATTTCTTATCTTACTTAAATTATTAATTAAAATGAAATAATATTGCCCCCCTTTAGCATCCATTTATATTCAGGTAAAACAAATCAAGATGAGTGAGGATATGTTTGTTGTAAAGGTTTCTTTATTGTAATGACGTGTTTCCAAACCACCAGAGGTCCCCCCCACTCTCATTGTTACCATCATGACAATTGTTATTGTTACCACACACATTGCTATTCTTGTCAGTTAGCTAACATTCTCTTAGCAGATGATCTTCAGTCCAACTGATTTTACAGATATACTGACACATCAATCAAGGAGACATTGCAAGCATGTGTCCTTGAACATGTCAACAATGAACAGATGTTAAAATCAGTCATATGTTCAGAGAAGGAGAACACAGGTGTAGTGTTTATCCAGTTCCAGTGTCTTGGATTATAGGTGTATAAGAATTAAATCTCAGACAATCTTAACAGACTTAATTTTGTTATATTTTCTGACACTGTAGCCTCCGGTTTTGTCTCTGGTTTGTAGATATCATCAGTGTACTTTCTATCTCCCTCTTATCTCACATGTTCCCTTAAGCCCCAAACTCAACCACAGGGACACTGTGCTGCCTGTATGTTTGGGGTTCGCAGCCTCAGAATGACCTCTGTATGGCTCGGTCAGACTCCAAGTAATGCATGCTAACCCTGACCTCAACTGGACACCAGAATGACAGCGGCATTATGGGCGGACTCCTTCATCCCACATCCTTGAAGAGTAGTTGTTAGCAGCCATTTGCTGCCCACAGCCTCTCTGAAATGTTCACAGGGTGACGAATGATTTGACCAATTACTCTTGTCATCCGCAAGCCCACACCTCCAACACGCTGCTCACTGTGAAATAAGAAGCCTGTCACGTACACAGCTTGTAAAGCTTTTCACATGCTAAAAACATACACCACGGACACATTCTCACATACTGTAGGTACACACCTTCTGTTGAAAATCTGTGCAGTTGGTACAAATCCTTTCTTTCTTCAGGACTAACAGGAATCAAAATATTGTGCAGGACGGAGCAAAAAAGAATATATTTTTTTTATCAGGAATAATAGCAGTCACCATGGTTGTTTCTAATGACTCCAGATCGACATTGGCTATACTGCATGGATAATTGTGTGGACACTTCACCCATATTACCACTGAGTACCTAGAAAAGCGCTATATAAATTTGATGTATTATTATTATTATTATTATTATTATTATTATTATTATTATTATTATTACTATTATTATTATTACTGTATATGCGTTAACATTTGGATTTGCGTATTTAACGTGTATGTCCGTACTCGGATGTGTGTGTACCAGCTCATGCAGATGCAGATGCACATGTGTACAGTACATATCCTTGCATGTATTTTCAACGCCAGCTGCCCTAAATGAGCTCCTGGGCGGGAACTTGTGTCCAAAGAGACCACTTGAAATTACTCATTTATCAGGAAAATGTGTCGCATGGTGGGGGTCATTCTCTGACTGAGGGGTAGGCCAATTGCATCGTCACCAACAAAATAAAAAATTTAAAAAATAGAGAACGATGCGTCATTGTAAACAGTGAGATACTACTACAGTACACTATGTATGTTTGCATGAAGAAGCACTTGGGGGAAAAAAAATGGACAGGTAACACTTTACTTATGAGGTGACAAAAACTTGTTACTTATGACCTAAACTTAACTGAGAGAGCCAAAAACTTTCAGTTTCAGAATTTGAAGCCAAATTTGCAAGAAGTACACTGAGAATTGACTTTTCCATATGAGACATATTGTTTCTAGTAGTTACTCTGTGGAAATTAATATTTACCTATTCATGGATTTTGGAATTTTCATTGAGGGAAAAGGAGGAGATTTTAAGAACATTTAATGAGGTAATAAGCGTTTTTTTGTGAGAAAGAAAAACTAATTATTATTCCAAGCAGAGTCTTTCTATATGTCTTAAAACCTGAAGGGGGTCTTTAATTAATTATATGGCTTCCATTCCTTTGATTTTGTTCAACAACAACATTTGAAATTCCCAGCTGTGTGCAACCTTCGACTGTAGCTTTCCTTGCCCCATTGTCAAAGCAAATAGGTTTTTCTTTTGTTATGGTGAAAATGAAATACACAGAATAACAATTTAAGATCCATTCAGGTTAAAGTAATATTCCTAGGGCAAGCAAACAAATGCTGCCCCTATTACTGTATGTGACCCTTGTCTCCGCCAATAATGGGTCTCAGCATTACCGAGTATTGCAAATGTTTTCAGGTTCAGAACTACACATAGAAAGAATGCTACTGATGTATGGTCAAATTCACCCTGCTCCAATTTATCTCCAAATGATTTATGGATTTGTGTTTTCAACCATTGAGAACTAAATAAGTTTGTTTAAGATTTTTAAATAAACATAGTCCAATAAACAGTTGGATAAACATAGAAGTTTGTAGAAAATGAGCTTATTATCTAAGTACACTGATAATTAAAAGTAAGACTGCTTGGAGGCATCCGGCAGCCATGTGGTTAAAACGCATGCCACATAACTGCAACATTACCAATTCAATCTGACTGGAGACCTTTATTGCACGCTATATTCCTTTACCATCCCCACATTTCCTGTGTATATGTACACTGTAATAAAGAAAGGGAAATAAAGGTTATAGGCAGACGAGCTGAGACAGAATGCTTACTTGTAGCTGACGTTACAGCTGCTCATTAGATGAGCTTGCATCTACTAATGGCTTTTTTTCCCTTCTTTTCTTTCCCCCTTCATTGTATACATTTTCAATTAGGACTGTATGCTGATGATAATGAGCTGGCAAAAACCTTTTCTGCTTTTTCCATAGTCACATAAAACTCAAACTGTGAATTGAGAGGAAGCAAATAATAGAAAGCACAGAACCTCAAGAGGTACATGGAAATATAAACAGTGCGAGGATGAGGATGTTATCGGAGGACCAAGGAGTTTATCAAGAAACTGCACACACATATTGGATTAAAATTGTTGATAAGTGTGGGAATAGTTGAAATCGCACAACAAGGGTAGGCTTCTAAATCGGGGCTGCTTCCTTTTATATAGTAACTTCTTAATACATTTCCATGCGGGGATTGCTGGTTGAATTGGTGTTTGTTGGATTAATCAAATTCATTTCACCATCTTGTTATGGATGAGACAGACACGCTGTGAGTGGAAGCATGTCAGGCTGTGGGCAGGGGAGCAGCTGTCAGTTTGTCTCACTTGGCTAGTAAGCACCAATTCAAAGTACTCGGCTTGTCTGTTTCCCTTGGCTTGTTAAAACAAAAGACAATGAAAAAGAGCAACAGTATGACCATGTTCAGTTTTATTTTTTTTCCCTGAGCACTTTATTTTATTTTATGGGGGCTCAGTATCAGTGCATTTCTCTGTATCTTAAGCTTTGACGAAGAAGGTTAGTTGTACACAATTCATACTGACGCACACATGGGATTCCAGAGTGTCCCTATACAGTATATATTGAATTATTGTTATTGAATATTGTACTTCCAAGTGTAAAACTACAATTATAATACTTTGAGTTTTTACAGCAATGCAATGCCAATACTGACTCTTTCAGTTATATGGTTAAAATTAGGTTGCACAACACTGTTAAAACTGGACATGTCTAAAATAAGTATTTTTAATTAATTCAACTGTGAAACTCTAGTGAGACTCCGGCACTGTAATAGTCAGATACAAACAGGGCAGTGCAAAAATAGAGAAAAAAATAGAACTAATCAAATTTGCCAGATAACGCATCTAAGTTAAACACATGTTAATACATTTGAAATTCAGATTTTGCAGCATTTGGCACCTCATCATTTTTTGCATAGGATCAGAAATTGAACCTACTCAAAATAAGTAATTTGTAATGTAATAACATTATAAGAATATTACTTTTTTGTAGCTATACTATATATATATATATATATATATATATATATACTGTATACAAGCATAAAACAAATAGACACTGAAAAGACAAGCAAGTCTCTTCTTTGACTCTCACACAGTGTAATGGCAGTATAAAATCAAACACCATTGCAGCTTCATGCAGTGATTTGTTGGAAACCCGTCTCAAAGCTGACCACACTAATGGGCGCCCGGATAGCTCAGATTGTAGAGCGGGCGCCTATATATAGAGGTTTCGATTCCGACCTGCGGCCCTTTGCTGCATGTCATTCCCCCCTCTCTCCCCCCTTTCATGTCTTCTGCTGTCCTATCAAAATAAAGGATGAAAATGTTCAAAAAAATCTTAAAAAAAAAATACCAAAATAAGTCTGGCTAATGAGTGCATCTACAGATAATATACAGCTTGCTAAGCAAGTTTGCTGATGTGTTTACGCATGGACGTTGATGGTGATATGTAAATGAGACCAAGAGGTTATCGGCAGATGAAACACTTAGTACATTATTAATAGTTTGTGAGCTATGTTAAAAAGAGCTTAACATATGCTTTTTTTTGAGAAAGCTTTTTTTTTTGTGTTAGCCCCCCATTCCTGTTGCATTATGCTGTGTACAAATTATTGAAATTCACCTAAAGAAATCATTAGATATGTAATTTGGAAGTGCCGCAGGAGGTGATTTCAAATAACTTGCTTTAGTACAGTACAACTGGTCAGTAGGTTGCAGGTTTTAAATCAAATTATTATGAAGTATCATAGAACAGCATAGAAAAAAAGAGATGGAGTATTATAAATACAGACAGATGAATAAAAGAGAAATACAAGTCTCTTGTGAGATTTCTTACCATTTTAGCTGTTAGACCATCAGTGACATTAATGTGTGATCTTGATAATATTTCTAATTAGATTAGAAGGCGGAGAAAATGTGTCAACTAGAAGACAAAACAATAAATCAATGAAATTAATGTAAAATTTAATTGCTTTTAAACCTATAAAGAAGCAAAGCAGTTTAGTCATACTGAGTTAAGATAAACAGTCACAAAACACTGTATGCAAAACATGACTGCATTACAAACATTTTCCCATATGATTGTATTTAACCTTTATTTAACCAGGAATAGGCTGTGATTAAGAATCTGTTTTGCAAGACAGGCAGCAGCACAAAGTTGCAGACATAAAACATTTTACAGGATCGTAAAATATCAAAATATTCATCAATGTTTGTCAGAAGTTATCTACATCAGGGATAAATAAAAAATATTTACAGCCTGATGTGCCTGCCTCCATGTCATTTAAAATTACTTTAAAAGCATCTAAGGAGACCATCTCACAAAACTACCTTCATCCAACCAATTCATTGCATAGTCACAAAATGTTCTGCATGTTTATGCTGTGAGGCTGGAGAGAAGGAAAAAAGGAGAAGGCTTGCGATTCATGTGGTGGGTATCCCTCCCGCACTGGAATCCATAAAGGTTTCTGGTTTATATTTGGAGCTGTTGCAAGATTGCTGCCATTATCAAGAAATGACCTGATTTGATTTATATCTCATTAATCTCACTCTCTTTATCTATCTATCTGTCGCTCTCTGTCTTTCTCTCGCTCTCTATCTCTCTCTCTCTCTCTCTCTCTCTCTCTCTCTCTCTCTCTCTCTCTCTCTCTCTCTCTCTCTGTCCATAGCATACATGTCAACCTTCCTCTGTCACACACATCTCTCACTCTACAGTCTCTCATCATTCTTTGCCCTCCATGCCATCTAGTGTGAAAGCCAACGCTTCTGTCTGTCACTCATCACTTAAAAGTTTATAATCAGTGGGCACTCAAGCATTAAGTCAGTGTAGAATGCCTCAGGTCAAGTGCCCTTTCACTTTCCTCACCTTTTAAATGAACCCATGAATTTGTTTGTAAAGACTGACGACAGGAGAAAAAAAGAGAGCAGAACAAAAATCCCTTAGTGTTTTTTGCCAAGCATTAGCATCACCAGACCTATTTTAGGGGGCTTTAGCCCCACTAGAACTTCCAATAGCCCTGCTAAATAATTCATTCTGCCTTTTCTGGCAGATTTATAATGCAAAAATACGATACAGCCCCTAGAAATACTTTACTCATGAAAAGGGCTGGGAGTAAGACCCAGTGGAAACTGCTGTGCAGCACAGCTACATAATTCTGTGCATTCAGCCAAAAAATAAAAGATCCTTATGTTGAAACATAGAATTTATACAAGCATAACATACATTTAGAATATAAATAATGTAGAGACACACATAGCTAGCTGAATAGATGTCCACTACTCTGAAAAGGACCTGCTGGAGACCCCTCGCACCCCTAAGCGACCTTGGGTACCTTGAAAGGCGCCATATAAATCCAAGTTATTATTATTATTATTATTATTACTACTTGTGAAATGCTGGTATACTATGGGTCAGTGGTTTAGGTGATTAACTTGTTCTTCCTAATAACACCATCTGATTTTATACAAATAAGCATTGTGAAAAAGCTTCATCTGTATTACCCCCAGTTAACTGTAGATGGGTAGGCTACATTAAAAAAAGTGTCAAAATCATCGTTTCTGTGAAAAACACTGTCTATTTTGTAAACAGAATCTAAATATATCTTTTTGGTTAGCTGGTGTTAAGACTGGAAAGTGTAGTCATTGTACAGTGTGCCCATACTCTGGATGAGAAGGAGAGCTCAGCAATATCAACGAGATAGCCATTGTATTTATGCAGTATGAATACTGATTAGTTGTGTCATGCAAAGAGACACATCTCTTTGTTTTTATGGCTGCCAAATTGAATCCCCATTGGTTACCTTTAAGTGGTCTGATGGCAGATCCTCAGGGAGGGTTTGTGGGAAAAGGAGTGAAGAGCTGGTTGCTGTAATTACACCCTGATGTAAGGAGTAATGTGCCATGTGAGATTCTATACAGGAACAGGTGCAAGTGCTTTTTGTACACTATTTGATTCATACCAGGCTGAACTGTTACTGTTATAGTAAATGTTATTATAAAAATACACTGTGTTATCACAAAGATTTGTGTTTATATATTATAAGCTAGTGCAGCTATTGTTTGGCATCTTTTAAACCGCACTAACTATTCTTACAATGCCGTTCTTATACACTGCTGCTTGTATATTATATCATATATGTATAATATATTTTATATATCATTTATATGTTATAGCTTTTGGCTAGTCAGTCATTGTATTTTCTTATAAAAACAATAATAAACAATAGTCAAACTCTTACCAATACCAAGTCAGAGTAAGTTTTGGAAACTGTCAGTGACTAAATTGATCATATGAATTGACATTGTAGCATCCTTTGATGCCACATGTGTAAGATTTGATTTGTAATTTTAGCTTTTTTGTCATCTATGCTGCTAAACGGCTGTGTGTACGCCACATAGAGAGATGTTTTGGCTTCAGTGTGAAGTTTTTCCATTTCATAAACTAGAAATTAATTCAGAAATGTTGCAGATCTTGCTCTTCAATTGTTTGCAGTCCTGCTAATCTGGGTCATGCTTTAGAACTCTCTCACAGACAAATAGACAGCTGGCAGTTCATAATCTGTTAGGACAAAAGTTTGAAAATGCATTCTTTTCTTAATCTCATTTTCCTTATCTCTTTTCATCTAATTCCTTCACTGCACTACAAAAATCAAATTTTGCTGCTTTCATTGTCAGTGTGAGGACACATTGTTTGCTTTGGAAATCAACTTCATCTTTTCTGCTGCCATAATTAGGATTGCTTTTTTTCAAGATTTGATCTCTTGAAAAGGAGAATAAGTAAGTATCTTAAATAGAGGGATTCCTAATCCGAGGGATAGTTATTCACAAATCCAAACTTTTCAGAATATTTTCTAGTTGGTCAACTTGGTCATATTATCACAGTAATGGAATTTCACATTGAAAAAAAAAACATTGAAGAATATGTGTGTGTGTGTGTTCCGTTCACTTCTATTACAACTCACTTGACTGTCACTCATCTTTAGTCAGCAAAAGATGCAAGAACCTCATATTTTACCCTGGATTGTACCGTAGCCAGTTGTGTAGTGCAAGGTTTTAATTCCTAACAAAAAACAAAAAGCCGTAAATAATTATTTATAATTATCTATAAAGGAATGTGATTTTCAGCATAGTGTGTGATCCCTGTCACATTTGCCTGGACCCCTGCGTGGAAATGCATTCTTTCTCCACCCTCAGGCTTTAGCTGCTTGGAATTTAAATTGTGTAATTGAAGAATTAATGGCGTCAGTAATCAAGCAATTAATCAGTAGTTACAGTAATAGCCTGCTTGTTCGTACTGTAAGTGAAGAGCTTTTTGTTGCGGATTAGGCTGTGTGTTGAACAAACTGTAAAGAAACAGAAAATACTGCAATCCCACAACTGTGTTCATGTAGTACATTTTTGTTCTGTTCAGAAATCAGTTGTTATGCTAATGTTACACTGTTATACGAATATGTGTGTGTGTGTGTGTGTGTGTGTGTGTGTGTGTGTGTGTGTGTGTGTGTGTGTGTGTGTTGTGTGTGTGTGTGTGTGTGTGTGAGCACAATTCACCTTTGAGCTAAATATGTTCATGCATGGCTTTATTTGCAGTATTTTAAAGATCAATGCTGAAAAGCCCTTATCCTTTTTAAAACGTCATACACCATTTTTGAATTTTATGATTTTGTTAGTTTGTGTTGTAAATTCACAGTGTCAGTGACAATTGCGTCAGTGACAAAAAAATAGCAATGTTTATTTTTGATAACCTTATGACAGCTGTTACACTTTATCCATCAAACACATTCCAAAAGAACCCTTGTCACTTAGAGTGCACATGATTACTCTATATTAAAACCTTTGTGTGACAGTCAGACAGCTTTGCTGTAGCTATTTGTAGCTCAACGCAATGAACAACAGTGTTTATCACTGTCATGTCAGTGCAGGTTGTAACTCTAGCACTTTCTGTGTGAAGTTCACATCTTTTTCTTCATGTTCACATTGATTTTCTGAACGTGCTCCATTTTTCTCCCACTTTCAAAAAACATTCACGTCAGGTAGATTAGAGGCTCTATAAATGTTTCTCTTTATCTAAGTTAGCTCTGTGACTCACTTCCAACCTGCACAGAGTCTTTCCCTGTCTTTCACTTACAGAGGGAAAAGAATCCAGCTTTTTGTACAAAGATGGAAAATAATGTTTGAATGAATTGTGACAACTATACGACAAGCAATTGCACTACTAAAATAGTAACAGCAACAGCATTCCCTTGTAATTACTGTATATGTATTAGTGAACACTTCAGCTATGATCTAGTCTTTAATAATGCATTTGTTAAAATATAGTTCATTCCCTTTAACATCAGTAGGTACTGATAAGTTTATTTATAAAGTCACACAGGGGTGTCATAGCTGAACACTGAAGTTATTGTAATTAGCATAATAGTAGTGTAACAAGCTATTGCTTAATTGATTTATAGGAAGGCTGGACTTTGATATTTGAATACTTGAACCACTCAACAATACTATGCAAGCGTGAAAACAGGAACAACTTTGATTAATCAAAGAATACGCTGTTTGTATTTCCCCAGTTTCCTTTGACTTAATACATAAACAAATTCTCAGTACCATTTTGGCTTGTTTGCTTGACATTCCAGTCACATACGTGCCTTCGAGGAACTGTGAGTTGTAATCAGACATTTTCAGATATCTCAACTCGATTGAAGGACTGGTGGGTGGTGAGCTTCCTTATTATTTATGTCTCGAGTCTCAAATATAAATCACACAACACAGCAGTCATAGCTGCTTTTCTTCCCTCCCTTCCTCTTCCCACAGAGATACACAGAAGCACAGAAGTTGGCGGCTTCATTGTGATTTTATTTTACGTGATTGAGATTCAGAGTGCATGGAGGACAGTGTGCCCAGAAACAGAGATGGATGTAACGCGCTCTCAAGGTTGCAAGTTTGTGTGTGTGTGTGTGTGTGTGTGTGTGTGTGTGCATGTTTGTGTTGTAGTGGCTTAACAGAGACACAAACCTAAAGAATGTATTTAGGTGAAAACCTTCCAATTTGACTTTTTTGGATTTCTACTTTATTTTCTTTTTTTTGTTTTCAGTGCTTATTATTAGAAGTGATTAATGGGAATCTCAAACATGATCAATTATCTAATGTATCTCTTCTCTCTTCTGTCTCTCATTTCATTCCAGTGAGCCCAAATCCTCATTCCAAAGAGTGGAAGACCAGTCAATAAATTATGAATGTTAAACAAGATGACCTCCTCTCAGCAGCAGCAGATGATGCGAGGTCCTAGGTGGAACCGGGCCTTGTCCGACCCTTTGTTTGTGGTGCTTCTGGCCCTGCAACTGCTGGTGGTGGCAGGGCTGGTACGTGCTCAGACATGCCCCTCTGTCTGCTCCTGTAGTAACCAGTTCAGCAAAGTCATCTGCACCCGACGAGGTTTGCGGGAAGTCCCTGATGGCATCTCTACCAACACACGCTACCTGAATCTGCAAGAAAATCTCATTCAGGTCATAAAGGTGGACAGCTTCAAGCACCTAAGACATCTGGAGATCCTGCAGCTGAGCAAAAACCACATACGCAAAATTGAGCTGGGGGCCTTCAATGGACTGGCCAGCCTCAATACCTTGGAGCTTTTTGATAACCGTCTCACCACTATCCCAAACGGGGCATTTGAGTACCTGTCCAAACTAAAGGAGCTTTGGCTGAGGAATAACCCCATCGAGAGCATTCCCTCCTATGCTTTTAACAGAGTGCCCTCGTTAAGGCGTTTGGACCTTGGGGAGCTCAAACGGCTCTCCTACATATCTGAGGGGGCCTTTGAAGGGCTGAGCAACCTGCGCTACTTAAATCTGGGAATGTGCAATCTGAAGGAAATTCCCAACCTTATTCCCCTGGTGAAGCTGGATGAACTGGAGATGTCGGGGAACCAGCTAGCTGTCATCCGACCTGGCTCTTTTAAAGGGCTCATCCATTTGCAGAAGCTATGGATGATGCATGCACAGATCCAGACCATAGAAAGGAACTCTTTTGATGACCTGCAGTCACTAGTGGAGCTCAATCTAGCCCATAACAACCTTACCCTCTTGCCCCATGATCTCTTCACTCCTTTACATCACCTGGAGAGAGTGCACTTGCACCACAACCCGTGGAATTGTAACTGTGACATACTCTGGCTAAGCTGGTGGCTTAAGGAGATGGTGCCAGCAAACACCAGCTGCTGTGCCCGCTGCAGCTCACCAACCCAGCATAAGGGACGATACATTGGCGAGTTGGACCAGAACTACTTTCACTGTTATGCTCCTGTTATTGTGGAGCCTCCCGCAGACCTAAATGTGACAGAGGGAAGCGCTGCAGAGTTGAAATGCAGAGCCAGCTCATTGACCTCTGTAAGCTGGATTACACCCAATGGTTCCATCATGACACACGGTGCTTACAAGATCAGAATCTCTGTGCTGAATGACGGCACTCTGAACTTCACCAATGTTACCATGCAGGACACAGGCACATACACATGTATGGTCAGTAATTCTGCAGGTAACACAACAGCATCTGCCACACTCAATGTGTCCTCTACAGAGAACAGCAGCTTCAGCTACTTCACCACAGTGACAGTGGAGACCATAGAAACGCCACATAATGAAGGCTTCATTATGAAGGTGGGCCCCACACCCTCTGCTGGTACATGGGAGTCTGTTTCACCCACCTCTACAACTACCACCACAGTCCGGACCCCGCTCTCCACCCGCGCCACAGAGAAGACTTACACAATCCCTGTCACAGAGCTGGGTGGGGAGGGCTCGCTGAACGGCTTGGATGAGGTAATGAAGACGACCAAGATCATCATTGGCTGCTTTGTTGCGATCACACTCATGGCAGCGGTCATGCTAATCATCTTCTACAAGATGCGCAAACAGCACCACCAGCAGAACCACCACGCACCCACACGCACCATTGAGATCATCAATGTGGACGAGGACTGTGTAACAGGAGGCCCGGGCATGGAGGGCCACCTGACCCTGCCTCCTCTTGAGCACGAGCACCTCAACCACTATAACACCTATAAGACTGCATACAACCATGCCTCCACGATCAACTCCATACACAGCTCAGCGCACGAACCTTTGTTAATCCGCGCCAGCTCAAAAGACAATGTACAAGAGACCCAAATCTAATACTTTTTTTCAAAATGAGACATTATAAAACTGATGGAATTACATAAAGACATTACTGACAGGACATAACTGACAATTGGTTGAGAGAACTATGGCTCAAACATAGAGGAACAGACTTGTGTGTTTGGCAAATCAGTGGCTGGTGATGTTTATTCAATGACTTTGGGAATTAGGGTATGTCTACTGTTTCAAAAAGTGTCTTTACAAAACAGAAGTTATTTATTTAAGAAAAAAAACTATTGTGGTTAAATCAAGAAAAAACTGTATTCTGCAATTATTTTTTCAGCACTTAATTCATGTTTTTTTCACCTTCCTCTCATTTCATGGGATTGGTTTACTAATATGCATTCAAACAAACACATTTTTTCTTATTTGGTAAACTGCATTCTTTGGATCTGATAAGATAGTAACCTAATTTCCCCCATTTATCAAAGGAATTTTCTCCAGCTATAGATTAAGTGATGAAATATTTCGTGACCATCTGTAACTGAGATGAATTGAACACTTGTTACAATGAGTGACAGAACTGTCTGACAACATTTTATCATAATTCACTGTTTAATTATATCTGTCACATACATGTTAGGCACTCTCTGCTCTGTCATCCATAGACGTTGACATAGACATTAAAAGTTGAAGCTCACTATTAAAAGTGCATTTTAGTTAAATTAAATTCTATTGATGCAAAATCTTATCATTAATCTCCACTTGTTTCGACTCAAGTTCCCAGTTTCTCTGAGACGTCTTCTGATTATCATAGAGAACATTCTATTCATTGCATTGAGAACAATTTACATTATGAGGGTTGTGATACAGAAGCAGCATTAATAGCTACTTTAGATTCTACATAATTGTGAAGAATGTAGAATATCTTAAATTCTGGCAAAATCCATTGCTTTCAAATGTTTCCAATGTATCGTGGCCTCATCTTTACCTTACAGTGCTTTGTAATGTGGCATATGAAGATGATTGCTTTGAAGCCACCTTTTTTATGCTGGGACCCCTTACCTCATCTGCAGTATTGAGTGCTGTCAGGAGCAGACTGATGAGCTGAAGAAAGAGCTTAAACCCTTTATACAGCTGTATGAGCACATTGCCTGTCATCTTTGTGCCACATTTCCACATGGGCAATGCCTGGCAGCCCCAGATTCACACCCTGCCCCTGCCAACCACAGGACTTGGCCCTGAGCGGCGGGGCTTATGCTGCTAGAGGCTTTAGGGGTGAATGTGTAGGATCGGGCATCAACCAGATGTTTGGGTTGCACCTGACCCTCTCCTTATCTCTTTGCGTCAACACAATTTCCATTTTAATTGATGTGCCCATGGGCTTTGGATGAACACAGCTCTGCAGGCACCCATACCCTGGAAATCATTTCAAAGGCCCCACCGTGAAAAATGGCGGCAGGCACCAGAAATGCCGAAGTTAGGCAGACATTTGTCAGATCACACCCTTTGGGAGATGCCCCATGTTTATCTTTTAGGAAATAAAGGCATTTTTTGTCCCCCAACAGTAATATATTTAAAACGGTTAGGCCACTGACATACTTAGTTTGCATTATATCAATGTGTTACAATTAGGAAATACATAGAGTAGAATGACTCATAAAAACTCATGTTAGAGATAGTGGCATGCACCTTCTGTGGAGTCACCATGCCCTCCATTAACCTTAAAGCTGGAAGTGATCCTCCACCTAAAATTCACAGTATGTTGTGAGTTTCAAACACGTATCTTTTATAGGCTTGAAAGTTGTAGGCTTGGATTATTGGTGGTTACAGTGGATTTCAATGGTAGTAATGGTCTTTTTCACAGTAGAAATAAAGTATCAACACTTCCACTGAAACTTCTCAAATTAGCCATGCTGCATAATCAACACCTCTGCTGTCCATCTGCATACTTAGTTTGTTTCAAACAGTCACATTTCACCATTTGGTTTAAACACAACACTGTCAAGCTTACGAGCTGTATTGCTCGTAGATCCATGCATGTTATGCAACCGACCTCTAGCCCTTCTAATGTTCAAAACCACCTGGAACTATACTGCCTAGCCTTACTCTCAACTTCCTTAAACAAAGCAGAGTACAGCTGACTATAAATTTGACAAGAGTTCACTATCCCACATTGGAGAATAAAAACAAAAATACTAAATGGCATAATTATAAACCTTTTACAGGTACCTTTTAAGCATACATGAGTTTAATGGATGAGTGCTTTCAACTCAAAAAAAGACAAAAAGACAAAATAGTCTACTTCCCATATTTAATGCATCAGCATTTTTCAACTAGGGAGAATAAGTAAGATACAGTAGCTGTCTCATGATCTCATGACTAGGATACTGTATAAAAAGGAAATTAAATTAAACAATAAGATACTAATCTAAATCCCTATTCCCACAAGACTAATATTACCTGGGGCCCTCTTGTGATATGTAATACAACAATTGCCTAGATTATATATGTTAATCATCTATATATGTAATCTGGTAGTAAAGTGAAAACTCAAATTGCCCTTTATATTTTACAGAGGTCATTTTATAATATTAGTCCAATGTGAAATAGCATAATTTTGTTTTGTTTTACCACACACATTTGTCTCCCCTTTCCAGGTTAAAATAACTTAATGGGAGCTTTGATAGGATTTGTGTACAAATGCAGGAGGTTATTGTCACTATCATCAGTATGGAGACCCACTTTACTGTAAATTTCAAGATAATTTGATAATCTAGATAATTCTGGAGATTTGTTCAGTAAACTGATTTATTTACTTTGAATGTGCTGCACACAACACATATGTGGGGGAGGGGTGGGTGGTGGGGTAGATTCCAAAATAATATGAGCCCCCCAGATAATTTGAGTCCATAAGGAATGAGATAATTGATTACCCCGTATCATGTATTGTCACCCTCTGACACAAATTATCCCATAATTGCACTTCTGTGGAGTTTGGCACATTTGTAAACGATAGAATGACATGGGTATCTGTCATTTAGTTTGTGAGTTCTTAGTGGTGGGATGCAGATCATAATTCCACTCAGTTTACGTAAGAGAGTTTAACCATCCTCCCTTTTTGCCTTTAGTTAGAGGTAAATTGTCTGAAAATGTAAATGGTAAATTTGTTGCATTTTAGTCAAGCTGTCTCATGTATGTATGATATCTAAATATTTTTGGTCAATATTCTTTTTTTTCCACATTATTTTCTTTTTTCTGAGGGGGAATGCTGTTGTAGTGGTAGATTTATATAAAATACATTTTGAGAATAAAACAAAACAAAAACATTTTTTTTAATTTTGATTTTACATGTTCCATCCTGTTCTAAAAGTGAAAAAGAGAAATATGCTGTAAAAGAATAAGAGATTGATTTTAATGTAATCATTCTTTCATGACCTTTAAAAGATATGGAGGTCGATTATAGAAATAAGAGTTTGTAGTTCATACACAAGATATGGTTAAAATAAACTGTTGTTGTTTTTCTGTATTGTCTGATTCTTGCTTTCATCCTGTGCCACAAGAGGATTGATAGGGATATAACAGTATTAAAAGTATCATACTTATATTGTCTTTCCCCCTCCATAATTAAACTATGAATGATCTGTAATGCCATTATACACCTGTAATTTGTTCATTTCAATTGACTACAATTTCAAATTTGATTATAATGATTTATTTATAACTATTTCCATTCATCATCAAAATTAGGAAAAAATAAAGAACTTTGAGGGCTTGATTCCATCTTTTCTACCTATTTTTAATACATGGCTGTACTGTTTTAAACAATATTTATGAAAATGTAGATTCATGGTGACGATGCAATCATAATGCCTAGCTGCACAATCTAAAGTGTTGTTACATGGCATTAGTGTAAAACCAGAATCAGTTCAGCAAGTAGAGTGAAATTGCAGCCTTTCATCTTTGTACCATTGCGGCAGGGACATACTGACATGCATAACCCTGAAATACCTTATACAAGACAACTTATAATGCACACAGTACATTTACTGTAGTATGCTGTCATATTCTTACGTCATATTCTTATACTTAAAAGAAAAGTTAAAATGATGTGATTTTTGAAATTGTCACAGGTCGGATGTGGAGCATGCGTCTAGGCATAAACCTCTCAGTATAGGTGCGCCTGCTCTAACCACTGAGCCAACCTGGCCACTTTTACTAGCCTTTTTGTCACTTTTTTCGACATACTATTCTATGACTTTGATCACCATTCTGTAAAATGACTTTGTTCGACGTACTACACCTTGATTTTTTTCCCGAAATACCATACTATGACTTTTATAACACTTTTTTCAACATGGTATACTATGACTTTTTAATGGCTTTTTTTGACATACTAAGCTATCACTTTTTTATCACTTTTTCCGACATGCTAGACTATGACTTTTTTCAACATACTATACAATTACTATATTATCAGTTTTTTCAACATAAATTTGTTTGTGCCAGAGTGGATCACGGGTTAGCACAGCTCCAGCAGGCAACCACAGCCTAATCACTGCAGACTCTGATCCAGGTTTGATTCCCAATCCGGGCTGACCCTTCTCATGAGGTTTTTTATCGACATACGATACTTTTTTGATATGGTATACTATGACTTTTTTTGATTCTTCTTGACATACTATACTATTCTTTTTATCACTTTTTTCCACATACAATACTATAATTTTTTTCAACATACTATACCATGAGTTTTTGATCACTTTTTTCAACATACTATAATTTGACTATATTATCCTTTTTTTCAACATACTATGACTTTTGAATGGCTTTTTTCGACACAATATGCTATAACTGTTTTCAACATAGTTTTTTTGGTGGTACAGTGGCTCAAGCATTAGCACTGCTAATGTTTTTTCAACATACCATACTATGACTTTTTAATGGCCTTTTTCAACATACTAAGCTATAACTCTTTACAAGTCAAATTCCTTCGTTGCACAGTGGCTCAGTGGTTAGCACAGCTCCAACAGGCAACCAGTGAATATTCACTGCAGACTCTGATGTAGGTTCGAGTCACAGTCTGGGATGGCCCTTTTCATGACGTTTTTTTCAACATGCTATATTATGACTTTTTTATGACTTTTTTTCAA
This sequence comes from Perca flavescens, assembly GCF_004354835.1. Lineage (NCBI taxonomy): Eukaryota > Metazoa > Chordata > Actinopteri > Perciformes > Percidae > Perca > Perca flavescens. The sequence continues at coordinate 15,729,780 of NC_041338.1, forward strand.
CATACTATAATATGACTTTTTTGATATACAATACTATGTATTTTTTAGGGTTGTAAAAATAACGCAGATTAATCCATTCCTTATTGACCTTTGACCCGGAGCCATTCTTGCCACGGTGGAATCAAGCAGACCTCTTAACTGCTACAAGCCCGCTGAAGTGGTGAACAACTCATGCAGGAGCCCATCAACAGCTGTCTGTCCTGGCTCGCAGATATCTGGTTGCCCCTGCCAGTTCTGTCCCTTGTGAGAGACTTTTTTCACTTGCAGGTAACACAGTGCAAAAAAAGAGTGCAGCCTTGTGCTCTGAGAATGTAGAGAAGCTAGTTTGTCTCAGTGTCTGACTACAACTTAAAAATGCGAAATTGTTGCTTTGTTGATTTTTTTGTGTGAAATGTGGTAAAATTTAATTATTGAAGGTTGATGTTTAATTACACAAAAAGCCCTGGAATTGATATTGCACTATGTTAAACTTTTGGTCTCTGTTGCCTGAGTTTATGTATGGCACATACAAGAGAAATAGTGTTGACATTGAGGGGAGTGTTAAAGGGATACGCCACCATTTGTTGAAATAGGGCTTATCACGGTCTCACCTAGCTGTAGATAGGTGGGCCAATGCATTGCATTGTTTTAGTCTGGTGCAACACCGGCAGCGCCCCCCCTAGTTAACTTAGCGTAGTGAATGGAATCCTATGTTGTCGGATAGCATGTTGTGAGTTAAAGTGAGCCAATAAATATCAAAAAAACAACCTAATTACTTGCACTGAGACAAAAATGCGTTGGCCCACCTATCTACAGCCAGGGTAGACCGTGATAAGCCCTATTTCAACAAACGGTGGCGTATTCCTTTAATGTATTCATTGTGTCCCCTAGATTATAACTGTGGCCTGAGATGCCTTGTATGTACAGTGAAAAAAAGCACTTTTGAATTTATTTCCTCAGCATATTAGCTCATATTGTTGATTGTTATGGCCATTATTTGGACAGTGAAAATAACAATAAAAGAGTTTTTGAACTTTAATGCCACTAAGGCTCATTATTCATTGATTCATTTGAATTGAAATATTTAAAATACTTTCACAGCAAAAATTATGTATGTGATTAATTTAGATTAGATTTTTTAATTGATTGAGAGCCCTACTTTTTCTATACATACTATGACTTTTTTGATAGACAATACTATGACTTTTTTATCGCTTTTTTCGACATGCTACACCATAACTTTTTTTTACATACTGTACCATGCTTTTTGTCACTTTTTTCAACATGCTATACCATGACTTTTTTAACATAATATACTATGCCTTTTTCGTCACTTATTTTCCACATACTATACTATTGTTTTTTTTCAACATACTATACCATGGGTTTTTAATCCCTTTTTTTCAACATACCATATTATGACTTATTTAATATACAATACTATGACTTTTGTATTACTTTTCTCAACACTTTTGTGGACATACTAAACTGTAACTCTTTACAACACACATTCTTTGGAGGCACAGTGGCTCAGTGGTTAGCACAGCTCCAACAGGCAACCAACAGACATTCACTGCAGACTCTGATCTAGGTTTGATTCACGGTCCGGGTCCTTGTCATTACATTTTTTTTGACATGCTATACTATGACTTTTTTGATATACAATACTGATTTTTTTTTTTTAAATGTATATACTATACACTATACTATTGTGAGAAGTTGTATATAACAATGTATACATACAATTTATTTTGAGTTAAACATAATTAATTTAAAATTTCAGCTTGATATTATCACAGTCCTATAGTATCTATTTTCAAAATATGTAATTTCATTTATCGTAGTTGTAAATGTATATGAAGACTAAGCAACTACTGAGTAACAACGAGGAATGCAAATAGGTAATTCAGATCCTTATCTGTGTGGTGTTTGTCGATCTGTTGGTAATGCCTAGGGGCTCCAGTAGGGGGATCGCGCTCCTCTTCCTCATTCAATATAGACGAGTGAAGGAAAGAGCTGTGTGTGTTTTCCTCATCCTTCTCCCGTTACTATTCCACTTTTTAAGGTAATAACCGTTTGCAAAGCACTGTATACTTATGAACACATGTTGATAGTATTTTTTTTTATGTTACTGTGATTTTAAATGCATGGAAAAGACGTTTTGTTGGACTTATTTGTTGTTGAATTTCTTGCTAACTCTTCTTGCTAATGTGTAAGCTAGTAGCCGGATACCTCGTGGCCACGCCGTAGAGTCTGAATGTCGACATTGGTGTTTAAGCATTTTACTGTTTCATTTATATATGTATATATTTGTGTCTACTTCATGTCATAATGACGAAAATTGATAAGTCAACAGGTTAAAAATACATTTCATTATTCGAAAGTTCCATGATAATTTAGCTTGTTAAAAATATAATTTACATGTTGTGTTTATTTGGTTAAAACAATAATTTAGATAATTTAGAACATGTTGAAAATACACTCATGATACCTGTGGTCCTAAAACTGAGTGTGCGCATACTATATATACATTTGTCTGTTTGTATGCATTGTTTAAAATAAGATTCAATACAGACGAGTGAAGGAAAGAGCTGCGTGTGTTTTCCTCATCCTTCTCCCGTTACTATTCACCTTTTTAAGGGCACAACACTATGACTTTTTTATTACTTTTTTTGACATACTATACTATGTCTTTTTCAGCAATTTTTTTTACATACTATACCATGCATTGTTGTCACTTTTTTCAACATGTTATTCTATGATTTTTTTAACATACTATACTATGCCTTTTTTGTCACTTATTTTCAACATACTATACTATGACTTTTTTAACATACTATACCATGAGTTTTTAATCACTTTTTTCAACATACCATATTATGACTTTTTTAATATACTATACTATTTATTTTGTATTACTTTTGTCAACACTTTTGTGGACATACTAAGCTATATATATATATATATATATATATATATATATATATATATATATATATACAGTATAGGCCAAAAGTTTGGACACACCTTCTCATTCAATGTGTTTCCTTTTCATTTTCATGACTATTTACATTGTAGATTCTCACTGAAGGCATCAAAACTATGAATGAACAAATATGGAATTATGTACTTAACAAAAAAGTGTGAAATAACTGAAAACATGTCTTATATTTTAGATTCTTCAAAGTAGCCACCATTGCTTTTTTATTAATAAGGGGAAAAAATCCACTAATTAACCCTGACAAAGCACACCTGTGAAGTGAAAACCATTTCAGGTGACTACCTCATGAAGCTCATTGAGAGAACACCAAGGGTTTGCTGAGTTATCAAAAAAGCAAAGAGTGACTTTTTCAACATACTATACCATGAGTTTTTTGATGATTTTGTGTGGACTTTGCATGTTCTTTCATACATTGACTTCAACATACTATGACTTTTTTATGACTTTTTTCTGACCTACTATAGTACGATTTTTTGATTAAATATTTGCTGGTTCTAGCTTCTCAACTGTGAAGATTCACTGTTTTTTGTTTAATATCATTATAAATTTAATATTTTGGGGTTTTGTATTGAATTAAAACATAACAAGCAATTTGGAGACATACCCTTCAGTTCTTGAAACTGTTGATCAATATTTTCCAACATTTTCCAAATTTTTCTAAATTTTTCTAAATTTTTCATTCAGAATGATTCATTGAATCATCAGAAAATGATCAACAGATTAATAAATAATGGAAATAACTGTTAGCTCTACATGTGAAAACAGCAATCCAGTTGACTTTGACTTTGTAATTCTACATACAGTTTTCTACAACCCACATGGATGAGAAAATCAATACACCATCTACTATGTTCAGTTGTTCAAAAGGTTCTATAGACGGTGATACTGTTACTAGCAAGTTAAATCACATTTTGTCAATTCTGTTTTTATACATGTTTTTGTTCTCTTCTTTATTTGGTGGTTATGGGCTAATAACACACTTGCAAGGTCTGTGTTAAGGACAGTCATACACTAAAACCAAACAGTAATACTGACTTTCTAAACCGAAGGCTGTTTGAAATAGTACATTATCTGTTAAGGGGTTTGTGATATTAAAAAGTACAGATTGAACTATAGTGACGAATAGGTGGTAAAGGTTTGAATTACTTACCCCTACAACAGCTGTTGGTCAGGGAGTTTGTCGTGAAATTGAAATAAGGAGAATATCCTGCACGTAACAACGTTAAAATGAACCTGCTTCGAAATACAGTATTCAGATATATTAACCCAGCAGTAACTAATTGAAAACACAGCAAAACATGGTGTCACACGCTGTCAACAAAGAAAATTAATCTGCTTGTTGTATAACCCTAATGGAACTCTTCTGCAGTATCATAATTAATCTATGATGCAGGTCCAATTTTGTTTATTGTAACAATGTTTAGACCCCTCATAACATGAAAAAAGTGCACAACAGCTCTGCTTGTCAAACAAATCTAAATAACTATTCCTACCAAAGGGGTGAGCTCATCCAATCCCTTCATGTTTGTTATACATTTTTGTCATCCAGTCATAAACAAGCTACTGTAAAGCATGCAGACTACTCCTTGAGGAAATATTGCATTACAATGTGTACAATGCCAACCGGTCTGCTATTTCAAGTGTGTGACAGGTTGGTTTTCATAATAGTTGCCTATTCAAAACACGGCCCAGGGCCTGTTCAACTGGCTCCTCACTAATGCACCATTAAACTCCTAATTTTCTTATTTATTCTGCTCCTGAGGCTCGAGTAAATTAATGGGTGCTTAATGCCAGTGCTGTGTTTTGTATGCTAGTGGTTTTCTAATGTGTATATTTGAGCTTATGTAGAAAACTGTGAAAAAAAAGTAGGTTATTTCCTCTGTTCACGTCATGGTTAGACTTTGCATTCAAGCCATGTATTTCACTCAAGCAAACATAGTTAACATATGTCTAGATGGGATGTGACCATACAATATAAATTATGAAAATAAGAGAATGTAAACATATATCGTTGTTCTTCATATAGTAAAACTATCTGCAGTTTAGTATGCTGAAGAAAATAACACCCGTTTAAAGCAGGTCACAGTGTCTCCGGCTGTAGGACCTGAGGTGAATAAGAACATATTCTCATTTAAAAATATTTAACAGTCACTGCCAAAAGCTGCCTAACTTCTTTTCCCACAGTTGTACTCCAACTGCTGCCCTAAAAGCAGTTTTTTTAGACACAAAGGGTAAAATTAGTCTCTTTCAGCAATGGAAGATCTGTGCAGTCTTGCAAGTGCTGGTGATGCAAAATGTCCCTTTGCAAAGTCATGGCAGCCATCAACTTACAGTATATGGCCAGACATCCTGCCTAGGCAATTCAGACTGTCCAACATATTAACAAATTATTAAATCAACTTTATAGGCACCAAGGAGCAGGTACAGATACATATGAAAGTTTAGCCCCAAAGATAAAATTAGAGCAACAATTACCTAGAATAGCAAATGAGAGTTTGTGTGGACCAAGAGCATAGAACTCTAAGGAGACCAGCATGCTTCAAAAGTCATCTGGTAAGCTTTTCACACCGAGGCAAGCTCTAGATTCATAAACGTATAAGCTAGAACCTAAAAAGAGAGAGAAAAAAAATGTTTAATTTATTTGATGTGCCCTTGTTAACATCCTCCACTGCCCTGGGACTTCAAGCAGCCAGATGCTCTGAGATGACAGTTCCTCTTTTGAGGTCAGTAGCTGCCCTTTTCCTTCAGATACTGCATCATGGCAGACAAGAAAAGTGTGTTCTCTATCAACAGGGATAAATAACACTATTAGCATGTACTGTATGCCAAAGGTTGCACATTGTATTGTGAATCAGGGTATGAACCTAAGATAATAAGAACATATCAGACCGATGTGAGAAACAGCCAGTCAATGAAAATACAAGAAAAACAAGGTCTTGAGTAAGTTGATGCTGGAGCTGGTTGAGCGGAAAGTGAAGCTGGCTTTGGACAAATCCAGATGAGGAGTATTTGCTTATCTAATGTTAAAAACACTCTGTATCGTAGACGGATGCCATATACTGTCACTTAATGACAGCCAAGTTCTCCTTCATAATATAGAAATGGTCACCACTTGAGAGGGAGAGCCCCATACTCCCTGATTTCCAGACATACATCATCAGATAAGGACTGAGAAGGATGCAATATGGAGTGGAGCTGAATTGCCGGCAGCAAGCTCTACTTCCTGGCAGTGAGGGATCAACCAGCAGTGATTCTAGGACAAGAGGTATTCTAGGAATGGAGGAATATTTGCCAGCAGGTAATCCCCTCATTTGCATTTTTGCTCTTTAAGTCACTTGAAGAAAGTAGATGTCAAGTTGTGGTATGATGGCTATTTTTACAGGCTGCACTGTGTAGGGTTGTTGGGGTCATTGTGGCTGAACGAGTACATGCAAATGTCAGTGCTTACTGCTCCACAGGGGTGAGTGAGCAAGTCTGCAGAGCCGGTTAGCACCTGAAGCATGTGTGATAAAAACATAGATTTGAAGTCTTTACAGTAGAAATCACCATCAATGTCCTTAAGAACAAAGTAAGTTGAAAAAGAGAATGTTCAGTAAAAAAAACATTAAGAAGTTTTTCAAAACCATATTAAATCATACCGCAATAACTGTGTTTTAATGACTCAAATACGTAATTGTAAATCTAAAACGGTAATTAGCTGGAGCAACCTTTCAGTAACACAAAGGACTAACATTAAGTCAGAAAGTCTCTAAAATGAATGAAAATCTTCATCAACACCACAGTCCTGATATCCAAATAACTTTGCTTTCACAGCTGATGAGAAATTGATAATTTAAACTTAAGGATATCAAATGAGAATAATTAAAATGTATAACTTCTTTTCAAGAAGATGTATGATCTCAGGATGTAAGAAGTTCATTTGATTATGTGGTAACATCTTAAAGGTCCAATGACATTGTGCTCTTTGGATGCTTTTATATAGACCTTAGTTGTCCCCTAATACTGTATCTGAAGTCTCTTTCCCAAAATTCAGCCTTGGTGCAGAATTACAGCCCCTAGAGCCAGTCCCACAATGAGCTTTCCTTAGTATGTGCCATTTCTGTGTCTGTAGCTATTGAGGAGGAGAGAGGGAGGGGCAAGGTGGAGAGTGGGGGTGTGGCCTTGACCAACTGCCACTTTTCTCATTTGAAAGCCATGATGTCTCTCTCCCATGGGTTGGCCAAATTCTCTGGGCGGTCAAAGCAGAGAGGGGAGGTAACCTTGCTTGTTATTCTTCTACTTGCTTGTTCCAGAACAGCTCATCTGAGCTTTCATTTTCTCAAAGGCAGAGCAGGATACCCAGGTCTCGGTTTACACCTATCACCATTTCAAGCCAATTGGGGACCATTGGCAGGCTGGGGGAACGCATATTAATGTTAAAAAACTTCATAAAGTGAAATTTTCATGCCATGGGACCTTTAAGTTGGTTATGCAAAGAAATCCTAAACCACCAGGACCTAGTAACCATCAGTGAGAAAAAGAATCATGAATAACATATGAAATAGTGTACTCCTTACACTATAGGTGTCATGATTCGTCCCTGTGTCAAGTTGTTTTGAGTTTGTCTTACATTTTCTGTTTTGTTTTCCACTTCCTGTTTTATCTTGAAAGTTTTCTGTCTCCCTGGTGTGGTCTTGTTTTACTTCCTGCTAGTGTTTTTCCGCTTGTGTGATTACCTGTCCCCGCCCTAATGTGTTGCACCTGTGTCTAATTTAGTTATGTATTTAAGTTCTGTTTTTTTAACTTTGCCTGTCTCCTGGATTTTTCTCTTGCCTGTTGTTATTGGACACTGTTGCTGAGTTTATTTATCTTCTAAATAAACTATTGTATTTTACACTTGGAGTCTTGCCTCATGGGTCCATTATCTGTGTGCGTGATAATAGGTTGAGTTGCAGCATTTGACCATGAGCAACTGAAAAATATCCCTAAACAATTTCAAAAACAACCCATGAAATGGAATGCAAAGAAATCACTATATCATCTTTGTGTTTCCCTAAGATCTTAGCGATTTTGGATGAGATAAAAAAAAAAAAAAATTAAAATTAAAAAGTACTGTGTGGTCCTGAGGTAACTTTTATTTCAAGCTCATTGCCACAGGGAGGCTACATACAGGAGAGCAAAGTAAGGGCAGAGAATACCTTTAGGGTGACTTGCTTGTCCCATGCATAACCCCACATTACTACGCCAGAGGGCAACAGGTGCACAGCCACAGTGTTCAACAGTATATCATTGGAAAACTGAGATGTGTGCAAAGCTGAGGTCCATACAACAACTTTTGAGTAGCTTAAGACATTGCGGCCATTACAGGTAATTGGCAATCTGACAGCAGCATCTGTCGTATTACCAGGCAGGGTCTTCTAATGAACCATTTGTACATATAGCTACAGAAAGTAATGCACCGTAAGTTGTATGTATTCCATACATGTATTTTTATTGTATATCCACCACAGAGACTGCCACTTTATAACAGTACAAAGATCCACGCAGGGAGGTTGTGGAGGTGGATGGTCGGGGCCTAAAACCAGGGCTTTCAAGAGGGGGAGTCAAGTGTGTGTCCCAAGAGTACTTCTTAAGGGGAACAGTGTTTCAACACAAACCACAATCTTTTTTATAATCTCTAAAAACTAGTCATTTCGGTGCCTAAACTTCACTGTCATTGACGCAGCACAGTCACCTTTTGTCAGCTAGACGTAACAGCAACGGCCGCTAAAATGACCAGGAGCTCATGGTGCCGAGTACTTGGCTCACAAACTTTCCTCTGCTAAATTTAACTGTAGAGACAACTAAACCTAACTGCCAGTGGTTGCCGTAATAATAGGATAATGAAGTAGAGAAGTCACAGTGCAGCCACTATCATCCTGCTGCTCCCCAGGTGTGCTCAAACTCTGAGCACGCAAGATCAACTCCCCATCATAGAGCTTCCCTTCCCTTTATGGAGACTTGCTTCCTGAGGGTGTGTTTGCCATGTTTAAACTTACAAGCAATGCAGCAAAGCAACCACACAGCTGCATATATGGTAGACGTGGGTGACCAGCCATATGAACCCTCTGTGTCTCTCTCTGAGTCTCTTATAAATGCACATATGCACACATGTACAGAAAACACTGTGGAAATGGCCAGGCTTTGTTCTGTGTGGGCGATCACTGGAGGCGGCGGCGGCGGCGGCTGCAGCACTGTCTGTGTTCCCGTGGAAACTGTGATAGTAGGATGCACTGCCTGACCCTGTTTAGCATGCCAAGAGTTAGCCACGCACAGAAATCCTTTCTTTAAAATTTGCACCTGTCACAACCTTTTACTCCAGTTCTCCAACTATACGTGTTTCAGATTTATTTTACTTAATTTAATCATATCAACTTTTATATTCATAGCACCTTCCAGGTAAAACTTGCGGTAATGTAAAGCATTTACACATAAAGCAATAAATGACAGACAGATAGAAATATATATTTTAATTCAAATACAAAAGGAAACCAATCAAAAGGGTTAGGGCTAAATAAATAAATAGTAGTTTAAAAGAAATACACTACTTACAGTTGGTCTGATTGATTTTCATCATGCATAGTAAATTGTAAACTGAAAAAGACATGTCTGGTTTTGTTTCTTCTTATATTGAGAACAATATTAGCGGAATAAAATTTTTTGATATTCATTTGCCTATACACATCTTTGTAAGGAGAATGCCTTGAATCTACTGTACATTAAAACCACAATTAACAATATTTAACATCAACACATTAACACAGGTCATGAATACACCTTTAAAATGCTGATATTATGCTCATTTTCAGGTTTAAAATTGTATTTAGAGGTTTTATAAGAATAGGTTTACAAGGATTCATTTTCAAAAAACACCATATTTTTATTGTACTGCAGCTGCTCTTTTCACCCTGTGTGTTGAGCTCTCTGTTTTAGCTACCGAGTGAGGCATCTCACTTTCTAGGCACTGCCGTGTGTTACATAGTGATGCACTTTTGTCACGGAAGTAAAGGATGGACTACAATAGAGCAGTTTGGAGCAGTTTCTGAACAGTGTTTTCTGTTGAAGATGGTAAGTCCCTTTGGGGTGGACTTTGGGCTTTTTAACTTTATAAACCGATTACATGCACAAAAAAAGATATATAACACAATAAAGAAAAAAGGGAAAACCCCAAAAAGCATAATATGAGCAATTTAAAGTTATCTGGGGGCTAGTGTAAAGATGGTGTAGCACAGAAATGTGCTGCGCCTCATGAGATTGAAATGCTCACCTCCCATGCCCTGTGATTACTCACACATTGGCTGTGATCTGTTTTGGGAACCACTGTGCAGCCAGATCATGAGCCAGTACACTGGTACTCGCGTACATGCGTTGCGTTTTTATTGTTCGCCCCCTGCCCCCTGCTTGCACTGTCCGGTCGCTCGGTCAATCCCTCTGGTCACCAATCGAAGCTGGCTGTCACTCCCGTCAGCTGGCAGACCTACAGTGGGGGAAATAAGTATTTGACCCCTTGCTGATTTTGCAGGTTTGCCCACTTACAAAGAATGCAAAAATCTACAATTGTAATCATATGTACATTCTAACAGTGAAAGACAGAATCCCAAAGAAAATTCCAGAAAATCACATCATATGAATTTATTAAAATTGATAACCATCTGATGAGGAAAAACAAGTATTTGACCCCCTGGACAAACAGCAAGTATTCTGGCTCCTACAAGCCAGTTAGTCTTTCTTTAAGACACAGACCCAATCCGAACCAATTGTCTACATGAAATACACCTGCCTCACCTCGTTACCTGTATAAAAGACACCTGTCAACACCCAAACAACCAGCATCCAACATCACCACCATGGGCAAGACCAAAGAGCTTTCTACGGACATCAGGGACAAGATTGTTGATATGCACAAGGCTGGGATGGGCTACAAGAGAATCGGAAAGCAACTTGGAGAGAAAAGATCAACTGTCGGTGCAGTTATCAGGAAATGGAAGAAGCACCACACCACCGCCAACCTCCCTCGGTCTGGGCCTCCACACAAGATCTTGCCTCGTGGGTTGTCCCTGATCATGCGAACGGTGAGGAATCATCCCAAAACCACAAGGGGGGAACTGATGAATCAACTGAAGGCAGCTGGGACCACAGTTACAAAAGAAACGGTTGGTAACACACTACGCCGTCATGGATTGAAATCCTGCAGCGCACGCAAGGTCCCCCTGCTCAAGAAGAAACATGTACAGGCCCGCAGGAAGTTCGCCATTCACCACCTGGACCACTCAGAAGAGGCCTGGAAGAAGGTGATGTGGTCAGATGAGACCAAAATAGAACTTTTTGGCCTCAACTCAACTCGTCGTGTTTGGAGGGCAAAGAACACCGAGTACAACCCAAAGAACACCATCCCCACCGTCAAGCATGGTGGTGGCAACATCATGCTTTGGGGGTGCTTTTCAGCCAAGGGGACGGGACAACTCCATCGTATTGAGGGGAGGATGGACGGGGCCATGTATCGTGGAATTCTGGACCGACATCTCCTTCCCTCAGTGAGAGAGCTGAAGATGGGTCGAGGATGGGTGTTTCAGCACGACAACGACCCTAAGCACACCGCCAAAGCAACAAAAGAGTGGCTGAAGAAGAAGCACATCAAGGTTCTGGAGTGGCCTAGCCAGTCTCCAGACCTGAATGATTTGGAGGCTGTCTGCAGGGAGGAGTGGGCCAACATCCCTGCCGAAATGTGCACAAACCTTGTCACCAACTATAAAAACCGTTTGACATCTGTGCTGACCAATAATGGCTTTTCTACAAAATATTAACATGCTGTTTGTCCAGGGGGTCAAATACTTGTTTTTCCTCATCAGATGGTTATCAATTTTAATAAATTCATATGATGTGATTTTCTGGAATTTTCTTTGTGATTCTGTCTTTCACTGTTAGAATGTACATATGATTAAAATTGTAGATTTTTGCATTCTTTGTGAGTGGGCAAACCTGCAAAATCAGCAAGGGGTCAAATACTTATTTCCCCCACTGTATGACTCCCCGGGCCAAGTCAACGTCTTTTTGCCACAAGTCCCCACTGCAGAGTCCTACATCTGTGATTGTCAGTGATTCTATTGTAAGACATATTAAAAGTGTTGACGTGATGCAGAAGATCCCATCTCTGTTCAGAAAGCACTACTATGCTACTCAGTGGCGGCTGCTGGTGAGTCAAAGAGGGGAAGCTCATTTTTGGCCTACATCATAAAAATTGTCCATTTATTAATAATAATGATATAATTATTATAATAATAATTTATAATATCCGTGAGATGGTTTCATCAAGAGGCATGGCCAGCAGTACATTTCCAGTCAGCTCAGTGGCACAAAAAGTGGGTATGCGCTTACTTACTCACATGCCCTGTGATTACTGACACATTGGCTGTGATCTGTTTTGGGAACCACTGTGCAGCCAGAGCATGAACCAGTGAAGTAACTGTGGAAAAGGTGTACATTGTGCTCTTCTTCTGTTCTTGTCAGTATACAATGCTTTTTGGATAAATTGCAGTTATCTTACAGTTAAGTCTGCTGGTGATGAAGGCCTTCATAGTCTGCTTGTAGGGGAAAAGTGTGTACTCTGGCAACATTCCTAAAATTGATAAAAGTGATGTTATATCTTGTATATCAAGGCGCAGTAGAGTTTACTCCAAGGCTCCAAGCTTTGGTTACAAATGTTGTTGACGGAATTTATGGCTATAAAATAATAATTAGTGACTTACCTCTGTGCAGCTCACAGGACTTCTGTGACATTTACAAGTTGATGTGATCAATGCAGTGAACCACTTATGTCTAACATCTTTGGGGGGTATAGAATTCCCAGCTGCATATCATCTGTACAGCAGTCAAAATCAATGCGGTCTCAGTGATGGAGCTATAAGACACATAAGCCCTATCACTAATCAGGTGATAAGTTTACAGGTGGTATCTTTTCTGTCTTTGTCTCTCTCTGTGTTTATCACATACATACATACATACATACATCCATCCATCCATCCATCCATCCATCTTCGTCCGCTTATCCGGTGTCGGGTCGCGGGGGGAGCAGCTCCAGCAGGGGACCCCAAACTTCCCTTTCCCGAGTGTAACCGTTTAGGGGTGGGGAGCAGAAATGGATTACTCTATAAAATGATTAATTATGGCCAGTGGGATCAGAAGTTCTATGTTCGACTACGGAGCCCAGGATTAACCAAACAATACGCCAGGAATGATTCAAACACAGTTATGCTTTCTTTGAGAAACAAAATCGCTTCCCTTTTATTACACGTGTGGGAAGGATAGCAAAACATATAAAAATTAAACACTTTAAAATTACACAAATCTTACCCGGGTAAGTAGAAAAATAAAAAATTTAAACAAAACTCACAGCTGTGATTTAAAGTTCGGAATTTCCCCCCCGTTCTCAGTCACTTCAATTCTGTTTCAGTTTCAGTTCAGTTTGGTCCACTGTGGAAGTGGAGAGAGTTTGTCCTACCGCACAGTTGGTGGTGGGTGCGTGTGTGTGTAATGAAGTGTTGAAATCTGCAGGCGCCGTATCTCTAGTTCTCCTCTGGGCTGTGGCTCGCCATCAATGTCTCGATCCAGGCTCCAACATCCAGGTAGATCAAAGGTTCAAAGGGCCCAACAAAAAAAACCTGACCTACAGTAAGTAAGGTCAGAACAATCATTTAGCTTTTTTCTTTTAGCTTTCAATCATAAACTAGAATATAATTCATGTTAAATCATCATATTAAACTGAACATTGGAATACGATATCACAATATCGGTAAACTATTCTCAAAATATACTTAGAGATAATTATTGAAAAACTCTTCAATATAATATCAAAATACTGCTTCCACATAATAGAACACAAAATAACAGATACTAGTAAGCAGACACTTTGTGTACCCTTGGCTATGTGAAGGCATGTTTAAACACATCTCAAATAAAATGTAGCACATAAGGATAATTTAAATATTAATGTGCCCAAAATACACAGATAAAAGTGCTAAATCAACACATTCCACAGTTAAGTGTGTAACAATTATCTAAACCATATTACACAGCACTGGATTAAGTCTGCAGCTTTAACATACCAAGCTAATGGTTTTAGCGTTAGTGAATGGCGTCTGCCATTTTGCTAGTTAGCATCTCAGCTAGCGCTCCAGGTGCACTAGTGTTAGCGGCTAGCGCTATCGTTAGCGGTTAGCATGGTAAAAACGATCGCTCACCGATGCGTTTTCTTCGTGAGTGACACGTCAGTTCTCTCCGGCTGCACTCTCACAGGTCCAGGGCTCCACACTGGATTGTTTTTAAGAGTTTTTATTCTGAGTTTTAACAACTTCTATTGGAATGTCTTGACGAGGTAGGTATAGTTCGACGTGGGGTTTGCTCTCTATTCTTCCAACAGCTCAAGGGGAAGTGAACTCTGCTCCGTGCAGGTCAACAGTCCGAGCTTCTTCCTGATTGGCTGACAGCACATCCCCAACCCACCTCCTTCAAAATAAACTTCCTATTTATTTTCTCTCTAAGTTGAATTGCTTTTTAGACAAATATGTTTTTAATCTTTAACATTAATAACATACTTAATGAATTGACTTTTTAATATAAACTTAGCTCTTAATATAGATTTTTAACCTTGGTTACACGAGCAACATTAACCAGCTCCGACTGGGGGATCCCGAGGCGTTCCCAGGCCAGGTTGGAAATATAATCCCTCCACCTAGTCCTGGGTCTTCCCCGAGGCCTCCTCCCAGCTGGACGTGCCTGGAACACCTCCCTAGGGAGGCGCCCAGGGGGCATCCTTACCAGATGCCCGAACCACCTCAACTGGCTCCTTTCGACGCAAAGGAGCAGCGGCTCTACTCCGAGCTCCTCACGGATGACTGAGCTTCTCACCCTATCTCTAAGGGAGACGCCAGCCACCCTCCTGAGGAAACCCATTTCGGCCGCTTGTACCCTGGATCTCGTTCTTTCGGTCATGACCCAGCCTTCATGACCATAGGTGAGGGTAGGAGCGAAAACTGACCCGGTAGATCGAGAGCTTTGCCTTCTGGCTCAGCTCTCTTTTCGTCCTGGCGGTGCGATAGATTGAATGCAATACCGCACCCGCTGCGCCCGATTCTCCGACCAATCTCCCGCTCCATTGTCCCCTCACTCGCGAACACAACCCCAAGGTACTTGAACTCCTTCACTTGGGGTAAGGACTCATTCCCTACCTGGAGAAGGCATTCCATCGGTTTCCTGCTGAGAACCATGGCCTCAGATTTAGAGGTGCTGATCCTCATCCCAACCGCTTCACACTCGGTTGCGAACCGATCCAGTGAGTGCTGAAGGTCGCAGGCCGATGATGCCATCAGGACCACATCATCTGCAAAGAGCAGCGATGAGATCCCCAGCCCACCAAACTGCAACCACTCCCCACCCCGACTACGCCTCGATATCCTGTCCATAAATATTACAAACAGGATTGGTGACAAAGCGCAGCCCTGGCGGAGGCCAACCCTCACCTGAAACGAGTCCGACTTACTACCGAGAACCCGGACACAGCTATCGCTTTGGTTGTACAGAGATTGGATGGCTCTGAGTAGAGACCCCCTCACCCCATACTCCCGCAGCACCTCCCACAGTATCTCCCGGGGGACCCGGTCATACGCCTTCTCCAAATCTACAAAACACATGTAGACCGGTTGGGCATACTCCCAGGCTCCCTCCAGGATCCTTGAAGAGTGAAGAGCTGGTCCGTTGTTCCACGACCAGGACGGAATCCGCATTGTTCCTCCTCAACCCGAGGTTCGACTATCGGCCGAACCCTCCTTTCCAGCACCTTGGAGTAGACTTTACCAGGGAGGCTGAGAAGTGTGATACCCCTATAATTGGCACACACCCTCTGGTCCCCCTTTTTAAAAAGGGGAACCACCACCCCAGTCTGCCACTCCTTTGGCACCGTCCCAGACTTCCACGCAATGTTGAAAAGGCGTGTCAACCAGGACAGCCCCTCCACACCCAGAGCCTTGAGCATTTCTGGACGGATCTCATCAATCCCGGGCTTTGCCACTGTGTAGTTGTTTGACTACATCAGTGACTTCCGCCTGGGAAATCAACGACAATCCCCCATTATCCTCCAGCTCTGCCTCTAAGATAGAGGGCGTATTAGTCGGATTCAGGAGTTCCTCAAAGTGCTCCTTCCACCGCCCTATTACCTCCTCAGTTGAGGTCAACAGTGTCCCATCCTTACTGTACACAGCTTGGATGGTTCCCCTTCCCCCTCCTGAGGTGGCGAACAGTTTTCCAGAAGCACTTTGGTGCTGACCGAAAGTCCTTCTCCATGTCTTCTCCAAACTTCTCCCACACCCGCTGCTTTGCCTCTTTCACGGCAGAGGCTGCAGCCCTTCGGGCCCTTCGGTACCCTGCAACTGCCTCCGGAGTCCTCCGGGATAACATATCCCGGAAAGACTCCTTCTTCAGTCGGACGGCTTCCCTGACCACTGGTGTCCACCACGGTGTTCGTGGGTTACCGCCCCTTGAGGCACCTAAGACCCTAAGACCACAGCTCCTCGCCGCAGCTTCAGCAATGGAAACTTTGAACATTGTCCACTCGGGTTCAATGCCCCCAGCCTCCACAGGGATGCACGAAAAGCTCCCGGAGGTGTGAGTTGAAAGTCTGTTGGACAGGGGCCTCCTCCAGACGTTCCCAATTTACCCGCACTACACGTTTGGGCTTACCAGGTCTGTCCAGAGTCTTCCCCCACCCTCTGACCCAACTCACCACCAGATGGTGATCAGTTGACAGCTCTGCCCCTCTCTTCACCCGAAAGTGTCCAAAACATACGGCCTCAGATCAGATGAAACGATTATAAAATCGATCATTGACCTTGGCCTAGGGGTGCTCTGGTACCAGGTACACTTATGAGCATCCCTATGTTCGAACATGGTGTTTGTTATAGACAATCCATGACTAGCACAGAAGTCCAACAACAAACAACCACTCTGGTTTAGATCAGGGAGGCCGTTCCTCCCAATCACGCCTCTCCAGGTGTCTCCATCATTGCCCACGTGTGCGTTGAAGTCCCCCAGCAGAACAATGGAGTCCCCACTGGAGCCCCATGCAGGACTCCAGTCAAGGTCTCCAAGAAGGCCGAATACTCCGAACTCCTGTTTGGTGCATATGCACAAACAACAGTCAGAGTTTTCCCCCCCACAACCCGCAGGCGTAGGGAGGCGACCCTCTCGTCCACCGGGGTAAACTCCAACACAGCGCCGCTCAGCCGGGGGCTTGTGAGTATCCCCACACCCGCCCGGTGCCTCACACCCTGGGCAACTCCGGAGAAGAACAGAGTCCAACCCCTATCCAGGAGTATGGTTCCAGAACCAAGACTGTGCGTAGAGGTAAGCCCCACCAGATCTAACCGGTAGCGCTCCACCTCCCGCACCAGTTCCGGCTCCTTCCCCCACAGAGAGGTGACGTTCCACGTCCCCAGAGCCAGCGTCTGCCGCCCGGGTCTGGTCCGTCGAGACCCCTGACCTTCACTGCCACCCATGTGGCATTGCACCCGACCCCAACGGTTCCTCCCACAGGTGGTGGGCCCATGGGATGGAGAGGGAGTTGCCACGTAGCTTGTTCGGGCTACATACATACATAATACATCTCATATTATAAATTATGTTATTACAGAAGTGACTCGCTCCTTTGTTGCAATATACGTGGGAAAGAATATATATGTATGTCTAATAATCCTGTATTTATTCAACCAAGATGACTGTATAAGGATGCAGACAGCGCTTATACATTTCTTTGAGGGCTTTTACAGCAACACAGTTTTGCAAATAGTCTAATTTGCAAAGTGGCCTTTGTTCAATCTGGGATGGAGTTAACACTGAAGTTAGAATTAACCGGGGTCTCTTGAGGAAATTCTCAGGTGCTGTGGGGAACCCTTAGTAACTGACTGTCACATAGTGTGAATGGGTCATTGCAGGAAAGGAATGGTCAATAAATTGAAATAGAAACCATCTGTTTCTGTGAGGTCAATATAGAAACATATTGTTGTAAAGCTAAATCAGATTATTCATTTTTGGAATTTCTGACTGCACCATGACCTTGAATATAACCACTGCATGCTAGGTAGCATTGACCAAAGCCAGACTATGAGGAGGCCTATAGCAAACAGCTGTTCAAACTTTTGCACAATAATGTAATACACAGATTTATATATTTCTACTAGTGCAGTATAACCATTCAAAATGCGGCTGTTTGGAACCGGCAGATTGCTTGGCCAGTTTGGATGATGCTACAATGTCCTGCATGCGTCGCGTTTTCATTGTTCGCCAGAAAAGCTCTGTCATAAATTGGCCCGTGCCAGTGCCCCATGCCCCGGCGGCACTGTCCGGTCGCTTGGTCAATCCCTCTGGTCACCAATCGAAGCTGGCTGTCACTCCCATCAATTGGCAGATTTGTCGCTCCGCGGGCCAAGTCAACGTCTTTTTGCCGCAAGCCAAACGTGATGCAGCAGATCCCATCGCTGCTCAGAAAGCACCACTATGCTAGTCCATATTCTGTTCATCCAAATAGGGGTCCCTCCTCTATACACTACACAGTGTAGAAATAACACACTACTAATACATATGTCCCATAGATCTCAAGAGCTCGCACACAACACTGCATTTTCTTGGGTCCTTAGGGACTGTTTGTTTTTTATTTAAAGGTCCCATGGCATGAAAATTTCACTTTATGAGGTTTTTTTAACATTAATATGCGTTCCCCCAGCCTGCCTATGGTCCCCCAGTGGCTAGAAATGGCGATAGGTGTAAACCGAGCCCTGGGTATCCTGCTCTGCCTTTGAGAAAATAAAAATCTTGTTCCTTATGAGGTCATAGGGAGCATGGTTACCTCCCCTTTCTCTGCTTTGCCCACCCTTAGAATTTGTCCCACCAATGAGAGAGAGACACCATGACTTTCAAACAAGCAAAGTGGCAGTTGGTCAAGGCCACACCCCCAACCTCCACCACCTTGCCCCCCCCTTTCTCTCACTCATCAATAGCTACAGACACAGAAATGGCACATACTAAGGAAAGCTCATTGTGGGACTGGCTCTAGTAGCTGTGATTCTTGCACCAAGGCTGAATTTCGGGAAAGAGACTTCAGATACAGTATTAGGGGACCACAAAGGTCTATATAAAAGCTTCCAAAGAGCGCCATGTCATGGGACCTTTAAGGGGCTACCGGACGAGTTTTGGGATCTTTAGTCAAAATAGACTTGACCCTCCCTTCGCCAGCAATACATTTTTCTATGACTCTCCAAAATGATTGGGAAAAGAGGCATGACCCTCTCCAACAATGTATTGATGCCTTATGTACTGGTTTGAACTTGGCAAAGATGTACAGATAGCCACTGTTTTTTTACAAACACGATATACATGACTAACGCCGCCTTCACACTGGCAGTTGAAATCATCTCCGATACAGCTTCGAAATGACCGGAAGTCATTAATTTCCTATGGAGATTCGCAGACCGCATGCGAATGGGTCCGAACCGGGTCCGAACGAGTGCGGTGCGGAAAAAATCGTGTCAGTTGGTCATCCGCTAATGTTAATTGGTTAGCTAGCAACAGACGTCTAACTACTGACATTATACCACTATATCACATTTAACCGACGTGACATGTCAACGTCTTGGGCAACTTTTATCCACGCAGCAGCCTTTCTATTTATAGCTTTATAAGAGAGGTCACAGAGAATCGTACATTCAGACACTTTCATCACATTCATCACTCATTCCAGTGTCTCTGCCATTTTTGTGAGTCGCTTTCCGAAGCTTTTCAACGGTGTAGTACGACATCCGCTGGGGGCGTATTGCGTATTACGGAGCTGATTTCAACTGCCAGTGTGAAGGCGGCGTTAACCTCTGCTTTCTCATCTTCACATCACACTCCACCAAAAATTCCTGCCTCCCCATCCTATGCCCCTACCTCACTAACCTCTTCAACTCCTCACTGTCCCTTGGAACTGTCCCCTCTGCCTTCAAAACTGCCGCTGTCACCCCAATCCTTAAAAAACCTGGTCTGGATCCCTCCTCCCTCAACAACTACCGCCCAATATTCAACCTCCCCTTTCTGTCTAAAACCCTGGAACGTATAGTCGCCTCACAACTACGAACCCATCTTCATGCCAATAACCAATTTGAACCCCCTCCACAGCACAGAAACCCCTCTCCTCAAAGTCCTCAGTTGGCTCCGCTCCTACCTTTCCAACAGATCCCACTTCATCTTTCTCCTTGGTGTTCCCCAAGGTTCCATACTCGGCCCCCTCCTCTTCATCATCTACATCCTCCCCCTTGGTCAGATACTCCGCCACTTCAACCTGGACTTCAACTGTTACGCCGATGACATCCAGATCTACCTCAGCACCAAATCCCCCCACAATCCTCCCCTCTCCCACATCAACTCCTGTCTGTCAGCTATTAAAACCTAGATTCAACACAACTTCCTTAAACTCAACAGCCATAAAACAGAATTCCTCCTTATAGGCTCCAAATCCACACTCAGCAAAATCAATAACCCCACTCTCACCATCAACGGCACCATTGTCTCCCCATCTCCCCAGGCCCGCAACCTTGGCGGGATCTTTGATTCCACCCTCTCCCTTGAGCCCCACATCCGTCATGTCATTAAAACCTCCTTTCACCTCCGCAACATCGCCAAAATCAGACCTTCTCTCACACCCCCTGCTGCAGATTTACGGGACACCCGGTTTGTGGATTATTCCTTGAAGTTGTGCGTCCTGCAGAGACGGGGTGTCCGTGCGGCAGGATAACGGGCTGCCTGCTGGGCTGTCGCTGCTAAGACCAGGGGAGAAGTCTCGGCTAACACGGTTGATCTCATCAGCAAGCAGGGCATCAATTCTGAGGTTTTTCGATTTCTCCGTGACGGCTTCACTCAGGAGGACTGCAGAGTCTCAAAAAGACAAACATGTTTTGCTTGACAGGTGTGCACCTGTCCTGTGCATCAGCATGCAGACAGTGGAGCCTCCTTCAGTCACAAACTCATATGTTCTCCTTATCTTTTCATAAAAGGCTAAGGCTAAGGCTGGAAGGATCAGCACAAATTACACGTTTCCTCACCCGACAGGGTCTGGAGTGAAACTCTTAGGTTTTAAAGCTTCCAGCTAGCGGTCCCCAGTTCGATTTTTGTTGGGTCAGACCAATTTGCTAGCGATGGGGGGCCGAGACTGAGAGCTACATGGAAAAAAATATGCACCAAACAAGCCACTTTGAAATGAATAGAAAATGTAAATATGCATTCAAAATGAAACGGGTAGTTGATGTTTGAGCATTAAACTATTGGGGAAAAAAGGAAGTAAAACACGTGCTTTTTCCACGTTAAATGCAAATGTGGGTCGGCCCTACTCCAGGGTGCTGCTAATGCAGCTGAAGCTGTTGGTAAATTCCGAAATGTGCCAGAGGAAGAATGTCAGTTTAACTAACTATTTTACACTATCCATCACCTAACACAAACACATGGATGACTTGCATGGATAGACTGGTAGTGAGGCAAAACTTTGCTTGCCATCATCCTGGAGGAACTCACAGTACCCTCTCACCCATGCAGATCGGTGTGCTCTCTCACCCTCACAGATCATTTAATGATCGCCCTGATCAGGGATCAGATAAATGAGTTGCATTCCCAGACAGCCTATAGAGCAGAGTGAATGAGCATCTGCTTTTGTCCATTACAATCATTCCATTGACTTTGTATTCAGCGTCTTACTGTTTTTTTCAGCTTTTTCTAGTATGTAAAACATGTTATTGTTTTATTAGATATCCATGAAGTTCTTGGATAATATGTAGGCTGTGTTTTGCATTATGTCCTCTTTCTAGTGTGGCAGAAAATGTGTAGTTTTTAGTATACTCCACTAACGTGACTGAAAAGTATGAATGAATAATTCATGGATAACTTTTGAGTAACTTTTGAGTAATGTACAACAATAATGACCAATTTACAGTGATGAATTATTCAAGTGTAATAAATTCAACTTAAATGGTTCTCAATATGTGAGCATAATGCTCTTGCATAATGATACACATTGAGGGATTTTATACTGTTGGGGCTTATTGCCAATGCAAGACTAAGGTGAAGAGATTGTGTTGATTTTATGGCCCATGATGATGACTGGCAAATGAGATGCTTGGAATTTCCAAGAGCTTTTGTCCTGTATCTCTCTGAATTGGCTCCAGATTAAATATCAGGTGGAGAGGAATGACACTCTCTCTATCAATTCAAGAGTCTTACAGATGTGTTTTATGGCAGCTGGGACAGTCAAAAGAAAGAGTGGATAAATATTACAGTGCCTTATATCATGCCATGTCTTAATTGTCCTGGCATGGTGCCTTTATTAGATAGCTTAGTGCAACCCAGTCTCACGGCAGTTCATAAAATGTTCACGTAATTGAATCTATTGATTTGTGTACACGAACACGTTTATCTCGTTTTTTCCGTGTTTTTTAAAACTAATGTATTTCAATGGGAAGCATCTTTCCTGATTACAGCACGATTCTTTCTGCCAGTCGGGCTGCAGCAGAGAAGCTCTAAACAGCTTTGCTGTTATTGGTATTTTTAGCCCAATAACCGCTGTTTTAATCAACATTTATTTACAAGATCTTATCATGGTTTATATGTATTTCTTTTAATGTTATTATTTCGGTATTATGGCCAAGGAAGATGGATTGCTTTGTTGTTTGATATTTTTAAAACTATAACACTACATCTATCAACATTTATTTAGATGTTATCATGGTAGTCATTTCTTTATTGTAATATTATTATTTTGATCTTATTGGTGAAATATTACAGTATGCTGTAAAACAGGAGTAATGTATCCTCTTCAGACTGACATATGTTACTGTTGAGGTGGAGACCTTTCCAACAATGTGTTTGCTATAGTATAGTAGTTTTAATTTTTACATATAATGGTGACCACTTTGCAGGCAATACTTTGTCCCCAGAGGGATATTTCCCTTGAGTTCAAATGCTTCACACATAACACTTGACATATTGTTTTATTATACAGCTAACATATACTTAATATAATTATATTAACATAATAAAAAAACAACATAAACAAAGTGATATGTAGCCAGACTGAAGCACATCACACAGCCACAATCTATTGCTCATATTTCTCAAACTGTCACGTCTAGTCCCTTTGTCAAGTTTCTTTGTTTAGTTGGTTTCATGTTTTCTGTTGGTTTTCCCATTTCTTGTTTTATTTCGTAGTCTGTCTTTTCCCCCTAGTCTTGTCTGGTTTTACTTCCTGTCTTTTGGTTTTCCCGCCCTTGTGATTGTCTGATGTGTTTCACCTGTTCCCCAGCCCTAGTGTCACCTGTCCCTCGTTTCCTAATTACCCTGTTTATTTAGTCCCTGTGCTTTCTGTTCTCTGTGGTTGGTGGATTGTCATTTTGTCGTCAGTCATTGTGGTTCTATTCCTGTGCGTAAGCTGTTTTTCCGTGTTCCTAGATTTCTCTGTTTTTGTTCTCCTGGATTTTTACCTGTTCCTTCTGGATTTTCTCACCTACTCCTGCTTACACGTTTGTAAGTCTCTTTCTGTTATTATTAAATTACTATTATTTCAAACTGCTGCACTCTCGCTGCCTTCCTGCATTTGAGTCCTAGCCTTCAACCCTGACAGAATCCACCAACCACAGACACAGAAAGCACAGGGTCTAAATACACAGGGTAATTAAGAAACGAGGGACAGGTGACACTAGGGCTGGGGAACAGGTGAAACACATCAGACAATCACAAGGGTGGGAAAACCAAGACAGGAAGTAAAACCAGACAAGACTAGGGAGAAAAGACAGACTACAAAATAAAACTAACAAAACTTGAAACAAACTAAACAAAGAAACTTGACAAAGGGACTAGACATGACAAGAGCAACCTACACACAACCCTTTGCATTATATCATGAAGCTACTGCACAACCCTTGCAGCCTCAAGCAACATTATTTAAAGTTTTAATCAAGGTAGGTCCAAATTAGGCCTATATTGTAGAAATATTTAGTTTACATTGGGGTACCCTATATCTTCTGCCAGAGAATAAGAGCTCCTACTTGGCCTGGAGAATAAAGATATATCAGACCATATTTTCTGTGCTTGCCTGGAGAGACTGGTTTCTATTCCTCTCCACAACCTTCATGACTGTCACCTGACAAGCAAGCTTTAAATGAGATGTTTTTAGATATTGCCATGCTTTCTGACATCTTAATATGCTCTGTAATGCACCCTTGTATAACATAAACCCTCTGATCCACCGTGTCTGCTCTAAATAATAACACACACTTTCAACATGGGCCTTCCAGCCAAAGGTGTCCATATAAACACCAAGGTGCCTATAGGAGCAGATCCGATAGTGTGATGGTTGGGGTCGGCTGGCTGTGCGTTTTTGTTTAATTTCTCTGGCTGTTAGTTTTTTGTTTTTTTTTTCCCTGCTCCCTGTGTCTCTTTTGCTTTACCTCCTCCCCTCCTGTCTACTGCCTGCCAGCTGACAATACAAACCTGCTGCCAATCAACGATCACCTTTCCCGCCACGCACTCCTGCCATCCAGCTGCAATCAAGATCAGTACTTCAACCCTGGCTCGACAGACCATCTTCGCTGAATTGTTGTCTCAGCTTTACCGGTGACACTTGCTGCCAAACTTCATGAGAAAGCCTTCGCGCTTTCCTGTTACTTGTGTGTTTCCTTGTCTTACCCTCCTTTGTGTTTGTTTTTTCAGTGTTCACCTCCAAGCCTTCCAGATCCAGTCAGCTGGCCTCCCCATTCAGTCCTCCTCCCACGGCACCCTGCTTCATCCTGCCTCTGTCTCCACATCCAGCCAGCTCTACCTCAGCTCCTCTGCCTCCCGACTCCAGTGTCTCCTCCTCGGCTCTTCGGCCCCGTTTTCCCTGTGCTCCCCTTAGCTCCCTCGCCATCCTATTCCTTACTCCCAAGTCCCTTGCCATGCTAGTTTCAGCTCGAGTCCCTCGCCATCCTAGGTTTTGCTCTTGAGTCCCTAGCTATCCTAGTTTCTGCTCCTGAGTTCCCCGCCAGTCTAGATGTTCAAGTTTATTGTTCAATAAATCTGTTTACATTGTGAGCCTTGCATTTGAGTCCGCTCTGTCCATCGTAACCGACGGATTGCTTCATCATTTATGACCTCTGATACCCTCTCATCCCTGCCAACCTGCCGACTGCTTATCCTTTATTTCCTGAAAATGCTTCCTAAAACTAGTCTCTTCTTAATTTTGAAAAGGTAGTCTCAGTAAAGGCTAGGATGGCTACAAGCTCTATCTATGGTGATTGATATGAGGATCATCTTCTGAATATAGTAATTAATATTTTAGGCCTACCATAAATAGTTATTTCAAAAAAGTAATTTATTTAAAATGACTAATACTATAGTGTGATGTAAAATCAGACAAAGTCCCACACATAAATATTCTCATGTTTTTTCATTCATTAACCGCAAAACCCTTTGTGTTCTCTCAATGAGCTTCATAAAGTAGTCACCTGAAATGGTTTTCAATTCACAGGTGTGCCTTGTCAGGGTTAATTAGTGGAATTTGTTTCCCTTATTAATGGGGTTGGGACCATCACTTGTGTTGTGCAGAAGTCAGGTTGATACACTATTGGACAACTGTTAGAATTCATATTATGGCAAGAATCAATCAGCTAAGTAAAGAGAAACGAGTGGCCATCATTACTTTAACAAATGAAGGTCAGTCAGTCTGGGAAAATTGCGAAAACTTTGAATGTGTCCCCAAGTGCAGTCGCAAAAACCATCAAGCGCTACAACGAAACTAGCTCACATGAGGACCACCCCAGGAAAGGAAGACCAAGAGTCACCTCTGCTGCTGAGGATAAGTTCATCCGAGTCACCAGCCTCAGAAATCGCAAGTTAACAGCAGCTCAGCTTAGAGACCAGATGAATGCCACGCAGGGTTCTAGCAGCAGACACATATCTAGAACAACTGTTAAGAGAAGACTGTGCAAATCAGGCCTTCATGGTCAAATAGCTGCTAGGAAACCACTGCTAAGGAGAGGCAACAAGCAGAAGAGATTTGTTTGGGCCAAGAAACACAAGGAATGGACATTAGACCAGTGGAAATCTGTGCTTTGGTCTAATGAGTTCAAATTTGAGATCTTTGGTTCCAACTGCCGTGTCTTTGTGCGATGCAGAAAAGGTGAACAGATGGATTCTACATGCCTGGTTCCCACCGTGAAGCATGGAGGAGGAGGTGTGATGGTGTGGGGGTGCTTTGCTGGTGACACTGTTGGGGATTTATTCAAAATTGAAAGCATACTGAACCAGCATGGCTACCACAGCATTCTGCAGCGACATGCCATCCCATCCAGTTTGTGTTTAGTTGGACCATCATTTATTTTTCAACAGGACAATGACCCCAAGCACACCTCCAGGCTGTGTAAGGGCTATTTGACCAAGAAGGAGAGCGATAGAGTGCTGCGCCAGATGACCTGGCCTCCACAGTCACCGGACCTGAACCCAATCGAGATGGTATGGGGTGAGCTGGACCGCAGAGTGAAGGCAAAAGGGCCAACAAGTGCTAAGCATCTCTGGGAACTCCTTCAAGACTGTTGGAAAACCATTTCAGGTGACTACCTCTTGAAGCTCATCAAGAGAATGCCAAGAGTGTGCAAAGCAGTAATCAGAGCAAAGGGTGGCTACTTTGAACAAACTAGAATATAAGACATGTTTTCAGTTATTTCACACATTTTTGTTAAGTACATAATTCCACATGTGTTCATTCATAGTTTTGATGCCTTCAGTGATAATCTACAATGTAAATAGCCATGAAAATAAAGGAAACGCATTGAATGAGAAGGTGTGTCAAAACTTTTGGCCTGTACCGTATATATATTATATATGTAAATTCTCACATACAACGTGCAACAATCTTTCACAGACGCGGAGCGGTAATTACTACGTCACTTGTTTCTCTGCTGCAGCCTGACTGGCAGAAAGAATCATGCTGTGATCACAAAAGAGGCTTCCTACATACATTAGTTTAAAAAACGTGCTGACCATCACAAAGAACGAGATAAATGTGTCCGTGTACACAAATCAATAGATTAAATTACGTGAACATTTCACGAACTGCCGTTAGACTGGGTTGCTTAGTGAGAGGCGATGAGGTGGAATGACAGAAGGAGGCCTAAGAACATGTTTCAATTAAAACACATGGGGGTTCCTTGACACTGCTGTACAACTGGTCAACATACAAACTGCAATGTGAATATAGCATACGCAATCAACTTCATTCATGCTGCAATGTTGGCGCTGTAGGACTGAATGAGTTACAGTACAGATCCACTTTGGCAACACAACTGAAGCATGGTGTCGCGACGTAATACATCCATGGTTTATGCTCCAAGCCCATCTGATTGGACGAACACATCGTGTGGGTCTGTCTACTCCTGAATTTCAAAACAACCATCATGGCGGATTCATTTCAGATTGAAAAGTCAGTTTGAAAGATTTTCATCTACTTCTATTGGATAGTCGCGTTCAACGGATTAATTTGCATAAAGATGGGCATCGGCCAAAGTTAAGTTAAGTTAGTTAAAGTTGCTTGAGGTCACCCATAGGCATAAAGTGGAGCACGGCGCTACAGAAATGTTGCACGGCCAGGTGGATCTGCATGGTTAGTGTCTCAAAATGAACAGCGGAAACAAGTTGTAAACAACATTGAGATATTGTCAGCTTTTAAGTTGATCTGACAAATATGTTCGCAAAGAGTTGACATCCAGCAGATACATAACATTCATTTGGAGTTGAGTTTCTGGGCACCTAGTGGATAAAGTAAGTCCCTTATTCACTTTTCTTTTAGCTCTGTTTCGGTCTCTGACAAATATATTTGTCTTCTTAGCTGCTAAAGGCTCCACTGTGTTCAGCAGCTAGCCTCTAACGATGTCTATCTGCAGGGCAGGTTCCTTACAGTGGGATTTTATAGCTCTTTCACCTGAAACAGATACCTATGGCTGAAAACGATGCTGATGAAAGCGGTGAGAGTGAACCAGAACTGTAAAGTTGTGGCTGAGAAAACCAAAACCTCAAAGAGACCATAAAGGGGAACTGCAGTTTCGTGACAACCATCTGCAGGTTCATCACTACCAGCCACCCCTTTCATGTACAAGTACTGTAGTGTTGTGATCCATTGCTAGTATATTACAATATTCTGTATAGTCTAATGAATGAGATTAACACTGCTCAAATTGTGCACACAAAGCTACTGTTATTTAGGACTAGTTTAGGACTGTATTTGAGCTAATTCTGGTTTCCAACTTCGCCCCAGATGTGTCTGTTAAAACACGGACGGAGACAACTTATCTCTTTTGACGCTTTATTACATAAAGCAACAGTAAAAACATGGGCGTGGGCAGCTCTGCTATGGCTGTGTTTGTGTGTGGTTAGTTCTCAAAGACGCACACATGCGAGTTCAACTGATTATCCTCTGGACGCACACAGTCTCTTTTTTCTTTCTCCCACTTTTCTCTCCGTGTTTCGCGCCCCTGCTCGTGGTGTAAGGCGCGTGTTCGCGTGTCTGCGCTACCCCCCCCGACATGCACCCACAATCGATCCAGATAGAGTACTTCAGTAGCTGTGTTTATGAGGCAACTCTTTTCTGTTGGCTCCTCCTACTGTTGACCTCATGAAGGACTTGCAAATGTTTTCCTTGACAAAGACCACAGAGCTTCTTAAGCGTACACTGTGCTGCCTGATGAGACCTTCCACAGCGCCAGCACTTGTTTTTGGACCGTATCCACTCAGTGATTTGGGCTTTAGTGAGGGTCTGGATCGCTGAGCACTGGTTGAGGTAATACGCATTGTTTTTGCAGTAGGGACAATATGCCTTGGCTTTAGTGTCCCTCTTCTCAGAAGAAGCAGAGGGTGCGGCTCCGTTTTCGTGGGCATCTTTAGTGCCATGTAGAACAGATGCAGTACACCTTCCATGCCGTCCCTCTGACCTCTGTCCCTGGTTCTCTTTCTGCCCCTTGCAAGGCGAGTGGCTGTCTTGACAACGAGACTCATACTGAAACCAATCGGTGAAGTCCTGGAGAGTGTACCTGGCACCTGGGTTGCGGAACATACAGCGCCGAAAGTCCGACCTCATCTCCAGGGTCAGCTTAGAGTAGGCGTGCTACATGAGACCCACATTTCAGCTCACTCTCACCTTCTGGGCCCAGGGTCTTCAACATTCCCACCAATGACTGGACCTGCAGAGCAAACCTCTCAAAGGCGACCGCGTCACCACGTCGGACGTCAGGTGAATCCATGACACTGGCTATCCTCTTCAGTGCAACCTGGTATGGCTGCCCAAACCTCTCATTCAGAGCTGCCATAGTGTCTGAATATGGAGTGTTGGAGTTGAGGTATGAATCTGCTACCAGACACGCCTCTTCTAGCTTTAGGTGGTCAGTGAGGACCTGGTACTTGAAGAGCTCTGTTGCATCAGGTGGCAACAGGTTTTCTAGAGCAATCTTTAATCGGGCAAAAGTCTGGCAAAGTAGGCCTGCCCTTAGGATGGCTCTCCTGTCCTAAGCATCGGTGCAGGTGAAGCTCTGGGAACTGCCAGTTGCGAGGGAGCCCAATGTGCTATAGGCATATGAGTCTGCGGACCTGAATAGCGCGGAATTGGTGTGGAGCTGGACTGGGGATGGTGATGTTGAGGCTGCACATAGCCTGGCTCCTTATGGGGTAGGCCTAACTGTGGTGGAGGGTCCCTGTAGGGAGACAGGGCACTCTTGGTAGCTAGTCTGTTCTGGGTTGCAGCACCGAACGTGGTATTGAGCCTGATGTCCTGGATCTCGTGTGTTACCCTGTTCAAGTGGTCGACCACATCTCTTTGGGGCTGTTCATCAGACTCAGGCCAGGGTGGTGGTGGTGGTTCAGGCCACTCCTCTTCGTATTCATGAAGAGCATGATGTGGACAGGTGGAGGAATATAGTTGGGCCACTCACCTGGAACTGACCTTATGGGGGTGTAACTAACTGCAACTGACTTTGATTACTTGAGGCTGCATATGGTCTCCATCATAATCTTCATGTCATCTTTGAGTGAGTGAAGCTGCTCAAGGTCCTTATGGAAGGCTAGCTGGGATTCGTGAAGCCGCATGTTCTCCTCCCTTATCCTCGCCAGCTCCCTGGAAATGCTGTTGGAGCTATACTGCTCATTCTGCTCTGTATTCCACCTGAGTGGATAAGGGTTGGGGTGATGAGGAGTGAGAGAGGTCATCTTGGCTGCTCCCTCCAGTGGCTGATATCCATCTTCTTCTTGCCCATGTTCGTACTGTACTGTGCTTAAATAGCGTGTAGCTTGCGGTCTGTGGGTTGGATAGTCCACTTTGTAGTCATCCAGATGACGTGATGGCTGTCTATCCCTATTTGGTCGAGCTCCACTGCTGTACTGTTCCATCTTTATCCTGGCGTAAAGCTTAGAATCCGGCTCGAAGGACCTCAATGTTATTGAGGACTAGTTTAGGACTGTATTTGAGCTGATTCTGGTTCTGATTCTTCACCCCAAGTGTGTCTGTTAAAACACGGATGGAGACAACTTATCTCTTTTGATGCTTTATTACATAAAGCAACAGTACAAACATGGGTGTGGGTAGCTCTACTATGGCTGTGTGTTTGTGTGTGGTTAGTTCTCCCACTTTTCTCTCCGTGTGGCGCGCGCCCACTCACGATGTGAGGTGCGCTACCCCCCGACATGCACCCACAATCAATCCTGATAGACGGTCTTTTGTACAGCTACATTATATTTTAAGCACACACAGAAGAGCAAACAATTGTTTGATCAAACATCTGCCCAAACATTTAGCTATTAGATATAAATCTATGCCACAGCTTAATATATACAACAATAGAGCAAACCTGGGACAAATGTGATGACCACTACACTATTAATATCTTACTGTATATCTAAGATATACCATTGCAGTATTAAAGACATTTGCACTAATCTTTATTTTATTCATTTTAGTAAATAGGTTGACAAACAAAAAGGAAAGATTGCCATTAAACATAATCCAAGCAGCAGCAATTCTGTTTCCTCCAAAACACTTTGGCAAACAAAAGTAGTAGTACTAGTGCAGTGCCCTTTTAAAATATGTCTGTGTGAGGGACAACCATGAATACAGACTGGCAGAGACTCCTTTCATTTTAGTTAGATAAAACATTTTGTAAAAGATAGGGTTTCCTATCCGTCCTCTACTGGCTTCCCCTGGGTGCTTGCATCCAACAGACAGTATCTCCCCTACACCTCCAGACCATGATTCAACCCTGTTCATCTCTGCTGATCTGCTTTTCCCTCACTCCATATCAACATGAGTCCTCTCCTTCCTGATGGAAGAATATTTATACCTATGCACATATATATATATATATATATATATATATATATATATATATATATATATATATATAATCTCCATAAACACATTATGCACTGATTTGGATTTTATTACATTTCAATTTTGTATTCCATTTAATTTTGTTAAAAAAAGTACAGGAGTCAACCGTCCAAGGCCTGTGTGCCGTGGTCTCTTTTTACCCTTCAGTTTGAGGTTATACTTTGACCTGTACTGTATTAGAGGAAGATTAAGTAACTATATCATAATATTACTCAATGAGTCTCTAAATCATAAGTCATGCAGAAAAAAGGAAAAGTGAACTCTGTAGATCAAAACTCATTCTCTTCAATCAGGCACTTGAACTGTACATTAGTTCAGTTCATTACTGAGTGGTCTACTTATGAACATATAAATTACATTTGTTTAGCTCTAAAACAAAGCTAAGTCTACATAGTGTTCAGCAACCGTGAGCCTGCTGCAACTGGCAAGCACACATTTGAAGGTCAGGTCTTTAGAGGCACAATCCCCCTAACTGTGCCAATTCATTAATCTAAGGAACAAAATGTATTTAGATGATGAATGTCCAGATCAAAGGCTTTTGCACCACCAAAGGCATGAAATTAAACTGAAGTAAACCTCTAACTCTTCTTATATATGTAATGTATGCTGTTGGAACTGTTTCTTCCCCAAAATATATATCAATACCATTTCAAAAATGCAGTAGTTTATATGGAGGACACAAAAGCAAAAGAGTACTAAAATGATTCCTGAGGGGATACTGCAACATTAGAGCAGGTGGGACAGAGGACAGCACTTAATGAATAGCAAATATTTTACATAAGGTTAATAAACAATACTAAGGCAAAAAAATTGAGAATCCTAAATAAAATGTCATTTTAATTTAGGAATTAACAGGTATGGGATGTAAAGTGACCTAAGACATGCCTGCAGCTGTGACAGTGGACAGACCTGCTCCTGTCAGAGCTCAAATCTCAGTTCCTAATTTAACAATGGGATGGTAATTCCACTAATTATAGATTTGTCAAGTAGTCTTTTAGCACGGCACTCATTGCCCACATCTCACCATTTTTCTTCTGATGGGTCAGGAGGCTTTGTCTGAGATTTTTATACAGACCCAAGAAATTAGAGCTGTTTCATAACTTTCAAACACAGACCAGAGATGTCATTCACTGTTCAATTCACAGAACTCATATGAACCAGCGCTGAATGTGCTTTCCCCCAGCAATTTTCTCCAACTCTTTGTTTAGGCTGGAAATGCTTTCAAGCCAGCAAAGACATTTTTCCAGTGTGAAATATAGACATAGAAATGACATCTTTGCTATTTACGGGTGATAGTTTAACTTGGGGCCAAACACACAGATGGGTCACAAATTAAAGGAAAATCTGAATTAATGAGTGGAGAAACATATACAGATGCTTCCAGACAAGACCTGTGGGATCACTGAATGGTTTCATAAATATGAAAATTATATTAATCATATGCTTTGACCTTCCCCAGTCAGATCACAACCCAATTGAACACTGTTCACCATCACCATCAAAACACTAAGATAAGGCAATATCGCTTTGAAGAATGGCATGCATCCCTCCCGTAGAGTTACAAAGATGTGTATAATGTATTGTATTGTAATGTGGAGCAGTGAAGCTGTTCCGGCAGCTTGTGGTGTTCCAACACCTTACTAAGCCACTTGATTTTTTTTTTTTTTGTCACCCATCTGTAGGTCAGACCTAGAGTTACATTATTATTTGTAAATAGGAGGGATGTAATTCGTATGTCAACAAACCAGACACACACAAACCAGACTTTTGCTGCTCTGACACATGAATGATACAAAAATGGAAAGGTATAAAGGCACACTCCTGTCACTCAATGTCTTACAGTAACTTATATAAAGGACCTTGGCGTAGGCTTTGTAGAATAATGTTGTAGGAAACTCTGACGCACAGAAGGTTTAGCTTAAGACATAACTATAGAGTAGTTAAAGGTCATGAGTCACGAGCAAAGTGCATAGAGTGGAACAGGAACAGAATGTATTGCTTCGCATGAGAGCAAATGAGGACGAGACATAACACAGTGGCCCGCACCCTGGCGTGTGGGATCGGGTAACGTCGAGTCCCGACATGTTTGGTTTGGGAAAACCATCCTCTATTGTGTGAAGATAACAGTCCTTGTGCTGGAGAGGAAGAGGGAGCCCAAGAAAGAAAGTATAAGAGATGAGGGGATAGAATAGATTGGGGCTCACAAGGTCTGACAGTCTAGAGATACGTGGACCGGCTCCGGCTTTGTCTGTTGCTAGGGAAACTTAGTCTCTGTATGCTTTGTGATTCCACAGATATGTGTATTGTGACTCTGGTGCTTGACTGATTAAACAAATATATTTGACTTCATCTTATCGTCTTATTTGGCACTTGCTTATGTGGCAGTACGTGGTAATGACATTTGGAGAATTTTAAGATTTCCAACAATGCCACTTGATGGACCTCTGAGCTCCGTAGGTCTTGCAGTTTTTGGTGCCCCCTAGCACCCTGATCCCTCACATACACCAACTGTCCCACACTCAGCGGTACATCTCTTACCTGTTGGTCATGCCGCTCCTTCCGACGACTTGCAGCTGCTAGCAGCCGCTCACGAGCACAATCAAAGGCAACCCTCAACCTCTCCTGGTGCTCTGCCACCCATCCTTGCACATCACCCGGCCTTGGTTCTTCCACACGCCCCAAGAGGAAGTCAATCAGAAGCCTTGATTCTTGACCAAATGTCAAGTAATATGGAGACTCCCCAGTACCCTGATGAGGTGTTGTGTTATAGCAGAAAAGGATATAAGGTAGACAAGAAGCCCAATCCCACTTCTGTGGCAATGGAAATGTTTAAAGAAGGTTGTGCAGCGTACGATTGAAGCGCTCACATTGCCCATTTCAGCTGGATCAAAGTGCTTTCGAAACTCCTCCCTGGAGTGCATGCGCCTTGGCATGCCAAACTTATAGAACCACTCAGCCAGAAGAACCTGAGCCACAGTAGAGGCACTCTGATCACATATAGGCACAGCTACTGTGAACTTGCTAAACACATCATTTTGAGAAGGCTCCAGCAGTGTAAAATCAATGGCCAAGATTTTGTTGGTGTTGAGGCAAGTAGATGGGCCATGAAACTATGTGGCACCTGCCCAGAGTCCTTATCAACCTGACACCATTCGCACTCTTGCACCCAATTCCGGATGTCATCAGACATCCCGGGCCAATAACACCGCTGCCGGACCAACTCTGTGGTCCTTTCTATACCTTGATGGCCATGTTGCTGATGAAGCAGACTTAAGAGCTGCAGGCAACAGAAGTTGAAGAAATTCCTCCCCGCTGTCTGAACGGAGGACCCGGAAGAACAAAACCCCATCCCACTCCACCAGGCGATCCCACTGCCACAACAACGCTAAAGCTGGTTTAGAAAGACGCCGCCGTTTTTGTCACCAGAGCAACAGAATCTCCTTCAACAGGGGATCATCCTGCATCCCGATCATCCGATCATGTTGCAGCAAACGAAGGTCAGAACCTGAATGGGCTGGGAGAACAGAGACGAGGACCAAGGTGGCTACTACAGGCTGATTCAACGGTTGGCCATGCTGCAAGTCAAGAGAGGCTTGGGTTCCCGGTAACAACTAGACAACAGAATCTGACCCCAAAGCATACTGTCTGGAAAGAGCATCAGCATTCCTATTACTACAACCGGATCGGTACTTGATCTCAAAATCAAAGCTGCAAGCTGAGCTGCCCACCTATGCTCCATAGCCCCTAGTTTTACAGACTGGAGATGACTCAATGGCTTGTTGCCCGGTGTACACAGTGCACTTGTGACCCAACAAGTAGTCGAAACTTCTCTGTCATAGCCAATTAAGTGCCAAAAACTCCAACTTCATGGAGCTGTAAGTCGCTGTATTGCGCTCCATCGGCTGAAGTCCTCTGCTGGCATAAGCCAGCAGGTGTCAAATGTGGAACATCTGGCTGTCAATGGTAGTGAACCCCCTGTGTGCCATTTATCTATTTATTTTATCCTTGCTGTGTAGTGATTTTGCATGTGTATTTTTGATCACGGATTGCTGTGCCTTGTGTGTTTTTGATCACAGATTGCTGTGCCTTATGTGTTTTTGAACACTGGTTGCATAATAGTCGGTCTAAATAAATATAGTCAGACCCCACCCCCTCTCTCTCTGACATTGGCGGCATTGGCAGCGCTGGCCAGACTAATGGATTGATTAAGGACAGGTGTGGGTGGAACTTTGTTGTGAAAAAAGACAAGCGAGGAGCAATCGAGGAGAAAGCAGAGAGCAGCGACAGAGAACAGAAGGAAGGCATGCAGGAGGGCAGAGAACACTGTGAGCTAAACATACGGGCCAGAACACTGATCACCACGACGGATGGAAGCAAGCACAGCCAGACGAGTAGTGGGCGCAGATCGATAGTTACGTTATTGTAACTCCAGATTCTATGAGTATAGGCGTAGCCCTCTAAGGCTACGCTATTGGGTTCATCCCTTGTCGTGAAGATTTTCTTTCCCGCCCTTGCGTACAGTACGGGCTTCAACTACGTCCGCAGATACTGTATATGTACAGAGCGGACCCGTTGTTCATCTCCCAACATCAGCTTTTTCTTCAGCTAATGTAATAAGAGCAGGTGGCCCGAATCTTAGAGGGCTACGCCTATACTCATAGAATCTGGAGTTACAATAACGTAACTATCGTTCTATTCCGTATAGGCTTTGCCCTCTAAGGCTACGCTATTGGGTTAGGGCGAAGCTGATGTAGTCAATGCCACCTGCGACATAGACTTTTTTTAGTATTCTTCTCTGCCTAAAACTCCAACTGCAGCCTAAACCGTACATAGTGGGGAGTTGCCATTTTCAGGACTGGTCCAAAACCCCGCAAGGACCTCAGGCGCAAAAATTCACCCATTTCCACCACTAGGTGGCGCTATAGCAGAAAAAACGCGTTTGGCCCTATAACTCCCACACCGTACACCCGACATTCAAAAACAATACATCTACGCGTTCCCTGGATCCAACTGAATCACGTGATATAGGCCACGCCCATTTCCGCCTGGACTTTTATGCCTTTTAAATCGCGATTTATCAAAAACCTACTTTTTCAAACTCCTCCTAGACCGTGCGACCGATCTGCACGAAACTTGGACCGTGGCATCTCCAGACTGGCCTGACTAAAAGTTATGGAAAGAAATTTGATACAATAAAAATTGCGCATATAACGCACAAACAAATTTGCGTAGCTAACTATGAAAACACCAACTTTGCCGTATCTCAGCCAAAATAAAAGCTATCAACCCCAAACTTTAGATTATTCTTTGCCATGCCCCTCTGGAGGGACCCCATGCGTTTTAAGAAAATTGGTCGCTAGGGGGCGCTACAACTACAAAAAGTTTATATCTCATGAACGGCTCATCCGATTTATATGAAATTTGACGGTTACCATCTGGGGCCAATCCTGAGGCCATCCCTAGAATGGAGTACCGAGGGGTCAAAGTGGGCGTGGCCTATGGGACCCAATGTGACCCAACTCTAGATTCACCACTTACACTAATGTGAACAACTTTAAATTTACAGGGTAGATGAACAATGGGCCATGGATCACACCTACCAAAAATTACACATGTGGACCACTAGGTGGCGCTATAATGGTTTTTTGTCATTAACTCCCCCAATACACATCACACATTAGAAATTCTTACATCCACGTGTTCCTTGAATCAAGCTGAATTGCCTGATCTAGGCCCCGCCCATTTCCGCGCAAACGTTTTTTCGCAGTATCGCGCAAAGTGCAAAACCAACTTTTGCGAACTAGTCCTAGGCCGTGCGACCGAACTGCACGAAACCTGGTAGTTAGCATCTCCAGATGGACCTGACAAAAAGTTATGGAAATCGTTTTGCTACGTTGAAGTATGCTAATTTGACAACCAAACAAATTGTCCTAGTTAGCTACAACACACGTATCATATCATATCTCGGTGAAATTTAAAGTTATCACCAAATGACTTGAGATCCTTGTTCAACATTCCACTACGATACTGTGTACCAAATTTGGCGAAGATCGGCCTTTAGGGGGCGCTATAAGCAAAGTTTATTTGTTTCGCCCAATAACTCAATGCATTTAAATGGGAAATTTGCAATTGCAATATCTCTGCCACAGTAAAAGCAATCAACACAAAATTTGTGGTGCTCGTTCGGTATGGCCTTCTGACGCGCTGTGCCAAATTTGGCGAAGATCGGCCATTAGGGGGCGCTATACTCAACATATGTTGGTATACCACTTTGGACCTTTTAATCCCTTCAGAGGTCGAGCATGTCGTATGCAACGCCAAACAGCACTTCTCAATACTAACTTCATAACTTCATAATCATAAATAGTCGAAGCGTAGGGTCTTTTGGAGCTAAAAGCTAACAGTTGCCCCTTTCTGCTGGTGTTTTCTTTGTCTTCCTAGCCCTTGCAGAAGGTTTTGCGGCCAGCCTTGAAGTCCAGAGTTTTTCGGTTATTTTTAAATTGATCCATACTGTTATATCCAAGATTGATACACCGTGAGTTGAAAGCCTACTGAGTTGAAAGCCTACTTTACGGCTTTATTATCGACTTAATAGGCGCGCGTGCTCGTGTCGCCCGCTGTCCATTTCCTAAGGTTCTGAAATGCGAACAACTTTTGACTACTTTACGTTTTTTTTAAACGACGTGAAAAGCAGAGTAGACCTTGTGCATCAAACCTCTCGATATTCACCGACGTGTGCCCCCCCCTACTCAACGCTTCGGGTCCCGCATCGGCGCAGCTTCGCACTTCTTCGGGCGCGACTGGCGCGTCTCCCGGGGGCGTCGCGGACGACCGGCGTCGGAGGCTGGCAGCGGCGTTGGAGGCTGGCGGCGTAGGAGGCGTGCGGCGTCGGAGACTGGCGGCTAAGGAGGCGAGCGGCGGGGGGCGGGCGGCGTCGGAGGCTTGGGCCCCGTTCGTAACTGCTTGCAGTTCTAGTTTATTTTTGTTTTTCTTCTCTCTCTCATGCACTGGCAGAAGATCGCATCAGAAGCGTTATTCTGGTAAAAAAAACCTGCCATGGTAAAGACTTGACCTAGCTGGCTGCAAAGCCCAAGCCATGAGTGTAGGCGTGCATGATAGTGAGAGTTGTAAATGATTGACAATTATGGGACATCCATGTTCCTCTCAGCCACCCAGAGTAAAAAAGGTGAGGGTCTCAGACGAGTGACCTACACATGCAGCGGTACATATCATGATTGTAGGCGTGCATGGTTAGTGAGAGATAGTGACAACATATATATGAGGCACCGCTCTCCTCCTAGCACCCACAGCAAAAAAAAGGGGGGGGGGGAAGCAGGCAGGCAGAGCACACATACAACGGAGTATTATTCGACGTTGAGTGAGGATAGAACCGAGTGGGTCATAGAGGGCTCAGACATATCGCGCAGATAGAAACGGATGAAAGGGCATGGAGATGCCCAGGATGCCGCTGCGCAGATGTCGGCTACTTTCATGTCCTTGAACAGAGTCCCTGATGCCGACAGTGCCCTCGTAGAGTGTGCCCGGATGCCCGTGTTATAGGTCTCGGTGATAGCCTCGCACAGCCAGTGAGGCTGTTTTGAGAAGGCCGCTCCTTGGGAGTGTTCCCTATAGTGTACAAACAGCTGCTGTGTCTGCCTTATGTCCGCCGTGCGTAAAACGTGCGGTGATAACGCGCGCGCCGGGCATAACCAGTGGAAAACCTCCTCCGCGTCATTGTCATGAGGTGGGGGAAAAAAACCCTTGAGGGAAAAAACACCCTTGACCGAAAATAATTAGTTACAATTTTTCGGTGTGCTCCCGTCCCCTCTAATGGGGAGGCAGGACAGTGAACTGACAGCGCACATAAGTCGCTCACTCTCTTGGCTGACGTCAAGGCAAGGAGTAGCGCCGTTTTTAGTGACAGCAACCTGAGAGAGGCTTGTGCTAGGGGCTCGAAAGGAGGCTTCCCCAGAGCTCGAAACACCAGTGCTATGTCTCATTGGGGTGTGAGAGGGTGCACGGCGGGTTTCTGTCGTCTGACCCCCTTCAAGAAAGCACTTTACGAGGGGGTGCGCAAAAACCATCCTCTCTCCATAGCCTTCGTGGCAGGATGAGATGGTCGCTGCGTAGGCTTTGACTGTAGATGGAGCCAAATCATTAACCACTAATGTTCCGCTTCCTACTCCGTGCACCTGCGTTGTCAAGCAACACGCTGTAGTGGAAGGGGCTCTAGCGTTCTGGATAGTGCGCACCACGGCAGGAGGCAAGCCTAATTTCTGCAAGCGTTCCCGCTCAGCAGCCAGCCCCGCAGTCGCTGGGTTACCACCGGAGGTGAAATATCACGCCGTCCAGCTGTGACAGAGCGTCTTGGCGCCATGGCAGTTGCCAGGGGTGACCCTCCAGCAGCTGTACCAGAGTCGGGAACCAGGATGCGCTGGTGCGCTCCGGTGTCACTAAGATGACTGACAGATTCTTCTCCTGGATGCGTTCCAGGAGGCGAGGGATAAGAGGGACCGGAGGAAAGCGTATAGGAGGGTTCTGGGTCAGGGTTGGTGGGAGAAGGCGTCTATGCCGAGGAGTGGATTGTCACGTGTGCTCAAGGAAAACCACAGTGCTCACTGTGTGTTCTCTCGTGAGGCAAACAGATCCACTTCCGCTTTCCCGAACCTGCTCCGCAGCTCCTGAACAACAGAGGGATTCAATTTCCACTCGTTGTGAG
Organism: Perca flavescens; assembly: GCF_004354835.1. Classification (NCBI taxonomy): domain Eukaryota; kingdom Metazoa; phylum Chordata; class Actinopteri; order Perciformes; family Percidae; genus Perca; species Perca flavescens. Next base: position 15,769,965 of record NC_041338.1, read on the forward strand.
AGGGCCCTCCCTTCGACATTAGGTCTGCCGCCCGGTTCAAAACCACGGGATGTAAACAGCTTTGAGGGACCACAGATGACTGTGGGCCCACAGCAGAAGGCTCCTGGCCATTTCCAATAGCCGAGCCGAACGCACGCCGCCCTGGCGGTTTATGAACGCTGCTGTAATGTTTTCTGTCCATACGACAACATGTCTCCCTGCTACCACTGGGTGAAGTGTTTAAGACCTTCAGCACCGTGGACAGCTCCAGGCAGTTTATGTGGGGGGGCATCCTCCTCCCCCTCCCACTACCTGCGACTCGCATATTCCTCCCCAGCCAGTAAGGGACGCGCCACGTGTGACGTCACTTTGCCGGTTGAGAGGGTTCGGGGCTTTCCTCAATATGCCAGGTCTGACTGAAGAGAGGGAGGAATGGTCAGCATTCGCCACTTGTGGCGTATAGGCTCGATGCGCTGGCGGTAAGACCACCTCTGGATTATCCTCATGTGGAGAACACCCAGGGGGGGCTACTACGCGACCTGCAGACATCATGCCCAGAAAAAACATCACAGACAATGCTGACAGTGCCGCGTTTGGCGTGGTGCGCGACAACAGAGAGATCAGCGCGTCTCGTCTTGGCGTTGACAGCCTGGCCCTCATGACAATCGAGTTTATGTCCACGCCCAGATAAACTATTGATTGTGCGGGGGGTGGGGCAGTGAGTACCCGACCAGCAGCCGGTTGTACTAGAATGGGCCCCTTGAAAAAGAAGCGCAGGAATTTCCTGTGTCTGGGAATAATTGGATGTGAAAGTATAAGTCTTCAGGCTCCTTCTGACCTCACAATCTTAGAGTAAATCTCGGTCAGGCTTTCAACAGCGGGATATGTTTATTTCATTCATAAAATAACTTTCGATTGCACGATGTGGTTGTACACCAGTAGCCTAGATTAAATTACGTCCCCCTTCAATTTAGCGGCTACATTTTATTCCTTTTAGTACGTGTTTGTGTTGGCCTACTATTTTCTTTTCCTTTGTCTCCCTGTACCTGTGTAAAGTTTCTGTGGGTTTCATGAAATGCGCTATATTAACCTAAGTTATTACGTTGGTTGCTACAACAATCTCTTAATGCTTTGGCTCGTGATACAGTGACAGTAATAACGTAACCCGGTTTAGCTCATGATACATCCAAAGTAGGCTAAGTTACATACGCAGCACTCAAAATGCAAAGATGCATCTGTAACGTATTCTCTAATTGTAAATGAATGATTTTCTGCCTGAGCAACATCTTCATCACAATTATATGACCTCCCAGTAATGCTAACTCAGTCATTTACAGTGGGTAATAAAGCAGCGTAAAGAAAATACCTTTACGATAGCAGGTGTGGTAAAAACACTGCCGCTAGAATCAACACAAACGGAAAGTTACATATAGCCACTTTAATAAGTAAAACTTTAAAACTCAGGACTCAATTTTATTTATTATGATATTCTAGAGATTTAAACATATATGTCATCACCTATGTTGTCATATTATGTGCGAAGATAAAACTGACCATTATACACGGCTTGGTTGAATACTTGATTCCAATTGGTCAATCACGGAATTCTGCAGTCTGCTATTTCTGTAGCGGGTAACCTCTTGTGAATTCTGCATCACCCTGTCGGGGTTCTAACTCACAATAATGACCGGCTCGATCTACAGTATCCCTTACATGTTATGATGCATCTGTCCTGCCCAATCCATTCACACTTTTTTGCCCGGCCTAATATGCATAGAAGCTGCTTTATATGGAGTCATTACATCAAAGTTAATTATATTTGCCATGATAATGAACTATGAGGAGAATATTTCTGACTGAAATAACAGTTTCTCACAGGACTACTATCTGTACATAAACTTATCTCATCTGGGGAAGTTTGTAGACCTGTTTCACAATCAAGTTTGCTACTTTAGTACTATGAGGGCATTATTATAGGAAAACGCTTTTTACCCACTATGTTAAGTTTCTGCTCATTGTGAGTGCGTCCCTTCAGTTTGCTTGTTTGCTGCATTTCTCCGTGTCCATCTACAGGCCAAGCAGACCTACAGATAGGTGACTATTTTACTGCATGTGGATAATATTTACTGTACAGGTTTGTGTACGCTGTTAATCTATACACAAATGGCCTGGGATTCTGCCAGCAACACTGACTTGACAGTCATGACTCAGGCCTGATGTCCAGGTGCTGGCTGCAGTAGTGCTTATCTAACTAAAATGGAAGTAGACTCTATCTGTCTGTATTTATGTCTGTCCTTCGATTTTCTCGACAACCGTTCACTGAGGACACAAGGAAGTGCAATGTCGAGTGCAAGCTCTTAAAATCTAAGGGGCATATTTATTAGCAGGTGCGTTATGTACACAATGTGAAGTGGATTGAGAGGGGACCCCTGTTAACTGTTACACCGCCAAACGGAATGCTGACTACAACTCACCATTGCTTGCTACAGTATATTCAAGAACAGATGAAGAAAGAGAGATCAGAGAGCTTACATCGTAGCAAACTCAAACATTTCAAACATCCGCAATAGGGTTGGGTATCGATTCCGGTGCTAAAGTGACTTGTTTATTGCTAAGGCCATGGTCAAAATTAAAGATTTAATAATAACGTAATAACTTTAACAATAACAATAACTTATTTCACCAGTAAATTGCTGTTGAACCCCAGATGAGAAAAGGGTATTTTACAATTACTGTCAATGCACCACGAGGCCACCAGTTTTAAGTAAATCTGTGTTGTTTAATTCCAACAATGGCAGCTGCAAGTGAACGCACCGTCTGTGTTGTTTAATTCCGACAACGGCAGCTGCAAGTGAACGCACCGTCTGTGTTGTTTAATTCCGACCATATAAACATACTGTATATCTATGAATTGCGACAACGGCAGCTGCTGCGCTGCAGAGGAGACTGTTACATCCCGCTGTTGAAGTCCTCCACATTGAAAACCAGTCACACTTTACACTGTTTAACGTTAGCTGTCAGCATTTTAACCGTGATTAATCCAGCTGCTAGCTAAAGGTAGGCTAACGTTACATGCTGTCAGGTGTAGTGTACAGTCAGGCACCGAAATGAGGCACCGAAACTTTCGTTCTTATTCGGTCTCGTTACTACCATTTACGTCGGCACCGGTTCCCTATTGGCACCGAGTTTCGGTACCCAACCCTAATCAGCAATGTAATTTTTTCAGAGTGTACACTTTTGTTCCCGGAAATAGCATGTTCCCAAATAGCTAGCTGTTAGCAAATTACACATATCCTCTAGCATTGTTCTGTAAGCAGCAATACCAGAGGCCAAGCAATCGGCCCGTTCTGGCACGTTTTGAACGGGAACTACTACAATTCAATCAGGAGAGACTTCATTGCAGATATGTAATGATTTATTGTACATGTGCGTGTAATGTACAGTACAGTCTTTGGAGATTAGACTCCACCATCATTTAAAAATTCGGAGAAACTTTTTAAAAGGGGTAGAAGCCGAAGTATGAACCCCCCGACGGAGTCGAGACACTGATGGTGGCATGAGGAGCCCAAAGACCAACGCCAAAAGCCGCCGGGAGAGGCCTGCTGGAAGAGGACCCAGGAGCCGTGAGGGGCGAAGACCGTAGGAGCAGGGGAGGAGGAGGGTGGTGCTCATATCCTGAAATGACAACTGAGCAGCAGAGAGAGAGACAGGTTTAAAACAGGGATGTCGTGCTGTGATTGGCTCGTGATTTTCATGGCCGCTTCTGATTGGTTAAGACTAAAGTGAATACCACTACAGCTGATCCATTCAGGGGAGTGAGAAGTGATTATGTTTAAGTCATCGTCCTGAAGGAATTTTCGCATAAGATCCACTACGATACAGAATTAAAGTGACATGTAGTAGAGCTACTTTTGCTGAATCATTCATCATACGGTGTTATGGATACTCACTATGGAATCTTGTACCGATAGCTTACGGTAGAGTCCATGGCATTGTCCGAGGAAAACTAATTAACTGATGCATTCCATTTCATCACAGTCTGGGGAACCATCCATCACACTCAGGGGGACAAACAAAATACAGTACTCATGTAAATTAAAGCCCGGAGAGCCATTGGCTTAGGATAGATGATTTTCATTCACTTATTAATTTATTTCTTCACAACTCTTTATCGGTGAGTCAACAGCTTGACCACAATGAACTCAAGGGAAAATGTTGGGACCGTGTCTATGAATGAAGAAGCAGAGAGTTTTTTTTTTCCTGAAACCAAGGGAGAGTGTTACAAACGGTTTGATGTTTTGTTGAGTCTGTGAACATGGTTGTAGGAAGAATGGTCATTATTATAAATTAGCTGAAGGACACTATGACTTGCTCTGTGCTGAAGATGATTGAGGACATCTAAATGGCAGCACAGTAAAGTCTGTGCTCTGCTGTAAATAGTAGAAAGTGGTAGTCAGTTTATCCTCTACCTTTAGAAATTAAAACTGTATTCCATGTTTACAAGATCCTTACTTCACCCTGGTTGTTTCTTCAGTCAAAAACAGGATTTGCATGTTTTAGGAAGCAGAGATGAAAAATCTGGATTATACCGAGTTAAGCCTATTAATGTTGAAAGCTATAGATTTGTAATAAGATGAATGGGCTAAGATTTACCTTCAGCCTGTTTCTGTGAGATTGTAATGGTAATCTAAACAAGACAGTCCAGGTGATTAAGAGCATCTATTCATAAAAAACACATTGCAACCACCCAAAACCCTGCAGTAGGCTGTACCTCCATCTGGTGAAATGTAAATATATTGAGTGGATCTCACTGGGTGGTTTAGATTAACTAGTCATATCTGTTCATGGTTTCAAATTCTAGAGATTAGATTGATTAGATAGATTTATTTTTCAGAAATATGTTCGGTGGTTTAGCAGTTATGATTTTCCATCTTTCAATCAAAACAGTCTTACGTTTAAAACCTGGTCCTGCTTTTCTCTATGAAAAGGGCATGCTCTCATAGTCAGATGGGTTTCTTGTGAGTGCTGTGATTTTCTCTGATATCCTGCATGTCAGGTGAATCAAAGTGCCTTACATTACACATAAGTGTTAGCCCTGCAACAAACTGAGAGTCTGTTTTTGGTGTTTACATGCATTTCAGTCAATGTAGGCTAGGACAAATCTCAGAACCATTTATTTTCAGAATTTGTAGAACAAATATAGTGTTCTGTGTAGCTAACAAATGCTACTAGCCACTATTGTGTACAGTGTTGGGAGTAACGCGTTACAAAAGTAACGCAATTACAGTAATTATTACTTTTTGCTGTAACGCAGTAATATAACGCATTACTAATTACATTTTGGTAATATTATACCCGTTACAATCTCAGTAATGCGAGTTACAACGCATTTTAACATTTATTGGTGTTTTGTTGCATTTTATCTGCCGTGGAAAGTAACTATGCCGTACTTCAATACAACTGTATGGTACTTTTAATTGAGTATTTTCATTTTCTCCTACTTGCCTATTGTACGTTTTACTTCTCTATTTTTATAGCTTTAGTTACTTTGCATTTTCATATTAATTATAGCAAATATGATGTATTAAAGTGGACTTTATTGATCCGGTGGTGAAATTCACAAGCTACCAGCCAAGTCAAACTTCCACTGTTATTTTGGTGAAAGTAACTCAAAAGTAATATAAAAGTAGTGTAAAGCATTACAATCCAGAGACAGTAATATTGTAATATAAGTAATTACTCTCAAATGACTAGTAATCTACAATGTATTACATTAACTTGCCCAACACTGTTAGATTACAATGTACACTGTAACAGTGTTGTTAGTTTTGCTAATTTTTTACATTAACTCATTGACTGCATAAATACATCATTATTGTTAGATTATTGATTATTAATACACAGTGAAGTGTCAAATGTTGGATGAGCACACCTATGGAAACCCAGTATCAATGTTAAATGTTGTTTAATGTGATAATTAAGCCCCAGCTATGCCAGTTTGAATCTATTGAGCCCTCTGACAGGCAGCATAATTATCTAGCCCTAACCTAACATACCTTTAAGCTACCTTTGAATCCTAACAACAACCAGCTGTAACATGTTGAGCTAACTAGCATGTTGCCATCACCAGCAGCATGCTGCTCAAACTACAGAACAATGTACGAGGCATTATAATATCTACAACTTAAAAGGACAGAGAAAGGTTATTGTGATATTATAACTAGGCATATATAAGTTCAGTGAGAAGCTATATGAATTATAGGGGTGTTGAATTTAATCATTGCATCGATGCATCGCGATGCGGACATGGACGATTCTGCATTGATGCAGTGTCAGACCATAATCAATTATTGCCTAATGATGTTGCTTGTTGATTTTTTCGGTTGCTGCTTTTTTGTTTTTTCCCTTTGTCTGTTGTCTGCTCTGTACAGACTCCGCTACATTCAGGAAGTGTCTTTTTAAAGAGCAGATGCAATAAAAAGGGGAGTTCATATATATCTGACTTTGTCAATGAAAGCCATGTGTAGTAACATATATTAATATTGAGGAGGTGACGCATCATGATGCATCGTGATACATCTTGATATCGAATAGATTTGAATCGTTGACAGGATAATAGTAACTGAGTCGAATCGTGAGACCAGCAAAGATTCACACCCCTAATGAATTACAGACTTGAATTGCCAAATGGCATTGGACTCTGATGTAGCCTTGTAGGCCTAATAGGGCACGTGCACTTGCAGAGGCAGCCACAACACATGGCACCCAAGCAGAGGGTGTAAAGTTGAAGATGCTAAATCTCTCCGACCTTTGCAACAGGAATAGCATTATACTGGCAGATTTAGAAGAGAAGACTAACGCAGGTAGTGACAAATATCCTGCAACAGATGCCATCGAAGAAGTGAGACGCTTCTTGGCAGAACCTTCTCCAGACATGCAGACCTCTTGGTGAAAATCACAGCAGATGGTATGAGGCTTGAACAAAACCAGATTGTGTTTTATAGCCTATGATTATAGCTACGTCTGGAGCCTCAGGATGCATACTTTGAAAAAAAACATATACATACATAAATTGCAATTATTTGCAAAAAGTAGGAACACACTTGCTCTATAGACAGAATTTTTGAAGCAAAGACATAATTATGTTTGTTTATCATTGTGAGGAATCACAAATATAACTTCTTTGTGTTCTTGTGCAGTTTTCATTTTTGACCAGATATTAGACACAGATATTTAAAATGACAAGATAGATTGTTGATAAACAAGTCAAAACTGATAACACGAAATATGAGTAAATAATAGTTCTATTTTGTATAGGCTTCACCCTCTAAGAGCTGTTGCTATTGGGTTTATCCCTTTGCAGTCATGAAGATTTCTTTTGCGCCCTTGTGCCCTGCACGGGCCTCTTTTATGTCCGCAGTTACTGTATATTACAGCTGCAAGACCAGAGATCTGCTCCCTATTTTTCTTCAGCGACAAGCAGTTTGAAGACTTTGAAGAATAGCGGTGTCTGCCTGCGTACCGACTGACAGGCTGGCTACATCCTGCCACCAGATCTCTACCCGAGCTGTGAGGCGTGCCTCTGCCCCATTAGCCGGGTTGGCACCCCACTGGCCGCCAGCAGTTCTGCGCCCGCTTACTGACGGAGGAACTGAAGCAAAAGGCGATGGCAGCCGGATGGACAGTCACATTAGGTACGGATACCACCAGCGGCGACACCCAGACATCCCGGAAGGGGATCTCTTTGGCGGGCAAGAATCCATTGACTTCGTGGCCAGGTTGGCTCAGTTGGTAGAGCAGGCACACATATACTTAGAGGTTTATTCCTTGATGCCGAGGTCCCGAGTTTGAGTCCGACCTGTGACGATATCCTGCAAGTCTTCCTCCTCTCTTTCCCCTTTCTCACCTAGCTGTCCTGTCGATTAAAGGCGGAAATGCCCCCAAATCATTTTTAAAAGAGTCCGCTGACGTGGATCCCCCCAGAAATGGGATGGCCGGCACCAGCTCTCCCTCCTCCCCATTGGAGCTCGAAACAGAAGAAGATTATGGAGTCCCGCCACTGCGGCTGTCTCTGTTCCAGAAGAGGAGCACCGCATCAGCGGCTTTCTCCTCCGCAATGGGCGGGCTCCCTGCCCTTCGCTAAGGTTTTGGTTCTCGACCTCTGTGAATGCTGAGTAAGCATTCCCTGAACCCGGGAGATGGACGGCACCAATGTCTCACTATGCACCGTTCACCAGGGTCCAAGGCGACACGGATACAGAGTTCCCAGTGGTCCCGCCACCGCGGCAGAGCCTGGCCTCTACTCTGATCCGAATACACAGCAGCATTTTCGACTCTGCCTATCATGGCTTGTGAGAAACAAACAAACAGATAACACACAGACATGCGCGTGCCCTCACACAAAATGCTGTGCTGTGTAGGAAAAGCATGTTACCCATGATGAACACATGGTTATTGAAGCTAATCACAAACAGCTATACGGTTCAATTCACCAGCCCTCCCCCGGTTCTTAGTGGCGTGGTAAAAACTATCATGCTATCTCAAGTTCAGATAACGTCAGAGCTGGCGGAGCTGCTGGAAAAATATGCTTTAGCCTAGTCTCCCGCATCCCCCCAGAGGAGGAGATCGACGGGTTTTACTCCCGTTATTTCCTCAAAAAGGAGCAAATGGGGGGATGAGACCGATGCTGGACCTGTTTTTGTTCAACCGAGGCATCCTGGAGCGACCATTCCACATGTTGACTGCCGTAGGCTACATGCATTGCAGTGTGTGCGCCCGGCGATTTGTTCACTTCCATCGACCTGAGGGCACGTTCTCATTCCAGTCATCCCCAAACACAGAAAATTCCTGTCAATAGAAAACTGGATGCCACTTGGCTACTCTCTAGCCCATCGTGCGCCTGCGCCTCGATCCAACACGGCTCAAGAGGCGCCTTCCACTCTACAGTCAAACCTGGTCTAGTGGAAACCCCCCATGCTCTATTGTCGGGGGTTCCCCTTGGGAGGGTGATGTCACACATAACAGACACAGACACATCTCTCGTTGGATGACAGGGCAGGTACGAGTCCCAGGTTGTGGGAGGGAGACGGGGAAATCCTCCATCTCTCCACATTGCCTGGTGCCTGCCACGGTGCTAAAGTGCTGAAACACTTTGCTCTGAGTTTGTCAGGTAGACATGTCACCAACAGACAACATGACATTGGTGGGTACACTTAGCCCGGCTGTTAGTCGAGGGGACGTCATCATCATGACAGATGCCATATGGCACAGGGACGCACTGTCGCACCTGGCCTGTAAAAATGAACTATTTTCGGCCAAGAATTTCTTACCTGGAGGGTTTCTTCCTTCATAACAGAAAAATTGAATAAGTGTCTCACCAGTGCGTTGTTATCTCAGTATGTTTTACGCACGGCAGACATCAGGCAGAGCAGCTGTTTGTTCACTATATAACACTCACAAGGCTCTTTTGAAACAGCGGCTGTCTCACCGGCTGTGTGAGGTTACCACCCACGCTTTCAGTGTAAAGGGAGTGGCATCCACTCCACGAGTGCATTATCAGCATCCACAGTCCTCCTCAGAGGTGTGACAGTGGCTAACATCTGCGCAACAACTTCATGGGCATCTCTGTGCCTTTTTTCCTCCGCTTTCATTGTGCGGTGTGTCTCCATGATTCACTCGTTATCTGCACTTAACGACGTGATGTGTTATTAGATCTGGTATGCCATGTCTCCATCCTCCTGCACAAGAGTGCCGTGAGGAATGTGTTTTGCATTAATTAATGATGATTTTAATCTTAATTATGGAGCACCTACAGAATCCATGCGGCAGGGCCTCACAGTGTTAAGCAGGCCAGTCATGGAGATAGCCTATCAGGTTTTTAAGCACTATCAGGTTTTTAAGCAAACAATATAATTTTGTTACATAAAAAATCTGTACAGTGTGAGAAGGAAGAGGAGCTAGTCTATGCTATCTGCTTGTGGATTTTGGTGTCACAGGTGGCATTGACTACATCAGCTTCGCCCTTGACCCCATAGCAACAGCTCTTAGAGGGCAAAGCCTATATGAAATAAAACGATAGTTACGTATTGTAACTCCAGATTCTATTAGTATAGGCATAGCCCTTTAAGATCCAGGCCACCTACTTCACTAACATTGGCTGAATAAAAATGCTGGTGTTGGGAGCAGATCTCGGGTCTCGCAGCTGTATAATATACAGTAACTGCGGACGTAAGAGAGGCCCGTGCACAGGGGCGCGAAAGAAATTTTCACGACTGTGCATGGGCAAGGGTTAAACCCAATAGCAACAGCTCTTAGAGGGCAAAGCCTATACTCATAGAATCTGGAGTTACAATGCGTAACTATCGATCTTTCATGGCCACAACTTTTAATATATCAGAAACAGACAAAAGCGCACTGGCATAATCAATTATAATATTCACTGTGGTTCATTACATATACTGTTCTTAGCTAAAATAATGATTTGCCATGTTACTCCTGAACTGAACATCGGAGCTGGTACTCAAGGTTCTGCCTTGGGCAGAGAAATACATCCAAGTAGAGGTAATAACCTAGCAGAAGGTTTCTTCAGCTATCTGCCTGTTTGATATGACTAAATCCCTATATATTACTCCCTATGGAGTGAGAAGCTGTGTGAAAGGATAAACACATGAGAATAGGCTTGTAAGACACAGAGATGCACACATGTTCCAAGACCATCAAACATTTGCCTAACATGCCTACATATTTACTGTATACCTATAGCCACACGTTCAATGCGTTGATCCATTCTGGGTCAAAACCTTCCATTAAAGTATAGATAAAGAAAATGTGTTAGTAATGTACAGCGTTGGGAGTAACGCGTTTCAAAAGTAATGCAATTACAGTAATGTTTTCCTTTTTGCTGTAACGCAATAATATAACGCATTACTAATTACATTTTGGTAATATTGTACCTGTTACAATCGCATTTTAACGCAACATTTATTGGTGTTTTTTTAAGAATTCACCAACACCATGAAACATTTCTTCACAGAAAAAAAGCCATCAGTTTTATTTCCTGTTGCTCTATTCGATGGTGGAGATGACTGCAGAGACAGTCAGGAGTTATTTTCAGGAGTTATTACGTTGCATTGAACAAGCTGTCCCGTCACTGTTCCCGTGGTCAACACAGTCTCACTCCCTACTCGTCAATGTATGACGCATGGTCAAGGACCCTGGCGTCAAGTTTCAACGAAATAGGGGTACCCTTGACGTTATTTTTCGACGAGGGGTTCCGTCAGATAGACATTCATGTTATTCCCTCACCGTCGGTTATCGACGAAAGAAAAAAACACCCCCCCGCCCCTTAACTCATTCACCATTTTTTGCTTCCCGATACCGATTCCGATTAGGGATGGCGAAAACTAAAAGTTTTCTTGACCGGTCACCGAGCCTCATTAACCGGTTAACCGTTTAGTTTAAAATATGCTACGCTATTTGAAATAACAGCCATTTCGAGCCGCGCCTGCAATTTCTCAACTCTGTTGCATCTCTCTCACACACACGCACACACACACACACCAAACGCTCACTCACTCATTCACTCACTCACTGCCCCGGCACCGCCCTTCCACTCACGTCATGTTTTTTAAATCCCCTACATCGCGAGTGTAGTGCTAACAATAATAAAGAAAGATGATGATCATCATCACCTTATCTGTTACCACTGAAATGCAGATGTAATGTGTTTCCAAATATAAGCCCATTTTATGCGGAATATTGCCTAAAAGATTGCAACAGGATACAACCAATGGATAAAACAGGCACCTTCAGAATGCGTAAAACAGGCGATTAGGCCTAACAAAATTAATTGTTTGGTTCCGGTTTCCGACCGACCCTGTCAATTAATGTGCGACCCAAATTTATTTTATGAGCTTGGGGAAGAAATGATACTAATTAAATAAATACACAAATAAAAAGTTTAAGGCAAACTATAATTACATTTTTGTAAAGCTCTCTTGCGATGCAAGATGCCCGTTTTCCTCCAGCAATGCTGGAAGAGGACCCGATGTCGCCGCAGCGGCACTTAACTTTGCCGTGTCTAGTTTTACGGCAGCAGCAGCGTGAGGACGGCGCCTTCAACCAGCCCTCACTGGCCACGGCGGCCAGCTACAGCGCTACTGCGCCGCCGGGGAGTTTCAACACGTCAGACAGGGCAGATGAAACCACTCATGAACTAAAATGTTGTGTTTAATGTCGTTCAAGAGGATGGCAACGTAGCAAGCAAACACAATCAAATGAAAGGTAAACACCCTTTAGAGTGCTCTAACGTTACAGCAAGTTCCTGGGGCTCATTGGAGGTGGCTAACAGCAGTGAAGCTAATGACAACTTCACAACACAATTCATTTGGATACAAGCGTTACATTATGGAAGATAGACGGGATTCTGAACAGCGATGCACGCACGCGCACACACACACACACACACACAGCAGAGCCGAGGTGTCTGCGTTACTTCACGCAGCACATGTAACTGGCTGGAAACGATAGCTACAGCTTTTACATTATTTACTTCCGCTGGCGCAGATGAACTAACGGTACACTCGTTAACTGTAAGGAGCCTACAATACACCCTCCATGATTAAAGAGTCAATATTTATCAATACCCACCTACCTGTTCTACAGGCAAATTTAAACATGTAGAAACCGATATTTCAGTCTGCTCTTCATGCGCTGTCCACTCTTGTTCACTGCGCTGTGCAAACAAAACTCTACTCTGCAAATAGCGACTTTACAAACAAGCTAAAATGAAAGATGTCAGTTTGTAGTCTGTTTCTTAGTTTGCAACGAATCTTGATTTTTTTGGACAAACTCTTGTAAACATAGCTGCCGTCTAAACGAACCATCCTCTCCGCTGGAGCGGTAAACCTGTGGCTGTATTATAAGACCAAAACAAATACACGTGGCTACTTAATATGCACGTGAATTACAGTACATGTTTTCAATTCATTAAGCGACAACTGTACATGTAGTAACAGGTAGGCTATGTTATGAAAATATTGAGTATCCATCGCTACTGTAAAGGCAAAAAAAAAAATCCTACTTATCCCTTGCTGCCACTGGGAAAAAAATAAAATAAATTCCCTATCGACCCATGAACTCAACAGACAACAAACCGGAACCAAACAATTTTTTTTTTTTATGCCTTATGAAAAATTGTGAGGGATTATTTCCCTTCACAGAAAAAAAAAATATTGGAATGAGATGGCTAACTGTAGTAGCGTTTATTCCAATAACTATAATTGCTTAAATTAGAGATCACTTTTTTTTTTTTAACCGACTAACAATAATTTTGACCGGTTAACCTTGAAACGGTCAACCACCGGTCAAACGGTCATCGGTTAACGTCCCTAATTCCGATACCTGAACTTGTGTATCGCCCGATACCGAGTACCGATCCGATACCAGTGTGTCATATATTTTATTATTTTTTAACAGCTGTATACTACTATCCCTGTATGGATCTGATATTATTTCTATCTTTGTGAAACATGAACAAACACAAACGATGAACGCCACAGAACTTTCTTTTATTGTCCAGTTTGACAGTCAGTTATAACGGAAAAAGAACATAAATAATGTACTTTAACGTAGATTTTCTTTAGGGCTTTATTACGTGGTATCGGATCGGTGCATAAACTCCAGTACTTCCTGATACCGATACCAGCGTTTTAGGCAGTATCGGGATACCATCTCTAGTTTTAATCAACATTATTCACGAGATATTATCATGGTTTATATGTATTTCTTTTAATGTTATTATTTCGGTCTATTTCGGCCGGGGAAGCTGGGTTGCTTTTTTGTTGATTTATATTTTTTAAACTATAATGCTACATCTATCTACATTTATTTAGATGTTATCATGGTATTAATTTCTTTACTTTAATAATATTATTTCGGTCTTATTACCGGTGAAATATTACAGTATATGCTGTAATACAGAACATTACGATATGACCCAAGCAGGACGCATTCAAAGCCGATATCCCCCAATGCAATGCGGCCATTCATTTCAAAGAATCGGGCAGTGATCAGCTGGTCTTTAACGCCAGGATCGCTTCAATATACATATATACAGTCAGTGATTGTGTCACCAGCAACAACAAGTTGCTCAGTTTTGTTCCAGTAAGTTATGAACCATAATAACGTTTAAACGAATCCGCATAAAACTCCGGAAGTGACGTAGTACGTCCCGCTCAGTGGATACGAAGATAAAAATATATAATATTCGTAATATTGATGTTTTTTTCTAACGTTGTATTTGAGGAGTTAAACAATAAAGATAGTTATAATAATAAAATACAGTTTCATGTATTTGTCTCATATATTGTGTGCTTGGCCGGCCGGTGGGTGGCCGCAATCTGAAATGGAATCAAGTCATTTCACGGCGGGCAGCAGAAACAGGAGCCGAACGAGTCCCCCTACCCATCCCGGATGAACTACAAGTGCTCAAGCTTTGTAACAGCTTCTGTGGCGTTTCTTATGGGAGTTGTAGTTTTAAAGTATATTGGTATATTTCTCATAAGTAGTTGGCAGTGTATAATTTTGAATACACCCTGGGTTTTTTTGGGATGGAGAACACACTGGTGTCATCAGATTTTAAAAATGTAATCGTTAAATAGGTGAAAATAGCTTATTACCATATTTGACATTGCTCACAGTAGGTACAATTTGGTGACCATATCTACATGACAGCTGATGTCCAGAGCTTTCTATAACAGCTGGTCTTATGTGTGTAGCACCTTATGTTGCTAAGTGACAAGCCTTCATACATGTACTGCGTTCAAGGTTCAGAGGTCAATATTTCAAAGCAGGAGTAATGTATCCTCTTCAGACTGACATATGTTCCTCTCCAGGTTGAGACTTTTCCAACGATGTGTTTGCTATAGTCCTACGACAAAGTTTTAATTTTTACACATCATGGAGACCACTTAGCAGGAAATACTTTATTGTCCCCAGAGGGATATTTGCCTTGAGTTCCAATGCTTCACAAATAACACTTGACATATTGTTTTATCATACAGCTGACATACTTACAATAAAAAACAATATGAACAAAGTGATATAGGCTAGACTGAAGCACATCACACAGCAATAATCTATTGCTCGTCATCTTTCACAAACAGTGACAAGAGCAACACAACCATGCTTCATATAATGAAGCTATTGCACATCCTCAATCTCAAACAACATTATTTAAAGTTTTAATTGAGGTAGGTCCAAATTAGGCCTATAGTTTAGAAATGTTAAGTTTACCCATATCTTCTGCCAGAGGATAAGAGCTCATACTTGGCATGGAGAATAAAGATAGAGCAGACCATATTCTGTGTGCTTGCCTGGAGAGACTGGTTTCTATTCCTCTACACAACCTTCATGACAGTCATAATAAAATGCTCTGTAATGCAGCCTTGTATAACATAAACCATCTGATTCACCGTGGGTGTCTGTTCTAAATGATAACACACACTTTCAACACGGGCCTTCCTGAGATGTGTGAGTTTTGTCTTTGTGCAGTAGGGCTGAGGTAGAAGTGTGCCAAAAATGCCAAAACACATGTTGTATATGTATACATACCCAAACAAAGCTATATACATCTTACTCTGTGAACAAAAACCTCAAAAATCTGCTTATCCTTTTAATTTCCTGAAAATGCTTCCTAAAACTAGTCCCTTCTTAATTTTGAAAAGGTAGTCTCAGTAAAGGCTACAAAGGTTAGGATGGCTACAAGCTGTAACCACGGTGATTGATGTGAGGATCATCTTCTGAATATAATAATTAATATGTTAGGCCTACCATAAATTGATATTTCAAAAAAGTAATTTATTTAAAACAACTAATAATGCAGTGTGATTTTAAATCAAACTAAGTCCTACACATAAATATACTCATGTTTTTCCCCTTTAGTCTTTGCTATTAATATTCATCAACTGCAAAATTAGAAAATAACTATGCATGGAAAATAAAATAAAAAATGCTTCTCTTTGTATATAGTTTATTGTTTTTCACAACAGTACAATTCAAAACAAATGCAAATTAGTCAAACAAGCCATTAGGCTGTATTTCTAAACACTCAACTGTAGGTTTTTTATATAGTATATACAAGGCAAATCAAAGTGCTAAATATAAAACACAATTTTTTCATTATTAGTATTTTATTGTGTAAATTCTCACGTACAACCATAGACTGTTAATAATATACAGTCTATGCGTACAACGTGGAACATTCTTTCACAGACGAGATGTGGAATTTCCACGTCACTTCCGCGGATTCGTTTAAACGTAGACAAATAAATGAAACTGTATTTTAATATTATAACTATCTTTATTGTTTAACTTAATTGTTTAATATTACGAATACTATATATTTTTATCTTCGTATCCGCTGAGCGGGATGTACTACGTCACGAGTTTCCAGCAGATTCGTTTAAACGTTAATATGGTACATAAATAACTGGAACAAAACTGAGCAACGTGTTGTTGCTGGTGACACAATCACTGACTGTATATATGTATATTGAAGCGATCCTGGCGTTAAAGACGCGCTGATTGCCGCCCGATTCTTTGAAATGAATGGCCGTGTTGCATTGGGGGATATCGGCTTTGAATGCGTCTAGCTCGGATCATATCGTAGCCTAATGTTCTGTATTACAGCATATATCTACTGTAATATTTCACCGGTAATAAGACCGAAATGATATTATTAAAATAAAGAAATGAATACCATGATGACATCTAAATAAATGTTGATAGATGTAGCATTATATTTAAAAAAATATAAATCAACAAAAAAGCAACCCAGCTTCCCTGGCCAAAATAGACCGAAATAATAACATTTAAAGAAATACATATAAACCATGATAATATCTCGTGAATAATGTTGACTAAAACAGCGGTTATTGGGCTAAAAATACCAATAATAACTGTCACAGATTTCGAGTTAAGGGGCGGGGGGCGTGTTTTTTTCTTTCGTCAATATCCAACGGTGAAGGAATAACATGAATGTCTATCTGACGGACCCCCTCGTCGAAAAATAACGTCAAGGGTACCCCTATTTCATTGAAACTTGACGCCAGGGTCCTTGACCATGCGTCATACATTTGACGAGTAGGGAGTGAGACTGTGTTGCAGAGCCAGAACCAGAGACGGTATGGACAACATCTGTGTCCCAATAGGTGACAGTACGTCAGCGCAGACAGCAGTGTGTCCGAGCTGCTGACAGATATAAACATGTCGGGAATTAATGTTTAGGCTTGTTACGTGTAAATATCATTGCATTTGATCAGCCGTGGAAAGTAACTATGCCATACTTGCACTACTACAACTGTAAGGTACTTTTAATTGAGTATTTTCATTTTCTCCTATGTAACCCGGTTGAAATGTATTCATTATTGTAAAATCTTACCAGCTTGAATAAATAATTTCATAGTTTAATAAATATAAGTTATGGTTAAAAAGTTAAGATTCATTGATCAGCAATGAAGTTATTATTTGCCCACAGAGAGAAATGCATATTGGGTAATGTTCATGTTTTACTGAATATAGCATTTAAAAGGTTAAATATTTGTTTTGTAATGTATGTGAAAAATGCTTTGAAAATGCCTGTAAGAATAGGAAGAAAGAGTTACACAAAGGTTTTGTGAATTTATTTCATTTGTGAAAGTTTTGTGAATGAGCCAATCACATTTGAGTTCAAAGTAACACGGAAGTGAGTAGAGCGAGAGAAACGTAAGGTTAACGTATGAAAACAGGAGAGGTAGAGAGAAGAAACGAGTAGGGAAAAGTGTGTTGTATGCTGAATGAGAAATACTAGAGATTAATGTTAATGCACCAGTTTAGTGAGAGTGTTAAACCAGGACTCTTATACGAAACGTTAATGGTGATAATTCTGTCTGTTTGAGTGGACTACTCAGGCTGAGTAACTCAGCACAAGAAGACCGAAAGAAGTTTAAGTTAGCTGCCGGCTAAGTGGCTAATGCTTTTCTATGGACTTTGCTAACAAGCAAGCGGATAGCAGCCTGTACTAGTTAAGCCTGTGTGGAACAGGCCTGCATCATTTGGACATTGGAAGGGTATTTCAAATTAGGCTAGGTTATTGCCGGCTATTTTATTTTCTTGGGCCCTGTTGGGGACCAAGAGTCTGGTTAAACCTGATTTTAACCAAAAGGCCTCAGATTAAACTGACCTCTGGATACAGGACACACATGTGCTCAGAGACAAAGGAATCTTGGCCTGCATGTAAACCCCAAAGCCGGGGTAATTCACACCTCTATGCGAAAGTGCCAGCCAGAATGGAAACGCCTCACAACTGGCAGGAAGTCAAAGAACTACAAGATTGTAGTCTTCACCCTTTCAAGAGTTTCGAGTCTTCCTATTGGTTCAGCGGGACCATAAACACAGCAGGGAGTTAAAAAGCCTGATCCTAGGAAAATCCTCGTCTTCCATTGCAACTCCGTTGCTGAGGGGAGCGCACAAGCGCTTGTGCTGAACTTCCATTTTCTGGAGAAAGTGGATTTTATTTCGGTGGATCCTTGAAAACGCACCAGTGTTTTCATATCTGCAGGAGAAGGACAAACAACGTTTTCTTCTCAAAGTCAACTAAACTTTCCCTTTGCTGCCTTTTTGGAGGAAGTTTCTCCGTGGCTGCTGACGAGCGCCAGGGGATTCATCTGTTTCATTTCTGTGGAAATCTATGGACAGAAACAAACGGACTGAACACACCGTAAGGAGGCTTACGTCTGGGCAGAGATAAGTAGTGTGTTTATTAATGAGCAAAGGGTTCGCTACCACTTGTTGCCATTAAGGTGATCTGATTTAATCATGTACTGGTCCATATGTGATTATTAATCTGTTCTGTGAATGTATCAATAGATCATGGTACTGTTGATGTTGTGTTAAGTAGCTTGGTAAACCGTAATCGCTACCTGCTTAATCACTCCTTTCACGGAGTTTTAATTACTGTCTGCGATAGAATCGCGAAATCAGCTGTTAGCCACTGGAGTGGTTATAATGACCAAAGTTTCCCTCAGTAAGTCAAAAGTCTCAGGCTGTCCTAACTACACGTGTGGTCCAGACCTGAGTAGCTGAGGGGGGCGGGTCATTATCGATAACTAAGATCAGAGTGCCTCTTTTCTTTACTCTTCTTCTCTTTCTTCTTTTACTAACACACACACACACACGACACAGGCTAGCCGCGTAGCTCCCGAGCTAACGCTGTAGTTTAGCCACGTGGAATCGGCTTACGTTCGTACAGAGCCAACACAGGAACTAGCTACCATACCGGCTAAGCGTGCGCGTTGCCTAGCAACCCCCCGGCTTCTTCGGCCCCTCTCCGTGCACCCAGCACCACTACCGCCCTTTTGAGGCTAAATAGTTTTGTGCAGCTCACAGGAGTAGCCATTTTTTGAGTTGTTTTTGTGTTAGAATTACATTTCGACACCGCCCCTCCTTTTTCACTCACTCTCTCTCACACACACACTCACACACACACACACAGACACAGACGTGTCCGTGCTGTTTTGTTTTTGCTTTGTTTTGGTTGTGATATTGTAAAAGATATATAAGTTTATTATTGAAGGATTATTGATTAGCTACTGATAATTGTGACGTTAATAAATCTTATTATACTTAATTAGCAGTTGCTTGTGATTATTTGTGTACTTGTTGTAATAATTGCTGGTCGATCAGGTCCGTGCTTGGATTCACCCCTTCCTTTATTTCCTTTTTAAAGGATTACCACAGAAATGAGACTGTCCCACAGTTTGATTATTGGTCCCTGACTTGCAGGGTGGTGCCCCGTTTTGATTGTTTGCCGATTTGATAAAGTTATTAATAACCATATTCATAACTTTATTAATATTGATAAAATCTGTACCCTACGAGAATCCTACAGCCCTTATGTTGTAGAAAGGGAAAGACTATTTTATGCAATAAGTTAGTGAATACACACACAAGTTAATCACTGATAAGGTTATTAGTGCAACCCCACTTATTTGAGTAATTGGATAGAAGTTTTAAAGAACTCAGGCTAGCCACCTCTCACTATAGCCAGCCACGCTAGAGAAGCGCTACACCCACTTGCCTATTGTACGTTTTACATCTCTATTTTTTTATAGAGAGTAACTTACTTTACATATTCATATTATACAAAATATTGTAAATAATCTATGATGTATTAAAGTGGATAAAGAGGAGACTTTATTGATCTGGTAGTGAAATTCACAAGCTACCTGCCAAGTCAAACTTCCGCTGTTATTTTGGTGAAAGTAACTCAAAAGTAATGCAAAAGTAGTGTAAAGCATTACAATTCAGAGACAGTAATATTGTAATATAACTAATTGCTCTCAAATGGCAGTAGCTAGTAATCTATAATGTATTACATTTTGGAAATAACTTGCCCAACACTGGTAATGTATGTATAAAGTATGTATCTACTTAAATCACTATTTAAACCAGTGTTACCTATGTAGCTACAGTATTGTTTGCTCACATTCCAGCGACCCAGGGTTTTCATCTTAATTCAATGCAGGACAGAGCTAAGCAGACATATTGGACTAATTCATGATAAGCTGCAACAGATTACATACCTTTTTTATTTATTTTATGAGTAATGGAAGGGACACATAACAATCACAAGCAGTACAAAGCTTAGGTGAGTCATAGGATGAGTTGTAATCAGTGTTGGGAGTAACTGCATTTAAGTATAACGGCGTTACTAACTGCGTTATTATTTTGGTAACGGAGTAATCTAACTACTTTTCCCATCGTTGCAACACCGTTATTGTTACTGAGAATGTAAAGTGTTGCGCGTTACTACAATTTGGTTGAATGAATCGCGAGGTGACTTCAGCTGCCTGGAGAGAGCAGGGGTGGGGATGATGACACCGTTGCATATGACTGCACGCTCAGACTACTACTACACACAAGACAGCGACGAGCCAGGGAAATTCAAAGGTAGCGTTCTCGAACTGGAAGTACCGGCTCTACTTCTCGCTCATTGAAATTAAAGGCAAGAATGTTTATGTAACATGCACGCTATGCCCAGGCAAAAATACTTTATCCTTTATCCTCTATCTTTTTTTTTATACCTAAACTGTGGCATTTGATGTATGATAATAATGATGATATGATATGTCAGCTCATAGGTGAATCATTGAACCAAGGATTTGGACACTGCTCGGGCTTGTGTCAGATATATGTTCATATTGTACAGTAAATTACATTAGAGCATGTGCATCTAAGGGGTGATTAAGAAAGATATGATCCATGTTGGTTAATTATCTGACTGATTAATTGATGAGCATAAATGACACAGACGATTGATGTGCACACTGAAGGACAGGGGATATCAACTTTGTGATGTGATTGTAATACATATCAGCAGTGTGTGACAAAGCATCTAAACAAATGAGTCACAGACATTCATTATGACTTGATCTAGCTTGTAACCTCATGTCTTCTTTAAATTGTAAAAATATCTATTATCTCATATGTTATTAATAGGAATTTTATTAGGAAGGAGAATTTATTTGCATGCAGATTTATAAAGTATTAAAGTATAGTATAAAGAGTAAGCTGACAGTTACATCACACCCCTACGCATTGCTTCAAGTTTTACATTGTGTTTATATGCATGAGTCTGTCACAATCAATGAGTTGACATACTAATCTTGGACCTTATCTGGAAATAAACCAACTTTAGTTGGCCCTTAGTCTGGCATTGTCAATATTGTACATACTGTAGTACGGTTAAGTCTAACCTGCATTATACAGTTTCTAATAACGTTAATTAACGGCAGTGGCAATCCTTGTTTTTCTGGCTAACGTTTGACAGTTTACACGTAACATCAGATACATACTATACAGTGTTACTCCTCTTATATGTAATAAAACTCTGGACATGTATGCAATGAGCTACTAAGATTACTTAGCTGTTAAGCTTACCTCGATTTATGTAGCTGAGCTAACTTTGTTAGCAGCAGCTGTGGTCAGGTTGCCGATGCAGTTGGATGTATACAGCGTTCACAGCTTTAGTCAGTCACCGCCCTCATTCCTCCCCAGCTCCACCTTCTCGTCTAAAAATCGTCACATCTGTTTTTAATGCAACCCAGATGTTAGATGTCGACGTAACAGCAACTCAACAACTCTGCACAAACTAATGGGTGATGTCACACATGCTCCATTAATATTAACAGTCTATGCATTAAACACACACAACTAGTTATTTTACAATTTTTTTTTACATACATTTGAATATACAACAAAACGTATTTTGATCAATCTTGTAAAGTAAAGTGGGCGGGCCAGTGCCACTACTGACTATACGCCTATACTGCAGTGAACTTGCCCTTCTTCTCAGAGCCTGAGCCATATGGTCAGTGTTGCCTGTGCGTGGCTATCCAAAATACCAAGTGATATTGCAGTGTGACTCGTACTGGATCCAGTCTTCAACAAGAGTACCTTGTCTCTCTTTCTAAATGAAGTTCCACCTATACAGTTGAGTGAGAGATCTGTAGGACTGCCTCCGCCCGACTGCAGCCCACACTCTGCTGTCAAAATCCCTGCACTACCATCAACCAAACAGGTCGATCCCAGATGGATACATTAGGGCTTTGGGAGACTCCAGACAGACCACAGATTTTGCCCTGCTGTCACCTGTCACCACCAGCTCAACAGGTCCCATCTATGTTAGTGCTAATAGCACATTTAAAGTTGTTCTGCATCTGCAAAACTGTCTTTACACCTTTTGGCTGTACTAATTAATTCCATCATTGCAATATATAAAAGCATTTAGTCTGTATTGTTTTCAGATTTCCCTCCTGATAAATCAAAGTTAGCTCAGTCCCTGGTGGCATAATTAGTCAGTATCATTAATTATTACTGTAATCTGTAATCAATGCTTTGACTCTCCATGCCAATTAAGGGTTATGGGCAAACAATGGCTATAATCCAGATTATTGTTGCTGTTGTGTTTAATAATTTAAGATCCCACTGTTTCTCACAAACAATAAATAAATAGATCAGATAATATAAAAAAGCACCATGTCCATTGTCCTAAAGCATGTCAGAAGATTTCAATACCTCTAAATTGAAGATGCCAAATGGGCCCACAAATCCTGATGATACGTACAATTTACCCCGCTGATGTACTTGTGCTTGGCCCTCAGCATTGTTGCTTGCAGCTATATATTTTACATAAAATTATTGATATTTATTTTTCATAATGGATCAAATCTTATCTTAAAGGACCACGCCGACTTATTGGGACTTTAGCTTATTCACCGTATCCCCCAGATTTAGATACTGTAAGTCCATACATACCCTTCTCATCTCCGTGCGTGTTGTACCTCTGTCCAAGGGCCCCACCGGTAGCTTAGCCTAGCACAGATCCTGGAGGTAACAGGTTCCAACTAGCCTACTCTGCTGTGCTAAGCAAAAAGACCGTAACTCAATTTTGGTCGAAAATTAGTTATTATCATTTTTGGAACATTAAAGCTTTATCATGTGGACAAATATCAATTAATTAATTAAGTCATTTTTCTCAGTTTCACACTCTGATGAGTTAAGGTCTTTTGCCTTAGTAGGGTAACTGCTCCGAATAAGTGCCAAATAACACCACCATGTTCCTATTTACATGTTGTGATTTATATAGTCACAGCGTGTACAAATAACAAGGTCACATGAGACAGCCATCTTCTAACTGTATATAAACTGGGAACTATATTCTCAGAAAGGCAAATCATTGCTACTCTCTGCTCAGGGCTTGTCAGGTGCTGCAAGCATATCACTCCGCCTAAGTAGCAGACTTATCTAACTCTGGGGGTTACGGTGAATAAGATAAAGTCCCAATAAGTCAACGTGTTCCTTTAAGATTTTAGTGCATGCATGTATTAATAAAGCATAATTTTAAAGTTCTTCTCCGTGAACCATCACCTTATCGTGGTGGAGAGGTTTGTGTGTCTCTGTGAACCTGAGGGCTGTGTTGTCTGGAGCTTTGTGCTCCTGGTAGGGTCTCCCAAGGCAAAGTGGTCTCAGGTGAGGGGCCAGACAAAGAATGGTTCAAAACCCCAATGAAGAAGCAAGGTAGAGATGGAGTGA
This sequence comes from Perca flavescens, assembly GCF_004354835.1. Lineage (NCBI taxonomy): Eukaryota > Metazoa > Chordata > Actinopteri > Perciformes > Percidae > Perca > Perca flavescens. The sequence continues at coordinate 15,794,076 of NC_041338.1, forward strand.
CCCTGCCCGGAGGAAGCCCGGGGCCCCCGTCTGGAGCCAGGCCCAGACGGCGGGCTCGTCGGCGAGCGCCTGGTGGCCGGGTTTGCCACGGAGCCCGGCCGGGCACAGCCCGAACAAGCTACGTGGCTCCCATCTCTCCAGCCCATGGGCCCACCACCTGTGGGAGGAACCGTTGGGGTCGGGTGCGATGCCACATGGGTGGCAGTGAAGGTCAGGGGCCTCGACGGACCAGACCCGGGCGGCAGACGCTGGCTCTGGGGACGTGGAACGTCACCTCTCTGTGGGGGAAGGAGCCGGAACTGGTGCGGGAGGTGGGCGCTACGGTTAGATCTGGTGGGGCTTACCTCACGCACAGTCTCGGTTCTGGAACCATACTCCTGGATAGGGGTTGGACTCTTTTCTTCTCCGGAGTTGCCCAGGGTGTGAGGCGCCCGGGCGGGTGTGGGGATACTCACAAGCCCCGGCTGGCGCCGCTGTGTTGGAGTTTACCCGGTGGACGAGAGGGTCGCCTCCCACGCCTGCGGGTTGTGGGGGAAAACTCTGACTGTTGTCTGTGCATATGCACCAAACAGGAGTTCGGAGTATTCGGCCTTCTTGGAGACCTTGACTGGAGTCCTGCATGGGGCTCCAGTGGGGGACTCCATTGTTCTGCTGGGGACTTCAACGCACACGTGGGCAATGATGGAGACACCTGGAGGCGTGATTGGGAGGAACGGCCTCCCTGATCTAAACCAGAGTGGTTGTTTGTTGTTGGACTTCTGTGCTAGTCATGGATTGTCTATAACGAACACCATGTTCGAACATAGGGATGCTCATAAGTGTACCTGGTACCAGAGCACCCTAGGCCGAAGGTCAATGATCGATTTCATAATCGTTTCATCTGATCTGAGGCCGTATGTTTTGGACACTCGGGTGAAGAGAGGGGCAGAGCTGTCAACCGATCACCATCTGGTGGTGAGTTGGGTCGGGGGGTGGGGAAGACTCTGGACAGACCTGGTAAGCCCAAACGTGTAGTGCGGGTAAATTGGGAACGTCTGGAGGAGGCCCCTGTCCGACAGACTTTCAACTCACACCTCCGGCGGAGCTTTTCGTGCATCCCTGTGGAGGCTGGGGGCATTGAACCCGAGTGGACAATGTTCAAAGTTTCCATTGCTGAAGCTGCGGCGAGGAGCTGTGGTCTTAGGATCTTAGGTGCCTCAAGGGGCGGTAACCCCACGAACACCGTGGTGGACACCAGTGGTCAGGGAAGCCGTCCGACTGAAGAAGGAGTCCTTCCGGGATATGTTATCTCGAGGAGGACTCCGGAGGCGGTTGCAGGGTACCGAGGGGCCGAAGGGCTGCAGCCTCTGCCGTGAAAGAGGCAAAGCAGCGGGTGTGGGAGAAGTTTGGAGAAGACATGGAGAAGGACTTTCGGTCGGCACCAAAGTGTTTCTGGAAAACTGTTCGCCACCTCAGGAGGGGGAAGCGGGGAACCATCCAAGCTGTGTACAGTAAGGATGGGACACTGTTGACCTCCACTGAGGAGGTAATAGGGCGGTGGAAGGAGCACTTTGAGGAACTCCTGAATCCGACTAATACGCCCTCTATGTTAGAGGCAGAGCTGGAGGATAACGGGGATTGTCGTCGATTTCCCAGGCGGAAGTCACTGATGTAGTCAAACAACTACACAGTGGCAAAGCCCCGGGATTGATGAGATCCGTCCAGAAATGCTCAAGGCTCTGGGTGTGGAGGGGCTGTCCTGGTTGACACGCCTCTTCAACATTGCGTGGAAGTCTGGGACGGTGCCAAAGGAGTGGCAGACTGGGGTGGTGGTTCCTCTTTTAAAAAGGGGGACCAGAGGGTGTGTGCCAATTATAGGGGTATCACACTTCTCAGCCTCCCTGGTAAAGTCTACTCCAAGGTGCTGGAAAGGAGGGTTCGGCCGATAGTCGAACCTCGGGTTGAGGAGGAACAATGCGGATTCCGTCCTGGTCGTGGAACAACGGACCAGCTCTTCTCTCGCAAGGATCCTGGAGGGAGCCTGGGAGTATGCCCAACCGGTCTACATGTGTTTTGTGGATTTGGAGAAGGCGTATGACCGGGTCCCCGGGAGATACTGTGGGAGGTGCTGCGGGAGTATGGGGTGAGGGGTCTCTACTCAGGGCCATCCAATCTCTGTATGACCAAAGTGAGAGCTGTGTCCGGGTTCTCGGTAGTAAGTCGGACTCGTTTCAGGTGAGGGTTGGCCTCCGCCAGGGCTGCGCTTTGTCACCAATCCTGTTTGTAATATTTATGGACAGGATATCGAGGCGTAGTCGGGGTGGGGAGGGGTTGCAGTTTGGTGGGCTGGGGATCTCATCGCTGCTCTTTGCAGATGATGTGGTCCTGATGGCATCATCGGCCTGCGACCTTCAGCACTCACTGGATCGGTTCGCAACCGAGTGTGAAGCGGTTGGGATGAGGATCAGCACCTCTAAATCGGAGGCCATGGTTCTCAGCAGGAAACCGATGGAATGCCTTCTCCAGGTAGGGAATGAGTCCTTACCCCAAGTGAAGTGAAGGAGTTCAAGTACCTTGGGGTTTTGTTCGAGTGAGGGGACAATGGAGCGGGAGATTGGTCGGAGAATCGGCGCAGCGGGTGCGGTATTGCATTCAATCTATCGCACCGTTGTGACGAAAAGAGAGCTGAGCCAGAAGGCAAAGCTCTCGATCTACCGGTCAGTTTTCGTTCCTACCCTCACCTATGGTCATGAAGGCTGGGTCATGACCGAAAGAACGAGATCCAGGGTACAAGCGGCCGAAATGGGTTTCCTCAGGAGGGTGGCTGGCGTCTCCCTTAGAGATAGGGTGAGAAGCTCAGTCATCCGTGAGGAGCTCGGAGTAGAGCCGCTGCTCGCTGCGTCGAAAGGAGCCAGTTGAGGTGGTTCGGGCATCTGGTAAGGATGCCCCCTGGGCGCCTCCCTAGGGAGGTGTTCCAGGCACGTCCAGCTGGGAGGAGGCCTCGGGGAAGACCCAGGACTAGGTGGAGGGATTATATCTCCAACCTGGCCTGGGAACGCCTCGGGATCCCCCAGTCGGAGCTGGTTAATGTTGCTCGGGAAAGGGAAGTTTGGGGTCCCCTGCTGGAGCTGCTCCCCCCGCGACCCGACACCGGATAAGCGGACGAAGATGGATGGATGGATGGAATTTTAAAGTTTTTTATATTCCAGGGAATGTGAAATGTTTGCAATAGAAAACCATTCAATAGAAATATTGTGATTAATCACTTGAAGCTTTATGATGGCTGGACGCTGATCAACATTTTTTTCACTGAGAAATGCAGAGAATTACAGGTAGATATCTTATTATTGCCTATAGTTTACCTCATCTTATTGAAACTTACACCCTTGCCATTTTATACTGTATCATAGTATCTTTATGCCTATCTGTATTAGTAAATGTTTGTAAAAATCAATTAATTTGCAGATGTACATGTCTGTTTATCCTGATGTGATGTTTTGTATGGCCAAAAGCAGAGACAATTAAGTCATCAAGAGCTTACTCTTACAGTGTCTTGGAATTGGATGTGTGGTGTTAAGAGGGAGTCCTAAGTCATCCATGCTAACATTTGAGGAAGCAGGGTACTCAAACATCTTTCAAGTATGTGGGCCCTGCTTGTTAATAATTTGTCTCCATTCTTTTTTGCTGCTTTCTTTATGTCAGTCCTTTCTACCAGTAATGTGAGGATGAGGAGCTATTTAATCACTACTTGCCACTGGTTTCTTCCTGTCTCCTTTCTTCACTGTCCTCTTATTTTTGGTGAATACCTGCCGTTCTTATTACTGTCATCCCAGAGTCTCATTGCTCAAAGAAGACAAGATAGTGAGAACTGCAAATCAACCAGTTTATCCATCACATCAGTTTTATTTTCCACTTAGAAAAGGAAGAAATGTAATCCAGTTTTTTAGATTCAAATTCTGGCTTGAAATTCAAGACGGACGGACGGACGAACAGACAGACCTCACAGTAGCAGTAGAAAAAAATAAATGTTTTTTTAAACTACAATTGAATCGATTTATGACAAACATAATGACTACAAAACAAGCAATTCCAGTAATGTGTTAGTTTGTTTATAAGGAGTTAAAACTTAAGACTCAGTGTGCTGTTGCTACTGTCCTGTTCCATTATAAAAGCCCAGTCAGATGGTGATCTGGTTGCTGTTTCTTTCTCCAGCTTGATAAACCTGAGGGGTCTGTTTAGTCCCACTTTCACCAATTCAAGCATTCTTTCTCAATGTCTGAGGCGGCAGCAAAGATAGCTGTTCATCTCAGCTTATTAGGGCCTGAACGCCGACAGCGGCGAAGGCCCTATTGAAACTGAAGGAATTATTATTATTATTACGGCAAATCAATTGCCTTTTTGAGGGGCTTACCCTATTCAAAAACTCACCAAAATTGGCGGTCGCATCAAGCCTCGTGAAAATTTCCGTATTTTAAGGGTTTCGGGAATAGGCGCACAAAAATGGCTCGCTAGCGCCCCCTACAAGAATAAAAGAATTGAGCCCCTGCAGTACGTTTAACATAAAAAAATTTCTCACGATTGACAATGGTCCAGGCCTGAGGACATTTATAGGCAAAAATGTACTTTTGGTCATAGCGCCCCCGACTGGCAACAGGAAATCATCCTTGAATGACAAACATCATCCAATTTACCTGAAACTTATAATATGTGGTCTACATGTGATACTGAGCCGCCCCCTATACTTTAACCACGCCCCCTTTCATAACTGGTGACCCATTTAAGGTAGAGTCTTGTGTGAAGTTTAATTGAACTCAGCAGAGAGTTTCGTTTTGATTGGTGATGGTTTGACCCGTCCCCTATGTTGTAGCCACACCCCTTTTTTATAACTTATGACGCGTTTGATGTAGACCCTCGTGTGAGGTATGAGACTTAATTTTTTATTGGTAAAGGTGTGCCCCGACCCCTATGCTTTGGCCACGCCCCCTTTCACAGCTAATGAACTGTATGATGTAGAGCAGTGACAGACTGGGAACAAAAAACGGCCCTGGCATTTCCACCCACCAGCAGCCCACCAGGGGAGGAGGGTCGCAGATAGAACTTTTGACGCACGGAAAGAACACGCGCTTTTGATAGCCCCAGTGATGGTGAACGTAAACTCCCATGCTATAAACAACTGCACCAAAACATAGACATACAAAAAAATTAATAAATCATCAGAGCCAGCTGCTCCATAATAATATAATATCTTGAAGTAGCCAAACTTACTATACCTACTCTCCCTCCTGCAGCTTTGGTTTCCATCTCTGTTGTTTCTGGTAATCCACATTCAGACCCACAGCAGGCTTGTTGTTCTGTGTTGGTTAGCTAGTTCCATAGATTCGTTATCCATGTCTATCTCTTCATCCTCCTCTTGCTCGTTTTGATCTTCCTCTTCCTCATATTCCTTACTGTCCTGTCTTTCTCCCTGGTGTGCTGGCTCAGATGTGTTGCTAACATGCTAGCTAGCAGCATTAGTGCTAATGCTAGCTGAAGCTGCACTTGATTTTAAAAACAAAACAAAGTCAGTTTGCAGCATTTTTCAACATCAGCCAAAAGTGCTCTCTCATATTTCTCTCTTTTTCTCTGCGCCCCTCCCCTTGTGTCGCTTGATGCCTCGATTAATTTTTTTGTCAACAGTATAGCTTCCAACTTCCAATTTTCAACTTCCAACAACCACGCTGATGCAGACCATAGACAGTAGAAAAGACACAAATGGTCTACTCGATTCTGTCTTGAAATTTCCAGAAGGCATTGCTTCATTTTAACTTTTGCAAACAAATATTAAAATAAAAGAAATGCAGGTAGATTTGTTTTATTTCAAACCATGCATGTTTACGTTTTTGAACATCTGATCTGAATAAGTAATTTTGCTACAAAACAATACAGACTAATGTAAAAGTTCGTGACTGTAGAGGGTAACCATGATTGTGATCGAGAGACTCATATGTGGTATAAATACTGATCAGATAAAGTTTTCATAAAGTGTGAAGGATTTGGACAAATTTGGCTATTGTTTGGCGAATGAACTTTATTATTGACGCTTGAAATGGGGCCGAGAGAAATTATATGGGCCACTGTTTACAATTAAGTGGCCGCATGGCTGTGACAATCATGCAGCTCTCTGATTGGCCGGCCGGCCCAAACGGCCCATAAGGGCCCGCGGCCCCTTTGGCATCTGCCAAAATGCCAGATTACCAGTCCGTCACTGACGTAGAGTCTTGTGTGAAGTATCATTGAACTCAGCAGGGAGTTCCCTTTTCATTGCTGACGAATTGCGGTGTCTGTAACAAGGAGCGGCATTGTTTATTTGCAGCTTTAATTCAAGTTATATTTAATGGGATCAGATAGAGTAGGAAATATGCTGTGCCTGGGGAAAAAAAATCAGTCCGGTGACTTACAGACCTCCGTCACAGCTTGGTCATATCAGCGGCAGTTAGTAGATCTGTTTAGCCACTACAGAGCTGGTTACCCGAAAATTGGTCACTTTGAGCCGGGTACAGAGCACTGCAAGCTGCTGGTCGTTTCGGCGGACATCACCGTTAGGTTTAGTCCACAAAATATGTACGTTTTGCCGCGACGAAAGTTAAGATTAGGCACTAAAACGACTAGTTAAGTTTAGGAAAAAGATCGTGGTTTGGATGAAAACACTCCCAAGGAACACACATTTCCTGGGTGAAAGTCTTTGGTAGATATCATTCATCTGTCAGCCAGAAAACCTGAGCCTCAGCAGGCAAATGATTAACACTACTCCTGTCAGAATCAATGTAGAAGCTGCCCTTTCTCAATTCCCCACAGGTGTCCCATGATTCAATGGCCTTCTCTGAAAACTGTGCATATTGGCAAACCTGACAGCGCACCACGAGCAATGACCTTAATGTGCATGCATTGAAGCATCTTACTGTAGTTCTTCGCCTAGGCAGCAAGCAGGACTGGTTATAAGAATGATCCTGTATCTTTATTAACCCTTAGCTAAGCCCTGCCCCATTGATTTTAGTCGCTGCTACTTCGTCTGTCGGAGCTAGCATGGAGCCCACACTGTAACTAAGTCCACTCACTTATATTATATAAATGTCTAATTTGAGCGTGAATATTTGAGCATTTAGCGCCTGGACTTTTATGGGCATCAAAATTCTTTTGCATGTTGAGTCATGTAATCAGTTTTTCAGACCTGTTTTTTTTTTCAACTGACAGAAGAGCTATTGTAAGGAGAGGAAAATACTTTTGGAAGAAAAGGCATTGTATTGAAAGGAATAATGCAGGTAATCCACTGACATAAGGATTAGAGCATAACCCTTGACTCTAGAAGGTCCAACCTTGAACAATGTCTTTGATTCCCTGACAGTTAAATTAATGACATTGTGACTCATGTCTGAAGCATACAACCTTGATGGAATTCAAATATATAAGAAGTTAGAAATTAGTTCAGTTTAGCTACTGTGCACATGTGAAAGTTCTAAAACTATATGGAATATAGAGAATTCTAAAATATCACTCATGCTGTCAAACCATTAAACCATTAGTTAAACAACTTGCAAGTATACCTGTCCTTGAACATTACTTGGTAACAATTCTAAAAGTAACTATTGCCTACAATCTCTTTCCCAAGTAATTGTGTGTATTTTGTCAAATTATTTTAATTGGCAGGCTAATAATAACGCTATGTCAGCAACTGATAGATGCAATAATATTGGAATGATGCAATCATAATGTTTAAATAAACATTTTAGCTCATATTCCAACACCACTGACTGATTGCCAACTTCAATAACTTCAAAAGCCCCAAACCATGGCAACAACAAACACGTCCCAGCTGTGTGCATCACTTTTTGGTTTCCCCTGGAAATGGTTCACATTGCAACGTGTTTGTGTATTTGGTTTTGTTTTCTCTATGTGCAGTGCTCCCAGGGCCACCGTACAACTCTGATGTTTTAATGTACAGTGGCAACCATGGTCTCATATTTTATATAATCTGCACTCTCTCATGTGTCTCTTAACTGTTATGAGCCTGTGGCCTGTTGCCACCCGCTCAATATGGCTGACCGTCCAAGTGATAGGCCCATTTATTCCCCTGATGTGCATCGATTCTGTCCTGACACAGCTGCAACCCCTCGTCTTGGAGCCCTACCTTGAACATATCCATTTAATAGTGCTATCCCATGTCACATTTGTGAATGGATGGGATCCATAATAGTAACATTTATATGCTACTTTAACAGATGCCCCCTCTGATATGGAACCTCCCAACATTACAGTTTGGGACTGGTGTAGTGAAAATGTATGTAGACACAGTGTATCAGTGACGACCACCAGTCAATTTTTGATTCATTTTGACCCTGTCTTGGAGATTGACCTGCTCGTTTGCTCTCTTTGTCTCTTCATTGCTCCAGTGTATGTCACATTATGTCACAGGTCTGCTATAACGAACAGAGGACCTACACAGATAGAACTGTATCTCACTGTCATCTGTTTTATCTGTGGCTGACCTCCCACCTACCTCCCACTTTAGAAAGTGGGAGGTCCCATGCTGACTCACTGAAATAGCTTACTGGGACACTTGATGGAATTGAGCCATCGTTAAGGTTATCAATTTCAGCTGTGCTTTTTTCTACTATGACAAGTCAAAATGTCTGCTGTGAAAAAGGTCCATTATGTTAGCCAAAAGTGAAATCGCTCCCCCGTGATTTGTAAGAGCATTCTGCGCTTTGATTAGTTTGGATTTTAAAACAAGAACAGCTTAACACAAACAAATAAAAACCTGGCATGTTTGAATTCATAACGTTTACAGAGGGTCGCCGTTTTGGTGGCATTACAACACATACAGTGCTTGCTCATTTTTATTTGATTAGTTAAGCAGCAGAATCCACTTACTCTCACATATGACAGCAATAAGGCTGCACAAATTAAACCAGGTTACATCCTTTACTGTCAAACTGGGAAAACAACAAATATAATGGGATTAAGTAGGCTAGTCTAAACATAACTGTTGTGTGCATGTCATAAATCTTTTCAGATTTCATATTTGTTATAGGCTAGGCCTACTTATTATCTACAGGGCCCTACAGCGAAATGTAGGCCTAATACAAGGTTAACCAGAGCTTTTCACATGTTGATTTTTACAGGCAAGAGTAGCTGGAGAGATTAGCTGGAGCCTAAAAGTGAAAAGGAAAGCTAAACGTGGAGCTATTGACAGTTGTTTGCAAATAAAATTCATAGAAGTGCACAGGATGAAGAGGAGGGAAATGTAGAAGGAGAAGGCAGTATAAACTGGAGAGACCATGAGCGTCAGAGCAGAAGAAGGCCACAGAAGGAGATGGAGAAATAAGTGAAGGAGAAGAGGAAAAGGAAGAATTGACTGTGAGGTATGAAGATGCAGGGAGAGGGACAGAGGCAGGGAGTGATCAGGAGGATACAGATGAAGACGACAGAGAGGAAGAGGGTAGGCCTGCAATTCCCCCTGGATCACATGGTATGTTTTTATTCTTTTTCCATATAAATTGCATTAAAGTAGCATAACATGTCATGCCACTGAGTAAAATAACATGTTTATTGAGTTTTGGGCTATTTCTATTCTTTTGTATAGGGTATGTAAAGATGTAAATACAGTATATAAATAGATTATCTGATGTTTTACAGTTTATTTTGTATAATCATAATTACTGATAAAATAAGACATTCTATTCTATTTTCTATTCGTCTTACTTTATCAGTAATTATGATCAAATAAAAGGTCAAACAAATGATAGAATTATGTAATGCAGTTTTACAGTTTTTCCTCTATTTGCCACACATATGGGGGTTTCCGTGTACTGTCTTCCAATGCCACCCTTCCAAGACCTTTCGCCACCCCATGTAAACTTTTCTAGGTCCGCCACTGATAGAAACTATTATAAAGCAAGATGAGTTGTAATAGCAACTCTTGCAACCGCTGCTGAAAAATAAAAACAAAAAAGGCTATATAGAAATTGATAATAATAACAATATGATGATGAAAATGTCTGATTGTATTATTATTATCATTATTATTATTATTATTATTATTATTATTATTATTATTATTATTATTATTATTAAAAAAATGAGTAAAGGTGAAAGTGTTAAAGGTGAAAGTGAAGGACACAAGGCATTCCCTCATCCTTTACTTCTGGGCAGAAATAAGTGTGAGAGAGGGAAGCAACAGGTCACTAGGCCAACACAATGTTCTGCAACTTTCATCATCATATCATTTTCTGATAAGTACTCTCATAATCAACATAAAATTGTGACATTGTTTCCCTTTGGTGTTTCATGTTGATTTAACTTGACAACCATCCGTCAGTCTTATCAAAGCCCATAAAGTGGTAAACTGTAAAAAGGCCTTCCAGATTAACTTCTTTGTCAAAATCTGCTTATATAAAGGAGGTTAGGGAATAATCTACAGTTTGAAATGGGTGTGCTACAACCATACAGCATGAGGCAATGCTGTATTCCACTTATGTAGAAGAAGAAAAACTGATGCAGTTTATAGCTGCATCAGTATTTGGTGTTTAGATATATCTGGCTTATGGGAAGCTAGTGGTGTATGTTGTTGTTAATGTTTTAGGTCATAGCACCAGTCAATAATAACAATTTTAAAAACATAACATCTAGAATATCCAAACACAATATCTAATATCTAAGTGACTAATTTCAGACCACAGCCCTCCTTCCTGTTGTGCTATCGTTCAGTAACCTTATTACCTGGGGGTAAAAACTATCCCTAAAAAGTGTTGTGTGCATTGGGATGCCCTGCAAACGTCTCCCTGATGGAAGGTGGGAGAAGAGATTGGATGCAGGATGACTAGAGTCCTGCATAATACCTTGTGCCTTTTTAGTGCTGCATTTCCAGTAAATGTGTTGGAGCGATTCAAGTGGAACCCCAATAATTTTAGATGAAGTCTTGACCGCTTTTGTCAGAAGATTAACCACACTACAATGTTACCTGTCAGTATACTCTCAATTGTACAGCGGTAAAAGTTCTGTAGAATTTTGAGGGACGTACTGTATTTCTTAAGACACCGCAGAAAATAAAGCCTCTGGTGTGCCTTCTTAATGGCACAGCTGATATGGAAAAACCATGTGAGGGTGTCTGAAATGTGGATACCTAAGAATCTAAAGGTGTTAACAGTTTCAACTGGAGAGTTGTTAATAAAGACAGGTGTATGTGTGGGTTTGTTCTTTCTAAAATCTATGATGACCTCCTTAGTTTTCCCCACATTGAGAGACAAATTATTTCTGTTGTACCACATGATCAAATTACTCACCTCATCTCTATAGGCAATTTCATTGTTGCTGTCAATGAGTCCTATCACAGTAGTATCGTCTGCAAATTTCACGATACTATTAGTGGGGTGTTTAGCAATACAATCATAGGTATACAGACTGTATGACAGAGGACTGAGACAGCAGCCTTGTGTTTAGCACTATAGAGGCTGAGTATGTAGCGCAACTCTAACTGTCTGGGGGCTGCTTGTTAGAAAGTCCTGTATCCACCTGCAGATAGAATTGCAGAGGCCCATGTCTAACAGCTTAGATGCTATTGTTGATATATGTCTTCACAAGCTGTTCAAAACACTTCATAATCACAGAAGTCAATGCTACAGGTCTAAAATCATTCATACAGGTGGCTCGTCGTTTTTTTAGGCACAGGAATTATGATTGATTTTTTAAAACAATTTGGAACCACACAAAGAGAGAGTGACAAGTTAAAAATGTCCGTAAAAACAGAGGCAAGTTGACTATAACATGTCCTTAAGACTCGTGGAGTAATGCCATCAGGCCCAGCAGCCTTCCCGATTGTCACAGATTTAAAAACTTTACGTGTGTCAATGACTGAGACCTGATGTGCTTGCCTGCTGAACAGATTCCCAGTTGGAGATGATGTGTCTATGGGTGTGTTCCTAATTGGAAGTGCTCTGACGTGCAAATGCCCAGTTGGAGATGGTCTCAGCGCAAGTGTCTCAGCAGCGCATTCAAAATTAGCATAAAAAATGTTCAAGTCGTCTGGTAAGGAAGCAGAAGTTGTTGTGACGCCACTAGGTTTGGCCTTGTAGCTAGTAACCGCTTGTAGGCCTTGCCAAACGCGCCTAGAGTTCCCTTCGGAACAATATCGCTCTATCTTGTCCCGGTGTTGTTTTTTAGCGGACTTGATTGCATTCCTGAGCTCGTATCTCGCGTTCTTATAACGAGCATCATCCCCAGATTGTAATTATTGACATAAATATAACTTCATGGTCACAGTGTACCGTGTTTGAAATTAATATATATATATATATATATATATATATATATATATATATATATATATATATATATATATATATATATATATGTATGTCACGTCATGGGGTGGCAGTAGCTCAGCCTATAGGGAGTTGGAGTGGGAACCAAAGGGTTGTTCAAGTTCCCGTATGGACTGGTAGCTGGACACGTGCCAATTCACCTCCTTGGAACTTAAGAAAGGCATAGTCTATATCCTTGAGGTTAAACTAACGGGATTGCTCCTGTGCCACAAGAAATTCCGCCGGATGCATGTATTTTCGCCGATTTACGTTTCCTTCCGCTTTCTTTTTTGTTGGAATTTTAATCTCTGGTGGATTTATGAGGACTATGAGCATGTTTTTCTCCCATCCTGGAATGCTGGCAAAGCGTGACTAGGAAAGGCACAACTGCTTGGGGCTCCTGTCCATGGGCAGCCGCAGCCCCCTCATTCTGACAACTCCCTGTGTTTATTTCAGTAACAACAGAGTGAAACAAATGTAATTACACAAAGAATAACAACAGAAACAGTGCATTAAGTGTGCTCATTAGGTACAAGTCTACTGCCAATTCCTGTTGATTTTTTTATTTTATTTTTATTTTTATGTAATACCCAGAAACACAGTAACATCCATATATTCAGCCCTAACTAAAATAACTAATATTATTCCAGTGGCCAAGGGAAGGTTAAATCTTCTGACAAAGTACAGCTTGGTCTAGAAATGAAAAGAATAGAAAATTATATGACTTTAATCACAGTCATCAGAGCCAACTCTGGCTTCCATGGGGCCCTAAGCAAACTCCTGCTATCCGTCATGGTCTTGACAACATTGGAAATGGCACTTTGACATGGGTGTCCAGGGCCCTTGGGTAGTGTGGGAGATCTATGCAAACAGCATGGTGTAGACACACAAGGCTTTAAAGAAATAGAAATGAACATAGGGTCAACTCTTGGAAGGAATTCTTCCCACATGACAATTATCATAGATTTGTACATGATGGGTTGGATAAACACATGCATGACCATAGCACTTGATGCTAGGGACTCATAGCCACATGCCATCACCGTCCAACAGCAACCACATAAAGCACAACTAATATTTGTAAATAGACAATACAGCATCATTTGTGTGGAGTTGAGAGAGATGCGACTAGAAAGGTCAGCACTTTCTAGAATCTTTAGGATCTAGAATCTTTCTAGAATATTAAGCAACGTCACACAACCACAAAGAGACACAAACCAAAAAATATTTGACAGCCTATAGAGCATTTTGGAGTGTGCTGCCTCTGCTTTCTTAACAAGAGTCAACATGACCTTCACTATTTAACCTTATTAAGCGCAGTACAGTGTGCTGGTTGATAAAGGGGTCTGCAAATACAGTCGTTTTCACAGGGACCGTACACACTGATTTACATCACAACAAAAACGTATATTTAAGCATTTCACCGGTTCTTCATTATAAGAAATAAGAACCCAATTAGCATGAGACAAACAAAAAACAGGTGGTAAACAGAACAGCATAAACTCCTGTATAATATATAGTAATTTGAGCTGTTAATTGATTAAAATCCTAATCACGATTAATCGCACGAGTGTGTGATTAATCACACGTTTTATCTGTTCTAAATGTACTTTAAATGGGATATTTTTTTAAGTTTTAATGCTCATGTGGTATTTCAGACTCAGCTACTCTGCTGGAAACTCAGTTCACATCGACAGTAAGCAGTAGCTGCCTGGTGTCATTTCAAGGCGATTTAATGATGGTAAACAGAGCTAATAGCAGTTCCACTGCGCTCTGGCATGGCACTGGTTGGCTCCTTCCCGAGTCATGCTGCTTGCTTTGTTCTGACAGTATGTTCAGGTTGAAGCATCAGCAATGACAAGAGGCCAAGTTGACAGCCAAACAGGCACATCAGTGTCAGGCTTATGACAGCTCTGCCATGCTACACCCGGCCAAGGGCCTTTCCCTGATCTGCTTGTCGGGAGTTTCACAGGTATGCACACCAAGTGGCCAACATGAGCTTGATTCACAAATGCTGACTGTGCTCTTTTTCAAGTAAATGTTATAGCACAGATTGAGCTTGTGTTGTAAGCTTTCTGCTAGGTGAGAATCTGATCATTCAAATAGAAAATAAACTTTTTTTTTCATCCATTGCAGAGACGTGAGTGCAGTTGTCACATACTTGAATAAGGGCGCATTGAAACCAAAGCAAGGGATCCAGTGATTCCCCTTAAGGTTGTGTGGTAGTGGGAGTGTCACTAAATGGCCCATTTGTATGACATCCTGTTGTTTTCTTCTTGAATGTAGCACAAGTGAAGAATAAAAAGTGAAGTGTCTTGGGTATTAATATACAATACCAATAACTGTGTCAATAACTCTGAAAGACTGCAGATTCAAGCAGTTATTATTGATTCATTTTTAAGTTGTTTCTTAATATTGCAAATGGTATAAAAAAACTGCCTGAAATAATGTTAATGCTAGTGCTCACACTCACTCACAAGTACTTTACTTCGGTGATATTAAACCAAAGAAAGTGACTTTACATAATGTATAATAAAAAAAGAACATAGAACAAGGAGTCACCATCAAGAGGGAGCAAATTCCACAGATAATGCAATGTTTTGCTACAAAGGTTTCAAATAAAACAATCTTTTTCAAATCTTTTTTATTTCAAATTGCTCAGACAATTATGATGTTAATGCACTATATCAATGTTCCTTAAAGCTCTTTTTAAATTAGCTAATGTCAAGGAATTTAATTTGCCAAGGATGAATCAATGAATTTTCAGGACACTGAGATGGTGCAATATATGATTTTTATTCATTCATGACAAAGATCTGAGTTATGTCTGCAGAAAAAAACTGAAACTTTGTGTGCAGTGCAACAAAATTATTAACTGTGAATAATACTAAAACACACCTCACCTCCCTCCCTCCAGCCTACAGCTGTTGGAAATAATACCATTTAAAAACAAAAACCCGTTACCTTGAATGGGTTGTTATGCTATTGCATTCTTCTACAGCGGGGTTCTTCAAAAATATTTAAGCCAAGGTACTCTTAACTAAAAGAGAGACGGAGCAGGGACACCCTACTACATATATTGTAAAAAATGAAGTTGCATATGAAACTGGGCCTACAATAAAGCCTTTGTATATACCTTTTTAGTGCATAGCATACTAAGCTATTAAAGTAATAGTAATAACTGTCAGCATGATTTTATAAATCATCTTTTAATGTTAACCATACATGTGGCACAGTGAATTCTTATTAACTGTGTAATCTTAGTGACTACTTTACCCATAGGCCAGTAAGCCTATCATCAATGGGGATATATATTTACTAATAACATGTTGGATTCATGTTAAGACATTTTGATTTTTGAAACAAACTTTCAAATATTAACAATAATTTGGAGGCCCCCCTGCAGTAACTCTGAGGACCCCCTAGGGTCCAGGCCCCCCTGTTGAAGATCTCTGTTCTACAGTATGGTATGACAAATTTGGAAAGTCAAGAAAAACACTTCAGTATCAGACTTACTGGCAACTTACTAGTTATATGCATAATAGTTAGGTTACAACAGTTCACACAAAGGATGGGTTTTTACTTCTGGTTTTCTAACACACTAATTTACCTATGCATGTGGTGTCCAAATTTAAATGTAAACTCATACAGGACAGCAGAAAAGTAATTTGATCGTATTCTTTAGCATCAAATAAATATAATTTATTTTTCTCATTCAATATTCTGTCTGAGCCACATAACAATCTAGATTGGAAGAAGGCTCTATTAGGCATCAGCTCCTGGCTCTGTCAGCACACCACCAAAGTATGTGCAGTGTCAGCAAAACAATATTGTCATTGCTGCTGGTTAACAGTATTAGTGATTGATTTTGCTCAGTTCCCCAGTTAGGTCTAGAATTAGACTATAAGGCATATAAGACTTTAAATGCTTTCCTTCAGCCAGACACTTGTAACTATCTTAGTCGGAATCTGTACCTTTTTTTTTTTAAAGCTTGATGTCATGATAATGTATATGTGTAAGGATTTGTAATGAAAGACACAAGCATAGGGGACACTGCATCAATAATATATATATTTTTTTAATTGTCATTGTAATTCTAATTGTAATGTAATTTGCTGAAATCTATGCTGTGCACTCGCCCCATTGAAAATGAGGGTCTTCCCCAATGGGCCCCGAGTTTAAATTAAGGTTTGAAATGAAATGAAATCATTAAAGAAGAATGTGTCGCAAATTAAGTTTATTTGAGAGTGGAAAGGATATCAAAGTCTTGTGTATCTTGCCTTTTCAAGGATGTTAAATTAATGTTTTAAACCCATTAGATAGAAAAATTCAGCTTTTATTTATACTCACTGAGTTGTAATCCTATCCTCTAAACCTCTCCATTGGACATCCGCTCCTCACCACTTCGATTCAATCAACTGACTACATGATGGGTGGTCACAACTGCCAGTTCACAGCAAGGATCTGTGTTTCAGGGCTTAATTAGTGTGAACACTGACACAGTAGTCACACTATTGTTATCCAAATAGCTAAGATTCCATATTCTGTACGTTTTTCAGTCAACTACTACTCATGCATGCTTTGAGCTACAGAAACCATTCAAATATCAAAATGCCCAGCTCTTTAAGAGTGTGATATTGTTCTCTTGTCCAGCATTAATACCTTTTAAATATTAGGTTTTTTCAACAGATTATAACAATGTAATGACAACCTTGGGTAACCAATAGTTGCTTGTTTGATTCCCGTCTAGGACTACTAATATTTGTACTAGCTGCTGCAACTACGAAAATTATTTTGTGATATTTTTGAATTATCATTGTTTCAAAGTAAAATTTCATCTGCCTCTGTGTCTGCCATTGGCCCTCACTGTCTCTTCACATAATTAGACCACTCAGTGTTACAACGCATGCCAGTTGTCCACCTGATGTGGGACTGATGATTGGAGGTTCAAATCCTGTCCAATGCGTCCGTCAAAAAATAATAATCGTTTCAAACCACACATGGTTGATTATTGATTAGACCTGCAGCAGTGTCTGATTGGTTTTAAGATGTCTCACTCTTTAACTGTGAATAATTTCAACCTTCTGAGCCAGTTTGACACAAGGATAAAGATACACATACACAGACATGTTAAAATGTTCCACATCTTTCAAACATTGAGTTTTATTCAAGTTTTCTATACATACACACGGTAACCCCCCCCACACACACACACACACACACACACACAGACACACAGACACACACCTTATACTTCAGATGATACCTCAGATGACACCTCCTTTAAAGGAACTTAATTACTTGAGAGTAAGCTACTTTCAATGCTTACACTTCATCCCCATGACTTTAAGAGTTTTCATTCCCTATATCGTACATTTTTCAGTCAACTCCTACTCCTGCATACTTTAGCTACAGAAACCATTCAAATGTAAAAATGTTCAGCTCTTTACAGTAATTAAGGATGTGTGTTTGTTTTCAGCTTTTTTCTTCCTTTTCTACTTTTTAAAATATTAAGCTTTTGGCATCAAGGTTTTTCAGGCTATACATTTCTGTAATGCTTTGAAAAGCATTTCAGCTGCCAGCATTTTCTGCATGAAATGCATTTTCTAGTTGGTATTAATATTACATTGTGGCAGCAGTTTGACTGTTGCCCCTCTCATCAAGGGGGAAACAATGTTAAGGCTGCAAATTGAATTTAAGGTTTACAAATTATCTTATTTTTCCTCATATTATTCATATTTAAAGTTAATATACTTTAAGTATTTTAACATTTAGTGCATTATCTGTGCTGTAGTATTTATTTCAACACTTCATATGAAAATATGACATCTACGGCATCCTGTGCACAGAACATTATCAAATATTGATACACCCAGTTTGCAATTTAGTTTTTTTAAACAGCGTTTTCACTTGTTATGCTGATCCTGGGGACTGTTTGGCATATTTCTGCATCTCAAACTGATGCTGTTTTGTACCGCTGACTCTCTGCAAAATGGGGATGTAGGCAGGAAAGAGAGAGGAAGGTGACTGAGAGCAAATAATTCAGCTTTAAAATAAAAATGTTTTGAAAGACCCAAAAAGAGTCAGACAGAAATTCTCTGAACATGCAAGCTCTTATGGTGGTCAAAGTAAATTTGTCGCCATTCTTCTCACAAATTAATCAATGAATCATCAACAGAGCAGTCAGATTCTGTTTAGGGCTAAGGTCAAATCAGTATTAAGGTCTGTGGGAGAAAGATGCTTTATTGTTTTTCTTCCAATAATCCACTATGTGACCCTGTGTGACTCTTACTTCATTCCACTTACATCCCTAAGTCCTTTTTCTGTGCTCAGAAAAGCGAAAGCTCTCCTCCAACATTTACCAGAGAAAGGATGATTTCTCTCCCCTAGCCTGATGATGTAGTCGTGTCTGTGCCCGGAGTGTGGTTGGAATTTGAATGTGGCCATTTTTGCACCTATCAGGTTAGCTTGTGAGCTTCTGAATCTAGTCTACAGGTTCAATGAAAATTAGTAAAAATGTGTCTGAATTTATGTGAAAGATAAATAACACAGAAAAAATATCGATGATAATAATAACTCAAATTACAAAACTTGTTTGCCACTCCAAAAAAGTTATATTTTGAGAAATATGCTTATTAGATATGCATCTGCCACTGCCAATGGGGAATGTCATCTTATTCGTTGATAGGCCGATGGCAGTCAACAAGGTGAATATCAGCCGATACCAATGTTTGGCCATTGAATCGTGCATGCCTACTACAAACACTGTTGTCAGTTGTAATTGAAATATTAATAGCTGACACTTTTTCCAAAGCGTTACTTATCAAATGACACACAAAAAGCTTTGGCTCTCTTCAGTCCAAATGAATTACTGCCTTATTATGTTGTTGCATTGCTTAATGTTTCAAAGTCATTCTCAGTCATCATCGGCCCAGGGATAATTTTGATGCATGACAGTGATTATCACAAATTACTTGATTTGTGTATTTATTTTTAATGTGGCAGCAGTTTTGGCAACATGTGATAAATAGCCTATGGTATGTGCACATTAAAGGTATTCCTGGAAAAGATACAGATCTCCATTAAAGCATGCACGCACACACACACACACACATGCACACACACACACACACACACACACACACAAGACAAAAGAGGATATCCAAACACAACATTCATCACTGATGCGTCCTTTATGCCCTGTCAGTGTCTCAGCACAAGAATTTGAACCAATACTTTGCTCTTGTCATAAAGTGTTGTACTCAAGATTCTATCAACAGGGGAAAAAATCACCAGGTTGCCACATGGAGGTAATTTCCTTTTGGTCTGAGCTACTGACACAAGACAAGGTTTTTGAAAACAAAAATTGTTGAAGCGCCCAATTTCAAACTGAAAGCACACCTTGCCACCCAAGTGACACCTTGGGGGAAGGTTGTTGAGTAAAGAAGAGGCAGATCCTTATGTCTCATCGTGACATCACCCATGACCCATTACTGTCTGTGACATTTAGGTCTCTGGTTCCCCTAGCTAGATAATTTCCAGCCAGCCCGAGGTTAGCCTCAGGGCACATTTGTCTATAGCTCCACTGGCCAGTACAAGCACTTGGCTTTTGATCAAAGCAGAGGAAGCTGGTCCACAGAGGTAAAGGAGGTTGCTCTCTCTTTATTTTTGAGAGGCAAGAGGGACATAAAAATATATTTAAAAAAACATATAAGTAATTGGTTGATATAAAACATTATAACATTTCAGTATCATCTATGAAATAAATTTCCTCTCTTCTTTGGTTTAGATTCTGATTAAAATGCCTCAACAGCAACACTTGCAGGGCAGTCTAGGGGCCAGAGGACAAAGAGGAAGATGAGTTCCTCCTTTCCTCTCTTGGACGATCGCAGGGCGGGATCTCCTATATCAATATAATATAAACATCTGTTATTTGCCAAAACACGAAATATGATGCTCCAAGGGAGGATGTCCATCCTAACCAATCAACAACCAGAATACATGATTGCGTTGGTTCAAAGATAATTTCATCTTCAATTCTGAGGTCGAGGAACTGGCAGTAAAGCAATCGAGATTTATACAGTAGCATATTAAAATAAATTGGAACGTGTAAATTACGAACTAGCATACCTTTAAACACATCACTAAAAAATACATATTATATGTACTACACAGAGTTTATATTATATATATTATATATTGCATCTGAATAAGACATCTGTTACCCCCAACTGGCACCGTCAGACACTGCCTACCAAGTGCCTGGGTCTGATTTTTGCAGTTATCTGGTGAAGCAAGAACTAAAAAAAAAACTAAATGTAATGTAATTTGAACTTCTTTTGTATTGTCAGACACTGAGAGTTTAAAAAACAATCATCATCTTGTTTTAATAAAAAAAAACTGAAATGGGGATTTCTTTAAGGACATCTTTTTAAAACCAGTACTCTTTGGAAGTGGTTTCAGCTCATAAGATGATGATGTAACACGTTTGAGGCTCCTGGAGAAAAACAAATGGCAATTGTCACCATTTATGCCCGGTCGGCGTGTATGTTAAATAGGAATCTCTCTCTCTGTCTTTACTAATGTGAGCAATTACTCAGTGGGACTGCTTGGGTTGAAGACAGTGATAAAGGTTTTTCAGACGATAAAATCATAGGGATACAGACAATCAAGTGCCTAATCACCACGGGTATGGGGGCCAAATTCTATGAAAATTGGAAATATCTACCTCGCAAATATTTGTAATGACCAGTCATCAAATGCCTCCAAAAGCTAAGAGAAACCAGCAACAGCGAACACAACAGCTGTGAGTGTGACAAAATGTTTGACTTTTAGACTAAATCTGCAGTGCTGGCAGAGATGGTGGTCTATATATTAATGAAATGGTCTGCAACAGAATACCAGTGCCTCCAACACAGAAATTAGTTAATTTATGTTTATATATTAATAGATAAGGCGGTTCTGCCAGAGTTTTAAAAATTCAAACCAGTGGTGTGAAGTGTCAACTAGGGCTGCAACTGACAATTATTTTCTCGATTAATCGATTAGTTGTTTGGACTATAAAATTCCAAAAGATGGTGAAAAATGTTGATCAGTGTTTTCCAAAGCCCAAGATGACGTCCTCACAAGATGTTTTGTCCACAACTCACAGATATTCAGTTTACTGTCATAGAAGAGTGAAGGAAATAGAAAATATTCACATTTAAAAAGCTGGAATCACAGATTTTTTTCCTTTTTTTTATAAAACAAAATGACTATATATATATATATCCTGATCGATTATCAAAATAGCGATTAATTTTTTGGTTGACAACTAATCAATAAATCAATTAAACTTTGCAGCTCCAGTGTCAACTCTCTGTTGTAAAAATGTAGAACAGTCCACAACTAGTCCAAAACACATTGTGCGTTGGAGGATTTTGAACCCAATTAAGTTTGTTTATTTGTTATGCTGCTCTTAAGGGTGTTAAATTTCACTCCAGCAATATCAGATGAGACAAGAAAATGAGCAAAAAACAACCAAAGAGATTGATTTTAAATTACACTTTTTCTTTCTTTTTAATGAGGGCATAAAATATCTTGTTATATTATGATCCCAGAGATATATGGTGTTTATTCACCCAATAATATCTTGGGCATGTCTGGCCTCTGCTCCAGGTCTGGCCTCTGCTCCAGTGCATTCCTCCTCAGGGGAATTTCAGACTGGCTGGAGCCCTGGCTGTAATGAGGTGGTAGCAGTCTGCAGAAGAGAAATACCATGAACCAGCAGAGTCCGCTCTAATAAAACACCCCAAAAGATCTTGGCCCTGGTAAACACGAGCAGTTTGTTAACTGGTTGAGTGACCAACACATGCTGTCGTATTTAATGGTTATGCTCAAACAGGAAAAGAAATATTGATAATGTGTGTGCAGCTCAACCCCTCTCTAACTAACTCACTCACTAACAAATTAGCCAGAGGAAAATAGAAGTTATTTAATTTGTGTAATTTGCAGTTTGTTATCGGGGTTTGTTTCTCATTTGGTCTATGACCATGCTCATATTGTGTGATTTCTCCCTAAAAACTCTCCCAAAATCATAATTTCTTGTGTCTGACAAATAGATTAACCCTTGTGTGGTGTTCATATTTTTGTTACACAGCCAATGTTCCTGGGTCTGGTGGACCCACCACATTATTAGGCTTTTAAATCAATACAACCATAACAATGTTTCGACTATGTGCGTCAGAACTTTGAACAAGGGAATTATGTTGGCATGGTATTACTTGACCTACAGAAAGCATTTGATACTGTGAACCACAAGATTTTGATTTCTAAATTACAGTGCATGGGTTTTAGTAACTCTGCACTCACATGGTTCACTTCTTACCTAACAGATAGGACTCAAGTCTGTGATGTTGAGGGGACCCTCTCTGATCCCACAGAGTATAACGTGCGGGGTGCCCCAAGGTTCGATCCTGGGGCCCCTGTTATTTTTAGTATATATAAATGACTTATCAGCTGTGGTTCGGTGTAAGTTGCTATTATATGCTGATGATTCTGCTTTACTCGTCCCAGGGTGTAATGCAAAAGACATTGAACATACTCTTGGTATAGAGCTAGAGTCTGTCAACCAGTGGCTGGTAGACGATAAGCTCTCTATGCATCTGGGCAAAACTGAATCAATCCTGTTTGGTACAAAAAGGAAGTTGGCAAAATTAAATACTTTAAATGTGTAATAGGTCTGAAATTGTTTCCAAATCCAGTGTCACATATTTGGGTTTAGCATTGGATCAATCACTTATAGGTGAATCCATTGCAGTCAAGGTTTTAGCTAAATGTGCCTGTAAGTTGAAGTTTTTATATCGTAAGACAAAGCTTTTTGATTTCTCTGTAAAGAAATTATTGGTATTAACTTTGATTCAATGCCAGGTAGATTTTGCTTGTTCTGCATGGTTTTCTGGGTTGACTGTAAAACTTAAAAACAAATTCCAAGTGCTGCAAAACAATGTTATTCGGTACCTATTAAAAGCACCCCACCGTACTCACATAGGTAGGGAGGAGTTTACAAGAGCTGGTCTACTACCTGTACATCTAATAGTAGAACAACTTAAGCTGAACCATATGTTTAACATTGTTAATCGTCATGCCCCTAATTATTTATGCTCTAATGTAACCATGGTCCACATGCAGCATAGTCATAATACTAGGGCCAGCATCCGCTCATGCATAGTTCTTAGAGCTACTAATGCAACTAAAAATTCTTTCTTTTTCACTGGTATAATGGCATGGAATAGTTTGCCTACTACTATAAAACTCCTATCATCACGAAGGATTTTTAAAAACACAAGTAAAGCAGTTTTTATGGAACAAGGTGAATATCTATTGATAAATTGGTGAGTTTGTGTAGCATTTATATTATTATTTTTTTTGTTTTTCATTTAGTTTGTTTTTTACATGATGTTTATATTTTTTTAACTTCCTCCTCCATATTGTATGTCTTTCCATAATGGTTTGTTTGCTTTTGTATATTTTTTTACATGTGAAACACCAAGGACCGTGCTGGAAATAAGTATTTTACTTTAGCATGTTATCCTTTGGATTACTGTTTTATTGTCTTTATCCAGAAATAAAAAACATAAAAAAATGTATGTAAAAATTCTTAACAGATGTTTACTTTTACCAATGATATATATGTCATTTATGGTTCATATTTGCCATTTACCCCTGTGAGATCACATTTATGATCATATGATCATTTTCATTTTTTGTGAGAAAACAAGGAAATTCAATTATAAAAAAGGTAAAAAAAAAAAGAAACAAGATTTTTGATCATAATTGGTGCTTATTTCTTAGAACTTAATCAGAACAGGTGAAAGTGCTTGAAATGTAACAATTTTGTAATTGTGTGTGGGAATAGCAGGTGCAGAATGACAACATAGTTTCATAGCAAATAAATATTTATTTATGCTTTGTGTGTGATTAATTGCATTAACTGTAAAATATGATTTGTATTTTCAAATGTTGTGTAATGTGAAGTAATGTCTTTGTGCGTATGGTGTGAAATGTGATGTTGTAAATTGTATTGTTACATGATAGATTGTAGGACCCCAGGAAGAATAGCTTTTAGCTTATGCTGAAGCTAATGGGGATCCAAATAAAACAAACAAACAAAAAACCTACAATTAAATACACTTGGGTCCAGTAGACCCGAACACCTCATATTTAATAGTTATGTGTAGGGGGGTGTACCGTGTGCAGTCATTGAAAATAAGTTATTTGTCATGTTCTTCACAGAAAATGAGCCAATGCCAATGAGTTTGAGTTAGACACAATAATAAATAGCATCATTTTTCTTTTAGCAAACATTGAAAACACCACACAAGGGTTAAGTTCCCACACCACACTTATTGTTCATTTCAATATGGATTCATTAAAAGAAAAAAGAAAATACATCCTGCAAATAATTGTCTGCTCATTGTCCCCTGTCAATCAGCAATAGTTTTCAGAATTATATTGTGTAAACTTTAAACTGAAACATGGTTAGAGTAAATGTGACAATGGTAACCAGTGAAAATATGTTTGTTCTGTGGGATTTGTGAAGTTTGGTTAACGGTTTAGATTACAAGCCACCATGTACAGCGTAATTACTCCGGAGTTACAGTGTAATTTTTTGTACTGATGGTGCACTAGTACAGTAGGTACCGATACTTATTACGTTGTATGTTGCGTGCTGTGATCTAAAGAGTTACCGGAGTTTGGTATAAAAATAAACCTCCAACAAGGTATAAAACTTGTTTTGCTAATTTAGATGAAACTGTTAGAAAAGGAAATGTAAACATATATTAATCAACAAATCTTTTTTTGATGCAGCATGTTTCAAATCTTGTTGGACACCCATGTTGTCTAACAACCTTTTTTACTTCTGTCTGCTCCATAGAATATGCACCAGTCAATGGTTTTACTGGCTTCAGTGCAGAGGAGCGATTGTTTGTTTTTAGATTTTTTCTAGTATGATTACTGGGTGGTGGGCGCAGTGGGTTGATGGCTCTACAGTGCTTATGTGAGGATACCATGTTCCAGCAGCGTGACAATTTACAAAAGAATAAGTGCAGAAAGAGACAACAAAAGATTTGAGAGATTACCACTTGTAATACATGTAAACACTCCAACACTACTTTTTTAAGATTGTTAGATGTGGGTACAGAGTTTATATGCATTTCTTCACCTGTCATAGTTTTTCACAATTATTCTTGTTGTTGGCTGCTGCCTAGCAAAATGAGCAATCCTGCATTCCACTTAGACTCAATTGCCTGAACGGCAGGGGTTTGAGTGATTGCCATTGACCAATGTTAATAAGATTTGAATTAGTGCTTAAATATTACATACTGTGTGTGTTGCAGTGTAACAAGAAGTTAACAGCTACATAAAGTTACTTTATTAAGTGTGGTTGCACACTTTCCACAATAATGTGAAAAATGGTATTGTTTGTGATGAAATTATTTTTCTTTTGAAAGAAACCCTAATGTAAAGTTGTCCTTACATCGCTCAGTACAAATCTGTGTGAATTATTTGAGGATTTGAGATTGTGTGGGGATATGCAAATTGAGTGCCATAAACCAGAAATTATGTTACATTTAAAATCTGGCTCCAGATTTCAAATACTGAGTACCCACACAGTTAAACATGTTTTTGTTTAATTAGAAAGTAATTACCCATGTAACCTCTTATGCCCTTCTTCCTTTCGACCTATAGTTACCCAGTAAGTATTTTATTATATATTTGTATATTATTACACTGTAATTTGACAGCTGTCTAAAGTGTTACTTATGGGTTCCCAAACTTGATTTTCTCTTTCAAAGTACTGTGTCTTCCCACAGTTCAATTCCCCAAGACAAGGCAACAACATGTTTTTTGGAAATGTGTTGATTTAGTTAATATGAAATGCCTAATTTAAGTATACATTGAAGCCCTTGAGTAAATACTTAAACTAAAAAATAGAAAATGCTTTGCCAGTGTTCTTACTTATGAGTTAATGTTACTCTTTTTAACAAAAGTCACACAGCCAAACTAGGTAATCAGGTAAGTATCCAGATACCTGCTACTGCCTCCCTACTTACTCCAAACTTCACACGGCATGATGCAAACACAAACATCCAGGGCAGGAATACCTTAAAATGACTAATAAGCTGTCTCTGCAGCCTCTATGAGATACTTTGCATTGCAGAGTTCAATGTTTGTTTCTTGAGACACAAGAACAGTTTTATGCCTCTTTATAAACATTTTCATACAGACTTTGAAATGCCATTTTATAAACTCCAAAATGGCTGTTATATCCATTTTTTCTCACTAGCATCCTTTTGTTCACTCTCCTTTTCACTGTTTGTTTTATAAAATATAATTTCAGAATTACCAAAATAAAAAAGTAAATGAATCAACTTTTACCAATGACTTTGACAGATGACTGCAGTACAGTGTAATATGATGTAATACACTACAGAATACAAAGACATTATTTTCCTGTGAAGCAAGTCCTATGTTCTAAAATACAATCAATACTGAAAAATGAAAAGAAAATGCCTCAAGCGAGCTGAGATGTCTTCTCATGTTGTCACATATGATGAAGCAGAAAACAGATCTGTTGTAGGAAAAAGAAAAAAAGAATCGGAGGACAGACCACAGAAACATGGTGAGGTTGCTTGGTTATGTTCTGTAGATTCCTTGGGGATGCTGTCTTTTTATAATAGTCCATCAGCCACAGCTTTAGGGCATAGGCTATCAGCAAGGAGCCCTGCTGAATCACATTTTAGCTTAAGAAAATGGGACATATGGACATGCTGTGTGCTGCTGAGAAAGAAAATGTACTTAAAACTGTCAATGACTAATAGAAGTCTTGATTAGAGAAATGTATGCCTTGCAAGGTTGGAACATAGTGGTTGTAATAAAAGCAATAACTTGCTGCTCAGACACTATCTCTTAGTGTTCTTCTTGACAACCCAAAGCATCGCTATGGAAATATCTCTTGAACATCTATCAGTTTCACAGTGCTTGATGATGACAATGAAAAGTGTTGAGTAATTATAACAGCAAGCTCTATAAACACATTTCTGCAGATGAATGCATAATCTGTAGGTAATGGGACAACATTTTGGTATGGTCTGGTTTCCGTTTGTAGTTTGTTTGTAGTCCGAGTAGTATTGACCAATCATGTTTGAATGGGCTTTGGTTGCATGCAGATAAACAATGAAGAAAAAAGAGGTGGATCTATATATCTTGGCTATAGTCTGACAGTCGTAGACGTCATCGCTCAACTCCAACTCCATTTTTGTGTCTCCAGTTACTAATTGGACTATAAATAATGACTGGCACACAGAAGGAATTAAGTCCTGGCTCAGAATCCCCTAAATATTGGCCAATGCCCCCAGAGGCTAAATCTTCGTCAGACCGATAACAGTTTCTGAGATTGCTCTAACAGTAAAGCCCAAAATGCAATAGGAGTGAAATTAATGCTGCTAACAGGCAATGTGAAGCCTAAAGGGATTACTGGTAGGTAAGACGAATTCTGAATGTTGCTACCAAACACAAAACCATAGTGTACATGAGGTTAAAGTTTCTAATGCAATTAACTGTTGCCACTGCTAGAAAACATGCAGAAAACACCACTAGTGGCTGGCTAAAAATAACTTACAAATTATACATGCATGGATGACACACAAAATATGATTGTATGACATCTGTTAAATACTCTAATATGTGTCCATTGTTTATTTTGACTTTATGTTGATATTCATACATATTTATAGAGCAGACACAGAGCAACATTAGCATTCATTTTGAGTCATTATTTATGTTAGTTTATTGTACCTTAAAAATGCACTGTAAATCCATTATTTTCTCTCCTTTCAGCTCTGTTTTGGTCTCCACTAACTCCTGAGGGAAATATCTTGTTCTGCAGTAGCTGAAATACTACATTCACCAGCTAGTCACTAACTTTGTCTGTCTGCCGTTTGGTGTTGGACAGGTAGTGTACACCCGGTATTAGTGTGTGGTGCGGAGAGCTGTGGTCTGTAATACCAAAATAAAAGATGCTAACATACATCGACATTTTCAGCCATAGCTGAATTGGATGCTCGATTGACATTGAAAGTTAATTATTTTATCTGCTTGCAACTGTTAGACTGAGCTAAAGTGAGCTAAACTGAATCAATATGTTAGATTAAACATCAACTCAAGTGTGCACATTACACATTATAAAACACACACACACAAAGTTTTATCTAAATCATTTGATCTCTCTCAACTATTCCTTTTTTGGATTAAACATTGATCAAACTTCAAGAACTGCATGAGCAATACAGAGTGATAGAAAAAGAGAATAGGGAGAAAAGAGAACAGTTACAGGATACACATGAAATCCACTCACAGGAAACCAATAAATATGAGTTTGTGAATGATCGAGTGAGTCAAAGGGCAGATTCATGAGACTCTTTGACCTGGAAACCCTTCTCAGAGACAGTTTTCAGCACACTTGTTTTGTACACCACAATCACTCGTACCTGAAGGCAGACCATAAGTGTCTGCTCAGCCTTCTCTCTCCCAGTGATTTATTTAGCAAGTGAAAAGCCCAGTCAAGTGACTTCTTGAAAGATGGGAATTTGTCTCCCATGTGCTTAGAGTGCACCCTTGTAATGTGTCTTGTGTTCGTGCTGGGTTGAACAGGAGTTAACCTTCCCTCTCTTTCTTTTATCTTAGTACTTACTAATAATGTACTCTTTCTCACTTTCTTTTCCCTTTGTGATGTTCAGGACATTCTGTGAAAGGGTCAGAAGTCATTTAGTTTCTCTTACTTTGACCAAGGTCTGATGTGCCATTAGCCATAGCTTCCCTCTCTATGTCGGTCTTCCCTGTTGTCAGCTCCATTCCCTTCAATGGTCACGCTAAAACTACTTAAAAGGCACTATCAAACCCGTATGCCCATGCTCTAAAAATGAATTATGTCAGAAAGCAAATTTGAGTTGAAAGCTGGGGTGTTTTCCATGTCAACGCTAAAGCCTTGATGTCATGCTGTCATAGCATAAGCTATTTAAGGCTGTACTTTACCATCTGGTGCTTTAAAGTTATTTATAAGTGGAAAAAATACAGTTGGGAAATGTGTTTGTCTCTATAACTTTCTGTGGAATTGAAAGCCTACAGCAAAAATGACCTTGAGTAATTCAGGGAACCTAGAGCTGAAAGGGTGCCCTGCTAAGTCAAGTGTATTTCCAGAGGATGTTTAGGTCTACCTGACTTTGTTTAGTACAGAGTAAATTGCACTAAATATGATTTCACTCGCAACTTTCTCCCACAGTTAGGGATCTTAATACTGATAGTGTTGAACACTATATACATGGTGAAAATGTAGGAAACAAGGCCTTCCTGCAACATAACATTCTCGTTCTGTTTCCCTCGCCTATAGGGAGAAACAGGTTTGACGCACCCATACCTCTGTATCTAGGCCCGCCTTAACCTGCCAGTAGACCCTGGGGCTGAGAGGTTTTGCTGCCCCCCACCTTTACACTATAAACAATAAAAATACATAATATCCACGTTTGTCTACACAGCAAAATATGTATTAGTTTAATTCTGACAACAGTAACTTGTGCCTCTCTATGACCAAATCACTTAAGCCTACTTGACCATAAACACTAAAGTCAGTCTAACAAATAACAAATAACCAGTATTTAATAATAAAAATTATATGGAATTTACAAAAATGTATACACCAATTTATGGTGAAATAATTATTTATGTAAAGGAAACATAGGTGACAAAAACATAATAATATAATGCACTAAGGCTCTCAAATATGTATTTGCTGTAGATCAACTTATCATTTAATGTGCTCAGTCAACACACATCTCTCCCTCCTCTTGTTGGGGAACTAACCTCAATGATACATTAGCCTAATTACTTTTAAGTAATTTATAAACCCCTGGACTGTAGTAGCTCAAATGTGTTTCAACACGATTTCTGCTCATGTTTAAAATATTGTGCACATTCAAAATAAAACTCATCCGATCTGTGTTCTGAGATTTGGAAGAGTTGTGATACTTTGAGTAAAAAAAAAAAAATATTTTGAAAATAAAGTCGTAACTTGATACAGTCACAATATCTTATGAAAAAATCCACCTGCCCTGAATGAGACAAAGTTTAGGGAAGCACCTGCACGCTGCTCTGCATCGGAGGTAAAAATCCAAAACTACGGCGGAAATATATGAAGCATGCACGCATCACAACACTTCTCCTGCAGCATGCACAGCAGAACACCTCCATTATAATCAACAGAACAATAGTTACGTATTGTAACTCCAGATTCTATGAGTATGGGCATAGCCTTCTAAGAGCTGTTGCTATTGGGTTTGTCCCTTGCGCATGCATACTTGTCATGAAGATTTCCCTGCACAGGCTTCTCTTACGTCCGCAGTTACTGTATATTATACAGCTGCGAGACCAGAGATCTGCTCTAAAAGATTAGCATTTTTCTTCAGCCAATGTTAGTGAAGTAGGTGACCTGGATGTTAGAGGGCTATGCCTATACTCAGAATCTGGAGTTACAATACATAACTATCGTTCTATTTCATATAGCTCTCAGAGCTGTTTCTATTGGATTAAGGGCGAAGCTGATGTATTCAATGCCACCTGTAACACCAAAATCCACAAGCAGATATCATAGACTAGCTCCTCTTCCTTCTCACACTGTACAGGTTTTTTTTTTTATGTAACAAAATTATAATGTTTCCTTAAAAACCTGATAGGCTATCTCCATGACTAGCCGGCTTAACGTTGTGAGGCCCTGCCGCATGGATTCTGAAGGTGCTCCATAATTAAGATTATTAATTAATGCAAAGCACATTCCTCACAGGCACTCTGGTGCAGGAGGATGGAGACAATGGCCTACCTAATCTAATAGCTCCTGGCTATTTCTAATAGCCGAGCTGAGTGTATCCGCTGCTGTCATGTTGTCTTTTCTTATAGACACGTCTACCTGACAGACTCAGAGCAAAGTGTTTCAGCACTTTAGCACCCTGGCAAGATCCAGGCAATGTGGAGAGATGGAGGATTTCACCATCTCCCTCCCACAACCTGGGACACGGATTTACCCTGCCATCCAACTAGAGGTGCGTCTGTGTCTGTCACTTGTGACGTCACCCTCCCAATGGGAACCCCCAACGATAGAGCATGGGGGGATTCCACAAGGCCAAGTTTGACTGTAGAGAGGAAGATATGGTCAGCATGCAGCTCTTGAGCCGTGTTGGGTCAAGGCGCAGGCGGCCGGACCATCTCTGAATTTTTCCTCATGGGCAATGTGTGTGTGTTTACTCATGTCCTAGAGGAGCCACTATGTGACTCACGGGCATCAACACCAGCAGACGCATCACTGACAGCGCTGACACCACCCTGTGAAGCGCAATGTGTGACAGCGAAGAATTTAATGCATCCAGCCTGGTTTTCATAGTGGTGGAGTTTATGTCCACACCAGATGAACTACCGCCTTTGAGGTGATCGGCGGACCCTTTTGCTAGTTTATGGCGAATTCAGTATTTGTAGATGCTGCACAGCCTCCAATGTGTGGAGTGCAGCTCTCTTCTCAGAGGGTGTCATAAGGATCAGGTCGTCTAAGTAAAACAGAACCCTGATCCGCCTCGATGCATTTGGAGGGTGTACGATGGGCCAGAGAGTAGCCAAATGGCAGCTGGTTCTCTATTGAACTCCCAGGAAGGAGAAGCACAGGAATGTTTTGTGTGTGGGGAAAAATACCAGGGGCAATAGGACCATCCAAGAGCACACATCTGCTATTGGCTGGGAGTTGTAACCTGTGCAGGCAGATGTTCCGCCGTGACACGTGCAGCCAGATGTCGATATAATTCCGGGGAAAAGACAAAGGCTTAGCGGTGATGGCGGAGACAGCAGAGCGATGTTGTTCTGTGCCGTGGTCGCCTAGGCGGCACACAGGTGCGTGCAGTCAGTGAAGTGGGCATGGACCTGATCCCGGGGAGACGGTGTGGCGGTGTGGGCTTCCGTCGGCCGATACAGCTTTCGGAAGCAGGATGGAGGCCAGGCTCTGCTGTAGTGGCGGGACCACTGGGAACTCCGTTTCCGTGTCGCCTTGGTTCCTGGTGAACGGTGCATATTCTTACTCAACATTCATACAGGCTGAGAACATAACCTTAGTGTTGGGCAGGGAGCCCGCCTGATGTGAAGGAGAAAGCCGCTGATGCGGTGCTCCCCTTCTGGGACAGAGACAGCCGCATTGGCGGAGCTCCGTAATCCTCTTCTGTTTCAAGCTCAAGTTGCCCGCCAAAGAGATCCCCTTCCGTGATGTCTGGATGTCGCCACTGGAGGTATCCTTACCTTATCTGACTGTCCCCCCAGTTGCAATCGTCTGCCGCTTCAATTCCTCCGTCTGTAAGCGGGCACAGAACTGCCGGCAGGGTGCCAGCCTGGCGAATGGGGCCTAGGCAAATCTTGCAGCTCGGGTGGAGATCTGGCGGCAAGATGTAGGCGGTCCGTCAATCAGTACACAGGCGGACACCGCTGTTCTTCGAAGTCTTCAAACTGCTTGTTGCTAATGAAAAATAGGGAGAAGATCTCTGGTCTTGCAGCTGTAATATACTGTAAATGCGGACGTAAGAGCAGCCCGTGCAGGGCACAATGGCACGAAAGAAATCTTTACGACTGCGCATGTGCGAGGGATAAACCCAATAGCAACAGCTCTTAGAGGGCGAAGCCTATACGATGTAGGCAGTTTATTTTTTTTTTTTTTATCTCTAAGTAACCTCTTTCTTCTAGGCTACTGCTCCCATCCAGAGAACATGTGCTTACTCATGTGATGAGTATGAATGCTATGATAATGAGCTAATGCAATTATGGTCTATCTTGAACTAACGTAACTTGCCAGATGTTTACTAAATTCAAGAAAAATACTGTTATCCAGAGATCATGATTGCAAAATATTGTAGTCTTTTTCCAAATTTGGTGACATGGAGTCTTCAGTCATTCCCTATACTACTCCTTTTTTTTTCTTCTCATTTTCTAGCAAAGGTTTTTGTTATTGTTGCAGCTCTCTATGAATTACTAGGTCAGTGAGCAGATGGCAGTGGTATGAGGTTATTATCTAAGAACAAAAGGCTAATTGAGCCAATGGCTGATGTGAAAAAAAGCGATGCAGGGTTAAAGAAGGCTTGCCCTGTGATATTGAACATCAAAAAGAATATAAAATAGATTTAGGCCTTTAATTTATTATTGGCCTCCTGAGTTTTTTGGTGCTGGAGTCGCTGATTTGCATGCCAAGGTTTTTTGTTCTCACAGTACTGCCAGACTGAAGTCTGGGATATTAGGTTAGCTGGACATGCTTAAGGATGTCACTCTCTCAAGACTCTTTCAAATAATTTTCCTTAGTCAGTCAGCATTTGTTTAATTGCCCATCACACTCCAGTGTTTAAGAAAACAAAACAAAATCTCCACTGTAGTAGTATAAGGCCATACCTGTACCTGCTGTTCACACTCTCTCTCCTTCAGTATTATCCACTGTTAACCACTTCTTTTTCACTTTGTTCAGTCTCCTGTTTCTTCCTTTCCTCTCTCCATTGTTCAGCAAATCATTCTCACTTTTAATATAAGCTTCCTGAATGTGGATATTTAGGCCTACTAGTGACAATTGTATTTTATGCTTTTTTTTCTTCATGTATAGTAGATTAAATTTAAAATCCTGTCTTCTAAAGTATATAAGCTTCTGCCTATTGTTGGTTTTCTGCTCGCTCTGCTAATCCCTGGTTGACAGCTTCTGCTTTGCAAAGACCTTGTGCGTGGGTCTCTCTCTCACTCTCTCTCTTTCGCGTGTACAAAAGCATCCCACTTCATTTTTTTTTTCTCTCATAAAGGTTTAGGGTTTGTTAACTTTCACACAGAAGACAGAGCAAAAATGTGGAATGATAGAAATAAGTATAAAGGCTTGAGTGAATTACTCATATATTGAAAATTCATGCGAATTTTCCCTTATTTAAAATTTTTGTTAAACATAGACCCTTTTTTGATATTGTAAATGCACCACCTCACATAGAATAAAATTCACTCAAGGATTGTATATTATAGAGTGTGGTCTAGACCTACTCTATCTGTAAAGTGTCTTTAGATAACTCTTGTTATGATTTGATACTATAAATAAAATTGAAATGAATTGAATTGAATTAAATTGAATTGAAGAGAAACACTATATTAGCCTAGAAATTTAGACGCACCCTATTAGCAGCAAATGTAATTTTCAGCCAGGGGGTCTAGCAACTCTCTGTTGGCTTGCAAGCTGGAAAAGCCAAACTCTAGCCCGGCCAATCACATCTTGTATAGAGTTGGTGCGCAGGCTTAACATAATGACAGCAGAGTTACGGCGGTTCCGCGTGAATTCCCTGCTACTTCAAAACAAAGATGATGGCTGCTGCTACTGCTGGCGAACAGCAGTCTTTCAAAATGGCTTTAGCCGCAACTCTGGAGACTTGGAGTTAAGCTTTTCTTTGAGAAAAGAACAAAGAACGGCACTGAAGTCATTCTTAAAAAAAGGAAGATGTGTTCGGAGTTTTGCCGACAGTATACGTTTAATCTATCAACTAGCGTTGCTCTGGTTGGTTGTAGCGCTATCCTATTGTGTGCAGAGGTAGCCGTTTATCCCGCCCCTCGGATTGAGCCCTGCTAATGGTGAGTTCCCAGACCCAACATCTTGATGTGGATCTGGCTTGTTAGGCTAACACTATATCAGAACAGTGGTAAAATTGGCCTTGATTTTGCTGACTAATTATTGCAAGAATAGCGTGCCTTCCTCCCTGTGCCATTCTTTCTCATGAAAAATTAATGAAACCAAGGTCATGTTAGGAGTAGGAGCCCACTGTCTACTCCATGTAGTAAGAGTCAGGCAGACGGTTTCACTGCAATTTAAACCACGCCTGATAGAAGAGGTTAACCTTGACCCAAGCTTCACATCATCTAATCATGCCTGACTGGTCTCTCAGGTTGACTCACCCAGCAGTTCCTTAGTACAGTCATGTGTGACCACATAAACACACACACATTTGAACACCTGAATGTGTGTGCACTAATATACAGTAAATCATGCACACATACAGAAATATGCAGAGCTGAATCAAGCAAAGTTAGACAAAGTGAACCAAAAGTTTAAAGAAACACTGTGATACTGTTGGTTTACTGTTGGTAAAATAGAAATAACAATCTAATTGTTTGAATTGCTAACTCCTTAACTTTGCTGTGAGCCTCTGAGATTTCTTCACCTTTTGTGTTAATGTATTAGGCTACATTTATTTAGCACGTTCTGAATAAACATGTCAACAGGACCATTTATTTGTTTTCTAAATTATAGACAAAATGGAAACCATTTAAACTCTGTGTGTACCCACGCTTTTTTTCCTAAGTAAACTTGCAAACTTATAAGCACAAATACAATTTCAGTGCATTACTTTTTACAGTGATTAAACTTGACTGACAAGACAGGAAATTGAGCCACTTGTTGAAGGTCCTGTATTCAACATTCAGAACATGAATGTAGCGGTAAACAAATATTTCCTTTGTAAAAAAACAAAAGTGGAGTAATGGCGTAAGCAGAGAATTGAGTCAAACCCCTCTGTGTCTGTTGTTATCCAAGTGTCTCTTTTTCTTTTGGTAGCCGGTCCGGCCACACATGCTTTTTAGCGCATTTGAGCGCATGTTAGCAGTATTAGTGGTGTTAGCAGTATACTGCTAAACACAGACACTAGTTGTTTCCATTCAATTGTCAATCAAATTTTAAGCAAACTTTTTAAATGTCAGAAAAAAGAAGTGCACATTAAGTGTGTTTCCATCAACTGGTTTGAAGTAAATAAACTAGGCTACAGCATAGTTTCAAGATATAGGTTGTTAAAGTGGTGGTTACTAACCAGAAACAAAACAAATCACCATGGCTAATCACCATCTAACCGCATCTACATGAGAAAAATAGAGAGAGGTCTTCAGGAATTTTGTTCAATTGTGAAATCTAGACGCACCCTATTAGCAGAAAATCTAATTTTCAGCCAGGGGATCTAGCAACTCTCTGTTGGCTTGCAAGCTGGAAAAGCCAAACTCTAGCCCGGCCAATCATGTATAGAGTCGGTGGGCAGGCTTAACATAATGACAGCAGAGTTACGGCAGTTCTGCGTCCCTGCTACTTCAAAACAAAGATGATGGCTGCTGCTACTGCTGGCGAACAGCAGTCTTTCAAAATGGCTTTGGCCGCAACTCTGGAGACTTGGAGTTAAGCTTTTCTTTGAGAAAAGAACAAAGAACGGCACTGAAGTTGAGAATGGTTGCAATTGGCCATATTTCAAAGATGTCTGGGGACAAAGACACTTTATGGAAATATCTGGGAAGACACAGACAGCGGAAACAGCTGATCAGTCCTAAATGCCTACTCAGCAAAGGCATTTCCATATCAATAAAATTGTATTCATAGTATCAAATCATAACAAGAGTTATCTAAAGATACTTTACAGGTAGAGTAGGTCTAGACCACACTCTATAATTTACAAAGACCCAACAATCCCACAAGCAAGCGTTTGGTGCTAATATCCCATTTAGCAAATCAACTTTTTTTAAACAAAGGCAATAACCATCTCAAGCAAACCTAAAACCTTTTTTGCATAATAAAGGAGGTTTTAATGAGTTTTGCTGCGCATAAAAATAGAGGAAACACTATTAATGTGTAGAGTTCATACCTATAGACCTCAGCCAAAACACAATCTAACTCCACCTATTGCACAACCACTTTACTGTATAGCTGAACCACTTCAGTGATGTCACTGTCATCAAATAATCGTACATGATTAGCAGGTAGTGAAGTGTACAATGGTAGTGTTTTTTTGCATCATTTCCTATCATAAAACCTGCTCATATACTCAGTGTTATTATTAAAGATATAAGGTAGATATAGGGACCTATTTTAAAGATCTGAAACGCAAGTATGAAACGTGAAACGCAAGGAGCTTTGTGGGCGGATCTCGGGCTCGTTGCTATTATACCGGCGGGATAAATGACTCTTGCGCCCGACGCAAATCTAAAATGGGTTGGTCTGAAGTAGCTAGGTGGGGTTTGGGCGTAACGTGCAGTAAACCAATCAGAGCATAATCTCACATTCCTTTTAAGAACAGGTGCTCTTGTTCCATGGCGGATTGCTATTATGACGAGGATGCCTCAAAGTAATAAATGGCCGTCTTGACCGGGTGGCGATGTTGCTGCGGCCTCTCGGGCGTATCTCCACAGTATGGAGAGGATTGCTGCAGCCATGGAGCATGGGCCTCCAAACGCACCACCTGCTCCTGTTGTGCCCCTTCCTCCTGCCCCCACTCCATCTCCGTCCACCCGCTCCACCAGAAGCGCATCGCGCATTGCCACTCCAGGACCAGATCCCACGTCTCCTTAAATCCTCTAATATTTCCTCATTTATGTCATCAACACATGTGATTCATGTAAATGTTGTGTAAAACACAACAAGTCAAAAAGAATGCTGCGACTTTTTGAGGACTGTATTGTAAAGTGTCTCCTGATCTATCCAAACACCTGAAGCCATTTTCAGTAATATTTTTCCTTGTAATTATGTATGGTTTGCTAAAATGAGAACTGCTGCGTCCGTGTAGATGAGGGAAGCAAAGTGTATGCGTGTTGTGCGCACGCTACATTATGGCCAAGAATGCGCCCCTAAAATAGCATCTGAATAACGCGCCACTGACTTTAGACCAGGTTTTTCCTGGTCTGTGGCGGAATTGTTTTCTGAAACTGCAAAATAGCACCAGGGAACGTTTGCGCCGTAACACGCCTCCTCTTTTCGCTGAACCACCCCCAGGAGCGCAAATACATTCCCTAATTTACAGACGTGCGTCTGTGGAGGGAAAAGTCCGCTGTGCGTCGGGTGCAAAATAGGAATGATACATGCGTCGGTGTACAAACGCAATTGCACTGAGTGCAAGATAGGGCCCATAGTGTCACAGTGACATGGCAGATAGTTTGCACGGCAGTTGTATTCTCGCAATATCACAAGATCACGCAAGAATTGATCAAAATGTGGTTTCTAAAAAAATGCAAACCCAATGTGGACACATGCATGTTTTGGGTAAAAGAAAAATAAGAGCAGTGTAGGGAATGTTCATTT
This sequence comes from Perca flavescens, assembly GCF_004354835.1. Taxonomy (NCBI): domain Eukaryota; kingdom Metazoa; phylum Chordata; class Actinopteri; order Perciformes; family Percidae; genus Perca; species Perca flavescens. The sequence continues at coordinate 15,832,569 of NC_041338.1, forward strand.
ATGCTTTGGGTGATGGTGGCGCTCATATGGCTTAAGTTTTTAAGTTTTTAATGTAATCTTAACCAAACAGCTTAAAAAAACAGTGGTTAAAAGAGCCAATGGATATGTCGAGATTTCATTTAGTCTTAAGTAGTGCTCTGTATTTTAATGAATTCTTCTGATTCTCTAATGCTATTCATGACCAGCCTTTCAATGAAAAGTCTTTAGCTAATGTTGTACTTCTATACTCTTGGGAGACAGAGTGTGACAGCAGAGAGCCGTTCTCTGCACACATTTAAACCCAATTCCAAAAGTACAATTTGTCCCTCTTTTCAATATACATTAAACAGCCCAGCAATTGACATGAGGCAGTTTTGTGATAATAACAGAGAAATCAGTTGAGCATTCACTGGTGCATTCATCCTGGGGAGGTGGAAAATGGGGATATCTAATGCTTTGGCCCAGGAGATTTGTTAGACAGACTCGGATCTGACCACTTGCCACAGGGTGTGGTGTCGTGTAAACATCCACATAGGCAACCCTGACCTTTCACTATTTTTTTTGTAGTTGTTGATGTTTTTGGCCTTCTCTCTCCTCTGTCACATGCCCTAGCCCCTTGAAACCATGCAGCGGATGGCACGAGGCATTGACCCCGAGGCCTCGCTCTAATATTCATGAATGCAGAGAAAGCTGATTTAATGCAAGAGCTATTTTTTCTCCCCTTAGAAACAAATATGTGCATTAATAAAACACTTGTGAATTATAAATGCATTATGATAATGGTGTAAGGATTTATGATAACACAACTCAATGCTCAACCCTATGTTCATGTCACTGGAGAGCAAAAAAATGCATAATTATGACCTTACCTGCACTCTTGATATACATAGCACATGATTGAAAAAGGGAAGGCAGCAACTGTATGTATTTTTTTCTTAAATAAAGATAATTATATATATAATTATAATTATCTTAGATAAGTTGTTGGCGTGACTCATGTTACATTTCTGCATTAACATACTTTCACTGTTTTCTATTTTCAGTAAAAAAAAACTATGTACAATATATGTACGAAATGTAATTATTTTTCATCAGGCCTTATTATTACTACACTTACCGAGACATCAATAGTTGAAAAGAATAAGGTGAAACAAGGAAACTTTCATGTCATACTAAATAAACATTCATTAACGGTGAAATCAGTGGGTGTGGGTTCCCAGGTAGAACTATGACCAATAAAGTCATGTTTTACATATTACAGAATAATATATACAGAAAGTAGATTATATAAAGGTTTGACATCCTTGCTTTTTAGTCACTTTTAAGATTCCCAGCTTTGTTGCATCCCATTCAGTAAGACTCTGGCAAGTGGTAATGTGAAAAGAAAATATCCTCTTGCTTTTGTTGCAGGCTTTGCTGGCTCTCAAATAAGACGCTGGCTCAAAGTAGTGCCTTGAATTGGATTATCTTAAATACTTAGTTGCGTTATTGATTTACTCATCCTTTCCATTAGCACTTAAGTGAAAGAGAGGGATTTATACAGTATGCCAAGTTCATTTGGGGAGAAAGATCTGGGAGCAAGTCTATAGTTCATCACACAAAATAAAGCTCGTTTTATGATTTGTCAGATTCCACAGCCTTAAATCAAACACAACCTACAATGTAATGTTACAATTTAAGCAGATGATTTATGCATTACACAAGTTATAAATTATGTAAGATCTGCACATTCTCTACAATCGGCTCGTGTCAACCTGCCTCGCAGTAACGTCAATGAACAACACAGAATGCTGTATTATAGATAAGCTTTCTATCTTGTATAATCACACTCAGTAGATATTTCCTGTGCCATTAATCTTTGTTTGCTGTCATTGTCTTTGTTTTCAGCCTCACTGTACTTTAGCTCCTCTCATCTAAGATTTACATTCAATACAGATGTTTATCTGAATGAAAAGTGATGCATCAAAATTCAAAAGTCATCAAGTCACTATGTTGCTTTATTAATGTGATGTGATATCAGCAATACACAACTGTCTTCTTTGCAATATAAACACACAGACTTGTTGTAGGGTGCAACAGATCAAGTGTATATCACACATCTGCCCTGTGTTGGCAACTACTGTTTGCTGTATTGGTTATATTTAGTGAAGTTGGATGTTTGCTTCTGTTAATCTACTGGCAGATTTAGGGTTAGGGTTATGGTTAGTAATATATTAGGGTCAGTAACACAAACTGTTTGATATAAGTGATATTTAGCCTGTTCTTAACACTGAGTAAAAGACACAAGGAAGGCTATAAAAATGCATCGTGCCTTTGGTCCCTACAAAGTATTAATAATATATAATTCCACATAGTCTAGTCTGAATTTTGACTTAATTCTTCTGTACTGTAGTACTTTTGCCTTCATGAAGTTCATCTAATTTTGCAGGAAGCATTGTTCTACACCTACATGTGATTAAAGTGCCATTTCAACACAGAAACACTAACCAAACCCTAATTTTGATATTTTTTATGTGTGGCCTGCTCAAGAATGATGAGACCGAACACAAAATTATTTTTGTTGTGGCCACAAGTGTTGCCAATTCAACTATGACCAGTAAACACAAGTGTTGCCAAATCAACTATGATTTAAATCTTAAGGATTATTAGGAAATATCTGTGACTAAAAAATGTCACAGTGCATTTAAATCCAACTGAAATCACATTTAGTGATTAGTCTTCCCCCTTTGCAGTAAAAAATAATGTCAATGTGTATTTTTAAACAAACTTGCGCTACAGCCGACAAGTTATGTGTGGTCAGCAGCGGTGTTGAAGCTTAAGGACAACACCAGCATCTAACTAGACAGACCAGCGACATTTGCAAGTATGTTAACATGCTGTTTATGTTTGTTTGTTCTTATACTGCACTGTAACTTTTATTTACATATTTTATCTCTCAGTTCTTATACTGCACTGTCAATTTTATTCTTGTCTTTTATCTAGTGGTATACAGATAATGGTCATATTTCTGAGAATTTTTCCAACGCGAGTGTGACATAGATTATAACTCAAAAAACACAGATGTGACAATAGATTATCCGTACAAGGACCACATCTGTGAACTGGTCAGATTTAGTCTGTGAACTAGGTCAATAAGAAAGACAACGTCTGTGAACTTGTCAGATATTTCTGTGAACTTATCAAGAGACAGACTGTGAAGTGTCCCGGATTTAGCAAGGTTTACTGAGATTAAACTAAGCTTTGTAGCGACGGCTACATTGTAGTGAAAAGTAGAAGAGTTTTTTTTTTATCATTTTTACCTGCACTAATGTTTTAATTTGTTTTTTAATCATTTTTACCTGCACTTTAATGTTTTAATTTGTTTTGTAATCATTTTTAACTGCTCTTTAATGTTTTATGTAAAGCACATTGAATTTCCCTGTTGCTGAAATGTGCTATACAAATAAAGCTGCCTTGCCTTTCCTATTAACATGCTGTTGAATGCGCTGTAGGTAAATATAGCTAATTGGCTAGATAGCCTGCAAACTGACGTTAGCAATGGACTTTTCTCTAGTGAATGCTTGTTTGGTGTTTTATTCAAAAAGGTAAAATGCAATCAAGACGTTTGTTCATGTGTGTTCATGTTTGTAAGTTAGATAAGAAGGAGACTTTAGCAGGAAAGCTAATGTTGGTTGTTGCTCAAAGTCTTGTGTTGTGTAGCTGCTGTCTGGCTCACTATGACCATCTGCTCTGCCTATGCGACAGTACTGCTGTATGCAAGATTTTATAAGCTGTTATGGTGTCCATGTAGGTAGATGGATACCAGAACTGTATTCAAATTGATGCAAAACTAGGAGGCGCCATCTTGAAACCAAAAACTAGAAAACACATTTCTTCCCTTTTGGTTTTCTGATTATTTATTATTAAGTTTATTTAATTGCATTACTCTGGGTCAGTGTATCATTTGGTCATTCAATTTTCCTTTCATAAACAGGTATTAAAAAACAAAAAATGAGTGGTTGTTTGAGTTTCATTTAAAAATTAAAAAATTGAAATTGAAATACAAGGCGTTTTTCCTTTTCATGGTCAGAAGGGGATGAGAGATATTTAAAATATGCTTTGATTTTCATTTTCTATTTCATATAACAAAAAATTAAATCACTAGAAAACCAAAATGAAAAAAAGGCCTGTTTTCTCATGGGACCGGATGTTGTCATTTCCAAGGCAACAGCACCAGTGTACCAGTGTTGCTTTCAACACAGGCTAAAATGTCTTTGGAGCATAGACTGTTTATATTAATATTTACAGTCTATGCTTTGGAGCCCTAATATGATGATGCTTGAGGGGATTTTTATTTCATAGTATCACATTTATTTATTTATGTCCCTCTCCCTGCGACTCTCTGTCTTGGTACAGGCATTAACAAGACTCCCCACTCAAATTGCAACAGAAACTCTTTCAACTGATATAGCATCATAAAAGTCTCCTCTATAACATAAAATGTCCTAAAAGATCCAAGTGGTGGAAAGCATTGAAAAATACTGAAATCGGTGATGGCAATTTCCTATTGCAGACCATGTAAGGTGAGACACTAAAGGTGAATAGGGACACCGTGAAACTTTCCAAGTTGATTACCCACATTAAAACAATATTTTTTGTATTACAAGTGTTCTAAATTTGTATGTTTAATTATGCAAATTAGGTATTATCTAATTAAAAAGGTGCTAATTTTCATAAATAATGGTGTTTCAGTATTTTTCAACTTGGACCCTATTTTCCCATGAGTTGGTGTCAAAGTGACTAATGTGAACCAAAATCTTTGAAATCTTTTAAAATCTGTAGTCCAGTACATGTAACCAGCAGCCACGAACCAGGCTGCAATGTTAAATGCACACCGTCAGTTTGCGTCAACAAAGAGGTTCCTCACATTTATTGCAGAAAATCCTCTTGCGCCCCCACTTCCCTGTGATATGCGCACAGAGATTTCTGCAGATGACAGGCCTTGTTTTGCCATGTCTAAAATCACATCAGAGTAGGATTCCAAAGCCATTTTAGTCTGTGCTGAAAGCAACAATGGTACACTAGCGCTGTTTTCTTGGAAATGAACATTCAGTCTCAGAATATGATAAAACAGGTCTTTTTTTATTTCTGTTTTCTCGTGATTTTATTTCTTGTAATATGAAATAGAAAAAGAAAACCAAAGCATATTGTAAATATCTCTCATCCTCTTTTGACCATGAAAACGAAAAAAGCGCCTTGTATTTCAATTTGAAATTTTGTATTTTAAAACGAAAATCAAACAACTCTTTTTTTCGAATGACCAAAAGATACACTGACCACTCTGTTTACTTTGCATGCTGCTGGTCAGTGACAGACTAAGGCTGTCTGAGGGGCAAGGGCCAAAAAAACAAAAAGGGCACCAGCCCGCAGAACATTTTCTATTTTCATGTAGGGCAGCTTATATGCATCATATTTTTTTTCATTTTAAGGCCACCCACTCATTTTCTTTATTGGAAGGGCACCCTATAGGGCATTTTCTCCACTGGAAGGCCAATCTAGAAGTCCATCCAGTCCACCAGCGCTGCTGGTATTAGGGGGAACCATCAAATGTCTAGGCAGTATTACATAATGTGGACAGTCCATGTTGAATACACATTTTCATACTCAAACTCATTAATAAACATATAATGCAATTCTGCCTTCTATCTGGATCCAGTTCACAGGCTAAGCTAACTATCCCAGACGTGTTCTCCCCTGACACCATCCCCATCCAGCTCTTCCTGGGAGATCCTGAGGCGTTTCCAGACCAGATGGAATATGTAATCCCTCTAGCGTACTCTGGGACTGCCGGGGGGTCAACTCCCAGGTACATGTCCAGAATACCTTCATTTATTTTACAAATACTGTTTTTATATTTTTTTTTTACCTCTGCTCTTTTTACTAGGTTTTTTATTTGTATCATTTTTGTACAGAATGGGGGAAAATCTATGCTCTGAATGAAATAGAAAAAACATATATAATTAAGGGAGGGACATTTGGATATAATACAGGCTCAGGATTCATGATATCCATCTTAATACCTGTATGACAGAATGGTACTTACAATTAAAATCGATCATGACTGCCTGAGCGAATCTCACTGCCAATATTCTGCATGTCCTTTTATGCTTTGTGCTTTCATGTATCAGCTCATTAACTTTGCAGAAATGTTGGTATAGCTCGGGTCATTTCAATTGTTCCCTGGTGTGTCCCCTACGCCACTTGATCTGTGTGTCACTGATAAAGGCCTCCCCGCTGCTCATCAGGCTTGAAAACAGCTTGCGTCTGCAGCTTTTTAGTGGAGCGCAACGGCTGCAAACAAGTGCACCTATAGCAACGATAGCAGTGGCCGTTCAGCTTCAGTCACCTGGCTCACACTGCTCATTTGACAGAGTAGGGTGAGCTTAACATTTTTTTCCTCCCATGTTTTAGAGGGCACAGAATAAGAGCCTGGGAACAATGTCCGTTAAAATCAAAATATAATTTCAAAAATAAATTTCCTGTAACAACACTTTATTGGAGTATGTGCCTCTTGGCCTTAATATTAAACTCATTAAAGACTCAGAACTTTGTACCCATTAGGCGAGGAGAGGCAAACATTTGTATACAAAGAAAATTTTAATTTAAAGACCTTTTAGCAAAAGTGTAGTGGGATGGCAGTAGTTCAGTCTGTAGGGAGTTGGGTTGGGAACCAGAGGGTCGCCAGTTCAAGTCCCCATACGGACCAAAGAACGGTGGTGGACTGGTAGCTGGAGAGATGCTAGTTCACCTCCTGGGTATTGCCAAGGTGCTCTTGAGCAAGGCACCGAACCCCCAACTGCTTGGGGCACCTGCCCATTGACAGCTGCAGCCCCCTCACTCTGACATCTCTCCATTTGTGTGTGTATTTCAGGCCTGTGTGTAATGTGTGTTCTAACAACAGAGTAAAAACATTGTAATTTTCCTTGTGGGATTAATAAAGTATGAATTATTATTATCATTAAATGGTCCCAGAATGGTTAGGAGGCTTCCTTTCATTTAAGCCAAAATATCATAGATCAATTTGACCAGGCAAATAAACCAAATGTACAGTAAACTCTTGAATGGAGAGTAATAAAAAGACTACAGGTGTACAATACTAACTGATATAATTGTGATTAGCCTGTGTCCAGGATGCCATGTCCTACCCTGAGAGGATGTTTATTTTTACCAGAGTAACCCGATTAGTACAAACCGTGTCTGAGATACTTCCAACGGACAATTTTCAGGCATCTCTCATGTGTTGCTTAAATCGGGTCTTCCTAAGGTCGTTTCATGCCAAACGATGAAATACATTTAATTTCAGTCTTTCGTTCTACTATTTGGTGATAATATTTCAATCTTCTCTTGTTGACCCCTGTCCTGAAAGCTTTTCATCTTGCCTACACTCAGTACTAGAAGCTGAGCTTTTTGTTTAATGATTGCCAAAACCTAACCTGACTCCGCCAGATGGATTGCTTCGCATTTGCGCGGCATATCCATCTGGGAACTTTCCATTGGAGAACTTTTGGGAAGGGGCAGAAATACTGGTTAGCTGATTGGATGAACCATCTGTTTATTACCTATGTTGGTGATAGACGGGCCAAATCAACCAATCAGATCCACGAAGCGTATGAAAATACAACCACAAGCCCGCCCCTGCTGCTGCAGGCAAAGCATAGCTCGTTAGCTCAGCATGCAAGCAACATGTCGGTAAAGGAGATTTGCCGTTTGCGTAACAAGAATTTAGGAATAAAAGGCACCATTTCAGGTTCCCAGACCATATTCCAAAAGAAGGATCCAAGAGAAAAAAAGCATTAGCGAGCGGCTAACAGAATTAGGGCTACCGCTGTCTGAAAATACTGGTTAGCTGATTGGATAAACCATCTGTCTATCACCACCTAACCCACCTCAAAACCAACACTGATTGGCCCGGTCGTTTGGCTAACGGCTCCAAATTTTCTCTGCCTCAAGATGCCAGACTGATCTGCGAGTGGAAAACTGGAGCTCGCGAGATCAGGACGGTCTCACAAGGCTAGCCAATACCTCAATAAAAAAAAAAAAAACCTCTGTAAACCATGGCCATATTGTATTGTAGGCTTAAGCCATGCTGTTGTGGTGACGCAATTGTGTTAGATGAGGCTGGAACAGTTCCTGTACCTTTCGCCTTCACTTCCTGTTCTGTCCAAACTTTAACAATCTCATAAGAATACTCTCCACCACATTGATTAAGTCGATTGATTTTCCTGTAATTGCTACGGCCGTCCTCTTTTGGGGAGCTGAAGAGCAGCACCCTTCAATAGCATTCACACACTACTATTGGCCAGGCGTCCGTGCTTACATGTACAGGTCCTATCCCCTGACCAATCCTCTAACCCTAACCTTAACCACTCGAGGTGAAATGCCTAACCCCAACCAATCGAGCTGCTTCATAGGGCGGGTCTTGGCGTGGCCATAGTGGGATTCGTAATTTTGCCCGCAGGCTGCAGTGAGACATAGCCTACTTGTGCACAGAAGTCGTGTGAGAAAGGAAAAGGGGAGAGGGGCATGGGGGACAGTTCACCTCTGGGTCTCACAAATGGAACGGTCAGGACAAAGGGGGGTGACAGGGGACCACGAGCCTCCTTGAGCTCATCACTTTTATGCATGATAAGGATCTATCGGAGATCTACGCCAACTTTTGGACTGCTCTGAGGATTGCACTTAATCTGCCAGTCACTGTGGCTCAAGCAGAGAGGAGCTTTTCAAAACTAAAGTTGATCAAGTCATACCTGAGGTCAACCATGTCCCAGGAACAGATCACTGGCCTTGCCGTCATCAATATCAATCACTCAATAGGGGAGCAGATTTCATTCGATAACATCATTGATGATTTTGCATCAAGGAAGGCCAGAAAGGTCAGATTTTAGTTTTAGTTTGTGTTTTCGGTTCTTCGTGCTATATTGTAATAATTAGATTCTCTTTAGTGTGTTTTCACATTTGTGTGATGAAGGATTTGTGCTATTTAGAATAGTCCTATTTATTATATATTTTATTTTTATTTTATTCTTAATATTTTATATTATTGTTGCTCTCTGCTCTTGTTAATTTTTTTTATATATCTGATTGTATATATTCTTAGCACATATATATATATATAATGTTTCTAACAGTTGCGTGACCAGAGAAATAACAAACCCCAGGTAAATAATGGAGATGTATTTGATGGAGATGGAGACAGCTTAGAGCCCAAAAGGACACAGATTTGTCTAATTTCCTCCTGAAAGGTAACTTAAGCATTAGCTTCTGAATTAATAGGCACCAATTTGGTGCTTTTGATGCTTACATAATTATTAAAATGTTTCATTGATGTTATATTTTTGAATGTCACATTTTCATAAAAAAAGTACAGAAACAATGATGTAATAAATATATGGGTATAGACACACTTTTGTGCAGGCCTGAATTTGGACCCCAGAAAAATACTATAGCGTCCAACTAACAAGAGAAACTGCAGTTGGGTTATTTTTCAGAAGTAACTGTTTGGCACTATGCAATATTTGTTTTTAGAGCTGCACATCACAGTTGTCACTTTCAGTCAACAAACTCATTCCGATGACACAGTAATGACAATGTGTCCAGCATATCAGCGAAAACAGACAGCAACACACTCAAAACTATAATCACAATCAGCCCTGTACAGTACTGTCAGTGTGTGCCCCCCGAACTTTTGAAATTCACAGTTTATCTATGTATCAAAGGTATGAAATGCAACGTTTGCTTTCATACAGAACGTGTGACACAAGTGTACAAAGTGTAGATATAGGACCCCAATATACAAAATAAATGTATGTGTCACTCTGTCTTCAATGTTGACAGGCAGTCGTTTAAAACAAAATGTGCAACTAAACAGCAGTGCATTAACTACTGAATTTATGTCAGCATTTAAGCATTTAATAATGAATAATGAATCTCATATGCCATGTGCTGAGTTTTGTTTTTTGTCTTGTATTGCTTTCCACCATTGTTGTGTTGACTGACCATTTCACGAAAACTGGAGCCATATGCAAATATACATCAAAGACAGGCATGCAATATATAATACACACATACACGCACACACACACATATACATATATATATATATATACACACATATATATATATATATATAGTGTGTGTGTGTTTCAGAGGGTAGGGATTTTACACACATTTTTTGTATTCAAGCTATAATATGCCTCCTTGAAATGTTACATTATTAAAAGATTAGATTCTTCTTCTGTTGTCTTTGGTGTGATTTTATGCATCGAGATTTTTACCCAAGTGCCTGATGATACGGATGAGTATAGGTCATTATGGGGATTAAATGTGCAAATGTTGATAGCAGATTGAGCATGAAACTCTGTGCTTGAACACACCAACATACTCACACATACCAATTTAACCTTCCATGTGTCATGTTACTTGTCATACCATTTAATTAACCCACACTTTGATTTGTCTTTTACTTCTTAAATATCAGTGTGTACTAGACAAGGCAACATAAATACAATTACAACAATGTTTCAATTATGTAGTGTAGGTGTCTATTGCTTAGCCTTATATGTACTAATTGTATCTTAATTCACTTTAGCCAGAATAAAATACACACGCAATTCCTTTTTAATTATCAAAACTTTTATTGTAAAAGCAAGGTAAATTTATAAACTATATTATTATAGTACTATTTTATAACTTAAACAAAGTAAACATTCCTACTTTTTCCGATTCACACCCAAATCGGAGAACTTCAGTATTTTTCAACCTGGGCCCATGCGTGTGTACCAGACTGATGGGGAGAAGAATATCTTTAATTAGTTCAGTATTGAGGGAGAGCGCATCAGCCGGTGGCCACAAAATGAGCAAAAACGTAGTTCTAAGAGAAAAATGCGCACCGTCAAAGTGCGTTCAGAAATAGTGCTCTTTTTCCCTCTGACAGGCTAAGGTGGTTACTGTCCTGTTAAAGTCCTGACAAAAGCATTTCCCTTCACTTGTTGCGGCTGTGTAAAACCCAATCTCCTAAGAACTACGTTTTAGCTTGTTTTGCGGCTGCCAGTTGACGCACTCACCGTCAATACTGGACCAGTTAAAGATATTCTTCTCCCCATCAGTCTGACACACACACACACACTTACTGACACACACACACACACACACTCACTCACTCACTCACTCACTGACACACACTCACTGACTCACTCACTGACTCACTCACTGACACACACACACACACACACACACACACACACACACACTTGAGTTCCCAAGTTACCCAAAGTTCCCCTTTAATCAAAATTAATGTTTGGGAGCTTCAAAGTCAAGTCAAATCCTCCAAAATATTTTGAGGCCCAATCCCCTCAATCCACTCTGTGCATGTTAAAGAATACAATAAAAAAAAGCACCATGTGAAAAAGAATACATAAATTAAATGATGCTGGTGTTGGAAAAAACATATTAAACGGCTACATGTATTCTTCATGGCGAATATAGAGGTATGTTTTCCAAGGGACTTAAATAGTGTCCAAGTCTTGCAGAAATTCTGTTCCTTCAATGAAGATCCTCGCGCTGGTTGGATCAGACATGGTGGCACCTCTGGATATGACAATCTTCATCACTTCATTGATAATATCCCCTCCATCCTGGCATAAGTAGGTCAGAATCAATGGCAGTGTTTTAGTCATCATATTTAAAAATCAAGAGTAACACAAAGTACAGTGTGTCTGAACTTAAGTGTCTGATTTACCTACCAACTGCTCTTTGAAGAGATCCTCCTCCTTTTCTCTGAGATACACCATTAAGCCACGGATAGCAACCTCTCTCCTTTTTTCCACAGACTCATCCTGTGAATAAGAAAAAATATGCTAAACTGCTCCTCTCATTACACTGCTACTTACATGTCTGCGTTGGGTTCTGATGCTCCGAAACCCACGTTAGAGGAAACGTGGGTATGAACTAAATACTAAATTTAATGTATATAGCATAAGTCTCCCAAAGAGAAACGGGTATCTCTCTCTCTCTCTCTCCCCCCGCCTCTGCCTGCTGCGTTGTGGACGTGTGTGTGTGTGTGTGTGTCGGCCGGACAGCGAGGTTGTCAAGCCTGCAGGGCACGCTTGTGGAGTTTAACTCCGAAAAGACAGTTAACCACAGGTTCCTGTTAATCTTATGATGGACATGTGTTGTGATATTTAAACAAACGAACCGTCAACGGCGAAATGAAAGCCTCTATTTACGAGAGCGGTCTGAGAGACCTCCAGTTTACAGCAAGGTTTCTGAGCAGGATTGGCCGAGCGACGAGCTAGCGGCCGGTGAAGGCGCCTGCCCACTGCCGCCTCACTTCATGGAGCTTCTCACCTCCGAAAACATTGAAGCAAATTGTCAATTCGGCATCAATTTTCACAAGACTGCCTATATTCGAAATGTTAACAGTTCATTTATCGCCTATAACGTTGTCAGAAGTGAATTTAGTGTTGAATAAGATGGCGAAAATTGTTAACATTGTCCCGTTGTTGGTCTGTCTGTACCAGAAACCCGACCCTCGTTGACCTAGGTCCCTATGCTGAAAAGGGAACAGCGAAAAGACCCTACCCTGAAGTAGGATATACTGCGTAGTTTCAAGCGGCTATTAATGGCAGTTCAGTGCCAATTAACATCATTAAGCTACCACTGCAAACAAAAGAGACAAAAGACTGCGCAGTCTCTTAAAACACTAGCTAGCTAAAAGTATATAACTCAACAGTTGGTGAATTAGCTTAGGACAAGCTACAACTTCAATTTTAGTGTGTGAAAACAAATTCTGAATGCTTATACAGTTAGTACATGTTGCAAATGAAACAAAGAAAGATACTCACCAAGATGCTTTTCTTGCAAACTCCATAGACAGTATAGGCAAAATCCTGTTTCTCCCGCTCTTCCTTTGTCTTGTAGAAGGCGTGGTCAAGCAGCAAAACATGTCTGGGCAAGTTCAGTACTGAACTCAGCTTTAGAAAGATGCTCAGTAGAATGACACAAGTAGCACTAACTCAATTCTTTTCTCTTGTTAATAAAAGGTAAAAGTGTGTATTCATAATCGATATATATTTAAGTTAAGACACTTTTCATTATTTTAATTTTGATCTACTTCTTAAAATAAGTTATCAACTTACTAAAACATGTGTATGAAACAAATTCAATTTTTCATGCTGTAAAAGCTCATGATTTTAAGCTTTACTTACTGATCTCATGAATGATTTTTTAGAGTGAGTGTAATCTTTGTGTTTTAAAGCCAAGCAGCATGGTAATGTTCAGGTCTCACAACCTTGATATATCCAAAAGTCAATATTCTCAGACAAGGCTCTTTTGTCTTTGAGAGACCCCTGTTCTTGAATGCTATTCATCTTTCCATGTGAAGCAATTGTATGCTATCCCCAGCACAATTACGAAACCATGACAGCCCATTTCAGCTTTGTCTAACTCCTCACTTACCGTTCCAAATATATCCATTACCATGCAAATTGGTCCATTATCTTTTGCAATAGGACACTTATTTTGAAGTGAGATGTTGTGATTTTCTGTATCAGAGTATTTGGCTTTAAAACTTCTGGTCAAGGATCTCCTGTTGCCTCTAACCAAACAATCTCTCCCCATTCTATTTCAATTACAATAATATACAAAACTTTTTTTGTAAGTTCAGAGCAAGTTTGTACAGTAACAATGACAATCTTATTTTACAGGACCTTAATATAGTTTTCAAAGTAAATGCTGACTGACCTCAGCTTTGTCTTTCAAGCTACCACATCACACAAAAAGCCATTTCAGCAGTCATAGTGTGTGGTCTCTACGCCACAGTGAATATTACTGTCCTATTTCCACTCTGCTACCACCTTAAACCATTGGTGTCCCTCCTCTAGGCGTGGTCCCCTGATCCCAGTCCTGACAAAGACCTGCCAAACCACAACTACTTCTGATCCCCCAGGCTGACAAGCCAATCCATCTTCACCTGCAGAGTAACTTTACTCTGTTTGACATCAGCACCCGCCCTCTATCAAGGAGAACTGAAATAGATATGCTAAAACATTCACTGCTTCCTCAATAATTTTGACATTCAGGAATGTGTCCTTAATGTTTTGCTTCATTCATTAATTATTTTGAAATGGCTTTGATTGTTTTATACAGTAATGTATGATGTACTTAATCAAACCACACAAGTGCTAAAAACGTATTTCTCAACCCATATTTTGTTCCTCTTACAGCTAGCAGGCCATACCAGTGTAATGGAGGTAAAGTATGAATGTAATAATTTAATTCCATACAGTATATTTGGAGGGCAAACACTTAGGGCCTAAATGTTCACACACTACCACGGAGCCAATAAGCAGTGTCAGGTTTGCAGCACTAACAGGATTAAGCACCAAGACTTTATGTCTTTTACAGCCGCTGCCAGGCACAGGCCTGGAAATAATGGGATCAGTTTTGAAGCAGTTCATCATGGAGGAAACCACCTCTTCCCACATTAGCTCAGTGTGAAGGGCCCCGCTTCATATAGTCACCATGGAACACGTTCATAAATTGTAAACAAGTAATGACATCATGGATAAATACACATGGAAACATCTAATGTGGGAAGATGAATTAACATGTGGTAATTTCACTAACAAGACTAACTGCAAAGAGGGCATAGGTTTGTGAAAAAGGGTGCCAGTCAATCACCCATGCACTGTTAATGACAGCATTACCTAAACACAGTTCAAAAAGTCTTTATTAATTTAAACAGTATTCTAAACAGAGAGCCTGTGCTTCAAAACAAATCTGTCTGTCATCATCTGTAAAGTAAAAGCCAGCTCAAGCTATCTGCAGTATAAGTGATGTGTTACATGATGTACAAGACCTAAAAGCAAAGGTCAAAGTGCATGGACTATTTAGGTTAGTGTGATATTTGTAAAGGTGCATTATCTAGTTGTGATATCAGTTTGTGACTACAGATATTGGAACACTGATTAAGTAGTTGTTTCTTGGTTAGCTTAGATGTTGGGGTTCGAAGTATCCATTGGTCCCACATCCACTTCATGTAACCCCTTTCCCTGGGGTCATTTGTATAGTAGCATTCCAGTTGTTCCATTTTCTCTGCTGTAGTCCATGAATGTCTTGTTCCAGTAGCCTATTTCTCATCAGGTTGTCATCACATCTTTCTGTAGCTCTGATAGCTGGCTGAATTCCCATGTGCTGCCTTGATCTTAGCTTGTAGCCGTCTTTTCCCCTAAGATCCTGTTTTGGTCTGCACGAATAACAGATAAACAGCTACTTCATGCTCTAACAGCTACAGGAGCTAACTTTGTCTGTTGTACCTGCTGAGCATTCAGTGCTCATATCAGAGCTGTTTTGCTTAACACTCTAGTAAACCAAAACAAGTGTACTTACACCGTAAAACTAAAACAATGAGCTGAAAGATGCTAAAATGCTTCCTGGGTGACACAGCTGTGACAGATAATAATTCTCCAGCCATTATCATACAAATAACTAATTTGTCATTTGACCCATTATTAATATGAAAATATTAAATAGTGCAGCTATAAAGCAATCTGTTTAGGAAAGAAAGCATTGGCAAGTAAATCAACAGCATAACACTAAATACAGAATATGTATGAATGTAATTTAAATAATAGCTGCACTTCACAAAGTTACTAATGGAGCATATCTGTGGCTATTTGTGGAAATGTAAAACGTTGACAAAGGTGCAAGAGCAATTTTGAACTGTGATCAAATCATTCATAATTTGTGTTTGGTAATTATAATACTTCATTAGAACCAGGTCAAGAATTGCAAACACCAATTGAAATTTTTAGTTTTGTAAACATTGAGATTTTATTTTGAGAGCTCTACCAAGTAAATCAACATGACATTTTTCACTGGTCTTACATGGTCCTCACCAGATGTGTCACAATGTAACTTTTCCTATAATTTTAGTTATCTGAATAACCCAAGTACTTGCTTTTATTGAAGTCCTATTTTATATTTAAGATTGCTTACATTAAGATGACTGGACTACTCATAACTTGCTGTCTGTGTATCTGAGCTTGCTGCTGTAAGCACCCATTTATTCAGATAGGACCAACTGCCATAACACATTACTGGAGCAGTTCTCAGAGAAATTAGTGGCAACTTTGACACACGGTATGTTTGAAAAAAAGAAAATACTGCTATGTTGTTTTCCAGGAAAATACATCTGAAGCATGTTCTTTCTGCAAGTAATGTACAGATAAATGTTGTTTGTACCATGCAACAGTATTTCTTCTGATGATAACACAGGGGAGGTAAAGACAATATTTTACTGGCATTGACAGGTGGTAATTTAAGAGCTGGGCCAGATTGCAGTTGTGAGATGAATCATTCCCACAAGTCACATGGTTGAATCAATGAAACAACACCCTTTAGGCCAGTCACTACAAGTTTGAAGGTCTACAACATCTCCCGGGAGGTGGCACCAACATCAACTGGCATACTTTTAATCAAGTTGTTTAGCACAATAGGAATTTACACTTTGTACTCAAATTGTCTTATTGATTTTGGCCTAGCAAAAATATCTCAGTATTTCTCTCAATACTAGAGAAAACGCACAGACTAAGAAATTGCTTAAAATGAGAATACAGCCACAATATTGAAGTACCAAGAGGGATGAAACATTGCCTTTAAAATTACATTAAAAAGAATGATTGAATAATTCACACAGTAAAAGAAAGCCATGACAATCAAATCCCCCCCTGATAATCTCAATTTTTAACCCTCTTTATCACAGTATCTGTCAGTATTATTTTGCACTCCTTGGGTAAACATGTTGAAATCATTCCTGAGGGCGTACTGATTAGCCCAGGGGGAATGGTAATGAAATACAGTATACCTGCTTGAGAGAGTGCCTGTTTTATTACTCTATTATACATCTAAGGAGCAGAGGGTTGTTAGAAACCCGTCTTCAAAGCAGGAATCATTGCCTCACATCTCTCATGCATGTTTCCATTCAGGCCCCATTAATTGCTGTTTATTTTGTTCTATTTTTGCAAATTAAATGGAGGACATTGCAGACTGGCATTGGATGAGAATTGTGTGTGAGGTTAGTTCTCTGTATGTATCTTAAAAAAAACATATATAACTAAAAAGCTGAGAAAAGATCACTGTCTCACACAAGAATTTCTCTCTTAACATTTGAATATATATTTCATATTTGAGGGTGATTACTATAATATTTTACGTTAACTAAAGAAAGAATGTTCTTTGAATTATGTTCATAGTGCTGGTGTTCAGTCAGAAGGTGATTAAGCCAATTTGTTTCCATGGTATTAGCTAATCAATTGAAAATACAATACAATGACAGCAATAAATGGATATTCTTATCCAGAACAGGTTGCAACAGGAACATTTTTGCATGTACTGAAGCCTATACGTAATGGATTAAAGTATGGTCAGAGACAAAAAAAAGCACTGTACTGTGCAAGGAAGTCGGGAAGTGTATGAAGGAATGATATTTTATAAGGAAATCCACATTTTTATACAGTTAAATGATGTTTGGCTAGGAATGGGTGCTGTCTGGTTTTCATGCTATAATGGCATGTCAGTAGTGAATCTGCAGCCCTTGCTATGAGGATAAGATGTCATTAGAGAGCTTGGACATGGAGGAATTGCAGCCAGGTGGTCAAAGGTTAGTAGAAGAATAGAGGAGCAACACACCCGAAAGATGTGTAGTGCAGCCTTGAGTAGGGCTGAAGGCAGCACAGAGCTGAGGGTGTGTTGTTCCCTAGAGGCTGGGGGGAAATCAGGAAGAATGTGAAATGCATCAATTTGGGAAGGCTGCAGACAAGGGCACGAGTTGCACAGGGCAAAGAGAGGTGGAGAGGGAACATGCATAAAAACTCTAGCCAAGAGTGAGTCACTGTAAGCCAGCAGTTTCATTTCCGTCTAAATGTTTCATTTCAGTTGGGTGATGGGGTGAGGGGTGTTGAAGTAATGGCATGGCCTTGGGTGGTTGAGGTGAGGAAGGCAAGGTCATGTAGTGTTAAAGAGAAGAATTATGATAGTACCAATTATGTAAGCAAAGCTTTGAGCCTGATTTTAAAAATAGAAACTGTGGGTGATTCCTTAAGATAGGTATACAGACCACAGACCACTCCATGAGAGGAGGGAAGTTAAGGAGAAAGACCTACCATCTGCAAGCTCAGCTGAACCAAAGGACCCAGACAGGCAGTGCAAGTATGAAGTGATTCATTATATGAGGGAACGAGTGTTTAATGAAATGTTTTGCCCTAGTTCCAAGCAGGGTTTTGGCAGCAGTTCTGGATGAGTTATCAGTGTAATATTAAGGGTGGTCATGGTGCACCCAAACAAAACAGTAGCATCAGTGTCTTCTGTTTGCGACAAAATCGTTATTCAATTTGTCACCATCATGTAATCATTACTTCTGAAGTCATAGTGTGGGGAAGAACATGAGTTCAGTTGGTTGCTCTTTGTTATTTTAGGCAAATGTCATGGGCATTTAAAAGTTGCTCCATTTTTGAGGAAAGAAGCCTATTAGTATTGTTGGACAACAGAACGTACAACCAATGATTCGAAGGTTTCACCCGTGTAAAGATATTTGAATTATATGACAGCTGGGGGAGTTTGCTCTGAATTTTAGAGCAGTCTCTTTCACAAACAATTTCCCACCCTTGTTAAGAACCTTGTCCACAAGCTGCCACACCCCACTGAATGCTAATATGTCAAGCTGTGCCCTCCAGTTCCCATTGTAAAGTAGAAGTCAAGCACTTTGTATGCCCATCCATTATGACCCCCTCCTCCACATCCTGAGCCTGTGTGTAGTGAATTTTAACAGAATGTTAATTGCAATTTCCCCACTGGGGATCAATAAAAAGTATAAAATTAAAATTAAAATAAATAAAATGTTACATGCGCTAAAATTACAATTCGTCCTGCATTTGCACAAAATCACTATTGAAAATTATTTAAATATGAACAGAAGTCGCAGGTTAGGGGGTTGCGTGTATGGAAGAAACGTGATATTCTCAGACACAAAATTGAGTTCAACTTTGTTACTTGAATAGCCATTTACTGGGCTGATTTAGGGTATTACTACATTCATTCGAGAGAGATTATTGAGGGGCAGCACTCATTCACAATGACATCGAGTTACAAAGACAAAGAAAGCAACAAAGAGAAGGAATCAACACCATCACAAGAACATAGAAAGACACTAAAACCTTTCCAAAAAGGAAAAACAATGTGATAAACAGATCAGGACAACCAGGATGCATATAAGGTATTCATCCAGCTTCCTGAGAGGCAACCCAATAGCAAAAGTAGGCTTGGAGTTGACAGCAGGTTCAAGAGGCAAAGAGAGCCAGGGGTGGCTCAATGAGGCCACTGGGGCAGACCTGTGTCCAGTTACCCTCTCCTTATGTGTGTAGCTGGGAGGGAATAGAAGCTTGGAGATTAGCCAAAGAACTGACATTGTGCCTATGTTACTATGGTGGTGAGCAAGAGTGTTACCTGAAAGCCAACATGAAGACTGATCACTTTATTCCTGAAATAGAAATTCTGTGTTAGCGCAGGTGGTACATAATCTCATGTAAGCACACAGTGCACTATATTTTGGTGAGGATGTGCCAAATACAACTGACAGAAATAGAATCACATCTTCAAAGGAGTAAATAGAAGAAAGTAGGAAATGTACTGTAATAGAAACAAAGGAAATACACTGCATGTATGGGAGCATTACAATCAACAATCAACACCTTTCTATTAGGGTTGAAGTTTTAGACTACATTAATTTTAGCAAAGTGTACCTGATAAACTGACAACTGTGTATAATAGTGGACAATATTTTTTTATAGGATAACCATGTTTCCTATGTAAAATCTGACTCGGAACTATAATAACCATAACTGTCATATAAATGTAGTGTAGTACAAGGTAATGTATTTCCCTCTCAACCGTGTTAGAGTAGATGTGCAAAGTAGTGTAAAATGAAACTTTAATTTGTAATTAACAGATTTATTGGCTACGTGGGGAGATCAAAAAGCTGTAAACTCCTTCATTATGACCATATTACCTTTCCAGCTAATATGGCAAAGATGTTGGAGTTGAAGCTGCTTTCTGTTGATGAAAACCAAAACGGTGAGTCAAAAGAACTCTCTGTTGATCTGAGGGGAACTGCAGTCAGCTAATAATGGTGCGTTCCAGTTAAACTGGGAAGTTAGAATTTCTGAGTTCCCAGTCGGAAATGTCAACTGGAACGACTCCTGAAGTCAGATTTCCCACTTAAAAAGTCAGGAGAACCGAGCATCAACAGTAGTGAAGGTTGTATGAATATACTTTTTCTTAGCACTTCTGTCTTATTTGTGTCAGTAAATCAGTCATACTCACAGTACTGTCCATCCTCTACCTGTGGATATGTTGCTATGGTGTTTGTATGTGCAAAATACCACATAACTTGTTATCAAATGGTTTACTAACAGATGCTAACCTGGCTAAAGTTCCCCTACTCCAATAAATATAATGGTTTTCTGACCTCCGACTTTCCGAGGTAAATGAAACGCAGCACAAGCGTCTGTGAGGTCGTCACTATGAGCGACCCATTTTACATAGGCTACACGCAGTCATTTGATCTATTGTTAAAAAAAGCAAGTCAGAAAATATGTCTCATTTGCTCGCTACTGAGCTTCAAACGCTGCAAATTCAGCTCTAAATTTAAAAAACATTAAACTTATATTGAAAGTTACATGTTTACCTTGATAACTGCAATATATGTTGCCAAAGCATGAGCTCTTTGTACACACACCATCTCATGTGATCAGCAGATAATTCTTCATGTGTGATTAATAAGTATAAAAGCTCTGCCATGTTCAGAGAACGGGCAGGTTTACAAGGTTACATTGTAATGTCTATAATGCCTGGCCATTCTCTCATCTGATATGTTCCTGTTGCTGCTGTTAGAAGCCCAAATCACGCTATCATTGTGTATACAGGGCCAGCCAGGTCCATCATTAATACTGCTCTCATCATTCTCTCCGCCATGATTTCCATCCAAGGCTTTGTTATCAGTGAACCCATATCAAGCCGTGTCTGTCTTGTTGGGACATGTAGCAGAAGATTTGCTACTAAGCACACTGTCTGTTAGCTGTTGCCTGTTGGCCATCAGAACACATCACAACCTTGACATTAATGCTTAATGAGCACAGTAATTGAGTGCCTTTCTCATTTCCTGACAGCTACAATACAAAGCTCATGGTGGGGAGACACAAGAGATACAGAAGGAGGAAGATAAGAGGGTGAAAGAAAAAAGCTTATGGAAAATAAAAACTAAAGGTAGGAGAAAGAGATAGGAGCAAGTGAGGATAAGACACGGAGGGAAGGAAATAAGCAAGGCGAGTAAAGTGTGGGGTAGGATGAGAAGAGGATCAGAGGCTGAGGACAGTGAGGAGAGAGTGCATTCGCTCATCATCCCAGTGGACCTGCCTGTGCTCCGAGGTTGACAGTACTGAGAGCTTCTGTCCTTCAGTCTTCCCATGTGCCTGTGGCATTATCTCCTACTTACCATCGAGGGCCAGGCATTCAGCACTACAAATCACATTCTTTTTTTAAAATTACTTTAGAAATAATAATGCCTGCCATGAACTTCATTAAGGCCGCCTATTATTTCAATGCCTCACCTACAACGGCTGCTGAAGTGGCTCAGCAGCCATACTGATACATATGAAGATATGTATCACTGTTATGTTATTTCTAGTGTCCATGTTCATTGGAATCCTGGTGCTCCTGAACATAATTATCATTTTGATCACTATCATATTTTACTTTTATTTCTTTACAGCAAATACCAATGCCTTCCCAAGAGCCTTCCCCTTACCGTGGCTAAATATCCTGATAGTACTTATGAGAAGAACCATAAACAGCTGTGAAGGCTCTTCCCTATTTATATATCAGAAACCTTTTATTGGAGACTCACTGAATGGACAAACAAAATCTAGAAATGCTGTTTTTTAAGTTAAATTGTGCTAATATGCAATCTAATCTATATCTTTGAATGCAAATGTGTTTTAAAGAAATCACCTCAAACATGACATCAAGGTTTTCTGCTTTCTTCACCACAATAAAACATTAAACCAACAGTTGCCTTTCCAGTTACACCGTCTGAGACTAAAGGCAGGTTTAACATGATCACACCTTAAAGTAGCTCTTTTTTTACTGGATATACATACCTACTATATTACAGTTCTATTTGATATGTTGAGGAAAACCGTATAGGTTTCGCTCCAAATTGTATTTAGCCCATGAAAACAGTGCAGCCAGGGAAGGATTATCATGACCACGGGCCCTGGACACAAAATCCGAATGGGTCCCCCTCCATCCCCTACACACACACACGTACACATGCGCAAGTAATAGCCTACACGTCCACTATCGCAAAGAGCGCACAGTGCTTTACAGTGCATCACAGGGAAACAAACAATCTACTAGGGTACAGATATGTACACAAACCGATACATGAAACGTGGTGGATTACCATTTAAAAAAAAGTAAAAACAAATATCCTACCTACAATTTATCAAGGTTGATAATGACTATAACAGCCATTTTTGTGGTGCCTCTTGTCCATTAGGCAATCGGCTGCACAACATGTCATTATTAAACGAGCAAACTCAAACACCTATTCCATCTCTTGCTGATGCGGGGTATTGTTGTGAAACGAAGAGGCCCCTCTTTCAATGAGAATCGTTTTTTACTTTGTCACTGGATTTATTTCACCACATTGCAGGATCCGTAACAGTCTTACACCTAAAGTCGTCATCAGCCCCCCTCTGATATAGGCCTGTAGTCTGGTTAAAGAAACTGTAACCTCTGGGTATGTTGTCTGAACAGACTGACAGGTCAGTGGAAAACCAGGCTTGAGCCGTTTTAAGTGGACAGCTCCTCAGAGCGGACAAGTTCATTAAAGCAATAAGCGAAACTTTTTTTTTTTTTCACGCATTCGAGGCTGCTGCTGCTGCAGTCCCCTGGGGACCTAGCAAGCATAGCTGCGGACTGCTTGCTAGGTGGACAAAACAAAAACGTGAAAGAATAAAAGCCATAAGTCTAACGTTAATGATAGTTAGTTAAATTAATTCACGTGTCTCCCACATAGAATAGTTAAGGCTAAATTACAGCATTCAGAAAGTTACTGTTACACAACGTAATCTTTATTATCTGCTCTACTTACCACTGTCTTGCTTTCTTTTCTCATCATCATCCTTTTTTCTCTTCCCTTTTTCACTCCCAGAAGGAAAATTCCTCTTCATTTTCGTTTGACTTAACATTACATCAATTCAAAAGTTTGGTTATCGTGCTTCTAGGGAATGATTTGGGGCACCCTCACAGCCGGGGGCCCCAAGCAGTCGCCTGGTTTGCCTGTTGAGAAGTGGCGGCTCTGATCATACCATGAATGAATTCTTGGCATTGCACAATGATAGTAAAATTTCTGTTTCCTTCCGCTTTCTTTGTGTTGGAATTTTAAATTCAGTAGATTTATGAGGACTATGATCTCTGCAGGGACGTCGTTAGGCCTATTTTAGGGGTACTGAAGCTACCCTACAATGTTCCTAAGCCCCCCTAAATAATAATAATAATAATAATAATAACAACAATAATAATTTGATGTTTTTTTTTTACAGTGCACTCTGTATCACTGAATACGGTGAATCAATCTTCCTTCACCATTCATCTGTGTGTGTCGGTGTGTCTGTTTCAGAGCTGTATAGTAACGAAGTAGAACTACTTCACTACTGTACTTAAGTACTAAAAGGCTGTATATGTACTCTACTGGAGTATTATTTTTTTCTTCTACTTCCACTTTTACTTGAGTACATATTATCGATGAATTAAATACTTTTACTCCGATACATTTTTTATGTGCTGCATCGTTACTCGTTACTGTTGTGAATTCCTCACGCTACGGAGACTGTGTAGGTTCTGTGTGTGTAGTTACCTCACCGTTAGTTACGTACGCTAATTACGTTAGTTAGTCTACATAAGAAATCTCAGAGATTGCGTTGTGTTTTCATTTCATTACGGTTGCCTGTTCAGAAGTCAGAGACAATGTAAGTTTGTACTCTTTCTCTTTAGCTGTTGTTGCAGCGGATTAAACTATTCCTGAGTTGTTTCAGTCTGCAGTGAGTACTGAATGTTAACCGTTTGACCCTGTGATGTGAAGCTGCTAATTTATCTGTATGTCGCTAGCTTGCTAATTTTCTTGTTCATCAGACAAACAATACTTGTACTTTTACTTTCAGTACTTGAGTAGTAGATTTTAAAATAAACTACTTCCAATACGATAAGTACTGAATAAGTAAGTACTAAATAAGTACTAAATACCAATAAGTACAAAACATTTTGAATACTTTAGTACTTCTGCTTAAGTGTGGTGCTTAAAGAGCCCTTCAACTTCTACTCAAGACACTTTTTTGATAGAGCACTTGTACTTTTACTCAAGTATGGGTCTCTAGTACTTTATACACATCTGGTCTGTTTTAATTCTATTTTACAACTGTCAGCTGGTCGAAATGGCAGTGTTAGAGGCTCAACGAGCGCCCACGTGCATGGTAACGGTATGTGGATGAGCGAGGTAGAGAGTTAGCTACCAAAGAGAGCCAAGCAGCATTAAAACAAAGCATCTCATTATCACTAACTGTATCCCCATTCATATTTAGATATATATATATATATATATATATATATATATATATATATATATATATATATATATTTGTTGTTATATATATATATATATATATATATATATATATATATATATATATATATATATAGCCGAAGTACAAAGAGCCATTGTGCTATCAAGATGATGCACCGTCCTGTTGCATCGGTGTGAACTGGCAGCTTTCAGAGCGTTGCAAGTAACTGGGGGATTCATCTCGTCTCATCGTTACTCTTTGGTCTGAACGCGCTACTGCACGCACACACACACACACACACACACACACACACGCTAAAGGAAGATTGATTACACGTAGTGGGTGATACAGAGTGAAATTGTAAGTTGTTTTTAATGACCAGTGTTGGATATCCGTAGGGCACAGATTTGATCATTGGCAAATTATCAAAAGATGTTTTATCAATATTAATAAAGTTGCTAGGCAACGCGCACGCTTACCCGGTATGGTAGTTCCTGTGTTAGCTCTGTACAAACGTAAGACGATTCCACGTGGCTAAGCTAGCAGCGTTAGCTCGGGAGCTACGCGGCAAGCCTGTGTCGTGTGTGTGTGTTTGTGTGTTAGTAAAAGAAGAAATAGAAGAAGTGTAAAGAAAAACTCTGATCTTAGTTATTAAAAATGACCAGTGTACCACACGTGTAGTTAGGACAGACTGAGACTTTTGACTTACCGAGGGAAACGGCCACTATAACCACTCTAGTGGCTAACAGCTGATTTACCGCGATTATCTCGCGGACAGTAACTAAACTCCATGAAAGGAGTGACTTAGCAGGTAGCGATTACAGTTATACCCAGCTACTTAACACAACATCAACAGTACCGTGATCAGTGATACATTCACAGAAGCAGATTAATAAATCATATATGGACCATTACCTGATTACAATCAGATCACATTAATGGCAACA
This sequence comes from Perca flavescens, assembly GCF_004354835.1. NCBI lineage: Eukaryota > Metazoa > Chordata > Actinopteri > Perciformes > Percidae > Perca > Perca flavescens. The sequence continues at coordinate 15,858,211 of NC_041338.1, forward strand.
ATGGTAGCAAACCCTTTGCTCATTAATAAAACAAACCAAACACACCAATTCTATAGTCTGCCCAGAACTGTGTAAAAGCCTCCTTACTGTGGGTGTCGTTTGTCAGTTAATCTCTCGCCATAGTTTAACGATCCGTTTCGTCCAGAGCAGTGGACGACACGCAATCCAGGTCGACAGCAAGAAACGGGACGTAGTCCTTTCTTGAATCCGGGCTGATTAAACCCGCTGCAGATAGAGGAAATACTGGGCCAGTATTTCCTCGGATCCCCTTGGTATATCAGAAAGATATAAAAATGTCCCAACTCAATCTCGACCAGCGAGGTGATGCTGGCTAGGTAGTCCGGACTAGTGCACTTCCTGTCAGTAAACTGGGTTACCGTGGAAAGCAAAGAAGCACAAATGCTGACAGCTTTTATCCTTCCTCCGCCTCCTAGTGGCGGGGTGGTGCATTCAAAGGCCCGATGAGACCAATGGGAAAACTGCAACCTGGTCACAGGTGTGAAGCAGTTCTTTGTCTCACCACCAGTCTGCCTTGCCCTCCATGTGTTGAAAGTAGATTCTCCATTTTGGCAACTCTGCTTCCAAGTGGCGGCTTGTAGGAGTTTGGTGAAACTGGCTTTGGGATTCACATGTAGGCCAAGATCCTTTGTCTTGCCCTCCCTGTGTCCTTTGTCTCTGCAGTCAGCTCAATCTGAGCCATTTTTGGTTAAGATCAATGTTTAACCAGCTTCTTGGTCCCCAACACCTGCTTACCTTTAGCTACGTTTTCTTGAGGTAAAAGAAAGGATATATTTTGGTTTCCTATGGAAAGCTATAGTCTAGCTAGAGTGAACGAGTGAAATACAAGAAATAATAACCTAGCAAGCTATCCACAGCTCTTTATTCATTGCCAATAATATAGCCTATCTCTATAGTATTCTAAAACAATATCAGTCCCCATAGAATGTTGTTACTGAAAACTAAATGTCATAGGGTCCCTGTTAATGCTTTTGTACTAGTGTATCCTTCAATTCATTGAGCAGATGGATATTGGAAGATATTTTATTTGAAGAAAGAAAGAGAAGAAGGAGATTGGCAGGGCAGTTGATTCTGAGGGAGCCACTGTGATTGAGGTCAGTAGTGGTCTATAGGTCTAAAGAAATGTGGGGTGTTTGGTTTTCTTCTAACAATAAGCATTTGTTGGCAGGTCTAGCACTCTGGCATAGCCTAAACTAAATTATTTCATTATATTTATTATATATATATGCTAGCTATATTCATGCTTTTCAACACTGCACAGCATTCATTGGCTGTGATTAATTAAATAAATATGTACATGTTGCCTAAATGTAGGCCTTAAAATTCTGGTTCTTGGGTTATACTGTATGCAAGCCAAACTACACAGCGAAATGACACTCTGATTGAACCCTTCTGACATAGCATTCTTTGGACATCTTATCTTATAGAGAGATGAATTAGATATATTACTGTATGCTATTACTTTATCACACATTTACATGAGCAGACAGATAGCATTTAAGTCATTGCTTACTTACAAAGTCTGGCCTAAGTACATTCCCCCCCCTGTATGTCTCTCATTTTTTACTTGTTAACATATTGGTTTCTTAACTGGTTGTTGAAGTGTAGCTCTAATAACAAAAGATGTGAGTGCAAAGATTTTGCAAACGCAAGTTACAAATACCCTTGGGGCTAAGCACCCACTGTCTTTAAATCCTAGTGACGTCCCTGGATCTCTGCATGGTAAATTGAGACAGCTAGCTAGTCTTTCTGTCCAATCTGAGTTTTCTCTCGCACGACTATTTTGAGGTGGCTCCGTGCGGGGCTTATACAATGATGATTGTGATTGGTTTAAAAAAATGCCAAAAAAAACAGAGCAGGTTTTTCTCCATTCCATGTGGAGTAACCAGAGCCTCCTCCGCTTCACAGCTTGTGGATGGTCTGGCAAAGCAAGACAAATTCAAACCTGATTTCAATACACCTCCATTATTTGTATGATGATAAATTAGCACATGCTACCCAAGCATACATCAGTTGTAACTATCAGTGTGATTTGTGACCTCCAACTTTTTCGCCTCAACATATTTGCTTTCCATGAAAAATAATTAACTTCAGTCCTCATTCATTAAAAGACACAATTGATTGTTTTTCCACTAGCCATTCAACATGAAGAATGGCAAACATAAAGGTTTTCATCAAAATTACAAGCAAACACAAAGAGGGAAAAAGGTTTTATAAGAGGTGGCAGTTGCAGGTTGGACTGCTAATTTCTGCCTACTCCAGTGCTAGTCGATAATTGTGTGGTTGTTTACATGAACAAAGTGATTTCAACTCATTAATATTAGGGTCAGGGATACCCTCACTGATAAAAGACAATAAACTCTTCAGATGATCAATCAAAATGTGTATGTTTCTGTCACTTGTGTTTATTTGTATGTATTTTTCTTTTTACCCTGAGGGCGTCTGTTTGATATTGTCACCCCACAGGTGGGACCTGTCATGTTTCATTATTTAATCCAGAAGGTGAAATCTACACATGTCAACAAAATTTTGGGGGGAAAACTTACCCTGGAACCAAATCAAAACAGAAGAGGGTTAATTGCTTGAACTGTGCTTTTTTTTTTTTGCTTGGAGAATGGAGTCAGAGGCCTACGCTCACATAGAATTGACAGGCAGTGCTAAAAATAGGAAAATGTGTGGTAACTCCAATGAGAGACTATACATGATGTTATGAATATGGAGTGCAGTTGTGTGACGGTGGTGTAATTACTATGGATTAATTAAGATAGATGTTGGCTTCATGCACATTTCCTAACCCCACATAACATTTCTGACGCCTGTCTACTGACAATAGTTCAGTCTGTCAGTGCAGCCACACAAATAAGGGAAGTGAGGCAGATTTCCCAGGGGACTGTGCCACCTCCTGCTTCTTGCTACCTTACACGATCTGAGATGAATGTCCACTATGAAAAGGGAATACCCTGCCTTCACTTTATAAACTGTGTAGGAAGTGGGATTGCACGGACGGATTGTGCCGAAGATTCATATTTAGCTTTGACTGAACTTCAGAATGCATTTTTGCACAGGACAAGGACTGTACAGCGGTCAAAGTTGAAATAATTTGAATTTTGAGTGCAGTGCACAGCAGCAATTCGGAGCAGTGTGCCACGCCATGGGTAGCACTTCAACTAGTTGGGCCGCAGCGCTCTCCCCATAGGAAAACTATGGAACCGCGTTTTAATTAATTAATATTGTTTATTGATCCCCTGTGGGGAAATTACAATTTTATTTGTTAGAAATCACTACACACATAGGCCTGAAATACACACACACATGCTCAGGACCTATTCATGCACAAATGGAGAGATGTGGGAGTGATTGGGCTGCCAGTGCTGGACCCGTGCCCTGAGCGGTTGGGGGGGTATGGTGCCTTGCTCAAGGGCACCTGGCAGTGCCCAGGAGGTGAACGGGCATCTCTCCAGCTACCAATCCACACTCTGTACTTTGGTCCATACTGGGACTTGAACCAGCAACCTTCCGGTTCCCAACCCAAGTCCCTACGGACTGAGCTACTGCCACCCCTGCGTATGACAGCTTTAAGGTGTGTTCATACAGAACCGGAGGGAATTTTAGACATGGTTCAACTGCACATAAAGTCAATGGAAAGAAGTGGACGTAAATATAGAAAAAAATACGCCCAGATGGGACAAACTGAGGCTAGTTGAAAATGTTTCAACATAAAAACCAACTGTATACTACATCTTCAGCACCAAATGGCAGACAGACACAGGTAGAGACTATCTGGTAAACACAGGGGAGCATTTAGTTGTTAGAGCCAGATATTTCCTTCAGGAGTTGGTATGACCAAAACCAGAGCTAAAAGGAGAGTGAATACTGGACCTAAATTCGTTACGTGGACAGAAACATGACTCAAAATAAATGTTGCTCCGTAACTGCTGGAAGTGTAAATAAGCATTTGTTTGCTAAAATGTTTGCCATATCAACATGAAAGGTGATGATATTTAGTGATATACGTAGTGATAGTGTTGTTCACAGTTATTGCAGGTTTAAACTGCAGTTGTGAGGAAAGTATCGCTTCACAGCCAGTGTGGACAGGAAGACAACAGCAACCGATAACTCTCTCAACGCACATATGGCATATGAGTGTTATATTAAGGCAAAGGCAAATCCAAACCTATCTTTTAGGCACAGAATGTGTCATACCAGTGTTTATAGCTCAACAGCAATAGAAAACCAGTTGTCTCATAGTTTTCATTCTATTTGAAGTCAGACTAATTTGTCATGCCTCGTGAAGCTTTGAATTGATTAGGACTGTGACCGTAGCCCTACAATCATAGTTTCATGACAGAATTTGGAAGTAAAGAGATTGATAACGCACAAGAGTAATACATCACATGAGCTATGCATTGTGTAAGTGAACAAATAAAAAGGTAAATGGGTCAGTGAGTGTGTGTGTTTGAGTGTGGCGCTATGCATCCATTCTCAGGCCAGACTGTCTGACTCAGCCGCCTGTCAGCAGGACGAGGCAGATGGGAGACATAAAACGCTCCATGCCTTGACAAGGTAGTCTGTCAAAGTTAGGGAGAACAGTCACAGGGGTAATGTTTTGACAAGGCATTAAATGTCTCCTTCGCAGACGTCCTGTATGTCATTCCATGAGATTGATGTACAGATACAGATGGCTGTATAATACATGCCTATGGGGATTCCTCATGCTTATGTCTTGACTTTTGTTATCCTCTGGCCCACACTTAACTCGGCTAATGATTAGCCTTAGCCACGTCACTCCTAATTTCAAATGCCGCTGTATAATTGAGTGATTAAAATGCGATTAGGAATGACTTTCAACAATACATTTAACATATGTATCGCTTCATTCCTGTCATGAGGTGTTGCTTGATGCCTACATTATTTTTCATGTCTTCTTTACAGACTGTATTTAATAAATGATGTCCAGTTTCACATGTCATATTGGGCCATTAGTTGCTTTTTTTGGAGTTCAATGTACTAAACAGTGTTGTGTGAGACCATGACTTGTCCCTTCTCCTCTCTCCTGCCGTTTTCTTTCACCCCACTCTTCTAGGCTGTCAAAGTTCAGACATCTCAATTCAGGGTGAGACAATTATATCCAGTCTTTGCCACAGGGCATGCCCTGAGCCCCAACAGACCTTTTACCCTGTATCTATCTAAATGATGTGTTTAGTTACCAGTATTTATTTTTTTCTGAAATCTTTCAAATGACTGGACACCACCTGGGGCTATGCCTGAAGAAATTAGTTGCAGTGAAGTGTGTGAATGTGTTTACATTTCTACTATGATGCTCTAAAATAGGTGATTACTTACAGTGCATAGAGAATCTGTGGTAACCAGAGCTTGCTGCTGATACCGCAGTAAATAGAGCTAACACAGCTCTAAAATAAATAGTTGACTGTCGACCGCGTGTGCAGTACGTCATTATTATTTAAGGTTTGAGCCATGATAATTTTTTACAGAACATCAGATTTAAAGGATCCGTTCTTGTCTGACAGTGTAAAAAGAATTATAGACAATGTCATATACTAAATATGTTGTCATGTTGACCTGCGTTACAATATTTAGGTAGGCTACTGGAAGATCTAATTAGCATTAAACACAGCTGAGGCTGTTAGGAATGTCAAAGGTCAGATATTTGGTCAAAAACCAAAGTACTGGAAAAAAAATCTTGACCTGATAATGGCTCTCACAAAGTTATTACACTTCATCCTGAAAAGGACATGAATTCCTGCTCCTAATTCCATGGCAAACCATATAGTTGTCAAGACATTTTACTAAACACTCAAAACTGTCAACATAATTGTGATGCTAGAGAAAAAGGCTTTATCTCCTTGGGACCATGAGTGTCTATACAGAATGCCATATGTAGCAAATTCATCCAATTGCTGTTGAGATATTTCAGTCTGGACCAAAGTGGGCAGGCCAACATCCCTTGAGCAACATTGCTAATGTAGCCAAATATTTATCTAGCTATAACATGAGTGATCGAATCACAACTTTTTGAGCATGAGTTGTGGTGATTAAATATTACGTCAATAAATCAACAAATTAAAATAACTTAAAACACTGACGTCATTTACCAGATTCACACAGCTCCGTTTGGAGTAAGATAGCTCATGATCCATAAGTTCAGTATGTAACAAACACTTTTACTTTCTCCACAACATGGCTAAATACACTCCTCCTCTGTCATGTTATTCCCTCCTAATAGCTCAGAAACTCAGAAGTAGTGTGTGGATTGCTTGTTTGGATTGTTTGGTTGATTAATTTGGTGCTCAAATATTTTGGACACCACAGCAATCATGAAAGATTGCAGATTTGACACGCTGTTGTGCTGTGCTGCTTCATATTCATGTATACGGGTATTGGCCAGGGAGAAAATGTTTCCCTTTTCCGACAATATCCTGGAAGGACACCCTCAAGTCTCTACTTGATAACACCCAGGAGGGTGAGACAGACTGTGTAATAATTTGATTACCTCTTCATCTTTTAGGGTAGGCATGCATAAGCATGTGTATGTAAACAACGCAGCTGTTACAACTCATTTCACTAAAGGACTGCAAAGGACCAAGCACACACAACACAGTGACAGTGTCCAGAAGCAGACCACATATTTATTACTCCAAAATAACATTTCCCTTTCCAAGCAATAGATTTAATACAGTTTTTCACATGCCAGCGTGTTTACTGGAATTAAAAACTGGCCACATGCCAGTGACTACTGAGCAGCACACATACTGCCTTAAAAGCATTAGGCTAAGGAGATCTAATATTGTCTAAAATTGCATAAGCATTGGATGTTTATTTCTAAACAACTGAGATGAACTTGTGTTTTTTTTATGGTTTTATGGCCTTCAACCTTTCTTCTCTCCAGATGTAGTGCATAACAGGTATTACCTCGATGTTGTGGCAAATGTAGTCACTTCTCACCTGCTCCACGCCCTTATTCTTGAGACAGGCCTTGTCTGCAATACGGCCGAGCAAATTGAATCTGCCAGTCAACTGAAGCACCACACTTATCTAATCCGACCTGCAATACAGGGCTATGCTCTACTGCCTTTGCATAACACCCACTCCATGTTTGTAACCCCATGCCCCAAGGTAGCGCTGGCGTATTGTCAATTCACTTATTGTAAACCAAGGCCAGCTCCACCTCTAGCTACCCTTTTTCGTTCTGTTGCTTTCTGTTATTGTCAGGAGTTTTTTCTCTGGGGCACCTATACTTAAGTTCACATTACTCAAATAATCACAAACGCTTACTATGTAAATGCACACATAGCCGATCACAGTGAACAAGGGGGAAAAGATACATAGAGTCACTGAGAATTCATCGTGCCAGGGACTAATGCATTTCTGCTTAAGTCAGCAGGGGAGATGTTAATGCTGCTGTGAGAATTAATGGAAGTATTGGCTTACAAACATTTGGTGATACATTATTGTGGCTCCGAGCGACTGGCTTCTCTAGGGTTGTTTTTCAATTGCACAGGCCGCAAGGGAATTTGTACTTCCTGTTTTAATTAGACACTGGATAAGCAAATAGAAACTCAGATAAACTATGGGCTCTGTGGTCAGCTGTTTCCACAGAATTAGATAATCCAAGTTAAAGTATTTATCATAAAACTAAGATGTGATTAATGATAGATGGTAATATGTAGTGATAAATAAATATATTCAAGAGGACTTTTTCTTTGAAAATGGAAATCATCTACCATGGCTACTTAGCTAAATCTAAAAATTCTGCAAACCGGAAGCAACAACAGTTGCAAAGTGCTAAACAATAGTGGCTTTGTGTTTGTATGAGCAATATACAAGCATACAGTAACTGGATACTTTCCAAAGTTTCACCAAAGTACCACTGCAGAGAAAGTGGCCATTTTCTGAATGAAGTGTTAACAAACAATGGTTATTTTGGGGGGAGACAACCAAAACAAACATCCCATGCAACCCTTTCTGTGCGAAAAGCATGTTTTCCTGTTATCATCTGTTGATGTCCAAAGGATAACTGGTCCATGGAAACATTGGCAATTGGACTCGTTTCAAACACAGGTACAGTGCTCTGTCTAGTCTGGTATGATATCCGATACACTGTTCCAAATTGGCACTCAGTCAGGTCCAAAAAGAAACAAACTACTGCCAGCTCAGTTGCAGCTGTCAACAATGTTCTGTTCTGTTGCCAGTGTGTTGACTGGTCCAGTGACTAACATCAAAAGGATCTGAGTGAATTCAAAAGAAAGACAGCAGTGTGCAACAGTGTCATGATCTCACTGTGTGCAAAGTCTGTCTCTCAACAGTGATGTTGGCACATTTCTTAGTGACAGTTGTATAAGCCTGTAAATGATGCTAAAGCTCCTTTTTGACTGCTGGACACCAGTTACCTATTTAGGTAAACCAGAAACTTTAACTACAATCCAATTGCAGGAATTTAGTTCTGTTGTGGTTATTAGGCCTTAGGCCTGTACTTTGTTCCGTCCTCCTCCACGTGCCGTACCACACCGGGAGCGTCTCAAAAGCGGAGTGTCCTGCTGCCCGACTCACAGATTATATTGACTCTACAAGTACTTTACAGAACAATCTATCAAATCTATAAAGCTAGTATCTACCTTCCACTCCAGGCACTCCTGCAGTTAAACTCCATTCCTTCCCTTTTCTGGTGTTGTCCTTAAAAAAAAGATCTGTGATGTGGCATTATGTTATTCAACCTCCAAGATGAATCTCTCTTTGTCGGTGGTGTTGTAAAGGAGACATAAACGATAGTGGGGGTGTGTGTTTTGGTAAATTGACTGGATACTCTGGCTGTATGACTTCCTGCCTGGCTGTCCGAACGGCCCACGGCTTGCGTGAAAATAGACCTGGCGCATATCTTTATCAGAGCGGAGAACCGCTTCATGCATGCTTCATTCATGCTTCATGCACACTTCTGGGAAGCACCATGGCGCAGCTGGTGTTTATCAAACATTGACTCGAATGGCCATGATTACTTGCGGAGCGCAGTGCAGATGCTCCTGGTGGAACTTAGGAGTTAGTTGTAGTGCCTGTCCCCCAAAGTGTTCATTCATTCATTCAGACAGCAAGCAAGTACACATTAAAATAACCAAAAAACAATAACTGATCCTTACTGGCTATCAAATCTTTATTGCGATTTTGATCCGATCTGTCTTTAACCCTCTCCAAGTCGTCTTTGCAATATCCACTGATTGTGTTGCACAACAGCCTGACATTTGGCAGAGTAATACTCAGTAATAAACAGTGGCAGCTAGTCACCTTATTTCCTCTATGTTTCTATTCCTCCTCTGTTCCTGCCCTGGAACCTCATTTTCTCTACTGGCTTGCAGTGGTTCCAAAAGAGTTCTGGACTCCCTTTAAGCAGTAAGCGTGCCACTTGGCCGAGGGAGTCCGGCCTGAGAGCCAGCGGATTGCGCCATGAATAGACTGTTCTCTTTGGGTGTGAACATGGATGGAGCAGTCAATGTTAAAAAAGCCAATGCTGTCAGTGCAAAAGGTCGAACAGAAAACAACTGTGAAATGGTCACTTTCTACTTTGGATAAAGTATTTCAAGTATTTCAGAAATTTCAGCTTATACTGCCATACCCCAAAACAACTTTTAGATTCCCTGTAGCATGGGCATTTATGCTGATACTGTACACACACACACACACACACACACACACACACACACACACACACACAAACACAATTCTACCTCCAACTAATATGACACTGTGTGAAGAATACTGAATGTTTTGTTGTCAAAAACATTACGTGCATGATCCTACCCCCAAATCGTGAAAAAAAGTGTTCTCATGTCAAAGAGAGGATTCTATCTCCACCTAAGGCAATTTTGTTGGTGCTCCACATGAGAGAGCTCTGTTATATTCCAGGCATTTTTTTGTATTATGTATGTCAACACTGTACAGCTCACTGAGGATGCATATGTAAAATGATTTATTCAGTTCAGCACCATCCTTGTTGAACCTATGAGACGATAGATGGTGATAAAGTACAAAACGCAAAATGCAGTGGATTTCCTCACCCAAGGTTACAGCTATCGGTTACACAATGTTATACAATTCAATAAACCAGCAGGAAAATAAAATGGGAAAAAACCACATAAATAACACTTTTTTTAAATATCCAAAAAGTTACAAAAGTAAACTGATATCTGAATAGGTTTCAGACAAGTGTAATCTATGCTTATTGCTTTAGCAAGTCAACTCCCCACTTTTGCCAAAATTTAAGAAGCTAGTTAGGCCATGGAAATAAATCCATAAAGATTATATCATTTCATTTTTATAATTGGTAAGAGCAGGGGTAGGCAATCATATGCCATGGTTATGCAGGTTATTTATGCCAACCAAAAAACTACACCAAAACAATGTGATTTATGAAAGGCGATGTACTAAGCCCGGGCGCTGACTATCAAAAATAAATTAAAGTTGAGCGCACAAAATGGCTTGGAGTGCTCTCAGTAATTGGGTGCAGTGAATGAACTTTACGCACTACCCTCATGTTGTGTGTACAAATATGGGATTTTGCTCACAAGCTGCAATATTACTCACAAAGACAAAGTTCCCTCTCACGGGAGAGATGTCACTGCACTCGCTGTGAGTACCCGCAGGTATAGCACTGCAATTTCCTTGCTTGGGCTGTTCTCTTGCTCACACTCAAGCTGTCACTCATGCTTGTGTCATGCCACAGAGAATGGCCACAGAGAAAGAGGAAATGGGGATGAAAACAGTGAGTAAGATGCCAAAACACTGAGGTGGATGTGGGGCAGCAACTAATCAAATTGCAGAGGTAAGAGAAAAAAATCATCACTTCTTCTGGCAACAATCAATAACCTGCACAAACTAAAAGCACAAGTACAAACATTTTATGCCATTCTCGGACCTCAGCATCAGTTTTCAAACAACATAAAAAAATCAGAATTGTTCCTGAGGCCAAAAAACTTCAGCTCAGAGGAAAAACACTGTCAACTGGGAAATGCTGTACAGCTGAACATCAGGCCTCTGACAAAACAGCCTCAAGTGAGGCAGCAATGTCCTCACACCCTTATGACTGTGTTGCGCAAGCTTCCTGTAATTAGAATAAAGAATAAATTGGTTGGGCAATAACAGTTATTAACAGGTTATTTGTTGTTTCAGTAATAAGATTAGATTAGCAATTTAGTAATTATATTACAGTTACTGATCCCAGTAAAGCCTCAAACACAACGAAAGCATTATTTGACGCGCCTCAATTGATGCTGTTATGGCGCACTCCAGGCATCAGATTTAAAGTGCCAACACCACAGAACCAGCAGTATTTTAGAAAAATATGTATCTATCTAGGCAAAGGTATGTATATTACAGATACCCAGAGGTGTCAAGTAACGAAGTACAAATACTTTGTTACCTTACTTAAGTAGAAATGTTGGGTATCTATACTTTACTGGAGTAATTATTTTACAGCATACTTTTTACTTCTACTCCTTACATTTTCACACAATTATCTGTACTTTCTACTCCCTACATTTTAAAAATAGCCTCGTTACTCATATTTCAGTTCGGCTTGTTTTCATTCCAGCTCGTCAGTCATCGTTCAAAAAACCCTATCCAAATCGCTCCATCCGGAGAGAGTGAATGTGATTGTGGTTGGATGAGAAGTATAAACATAGCTATTCCGACACCCTATTGGTTTGTAGGCGATCCACAACACCTGTACAGACCCGGTGCTAATACGCATGAATAGCAACACGGATTTCGGTGCCTTAGGTGCCTGCGCGATGCTCCGAAAACGGACGTTAGAGGGAACTGAACATCGCCGCACGGGACGCTAGTCAACACTACAGTTGGAAGCAGGTTAGCCTAGCGTTAGCTAGAAGATGGAGTAAACATGATAAAATGCCTAGCGCTAAACGGTGTAAAAGTGTGTCTATATTTCACTGGAGAGGAGTCTGACACCAGACTGTAGCTGCCGTTGTCTGAAAAACACAGAAGAGATGTAGCCTACGTGTCACCTTTTTCAGCCCTTCTGAGTTTGCAGGTATGATTTTAATATACTGTAACATTATTATAGTCATATGATTTTGTCCCCGCGTTTTAGAGTTAAGCTGTTGTCCTTAATGGCATTCCCCCCCCCACTTACATCAGGGGTCTTGAACGTTTTTTAAGCCAAGGACCCCTTAACTTAAAGTGAGATGTAGCAGGGACCCCCTACATATTGTATGAAATTAAGTTGCATATTAAACTGGGCCTACAATAACTGTTAGGGTAACCTAAATCCTTCTTACATACGTTTTTTCATAAGCTATTAAAATATTAATTGTTGGCATGATTTTATAAATCATATTTTAATGTTACATATGTGTAAATCTAGGATTAACTGTATCTGTGGGCTGATATCTTAGTGACTACCTTACCTATAGGCCAGTAAGCCTATCATCAGTGGGAATTTATATTTGCTAATAATATGTTGGAATTATGTTAAGGCATTTTATTTTTATTTTTTTTAAAGACTCAAAAATGTACAATAATTTGGAGGCCCCCTTGCAATGACTCTGAGGACCCCCTGTTGAAGATCTCTGCCTTACATTACTTTTACTTTTATACTTTAAGTAGTTTTGAAACCAGTACTTTTACACTTCAACTTCTACAAAAGTCTTTTCAAACCCTAGTATTTATACTTCTACTTGAGTAATGAATGTGAATACTTTTGACACCTTTGCAGATACCCCTTGTTGCATTAGACTTTCTACCTTAACTGGCAGGGTCGTAGTCTGGTTGACACCAGACCCTTCTCAGTTGTAACTGAGAGTGGGTCTGGGCAAGCTTCATTCACAGCTCATTTCCAAAGGGGCGTCACCAACGGACGCCGCTCAAATGCCTCTGGGTGCAATTGGATAGTCCTTCAACCAATCAGACCAACGATCCAGGTGATGTAGCAGCTTAATTAATTAATATAGGCTACATAATTTGTGTCATAGTTTATAGCAGGGGTATTCAACTAAATTTTAAAAAGGTCCAGTTAGAGAAAATGTTTTGAAGCAAAGGTCCGGAAGATCATAATGTCTGACAATTTAATGTTATATATATTTAAGTAGCCTAGTAGTTGTATCAACATCTGAATGTAATCAATAACTGACCGTCAAATCAAATTAATTCAGTACAATTCCAAAACTTGTTGACAATATTTATTGTCACGTAACATAGAACTGAACATATATATATGACTTTATATATGTATATTGTTCTCTCATTAACTAAATAAAACTAGGGCTGCATTTCAAAATACAGGGCTTAAAGTGAAAAAAAATCCTGAGCCTGAAACTTTTTGGAAGGGGTAAAGTCCTTACATTACACATCACAATCACCACTTTGCATTGTTTAGCTTTTCATAAACTCTTGGACAAAGACATTATGTAACTCAGGCATGAAAATGGGTCAGGGATGAAGAAGGTGAGAAGGATGTTACCCCTCTAGGGGGTTCCGGGGGCATGCTCCCCCGGAAGAAAATTTTAAATATTACATATGTTAAAACATCAATCTGATGCATTTTGAGATGCATTTTTTGCCAACCAACAGTGTAATATTTCAATATGCACTCATTAAAGTTAATTTGACTGGCAAAACAGTTAAAGTCCTTCCTGCTTCTGACATTACACAATAATAAAAGTCATAATTTATAAAACTAAAAAGTTTTGGATACATTTTTACTTCTTCCAACCCTATGTTAAATTAAGAGTCAATGTGGATTTACATATTGCAATAATATCATAATCCTACAATGAATCATTGTGAAAACTAAAATGTACTACCTTGGCCAGGTCATCATCAAAAAAGTGAATTAGTACATTCATGATTTTGTCCATGTTGATATTAGCTGCTTTATTTAAATGTATTAAAAACGTGGCATTGTTTATCTTTTCATATAGCTAGCTAGACGTTTAAACTCTGGGACAAGGCCGTTATGTTTAAATACCTGCCATGCTGATTCCAAACAGACAGCTTTGTCAAGGCAGTTTGGGCTTCAGATAGCTACAGTATCACGGAACAGTCTTATTGGTAGCCGCCGTTGCCGTTAATGTACTCGTATGACAGAGTGCACGGACCGAAGCTTTTGTGACTAGCATCTAAGGACTAGCCAGCCCTGTCTTACCGCTGCTGCCGTCCGGTATCCTTCAACATGCGCTGCAGAAGCACCCGGCTCCCTCAGTTTGAGGCACCAAGTGCTAATAACAGCTTCCCGTCTCCATCCTTTTCCTCTTGTCCTCTATTCATGCCCAGTGCCATTTGTTTTAACTCCTTTCTCAACTAAAGCTGCCTGTATCCATTCTCCAGGTTTGATAAACTTTGCATCCATTTTTTTAGCCGCGTTACCACGGAGACCACACCGCACTCTCGCTTTTCGGCAAAGACCCGCCCTACTTTGCATTTGATTGGCTAGAACTTGTTTCATTGGTAGGTGGAAGTTCGATGATTAAATCCAGTGCATCAAAACAAATCCCATGTGGACTTTTTAATTTATTTATTTTTCTAAAATATTCATATGCCAGAAATCCGGCAACAGGCCTGATTACTTTCAACTCTGTGTTAGTTAGAGCTGCGTTCCTCTTATATTGGTAGGTGAAATCAATTGACTCTTTGAGTTAGGCCAGCTGATACCAATTTTAGCCGATTCCGATTTCATTTTTTCCATCCACCTTACAGCACACACAAATATTTCTTTTGTCTTTTCTTTAATAGAACATTTTGCACAGAACATAAAACATTTTTTGAACAGATAATGGATCACTATAAAATAGAACTAAATTACTCCTGGTGTGGGAAACATCTAAAGTACAATGTTAGAACCATTTCCTTCTTTTTACATCTAATATCCAACTTAATATAATAAATATAGTCTTGCAGTATAAAGATATTTCTCAAAACACACAGGCAGTCCTGTTTGAACGTCAACAGTACGTTACCTGAAAACATAAACATCACACAGATGATTTAACGTCACCACTCATTTTACACACAAAACTAAACGCTGGGTGAAGATTACTACGGTTTTAATGTTGGTTTGGAGCGGTAGACTATGCATCCCCACTAACCTGGAAAGCGTTTTAAACAGTAACGTTAATACAGCGTGTCTACAGCTTCTCTAGCAGCCGGACGTCAGAGGCAGAGGGACAGTCACCACAGCGTTCGCTAATGTTAGCTTCTTGTCTCATCTGGGGTCTGATAAACAGTAAATTCATCAAAGTTAAGGTAGCTGTCATATTTCACGGGACCCGCGGTTTTGATGTTCCACTTATTCAGCCTCAGTGGGGAGAGAGCGGCTGAGATCAGAGCAGACGGCTCATGTATAATTACGACTTTATGACATTTCATAAAGAGCTGACTCGTCTATCTCCCCCTTTCTCCATCTCACTCATCTGTTTTGCTCCCTTTCTCCGTCTCACTCGTATTTTCCTCAATTTTCTCCGGCACACTCGTCTGTACCTCTCCCTTTCTCCGTCTCATCCGTCTGTTTTCACTCCCTTTGTTTTCTACATGTATCGCTATCTTTTTAATCCAACTTTCTTTTCCTGTGGAACTTGCCTCTCACTCTCTCATCTGTCTGCGCTCTGTAGAGTCCCAATGTTTACCCCCCGGAATGCGAAGACTTCATTGGCTGAGTGGTATCATGTGGGATGGCTTAACTCACATGCAATTGGTCTGTGCGTTTCCTCATCCACTAAACCACTACCGTAAAGAATACAAAAGCTGCGCATATTAAAATAGAAGCGCCCGTCAGGTTTTAATTCATAATCTTTTGTTTTGGTCCGGGTCCGGATGGGACAGCTTCTAGGTCCGGATCCGGACCGCGGTCCGCCAGTTAGTGACCTATGGTTTATAGGCTAGATTATGCCTTTATAAGGGCATGGAGAGAAAAGATGACCACTGACTCTGCAGTCAATTTCATTACAAAACAGATGATTGATTTCTTTTTTCTGCAGTGACAGCAGAGGCCACTATAAACATTGTAAATCGGTACGTTATAGTATACTTTCTTGTCCTTCATCCTCCACCGCAAAATGGTTTCATCACGTCAAACGGAATGGCGTCAGTTGCGCCAGGTGTGTTTGGAGCTCTGCTAGCAGTATCAGTTCATACTGTGTTTTTAAGCAGTTATGGTCACTGTTTTAAATATTCCTCAGAGGGCTTTGAATATGATGCCTTTATACAGCTGAAAATGGAGCATTTGGACAAAAACTGTCGTGTGACAAACTTTGTGAATACGGCAGTGTTGCCTTGATCACCTGGCAGTCTAAAGCCGCCTGCAAAGCAGGTTCCGGAGGAACCCAGCAGCCCGATGCCTTTGGCAAAATACTATCAATTTGCCTATTGCTTTTGGGAGATATACATCAGTATCAAGGCCCTACCAACTCGGAAACAGCGGAATACCGGCAAAAGAAGCCTACCACCAGTTGCTGCCCTAATTGGGGAAAGGTGGTAAGAGCAAACGCCAAAGCAGTTGCCTGTGACTTGTGTGACGTTTTTGTTCATATAAGGTGCAGGAATATTGCTCCGAAATTGTATGACAGGTTAAATTCGGTTAACCGGTGTTGCGTGCGGGAAATGTGTAGTGTAAATGTCTTGAAATGAATTAATTGAGAACGTATGATGACGACAGTATGGATGGGAAAGACTATGATTCACTTGGCCTTTTAAATCGGAAAGGGATGCATTTTATTCACGTTAATGCAAGGAGTCTTCTACCCAAACTGGATGAAATCGGACACCTCGCATCTACGTCTAAGGCTGCTGTGATCGCTATATTGGAGACCTGGCTAGACTGTTCCATTCAAGATTGTGAAGTTGGGCTTACAGGTTATTACATCTACCAATGCGATCGCAACAGACACGGAGGAGGAGTGTGCCTTTTCATAAGGACCGATATAACTTTTAATCCGCGCCACGATCTACAGGTGGATGGCTTGGAGGCAGCCTGGGTGGAATTAATTCTTCCTAAAACCAAGCCCATTATTGTTGGTGTATGTTACCGCCCACCTAAGCAAACAGACTTTTATGAACTCCTTGAATCTGTCTGTTGTAAAAGCAATGTATGCCTAGAAAAAGAATGCATCATCATGGGTGATTTTAATACAAATCTATTAAAGAATCTTTCTCATGTCTTTGCAGGGTGTCTGGTTTACAGCAATTAATTACTGAGCCTACTAGGTTGTCTATTAATACCCAGTCCCTTCTTGACTTAATTTTGGTATCGGACAGTGGAATGATAAATCAATCAGGTGTGTTGGATGTGGCTTTTAGTGATCATAATGCAGTTTTTTGCACACGCAAGAAAATTAAATCTCAGACAATAAATAAGCACTGTTCTATCAAATACAGATGTACCAAACAGTACTCTGCCGAAGTGTTTAATCAAAGGCTGGCTGAGAGTGACTGGTCTGATGTGCTTGAATGTATTGATGTCGATAAGGCTTGGGATTAGTTTAAGCAGCGTTTTATAGCAGCTCTTGATGAAGTCGCTCCAATGAGGGAATCAAGAATTAAGCATGGAAGTGCATGTTGGATGACATCTGAAATTGCTGATATGATCAGACAACGTAATAGATGGTTCATAAAGTTTAAAAAGTCTAAACTCCCAGCGAACTATAACTCTTATGCTTATCTTATAAATCAAGTAAGTTACAAGGTACGGCAAGCGAAGTCTGTATTTTATACAGATTCCATTGCTGCAAATGCAAAACAGCCAAAACAATGATATGGGATCAACAGCAAAAGCAAAATCTAAGTCTGGGAAAGCGGGGCTTATTATTGAAGATGAGATGTGTTTTGATAAGCGGCGGATTGCCTGCCATTTTAACCATTATTTTACAACCATTGCTGCCAGTTTGGTCAGTAAATTGCCTGGTGTTTCTGACAAATTTGGTATAGATTTTGTTAATTCCTTTTATAGAAGTAAAAAGGTCTCTGTAGATGCATTTGCAATTAGTCCTGTCTCAGAGGATAAAGTAAGAGCGAGTCTCTTGACCCTGTCAATGAATAAGGCCTCTGGCTTGGACCTTATCCCCTCCAGGTTTTTAAGAGATAGTGCTGGGGTTACATATAAGATTCTTACCCATATCATAAATCTTTCCATAAGACAGGGTGTTTTTCCAATTGATATGAAGAATGCCAGGGTGGTTCCGGTTTTTAAGAAAAATAGTAGAGCTGACGTTGGAAATTATAGGCCAGTATCAATCTTGTCAACTATATCAAAGATTTTTGATCGTTTGGTGTACAAACAGGTGGAGGAGTATCTCATCAGGCTTGATCTATTGTATGAGCTCCAATCTGGCTTTCAAGCTGCATATTCGACAGACACATGTCTCATCCACCTTTTCGACTATGTGCGTCAGAACTTTGAACAAGGGAATTATGTTGGCATGTTATTACTTGACCTGCAGAAAGCATTCGATACTGTGAACCACAAGATTTTGATTTCTAAATTACAGTGCATGGGTTTTAGTAACTCTGCACTCACATGGTTCACTTCTTACGTAACAGATAGGACTCAAGTCTGTGATGTTGAGGGGACCCTCTCTGATTCACAGAGCATAACGTGCGGGGTGCCCCAAGGTTCGATCCTGGGGCCCCTGTTATTTTTAGTATATATAAATGACTTATCAGCTGTGGTTCGGTGTAAGTTACTATTGTATGCTGATGATTCTGCTTTACTCGTCCCAGGGTGTAATGCAAAAGACATTGAAAATACTCTTGGTATAGAGCTAGAGTCTGTCAACCAGTGGCTGGTAGACAATAAGCTCTCTATGCATCTGGGCAAGACTGAATCAATCCTGTTTGGTACAAAAAGGAAGTTGGCAAAATTAAATACTTTAAATGTGTAATAGGTCTGAAATTGTATCCAAATCCAGTGTCACATATTTGGGTTTAGCATTGGATCAATCA
Source organism: Perca flavescens (assembly GCF_004354835.1). NCBI lineage: Eukaryota > Metazoa > Chordata > Actinopteri > Perciformes > Percidae > Perca > Perca flavescens. The sequence continues at coordinate 15,877,183 of NC_041338.1, forward strand.
CTTACAGGTGAATCCATTGCAGCCAAGGTTTTAGCTAAATGTGCCTGTAAGTTGAAGTTTTTATATCGTAAGACAAAACTTTTTGATTTCTCTGTAAAGAAATTGGTATTAATTTTGATTCCATGCCAGGTAGATTTTCCTTGTTCTGCATGGTTTTCTGGGTTGACTGTTAAACTTAAAAACAAATTCCAAGTGCTGCAAAACAATGTTATTCGGTACCTATTAAAAGCACCCCACCGTACTCACATAGGTAGGGAGGAGTTTACAAGAGCTGGTCTACTACCTGTACATCTAAGAGTAGAACAACTTAAGTTGAACCATATGTTTAACATTGTTAATGGTCATGCCCCTAATTATTTATGCTCTAATGTAACTATGGTCCACATGCAGCATAGTCATAATACTAGGGCCAGCATTTGCTCATGCATAGTTCTTAGAGCTACTAATGCAACTAAAAATTCTTTTTTCTACACTGGTATCATGGCATGGAATAGTTTGCCTACTACTACAAAACTCCTATCATCACGAAGGATTTTTAAAATGCAGGTAAAGCAGTTTTTATGGAACAAGGTGAATATTTATTGATAAATTGGTGAGTTTGTGTAGCATTTATATTATTATTTTTAGTTTTTCATTTAGTTTGTTTTTTTACGTGATGTTTATATTTTTTCAATTTCCTCCTCCATATTGTATGTCTTTCCATAATGGTTTGTTTGCTTTTTGTATATTGTTTTACATGTGAAACACCAAGGACCGTGCTGGAAATAAGTATTTTACTTTAGCATGTTATCCTTTGGATTACTGTTTTTATTTTTTTTATTTGTCTTTATCCAGAAATAAATCAATCAATCAATCAATTAATTATAGGGATTTTTAAAGAAACTTCGGACACCCAGCTGGCGTGACATTTTGCAATGTAGGCGCACCGCCGCTGCAGAACTATGAGCACGATTCACATGATCATTCATACCCTCTGCTCTTGTGTATCACCGTAAAAAAAATATAACTATAGGACTGTTTGTGTAACAGACCTCCGTGGCAAATATGCACCACTATCGTGCTGCTCTTACGCTCCACGATTACAGTGGAAGCTGTTGCAGCTCCAAGCACGGTCCACATACGTTACATCCTTATTCCTTTTCTATACATTTCTATTTAAGTAACTTTATGAACTGGGAAACTATCGCTATTTGTAGGCAGGCACACATTTGTAGGCTACCCCATTCATTTTCCATGCATTTCTATTTGACTAGCCTATAAAATTACATAGGCAGGAGGACAATTGTTGGCTGCGTACTGTACTGCTAGCAGTCGTGCTGCCAGTTGCAAGCTAACAAACAACATAACCAAATAAAACATTGCTAACTACACTTACAATGCTAATGCATCTGCTAGTCGCCAATTTTAGTGCACCATCTGAGCCTGGGTGTGACTAACACCAGATTCAGAAATGACGCTATAAGTACAGTAGCAGATGAAACTAGGCTGCCTACCAGTTGAGCTTCGCGATTGGCCCAGGTTCTTTGAGAATGTACACTTGCAGGGCTTCGCAAGGGGGCCGCCCGATGTTATTCTTGCAAGTAAAAGTTATCTTCCCTTGACGGGCGTGGGCAGGCACATTCACAGGATTTGTTTGTTCCAGGTTGTTCTGAGGCCGTCTGTCCTGGTACTGTTTACTGTATCTCCAGTCTGTTTGTCTGATACCATTTTGCCAGATGTTTTGTCTAAGGCCTTTTGGGCTGATGCTGTTTGTGGGAGGTCATTTCGTCCAAGGCCCCCTCGTCTGATCTTCAATTGGAGGAACCGCAGACTTGAAAATCTTTTCTTTTGTGGTCTGAGGCTGTTTGGTCTAGAGAATGATGCCCTTCTGTATGATATCCGTGAACTGATAATGAAGTCTGAGCAACACCCACACAGTACAAGTCAATGTGTTTCCTTTCTGTGTTCTCTCTAGCGGTCTTCTGTTTCTGTATTACACACTCACATGTGTTGTGTACAGTCCACATGCTGAGCATAATGATCAACTTGTGTAAATTTGCCATGAAGTCTACACAGCTCGCTACATGGATGAGTATATTATTATAGCCGGTCCCTTGCAGAGACAGCACCCAGGTAATGAAGAGGTGAGTGGAGATCATGGAGGGCTCTTTGTGCTGTGACATTGAGGGGACTCTTTGAAGATCAAATGCTTGTGAGGGGGCATCCATGTCCCGCCAGTCAAGCACAATTAAAACCTCTATGAGCCCGAGCCACTCTAAAGAGATAATGAGAAAGGGCTTCCTCTAATCCTGCCTAATTATGTTTAGATGCAAGGTTGGATTGCAGTAAACATGAGGGATTCTGCAGATTCACTTTAGTTAACAGTATTGTCGAGTTAAGAAAGGTTCACCAAATTGTTGTTTCTTGGTGATGCTACATATTTAAATTTAGAGAATATTTATTTTTATCTCTGTTTTTGTTCATGTGAAAGCAGTGTGCATTTATTTACACATTTAAACCACTTAAATAAATCAAGCCATTAATTTCATAGTTTAATCATAGGGGTTTTGCAATTGCAATTTGCAGTTTTTGCAGCACAGTTCTACCTTGCACAACCAAACCATTTTGTTGACCAAACATCAGGGAATAAACTGTGTATAGCCTCATTGCCCTCTTCTGGAGGAGGAAAACACAACACCATATATTATTTAGCTTTACTGTAAAATATATTGTATATTAGTATATGCTATTCAGATCGTAGATGTCACATATGGAGTTTACACCCTTATCAAGTCCCTGCTCCAAGGATAAAACGTTTTTTTTAAGGGACACATAAAGAAGGCATCATAATATGTCACTGTGATTCTACATCAACTATTTTCATACATTGTTCTTTAGTGTCTAAAGTGTCTGCTATTTGATTTCTCACACAGCAGTATCACTGAATAACATCCCATCTATCTTTACACAGGACAGACAGGAGGAAGAGGACAATAATGTCAGGCCTTTTAGGCCACACATGGGGGCCTTACCACGCAGGCTGCAACTAAGTGGACTAGGACATTTAACTGTCAGAACACCCATGTAGTCTTTTATGTTTGCCACTTTCCTCCATCAGGTTTCCAATCTGCACAGATACACACTCGTACTGAACAGTGCTGGCAAAGTCATCAAGGCAATAACAGGATTCCTCACAAGCACTCCATGTGAAGAAGCAGATGTGGCCTATTATTTGCTCTGAAAATTAATTCTCAAGCCAGTTCTCATCATTAAAACAGAGCACTTGGAGTTATACTAAGCTTCCTGCAACATTTGTGGTGTTTTGATTCCGCAACCAAAAGGCTGCAGTCAAGTTCAGTGATCAGAAGTGATGTAAAACGGTGTCAAACCTTTAGTCAGCTCTGCCAATGAGATGTAATGTACAAACACAGGAGTACTAGTTCAGCTAGCTACTATACAAGTCCAAGATAGCAGCTCAAAAGCAAAACTATTGAATCATGGCAGGCTTCCCAGTTTTGAATCATTAAGTGAGAAAATGAAATGTTACATGTTAAATATGACCAAATCTACATATTAAAAAACAGTTTTACTGACATTTTAATTGAGCTGATTCACATAACAAATGCCAGTGGAAAACGGTAATGATTGCACGGTTACAGAGTGATAGAGAAAGTTAGAGTGGCGACACTCCCATTGGACTCCGTTGTACGCTTTTGCCGCCTACTTCCAGGGTATGCAGTCTTGCATAGTTCCAAAAATCCATTCTATGGTGTTGTACATAATTCATTTCCATTGCTGGTCGTCGAGTAACTTCTGAGGTAAGTTGATTAAATGGCTACCTCTTTTGAATTGTCAACTATCTATATTTTATCAGAGGCCCTTCATGATGCATATACTGATCTTTATTTGTATGTGCACAGCGTATTTATATTTTTTTTTATTTTGGTAGACTACCGATTGCCTGCTATTTCGTTAGCTCGACTTCGCCAGCTGTGAAGGTATCTCCAGGGGTAAATTGATTAAATACCTCTTTTGAGATTAAATACCTCTTTTGAATTGTCAACTCTCTATATTATATCAGAGGCACTTTATGATGCATATACTTATCTTTATCATCTGCCACGATTGTATCCTTGTGTTCTGGTTGTTTATGTTGGGTCATCAGGGGATTCGGGGCTGCACAGAGCGGAACAGTCTAAGACGTTATCCAACTGCTGCGCACCTAACGGTGGACAGCTCTGGTGGGATAGACCGGGGTCCCGCGGTGTACTGCAGGTCTCCGGGAATATGAGGAGCAATACAGGAGTCATTTAATGCTAACTATTATTGTTTAGTTCAAGGTCATCTTGAAAGGGCTGTTGGATTACATGTATCAATACAAATTATTCCACGCAAAAAATATCATAAGCCATAATGAGCTTTAAAATGTTTATTACACAGACATAGCATTTGTTCCGCATTTTAATTTAATCACTAATATTTGTGTGAACTTCTGGTTAACTAAATTGTTCCTCTTTCTTAGCGCCAAATTAATTATTTTTTGTCTCTTTTCCACACCCCGTATTCCTCTCTTCTTAACACTTACAAAATATTCATCCCTATTCCTTCACTTTGTTCTGGATTTTCCAGTTAGATATACACACACACACACACACACACGCACACACACACACTTGTTCTTCTTGTCTCACTCATTGTTTAATAAAAAAAGAATACTATTTCATTCATTCATCCAAGCGTAATGAGTTGTTATTCTTAAATATTTATTTAATATTTTGTGTATGGCTTAGTCTTAAAATTATCATGGTTGTGTGATCAACTCAGCCTCATCAGAAGAAGTGGGCTGGACACTAAATGCTGATTGGACTGCAAGAATAACAGAGTAGCAAATTAATGTCCTTTGACACTTTGATTGATAAACAATAGTTAGGCTACTTTTAATATTAGTAGAGTAATAATAATAATATAAACTGGTCAATTTATTAACTGTATATAATATTTATAGTTTGACTTAAAGTGCCCATATTATGCTCATTTCAGGTTCATAATTGTACTTTGAGGTTGAACCAGAATAGATTTACATGGTTTCATTTTCAAAAAACACCATATTTTTGTTGTACTGTACATTGCTGCCAATCCTTTTTTCACCATGTGTGTTCAGGCCTCTGTTTCAGCTAGAGTGAGGCATCGCACTTCTATCCCATCTTTGTTGGAAGGCACACATGCGCAGTAGCTAGGTAAGGATCACATCAGCTAGCTGTTTGTTTCTACAACTTCAGTTAAGGCAGGATAAGCTGCGAGACTTCTAAACGAAGGCGCACTTTGCCACTTTGCGTGGAATACCTGCAGAAGAGGGACATGTAAGTAGTTCTTTTGTAAATTATGGTGAACTAGTGTGTGTTGTAGCAGTGTTTTGCCATTGAGAATAAGCTAGCATGCTAGTGCTAGCATGCTAAGGTTAGCCACCACGTCTCAGCTACTGACGTAGAAAGCCCTGCAGACTTTGAACAGCTCACCCGGAGATTGAAGGCAGAAGACATTCCAAAACCTGTATCTCAATCAGCAACAGCATGGATGTTTTATTTGCTAAGTTTGTATGCGTGTGGAAGTAACACCCCAAACACAAAATAACACCCCAAACATCCCAAAAAGGGATTTTTTCATAATATGGCCACTTTAAGATGGAAAATAAGCAGCTTGTGTTTTTTTATTTGATCACATTTGAAGATAAAGCCCTGTACAGTAGAACAGATAGCTAATGTCAAAAGACTTTAGCTATCTGTTCTACTGTACATAACAGACCTGATAATCACTCTGGAAGTTAAAAGTTGTAATTATTGTGTTTTAAACTTGTTGTTGGGTGATTATTGAATACATTAATGACTTTTAAGAAAACAACTTTTGTATTACAGACCAGTATTATACTACAGATACATTATCTGTAATGGGTTCTCATTTTTAATTGTCCTTTATAGTATTTTTTATAGTGAATGTTGTAGTAAAACTCTGGCTTTCAGTTGTCACCCTACCACTCCAAATGTATAACTGACATTTACAAATATGAAATAATGCAATAACAGTCAAACAAGTACTTGGGTATGTGTTTTCATTTATATTTAGCATTCAACATCGCAATCGCTGCTGTCAGTCCCATAGAAAAACATGACAGCGTGGGCGTGTTTTGGAACTATACAGGCTTATACTATACACCCCTAGCGAGATCAACGAGTGCCTCAACTCTTCTCTCTCTATGGCTCTGACGGCCATGCTTGACTTTAATTAGAGCATTCACACTGGGCTGGTTTCCCAGGGCAACATTTGTGTCTCCATTTACTTACAGCAGATAACTGATAGAATATGTTGAGTTTGTTTGTTAGTACCAGTACCCATGTGTTACTGATTTGATACCTTGCACACAGAATTGATATTAGATTTAGATTACCGTGCTATTTGTCTGGCCAATTTTGTAATATATTGTACCACTCAGGCTGGGCTTGGTATCCTGCAGACAAATAGTGCAACAACATTGCCTGGCAACTGCTACTTTGAAATAATATCTTCTTACTCCAATTATAGACTATAAAATGTTACTACATTTCTTTCAGCTTTGAATAGTAGTCCAGATAATTTTTAGATAGTTTGTTACTACTGGAAAAGTTACAAACATTTCTTCTGGTTGCTCACAGCCACTACAGAATGCTTGGTGCTCAGAACTTAATGAGTATTCAATAGTATCTTAGATACTGGCAGTTTATTCATCCAGTCGTTATTTAGCATGTCATCAGTATTGACTTTGTTAAAGATGCTATGAAAGATGAAATGCACTGATGCTGGAATTATTTTCGTTCTCTTATCAGTCATGTTATATATTCCCTGGTGAATCTCCGCAATTGGGGAGTTTGTGACAATCAGTCTGTGCCATGAACATTATTATAATACAGCTATTATCCCCTCAATCATGCAAATTATACAAATAATTATACTGCTACTTCTACTACTACCTTAATGATAAATATGTTGACTAATGAAACTGGCTTACTGTATTTACCTAAGAGTGTATTTGTGTATTTTTAAGATCCATTCTTAAGATCCATTCTTAATAGGCTTAAATCACTTAGTATTCTATAATTTACAGTACACTGTATTGTACAGTGATTTGAGGTTGCATATACACCTATTTTAATGGCCTTCTTCTGCTGCACTGTACTGATATTATAGTGGCTTTACATAACAGAACAAGACTGTAAAATTGTATTGCCTAATGAGTAGGGTTGGGTATTGTTTGGGTTTTTTCTGATACCAGTTCTAAAACGATACTTTTAAAACGGTGCCGGTGCCGGATCCAAAATATATATAATATATTTATAATGTATATAATATAAAATATAAAAAAAAGGAGCACAAAACGACAGTTGGTGACATTAAAGAATGGCTTGTTTATTGCTAAGGCCATATGGTCAAAATTAAATGATTGATTAATAATGTAATAACAATAACTTATATCAATGACTGATTTCACCAATAAATTGCTGGTAAACGACAAAAACAAGCACCAGATGGGAAAGGGGTATTTTAAAATAACAAACCACAAGGCTGGCGAGTTTCAAGTAAACGCACCGTCTGTGTTGTTTTTCCGACAGCGGCAGCTGCAGAGAGCAGACTGTTACGTCCCGGTGTTGGAATCCTCTACAGGGAAAAACACACTTTACACCACTTAACGTAAGCTGTCAGCATTTTAAACATTGTGTTTAATCCAGCTACTAGCTAATGGTAACATAGCGTCCCGTGCAGCGATGCTTCTGAAAAAAAAAATAAAAAAGAGTCAGGCACCGAAATTTTCATTCTTATTCGGTCTCGTTACTACCGTTTACGTTGGAACCGGTGCCCTATTGGCACCACGTTTCAGTACCCAACCCTACAAATGAGCCCTTTTCAGTGCTTTGACCTTAACAACCATCGTTGAAAACATAATGATTTCACGTATTACCCAACTAAATAGTGCTTCTGTCATGCCATCTCTACATTTCACATCTCCACCATTTAACCACATTTATCTTTTTCTAGTTCTTAAGGCAAATAAATACAGTACATAATATATGTGAAAATAGATACATGGCATGCACACTCACATGCACTGTATACTAGAAGTGTAGAGCCGTGCACACACAATGTACCTTCTCTAACAATAACACTTTTCCAGTTACACACACACACACACACACACACACACACACACACACACACACACATATACACACACACTTGTTCTTGTTGTATCACTCATTGTTTAATAAAAATAAAAAAAAACTCATCCAAGTGTAATGAGTTGTTATTCTTTAATATATTTGATACTTTGTGTCATGCCTCATCAGAAGATGTGGGCTGGACAGTAAATGCTGAATGGACAGTTGCTAATTTGCAATTGAGAAAGCAGCTGTGCACACACACTGTACCTTCTCTAACAATAACACTTCTCCCAGTTTTAAGCATCAATAAGTGATAATTTGGTCCCTTGGAAAGATGCCCTTTAACATGTGTGTTTACAGTTTTTTACAATCACTTTGCTACTAATTTCAGAACCTTGGTCCAGGTAGTATTCTCTCTACTACTGCAGTACTTTTACAGGGATGTATTTACTTGTAGTACCATAATGAAACATGTATCACCTATTTTGTACTACAATATTTAATGATTGTACGAACGATGACCCAGTGAAATTATGGGTAGCTTGTGTGTGGGTGATCTAAAGTAATGTTTCAATGGTATTTCACAATATATTTGTTTTTTGAACCAGTGATTGTGCAAGTGCAAGACTTCTTTAGAGATATGAATGCACAATCCAATGTTTTGAACATTGGATAGCCTGTGTTACAAGTGATGACTGTTGTGAGTTTTGTTTCTAGAGTTTTGAAAAATCACATCAAGGTTATGAAATTAGTAGCAAAGTGATTGTAAAAAAACTGTATTCATGGTTCCTTCTCCTTCTGCCTGTGTCCAACATGCATCACAGCACCATTCTCCAGCCCTGCTGTTCTTCTTACAACTTGACAGAATGACAGCCCTTATAGAGAAACAAAATGCCACTAGCTGTCAAGCTGAGAATGAAACAAAACTGCCTATCTTTTTCGGATGCATAAAGGAGATGTCAATGCAGTTTAGACAGCAGTATGGATACATGGAAAATTATATTGACCACATATTGGTCACATGGAGAGGAGAATCAGATAAGACTATTTACTCAGTCATATGTTCTTTTAACATTACCTTGTTGTACTGTTGCCATTTTCATGCCAGATGGGAGAGCTACAGTATACATCTTGCCTGGTCCCCTAAAGAAATTGAATTATGGACATACAGGAAACACTAATTGGGTTTTATGACAATTTAAGTGATTCTGAGTGCTGTCCTTCAGCATATAGTGTCCTTGAATTCAGAGGGCACAGGTCTTGTATCCCAGACACACAAATGGTTTTCTAACAGGATGACCAACATGTTATAACTGGTACTTAGCATAGTTAATGGCTGCATAGCTGATGATGTAATGTAATCGGTCTGCTGTGGGGAAATTGTGTTTCATGGTGGCATAGTGGATTTATTTCCACCATTTTTTTATAATATGTGAACCATGTAGAAAGACTGAAACATCACTATTTTTTTGAAAATGGTATAGTTAGAGGATACTTAGAAAATCATAGCACACAGTTAGAGGATACTTAGAAAATCATAACACTCTATAACCTATAGAATGCTTTCTGTGACATGAGTGTGATTGGTATCAGTTGTGGTTGGATTTCAAAAGGAGAAAATTCTCCTCCAAAACAAAAAGAGAGGTTTAAAAACACTCAGTTGGTATTGCCATGGTCTCTACATGATCTGTCCTATGCCATTATGTAGTTGCTATATTGATATTCAGTTCAAGTTTAACCAAGACAGCAGCTGCGTGGTTTTTGTCAACAGATTACTTTTTAATTAGCAAAGCCAAATCCAGTCTCCATGCTTGTCTTACCATATACAAGGCCAATAAAGTTTAATAATTTAAAAATGAGTTTCAATGTATAACTTTTTTTAAATATAAATTCAAACAGATCAATGCCCTTTTGAGTCACCAATTCAATAACCTTAAAAACAAATGCCTGTATGCATAGTTTAATCCCTGCCACTCATCCAGACAGTCAGGAAGTTACAACTCAACCTCAGTTAAGCCATTATCTGGACAAACCTGAACGCCATTACCAGCAATGATGGAATGGATTCCCATGGGGACAGTAGATGGACAGTTACATAGATAGCAGGTGATGAGGTGGACAAGGGAACATGGGGCATGGTTATAGCTCCCATTCCTCATACTCAATTATTGTGCTGGGCTCACTGAAACCTTCAAATGAATTCAATTTATGACAGAGTTGTCATTTTGAGCATGGTTGGATGGGCCAAACACCTTTAACTGTTGCCTGGAGAGACCTAGGTGGGAATGGTATGAATGGACATGAGATGAAAGCACCCTGTACCTTAAAATCCTATAGTACCTTGGCTATGGTATGAATGAACATGAGCTGAAAGCACCCTGTACCTTAAAATCCTATAGTATCTTGGCTTATAAAATCATGCAATTTGCCATCTTCTTGAACTTGAAGTGACCAAAATATACCAGATTTGACCCCAAACACACACACACACACACACACACACACACACACGTTTTGACTTGATAATTAGCTTGTCCTTGTAAATTCATTCCATTGTCACTTAGAGCTGATAGCTAAAAATATCAGCAGTCTGAATGTAAGGGAGTACTAAACAACTCTCAGTGCCCTTTCTCCAGAGGCTTGTGCATTCAGAAACACAAAAGCAGTCCCAGGCTGTTTTGTTGATGTTTGAAGACCCTTCCTCACTCATGACACACATCCCTTCGAAACACTCAGCTCACATTCACAATCTTCCACTGTCCAACCTGTCCAACTTCACCTAAAAACATCTCTGGGTTAGATGTGGTTGGTCAGTTTATAGGTTTCAGTCATGTACTATTCATAACTATTTGCCCAGCTCAATACAATGAAACCACTTCCATAGTATTGTCATTGTGAAATGCCTCTAAAAAGCCTGAGCCAACTCATCAAAGGCTGTCGAACACAGAACCCCCTCCCCCCCCCAAACTAAAGAGTAGTGACAAACTAACAGAAACAAAGCAGCAAAAACTAGACTACCAGACCTCCATCCTCAAAGCAATAAAACACAAAAGAAGACAACAGAAGACAACGGTGATCAGAGCTGCTTCAGTCTCAGAGACACGATCCCTGTCTCTCAGCCTTCCTTATATACAGGGGCGGGGCCACACAGACAATCAGGAACACCTGAGATGAACAGAGACGAAGAAGAGAGCAGGGCGGGGAGCGCATAACACACTGCTAACACATTGCAAATATATCACTATATGAAATATATAACTAAGGAGTCAACAGTAGATTTGGTTAACATTCTGCAGTTGCAGTCAAAATTGAATTGTGGAGTAGGTTATTTAATAGATAAGACAAAACAATGGTAAGTAGGGTAGTTTTAGTGGTAA